>NC_137150.1:39732089-40457089 GCF_951394435.1 Stenella coeruleoalba
GACCTTGCATTAATCTTGTAAAGTACTGGAAGGAGGAAAATTAATATTTACTGAATAAATTTTCTAGTTTAGCTATAAGTAGTTTAAATACACAAAGGTTATGCACCTTGTCCAAAGTTCCATAGGGTTTTATCACTTGCAAATTTCTTGAGACATCTATATTTGCTGACTCCACTTTTAGTTCCTGAACCCTAGTAATTTGGTTTCTCTATCTTGCTCTCTTCTAAGATCCCAAGATATTAGTCAATGGTCAACATCATAATAGACTTTTAACTTAGCTCTAGAATTACCATACAGAGCCTCTGAGCCCAGCAGCCTTTGTTTCACATGCAATACTAGAAAAGGACATTCATACATTCCATCTATTTACATGCCCTACTTTGGCAACTCCTTTTTGCTTTCATGCCATAGACCTAAATGGTTAATTTAATAGTTAATATTCTATGATTTTCTTCATGTTTCAGAACTTTACTTCAAAATCCAAGTGGTTACTGAATTCAACTGTGTATAGTCATGATAAACTGTTGATAAAGGCTTTATTGTTTTATTTTCCATCAATATTTTTTTCTTATCAGTAAAATATGAAAGTTAAAAGTGATGGCAATTTCAAAATGAACAGCTATGGGGAAATTTAAGGTACCATAAAATGATCAAAGAGAAAAATAGGGCTTCCCTGGTGGCGCAGTGGTTGAGAGTCCGCCTGCCGATGCGGGGGACACGGGTTCGTGCCCTGGTCCGGGAGGATCCCACGTGCCGCAGAGCGGCTAGGCCTGTGAGCCATGGCCGCTGAGCCTGCGCGTCCAGAGCCTGTGCTCCACAACGGGAGAGGCCACCAACTGTGAGAGGCCCGAGTAACACAAAAAAAAAAAAAAAGAGAGAGAGAAAAATAAATGTCCAGTATATTATTTTGAAAAAACAAAATAAAGAGATGATTTTGAAAATCACTTGACCGTTGCACTGCTGGGTTTCAGAGCTCTTGCTGCTCTGGTGTCACGGGGGTAAGCAGGCCTAAAGGAGTCCTGTTCTCACTCACAGAAGTTGTAAATAAGATTTCTGATCATTCATCGAAAGCTGGTAAGAAGGGAAGTTTAGCATTTGGGGAATATAGCGAACAAGACTAGGAAGTTGTTTTTGAAAAGATCTATCTTTTTGGGAAAATTTGTGGCTGTTATCAGAAATCTAGCTCCATCTGGTTGGTGTTGGGAGGGGTAATAACAAACTTCATCCTGAACCTTTGGGACACTTGGAAATTGCCCTGATTTTTCCAGTAGGCATCGCTAACTGAACAAGCAGAAAAACAAATGCAGCCAGATCTTCTGACTTCATTTGTACACATGCTAAGAAGGCAAACATACAATAGTTCAGAGGCAATTAGGGCTGTGGTGCAGAGCACCATTATTTTAAAACTTACCCGTTAGCAGAGTTGTGACAAGATAATGAATGTGCATTTGCTAGTGTGAGAGTGCAGCAACTTAGAAGGGAGGAAAGTCTTCATGCACCATCAGGTCCAGAGACCTTTTAGCGTGAAAGGGCTCTTTATTAGTGCTTCCAGGAACCCCTCACAGGTGATAGAAAGACTATCAGACTATTCCTCCAGGAAAAGCTATCCCTAGAGCAACTGTGCCATGCCCGGCCTTTGCTCTCACCTCACCCCACCCAGCTAGTCCTACTGACACTTTCCACTTTTCTCCATCATAAAAGGGACCCGTCAGCAGTCAGCTGCCCCAGCTCATGAGCCTTTAGGGGCCACGACCTGAACCATCCACATCCTTTCTCCCACCCTCTGTATTCTTTGCGATACTCTTGGCTCCCACTGCTTTCCTCTGTGGAGAGGTCCGCGCAAACCTAAGCCTCTTTTTCTCTGCCTCTTGGGTCTCTGATATTCCCTAGCCTCCTTCCAAGGAACTTGTCCCCAGGGCAGAATTGTTGAACGTTGGGCTGGAAACTACTCAATTCCTAACAATCCTCACTTTGCAAAAGGGAATTCTCTTTCCTCCAACTTATTTGTGGAAGTTTCCTGGATTAACCCAACACTGTCACTGTCTGTAGTGGGCTGTGTAGTGGTCCACAAAAGATATGTTCATGTCCTAACCCTAGCAACCTGAGAATGTGACCTTATTTGGAAAAAGAGTCTTTACGGATGTAATTAAGAATCTGAATCTCTTGACGTGAGATTATTCTGGATTAGGGAGGTCCCTAAAGCCGATGGCAGAGGTCCTTATAAAGTAGATAGGAGAAAGAACACTGAGAGGAGACCGTGTGAATGATCTCAGGGGCCTGCGGCGTACGGCAGCTTGAAGCAGGATCTTAGTTCCCTGGCAGGGAATCACACCTGGGCCACGGTCATGAGAGTGCCGAATCCTAACCACTAGGCCATGAGGGCTAGCAGCCTTGGAACAGGACCTTGGTCCTTGTCTTCTTTGAGGAAAGAATTCAGCAAAGAGATGGAGGGTAGTGAAGAGGATAAAGTGTTTATTAGAAGCAGAGTACGTATGAAAAGGACACGCGAGAGGGCTCAGAGAGAGTTGAGCTCTTGGGGTGGCTTCAATTGCTTATATGGGGGTGGTTTTCTAGGTTCCCTCTGGGCAATCATCTTGCTTATTGTCCATATCTGGTCTGATTCAGGGACCTTTCCAATGTGTGTGTGCACCGTTTAGTCAGGATGGATTCCGGAATGAGGGCTCCTGGGAGGTTGGCAGGACGTATTATGAGCTGGCGCCCCTGCCCTTCTCTGACCCCTGAGGATTTTTTCTGCACATGTGTGGTCTGAGAGGTCTCCTCAATCCCAAGAAAAATGTGGCCTCCTTATCTTTTACTCAAGCAGAGCTCTGCTCCTGCCATTATCTTTATCTCGAAGTAACAGGAGATAAATTCCAGCCTCCCAGCCTGGGGCCCAACTATCTCCTGTCTCATGAAGACCAGAAGATTGGAGTTGTTACCAGACCAAACTTGGGTCCACATGCAGTAAAGCCAATCTACCTCCATGGGGTTGTGATGAAGGAAAGTGCAGCATTTTTTGTAGGTGCCCGACATGGAGGCCGGGACAGCTAGTGCACAAAAAGCCCGAACTCTACGATGGGTTTCAGCAAAGCATTTTTTTTTTTCTTTCTTTCTTTTTGTTTTAGACAAATTAAGCCCACTGGATTAACTTTATTTATTTATTTATTTTTGGCTGCGTTGGGTCTTCATTGCTGCATGTGGGCTTTCTCTAGTTGCAGCAAGCAGGGGCTCCTCTTTGTTGGGGTGTGCAGGCTTCTCACTGTGGTAGCTTCTCTTTGTTGCAGAGCACGGGCTCTAGGAGCCCGGGCTTCAGTAGTTGTGGCTCACAGGCTCAGTAGTTGTGGCACATGGGCTTAGTTGCCCTGCCGGCAAGGTGAGGGAGGGGAGTCCCAGTATGTGATCAGCTTTTGCACAATTCTCTGATTGGTTGATGGTAAGGTAACAGGGTGGAGTTACAGGCATTAACATTTTCAATCCTTAGACACCAGTAGGTCTCAGGGCTATGTGCTCATGGTCATCAAGTAGTTAATTTCTTCCATTTGGTGGGGGTTTTAGTATCTGTAAAACAGCTCAGGAAACGTGCATCAGATACTATTATCTAGGTACTTCAGAGAGGAGCCAAAGCAGAGGATACGGGGGAGGGGTCTGTCCCGGGGAGGCCCCATAGGGTCCTGCTCGGTTATAGAGTTATGCAGACAGAAACCAAGGAATGCCTAGAGCCATCAGAAGTTGGAAGAGGCAAGGAAGAATTCTCCTCTAGAGCCTTGGGAGGGAGTGTGATCCTGCCGATACCTGATACCTTGACATTGGTCTCCAGGACTGTGAAAGAATAAATTTCTGTTGTTTTAAGCCACAAGTTTGTGATAATTCATTATGGCAGCCCTCAGAAACGAATGAACTATCTTTGCTTTAGCCAGGGATGGGCTTGGATGAAACTGCTCCATGCTAACCTCAATTTGTACTATAAAAGCTGGAGGGGGGATGTCTTGGCAGTGACGATAAAACAGATCACACAAATGAAGACTAGTGAATTCCCACTCTGATGATGAGAGAATAAATCTGCCTCCCCCCTGGGAAGTTTATATTCTAGTTGTCAGCACAATGCCTAAACATTAAAAAAAAAAAAGGGTTATGCTATTACGTCATGAGTCATCTTACCTGTAAAGACGGACACCTGTAAAGACGGACACAAGGCACACCAAAATAAACGGACAAAGCTAAGGAGAAGGGAGGCCAGAGCTCAGAGGAAGGAGTGGTTGAGTGAGTTGGAGAGGCCATGGCCTTGTGGAAGCTGTGCCTGACCAGGAGTGGACCTGTGAGTGCCGTCTGCCCAGTGCAGACAGTAAGGGGCGCATAGTCTGCAGGGAACTTAAAAAAGTAATAAAAACCACTAAAAGTCAGTCTGCTTTTTATTATCACCATAGGCCAACAATTAGACATGATTTTGTCAGTGACAAAATGCTCCTCCCCACAAATCTTTCATTAGTATGTTTTAAACAATTGCTGAAATGCTGATGAGTTTTAATACTATATACGTAAGTTTCACATGAGCACATTTTTATTAGTTGGCCTTTAATAAACATTGTATCTACATAGAGTTAATTCAGGTTATGCAGTTGACCCCTGATGGGCAGAGTCAACAACACGTGCTTGTTTTGAGAGTCAGTGTATAGGGTTAGGAATTGTTTGAGGTTACTTTAGAACAGTTCATGTCTTCAGCGCCTGGAGCTACATGTTCCTGTGTGTAAGTAGTAGATTCATAAAAAGCAATGATGACGCATGGATTCTAAAAACCAAGAAATAACTGGAGTTACTTTAATTGTCACTCTGTGCAAATACTTTGAAATTTTATTTGTGACTGAGTTTAAAACAGTGAAACAGAGTGGAGTGCATATTACAAGATGTACCATTTTTGTGGGGTAAATACAAATTTTGTTTCGTACGTGAAGTATTTTACTGAATTTAAATATCTTTAATATTGAATTATTTTAAAATTGTTAATTGTTTAAAAAGTAAAGAACAGAGCAAGAAACTATTATTTTTGCTGATTAGCGAAATTTTTTTTCTGAAAACAAATTTTATTATATTGGGTTAGGCATTAAAAAATCCACCCTGGGTGTCAAATGTATGAGTTACGCCATTGTGTGGATGAGAAAGGGCAGATGTAGAATTTGAGGGATGGTGGCTTTTAAGTTCACTCCTCCAAATTTAAATCCTTTGCTTACAATTACCCTGGCCCATTTGAACAGTATTTATGAAAAATTTTAAAGCAAAGAAGGAGGCTATGTAGATAATTAGGGTGACCATATGTCCTGGTTTTCCTAGGACACCTCCAGTTTAAGCCTGTTGCCCAGCATCATAGTTAATGGAGCTCCTCCCTCCCACTCGCCAGTGTGTCCCATTGGTCATCCTTTAGGTGAGGGGCAAGTTGTGCCCACACAGAACAAAGTTTAGAATCGAAAATATTGTTGGTAGTTCGAAATAAATGGACATTAGGGTCGTCTGTTGGTAAGAGGGGCAATCAACAACTTTACTGTCAATTGTGAGTTATAAATGTCGAATAGCCAGGGAATAGTGAAGGGAGATTACGAATCCATTTAAATGGCAATAAATCGCAACTCTTTTCGTTGGTTGAGCAGGCAAATGAGTTTAGAAGGAAAGCACTGGTGTGGATCATCAAGTTTCTATTTCTTTGCTAAACAGTTTTAGAAGGAATGCTAGAGTGGTGACACACAATCTAGACAGAAGAGAGGTTTTAGAGTGTGATTTGAAAATTGTCGGAGCTGGAGTGAAACCAGGCAGCATGGAAGGGAAGACAGTGGAGAGAGCTGAAGTAAGCAGAGAAGTTCTTATGGTAGACTGCATGGATAAAGGCAGCTGGGGTTCAGTAGAAGAGTGTCTGCCTGTGGAGAGAATAAATTAGATTTAAAATAAAATGCATAATCTGAATTAGCTAGCAGGTAAGACTGGGATGATATAAGCCAGGAGAGAATGTCTTCCCCAGGGTCGTTGCGAGTGGAACCCAGCATAACTGTGCCTGTTCCTCCGTGTTTCTTTGTCTTAGTGCATGCTCGCTCTTGGATTAAGAACAGCCATGCCCATCTCTTCCACTGAACAAATTCTGAGCTGTCCTTTAACAGGCAGTGTAGTGTGGTGGTTTTAAGCATTAACTTTGGAAGCAGAGAACCAGCATTATCACTTCCTAGCTGTGTGATCCTAGGTAAGTCCGCCTCTGTACCTCTTTCTCATCTGTAAAATGTGGGGATTGATAGTACTTACCCTGTGGGGTTTTGGGGACAATGACATGACTTAAATGTTTAGTACTGGAACCTGGCCCCTGAGAAGCACTACATGAATGTTAGCTATTATTATTTAAAATTCAGCTCATGGAATCAGTTCCTCTTGAAAGTACTTCCTAACTCCACTTCCAGGCTGTCACAGGGAACCTCCCATAAGACCCTGTACACAGCCAGTCCTGTGCTGTAAGCATTTATTTCATTTTCCAACTCAGTGTAAACTCCTTCCACCAAATATTAGGTCTTATACATTTTTACATCCCACTGCCTAGCAGAATTCTTCATAATAGTAGTTGTTCGATAAATATTTATTGACTGGATCAAATGAATGCCGGCAGTTCCCCTCTCCAAATCTCAGTCTTTGAAAGGGATTTCTTAGGGAGTTAGAAGTTTCTTAGGGAGAAACTATGCCTACTTTAGTGGCAGAGGGCTCTGGAAAGAATTTAATCTTCAACCACGGAAAGCTGGCATTTGCCCACAGTACACCATTAGACCAGACACATAAACCTTGCTGTTGCCACAAAAAGCCTCCCACCTGTGGAAACCAGTTTTCCTGTCTAATCTTCTTGATCCTTTTTAGGCTTTTATTGGAAACTCCTAACTTGGCTTCTGTGACCCCATTTCCTCCTCCTGTTTTACTGGTTGGGGATCTTCCATGTATTCTGTGGGCGTCTCTTCAACTCATTCTTTAAATGTTCATGTTCCTGAGAGCCATCTTTGGTCTTTAATTCTCACTTGACACACTTTTCCTGGGGAATCCCATCCTTCCTATTACTACCTGCAGATTCCCAAATGTCTGTCTTTATCCTTGACCATTCCTTCAGTTGCAGACCTGCCTTCTGGGCATATCCACCTAGACCTTAAACTCAGCGCAACCAAAACACAAAACTGGACCTATCATCACCTCTGTCCCCACCCCAGCCTGTTTTTTCACTTTTTCTCTTTGTTCGTTCTTATTAATGGACACCTGTTAATGGAGTAAAAATCTTGGGAATTATTATAGGCAACTCTCTCTCTTTCTTTGATTTGCTCCGGGGCTAGTGCTAACTGTTTGGCCTCCTAGAAATCTCTTAGCTGCATCCCACCTTCCCTAGATCCTCACCACCATTAACCTAGTTCAACCCTAACATATCTTGCTTGAGCTATTCCAAGATTTTAGGGTCTTCACAGGATTCACTGGTTCTGCATGATTCTTAGCTTAGTGTCTTGGCTTGATGTTTCTAACCAAATGCGTGTTTCAAATTCAGGCCTCTCAGCTGCATAGCACGGGCTTTAGGTCCCCATCTGTCAATGATGTCTCAATTTCTCCATGTGGCCAAGGGCTGGCAGTGATCTCCCTTTACTCATTCACATACACCATAACTTCTTTCTGGCTCCCAGCCCTATAGAAGAGACCCTTTCCACCTTATCAGCAGGTGCTGGGCATTCACAAACATAAAAACCTACCTGTGAGGTAGGCACTAACCCAGTTTCTCTGTGAGCAGCACGATTTAAACTCTGGCTTATCGCTATGACTTTTGTTTCCTTCTCTGTTTCTGGCAGCTGGAGCTTTTCCTTTCTTAGTTTTGAGCTTGGCTATGAATGTACAATTTTTTTGGAAAGTTTATCCAGCAAGTCCATGTGTTTGGAGTTGGAGGGGGTATTGCTACCCCTTCTCAGCTTGTCACACTGAAAGGAAGTCAACTGTTAAAAGATAATTTCAACACAAGTTAAAATAACCCTCATAGCAATCTACAAATGAACACGTTAAAGATTTTATTTAACTCATTAATGACAAGACCAGCAAAGATGTTACACCGACTCAAGAAGTTGAAACACAGACCCATTATAGATCAGGAATTTTGAAAAATGCTAACGCGAATGGAGGTAAACCTAACTTCTTCTATAGTGCAGAGAGAGGTCAATTAAACTCTCCTGGACAGGAGAGTTTGCCTGTCTGCAGGCAAGGATTATTTTGCATTGTTATCTGTTATCTACAATTTTGCAGAGTTGTGAAATAGCTAAAAGGCAACGAACAGCTAGAACGGGTGACCCAGAGGATGTGCTGGATTTAGGTAATGCGTAGTTTTCCACCGAAGCACAATTTTTCCCTACAATATGCTGTAATTATTTGTTTTGTGTTTGTTTCTAGTTTCCCCAGGAATAGGGGTTGGGTTCAAGTTATTGTTACACATCTAGGGCCTAGAACATCTTACGTTACTTGGAAACGACTCACTAACTACAGATGGAATGAAAAATGTGTTTCATATAGAAACTGAAGGATTTTCTCCCCTCCCTTAAAGAGGGAGAAATTTTGAGAGAGAAAGAAAGAAAGAAAAAATATATTAATATTTATATTTCTGTAATATATATGACTCAGAAAAGGAACTGAGAAGCTTGTGTCCTCCACCCCACTTGCTCTCTCCATAAGTCCAGGCATTCAGGGCACCTTCATCGCTTGGTGTCCTGCATCAGCAAGTATCACATTGTTCCAGGTGAACATCAAATGAAAGATCCTTCATTGTTCCAGGTGAACATCAAATAAAAGACCCTTTTTTTTAAGTTGTCTGTCAACCAGGTCTAATTTCTTAAGGCATATTTGCCAGAGTATCTTCCTTTTGATAAATAATGCTAGCTCTCCTCCTGGAATACATGTAAAGAAAGTTCTTAATTACTTTCTTTTCAGATGCTTCTGCATCTGAATTGCTTAATGGCTGCTGCCCTTTAGGTCCTGCCTTATCAGGGGGATCTTAGGGGCCTTGCCAGCAACACCATCAGTCAGGTAATTTGCATGACTAGTTCTTTAATAAACATCCAGCCCCCTTGTCACTGGTCCCTGCAGGATCCTCATTAGTCAGTAACCTAATTCAAGCTTGAAAGATTTCCATTATGGTGCCCTTTGTTTCCTGCCATTGCCTAATTTTCTGTTCAGCAGGACATTTTTTCTGCAGCCTGTGACTTGTTTCTTGACTGACATACATGAATATTTTTTCTTCAAAATAAATGAGCGCATAAATGTACACAGTCCATTTCCCATTAATGGTGCATTCAGTTAGGCAATACAATAAAATGTCAGAGGGGTGTTATCAAAACAACCCCTGAAGTTATCTTTAAAAACAAAATAAAGTGACTTGAAAAAATAGAAGTCACTAACTTGACGGTGAGTATATGTGAAGGTAAATAGACAATCCAAATAGCAAAATCATTTTAATCATTGAAATAATAGTTCCCATTTTACCAATTTAAGAACTCGATTATCTCTCCCTTTTTTGCCCAACAAATTTAGTTTGAAATAGTAATCTAAACTGGAATAGCTCACCTAATAGAGAAGTTTGGGATATTTCAAAACTCTTTAAAATCTTACAGAGAGTGCTAAGCCAGTAATTTTCATCCCTGGCTGCATATTACCATCAAAGGCTTCAAAACATGCCAGTGAACTGGTTCCATCCATAGATATTGTTTTAATTGGTTTGAGATGAGGCCTGGGATAGGTAATTTTCAAAAGCTCCCTAGGTAATTCTAATGTCCAACCAGTGCTGAAAACCTCTAGAAATTTTGCTCAGTAGAACTCTTACAAGTAACACTGAATTGTGCTTTTCTTATTATCGGATGACTGAGTTGTCATCTAGATTTCAAGGTGGTCTGTCAAGACATTTTTCTTTAGAAAAATAAAATGGTATCTTTTGTGTTTGCTGAGCATTTATGACATGGTTGGCTGGATTTCATCCTGGTGGCCTAAAACTTTGTGAGATGTATAATTTCTGTCATGTAAGAAGCAGGAGCATGAATTCTCATTCAATCTCTATTATGTAGGAACAATGATCTTGAATTTGCGTATTATACTAAAAGGAGGATTCAACTTGCGGCGTCCCAGTAAATCGAGTGAGAGGTACTTTTAATCCAAGATACTCTCTTTCCCATACACATCCTGTCCCCCCTGCAGGAAACACCCTTCTGCTTAATTCCCACTGCCCAGAGCACTCTTGTCCTTTTGTTTCTTATGCCTTTTCCACATCACAGCTTCTTCCCTTAATTCCTCCATTTACCTGGCCAACTCCTTCTGCTTTTCAGGTCTCAGCTGAGGGATACTTTCCTTAAGTAGCTTTTCTTAACTGCCCTTTCACCCTAGGTTCTGCATCCCCCTATGTGCTCCCAGAGCCTGTCCACTGAAGCATTCACCCTGAGTCACATTGCCCTCTTTTCTTACCTGAATCTCCTACTAGAAAACTTGACAAGGGCTGTGTTCTCTTTACTGTCGCAGCATTGGTAGTAGTTGCTGTTCTAAGTACTTTATGTAATCTATCCCCATAAGTCTCATAAACAACCCTATATGGTAGTTATTGACATTATTCCCATTTTAAACATGATGAAGCAAAAAGTTAATTAACTTTTTTGACTACTGCTGTGAAGATAATACTGTGAATATTCAAGTTTACACAGCTAGCAAGAAGAGTGGCTGGGATTTGAACCCAGGTAATCTGTCTCTGGATGCTGAGTTCTTAATGAACATACTGAATAAACAAGTATAGCTGCACAAGTAGAGTTATCGATGCCTAGGGGCACGGTGAATATGGTTCCCACTTAGGTGTGCTCTAAATGGTTATGCTGAATTATTGAGATAGTACTAACCTCATTTTCCTGAAAGAGAAATTGTGTGTGTGTGTGTGTGTGTGTGTGTGTGTGTGTGTGTGAGAGAGAGAGAGAGAGAGAAAGAGAGAGAGAGAGAGAGAGAGAGAGAGAAACAGGAGGTGAGAGGGAGAGAGAGATAACGTATTATCGGAAGTTTAAACACACAAGAAAGAGGCAAGATTATGACAAGTCAGTCAATGACATGTTTGGGATGGGCCCAGCAGTCAAGTCAGAAACGTAAATATGCAGTACCGTGTCACAAAGCTTTTTGAATCAGCTCGTTTTTGTCTTTTGTATAAGAAGAGAGGGCAAGAAGTAGTGTCAGAATCTACCTATAGCTTAACCGGACCATTTAAAACTCCCTAGGTGACCTAGCATGGGGAAAAGAATTTGAGAGTTCATAAGTCTCAGAATTGTTTATATTGTCAGTGGGGTAAATAAAAAGCAGACATAATTCTCTATTTTGAAACCTATTCAGGGGCTGTATGTATTGAACCTTTTTATTAGTTTTCTATTTCTGCTGTAATGAATAATTATAAACTTAGTAGCTTAAAACAACACAAATTTATTATCTTACAGACCTGATGGTCAGAATGTTTCAGGAAAAATGAGGCATGAGAGGAGGGTCATGTCCCAAGTCTTGAGTGAGTCCCTGGGACAGGCTGCCAAGTGAGAGTCCTTGGCTTCATGCAGGAAAGAATTCAAGAGCGAGCCATAGTAAAGTGAAAGCAGGTTTATTTAGAAAGATGCACACTCCATAGACAGAATGAGGTGCATCTCAGAAAGTGAGAGTGGCCCCCAAATATGGGGTATTTAGTTTTTATGGGCTGGGTAATTTCTTAGGCTAATGAGTGGGAGGAGTATTCCAACTATTTTGGGGAGGGGGTGGAGATTTCTAGGAATTGGGTCACTGCCCACTTTTTGGCCTTTTATGGTTGGCCTTGACACCTTTGGTTGTGTCATTTAGCATATGCTAATGTATAACAATGAGCCCATAACGAGGCTCAAGGTCCACTGGAAGTCGAATCGTCTGCCATCTTGGACCTAGTTGGTTCTAACCAGTTTATGTTGTGTCCTCAATGGCTATGTCATTCCTTGAAAGGTCGTGCCCTGCCCCCTTCCTGTCTCAAGAAGTAAGTGGGTTTCACTGGGCTAAAATCAAGTGTATGGAAGCCTGCCTTCCTTCTGGAGACTCTAGAGGAGAGTGTGTCCCCACCTTCTAGAAATCGCCTGCATCCCTTGGCTCCTGGCCCCTTCCTCTGTCTTCAATGCCAGCAGCATAGCATCTCTTTCTCTTACTCTGACTCTCCTGCCTGCCTCCTGTAAGGACCCGTGTGATTACATTAGCCCACCTGGACAATCTAAGATAATCTCCCCAACTCAAGATCCTTTTAATCACATCTGTACTGTCCCTTTTGCCATGTAAGGGAACATATTCACAGGTACCAGGAACATTGTTTGGGGTGGGGGGCATCATTATGTCTACTACAACTGTTAGTAATCTCTAAGAAAAACATGTGTAGCTGAAGGATACCCTCATATGTTGTATCTGGTTAAGGACATTATAGAAAATAAAATCAAAGACTCAGATTATTTTTTTTCAAACTTAGAATTTAAAAAGAAACTGCTATTTATAAGAATTGTGTTACAGGAAGGACAGATGGAAGTCTTCCTCAATCAGAAGCTCGGACCTACCATATCTCAGTTCCATACACATCAAACTTACTGGCCTCCTATACATGAGAATAGACTAGGACCCCCCTCTGAGCAGTGACCCATGGTCAGAAAAGAGGACCACCTCTTGACATGCAAGAGAGACAAGACCATCTGATGCTTAGCAGAGGAGGTAAAGGTAAATTTGTAGTCATCAATTAGCAGACTGCAAAAAGGTTATTTGAGGACTTCCCTGGTGGTCCAGTGGATAAGACAATGCACTCCCAATGCAGGGGGCCTGGGTTCGATCCCTGGTCGGGGAACTAGATCCCGCATGCATGCTGCAACTAAAGAGTTCACATGCCGCAACTAAGAAGTCCACATGCCACAACTAAGGATCCCGCCTGCCACAATGAAGATCCCACGTGCCACAACTAAGACCCAGTGCAGCCAAAATAAATAAATAAATAAATAATTTTTTTTAAAGGTTATTTGAAAAAGAGCCAATTCCAGATCTTTTAAAAGGATCACAATGTTTTTCCAATGCCACATTAAGGTTCTCTCCTTTGCTAGAGACTTTAATATTTTTCTTCTACCTGTATTGACTTGTATCCCTGTCGTAATGATATGGGAGGGCTGGTCTCATTAGGATATACATGTAAGCTGACTTACATTTCTATATTTGAGAAGTGACTTCTGGTCTAAGCTAAAAAGACTTCTTTATAACTTCCACTTCACGTCCAAGTCTGAAATATTCTCCTGTTTCAGTCCCACTGGATGAGGCCCTGGATGAGTGAAAGAGAAAGCCTAGTTAAATGGGATGCTTTCTTCTCCACTCAGCAGTGTCCCTGGAGAAGTTGGACAGGTTTCTCTTTGCCCTTTATGTTTTTTTGAATTTTTTCTCTGTTGAGGCATGAACAAAACCTAATGGACAAGCAGTGAGTCTACAACAGATCTGTTTCCATTCTTCCTATATCTCAGATTTCCATGTCATGTGCTCTCTGATATTTCCTTTTGCACTCTCACATTGTCAGACTTTAAAAGGCAGCCTCTGCAACAGGTTAAAAATGAGAGTAAGGTTATGGGACTGAGGTCAATGCACAGCTCTCCATGGTCTCTGTTTTGGTCTGAAGATGGCACCACCACCCGCCCCCCCCAAAAAAAATTCCTGTGTTGAAGTCCTAACCCCCAAGGTGACTGTGTTTGGAGCTAGGACCTTTAAAGAGGTAATTAAGGTTAAATGAGGTCATTAGAGTGGGAGCCCTAATTCCAATAGGACTGGTGTCCTTATAAAAAGAGAAAGAAACACCAGGGAAGTGTACACACAGAGAAAAGTACATGTGAGGACACAGCAAGAGGAGAAGCCTCAGGAGAAACCAACCCTGTTGGGACCTTGATCTTGAACTTGAGAAAATAAATTTTTGTTGGTTGTACCATCCAGTCTACAGTATTTTGCCTTGGCTGCCCCAGAAAACAAATACACTGTCTTCTTTCTAGTCATGGGGACTGGAAACACTTCAGATGGTGTTGGATGGTGGCTGCTCCATTGGCCTGGGTCCCAACCTCAGCACAACAGAGACACAGCGGCCCAACAGTAGATCTGTGATGAGCGTGGAACATGGGCAAAAATGCTAACTTTGTGGTTTTAGAACATTAAGATTTGGGGGCTGCATATCCTGGCTGCTGACTATAGTGGTTGTTATTTTCATCTTCAACATTGGAAAATGAAGCTGATGGTTCTGATGACTTGCCCAAGTTCTGTGTCCTGAACTAAAGCTTCCGTTTCTGTACCAGACTCCTTCCCCACCAGTTGTCATTTACATGTTTGGTTTGTAGGGGAAGGAAGAAAAATATTTTCCCTCTCAGCATCTTAGATTCTCAGGCTTGGGCCTTGTATATTAGACTGACAAAAGACAGATTAACAAGAGAAAAACAAACAAGTTGATTAACATGTGCATTGCATATACACGTGGGAGCAGTCAGTGATGAGTAACTCAAAGGGGTGGTTAAAACTTGGGCGTCATAGCATCTTAACAAAAGAACAATAAATTTTTAGAGAAGAGACAAGACGGAGGAAAAGAACCTTGAGTTTCTAGGGCAGCAAACGGTGTGAAAGTAGTGAATATACGAGGGAACTAATAGTAGATAAGTGTTAGTTTCAGCAAGATGTGTACTGTAGATTCCTCTGGTTGTCTCTGGGCTGATAAGTGTCTTGAATTGTCTCTGGGCGTTAACTTCTGTCCTTTCTGATGGAGAGGGGAGGGGAGGTACCTTTACAAATTTATGTCTTGCTTTAAGGCAAGCAGGAAAGGTCAGAGAGCTTTTCTTGTATCTGCTTCTTGTCAACTTTCAGCTCAATAATCAAAATGCCGAAGTGGCATATTTTGGGGTAGCATATTGTGCTACCCTTCAGGTTCTTTCAGAATTTGAGAAACCCAATGATATGAAGAAAAAATCTGTTACGGAGAGAATAACAGTCAGGTTGCCAACATTTGAAAGGTAATTTAGAATAAGACAGCAGAGAGCAGGTAAATTAGGAAGTCGGAAACAACACCACCACCTGGTTTTTGCTTTTTTCAAATTTCAAACAGAAAGTAACATTATTTATGGTCTTGGAGTTAGAACAGGCCTGAATTCAAATGCCTACTCTTCCATGTAATCTTAGACAAGTACTTAACCTTTCAGAGTATTAGTTTCTTCCTCTTTAAAATGATGATGATTGAAATCGTCTCATAGGCTTTTGTGGGAGAATTTAGTTATATCATAAATGTAAGGTCCCTGATGTGGAATAGATGCTCCGTAATTTCCAGGCCCCTTTCTCCAGTACCACAGATGCTTAACAAGAGACCTTCAAGGGTTACATAATGCTTTTCTGAAAAGTTGTTCTTAAAATGGTCTGAGTCGCAGCCCTAGAATTCTGAAGGAAAAAGCCTGAAGGTGATTGTACCTGAGAGTTTTTCTACAGAGAGTGAAGTCATTATAAATTACAGCAATTTTTTCTAAGTAGAGACAAACACTAGGGCTTTAAAAGACACATAATGTTCTGCTCCCAGACTTCATGGAGATATGAACATAGAATGCCTGTCAGCTTTCTACTTGGTCCAGATTCTTCCAAATGGCAAAAGCCCTGCTGTCTCGGTCCCTTAAGCCAGAACAAAGTAGCTTTTAATAGAAGTTTCTACCCCATCCACTAGAGCCAGCCTCTCTGCCAGGGAGGTGACAGAGTCCAAGAAAGAATTAAAAATAAAGAAATAATTTCTTTATTTTTGTTTCATGAATGGAATATGAAACTAGAAGACACACGAGTGAATAAGCACACAGATAGTGCCTTAAGAGAAAGAAAAAGTGGAAAAGAGAGAAATGCTTAAAATCAAAAAGAAATGGAGGAGAAAGAAAGATTTGAGAGAATATGACAAATACTTAAGACATTCAAGAAAGATCCAACATACTCAATCCCTAAAGAAGAAAATCAAGCAAGGGAACCAAATAATAAAATTATAATTCATCAGGAAAACTTCCCTGAAATACAAATAATTTGAAACTATATGTTGAAAGAGGACCCTGTGTACCTGAAGTTAGCACTGTATAATGACAAATACCAAGACATATTCTAGTAAACTTTTTTAACTAAAAGGAAAAAGAAAAATAGCCATTGGATATCTAGGCAAGAAGAACACATGATTTACAAGGGAAAAAAGTTAGGTTATCATTATATTTTTCATTAGGTCCAAAGAAAATGGAGTAACATATTTAAGAGACTCAAGTAAAGAAAATGTATGCCCAAGATTTTACATACTTGAAAGAAATATTCCAGATATAAAGAGCACTGTAGGGGAGGAAAGACTTCCCTCTACCCTCCAAGTTTAATAGTGGGGCTTGAAATAAACTGACAACAGGTAGATTAACAGGAGAAAAGTAGCTAATACAATAAATAAGAATTTATTAAATTTTAATATTACATGCACAGGGGCATCACAGGAAAAAATAAGCAAATACTCAAAAAGACAGTGAGTTTTAAGAGTTTATATACCATCATAATAGGGGAATGGGAGGGGAGATGTAGGCAACTTACTGGAGAGCAAATGAGTTTTAGGGAAGATGAATGGGCCCTTAGAAGAACAGGTGGGCGAGATGATAGTTTGTGACAAAGTTTGAATGCGGTGTGGACATCTCGTCATCTCTCCTGTAATGAGTCCGTCTTCCCAGGTTGATAAAATTCCCAGAGATGGGATTTGGGACAACTGGGTTCCTTTTGGAGTATTTGTCTTTAGGCAGATAAGGGGAGTTCAGAGAAAACCTCTCCCTACTTTTGGTATTTTTCAAGTGACTTCATCTCAAAATAATATAGAAAAGCAGCACATTTTGAGGTGGCATGTTCTGAAATTCTTCTGTACAAACTCTTATAGACATATAAGAACTTAGGGAATTTTTTCCTAAGAGGAATTTACTAGAGAAAAATCTTCAGACAACCAAACTGATTAGAGAGACATGAGCTGATGGAGTGGTGGTATGCATTAAACATATACTTACTGAAAAATTAAGGTAAAAATAAGGATGAAAAAAGAGAGAATATAGTATACAACGGCTGTATGCAACAATGTAGATATAATAAAACTATTAAAAGAAAGAGATGGATAAAAAAATGAGGATAACGTGTAAAAAATTTAACTGTTTTTGATAATCATAATGGGTGGTAGCAGTATTAGTAATGTTACATGTGTTAAGTTCTTATGTGTATAATGTAATTATAGAATGAGTAATTATGCAGTATTCTAATTCTATAACCTCCTGTATCCTTGAGAACCAGGCTTTGGTGTGGGAGATGGAGATACAGACATTTATAAAAGAGGTTAAGTTAAAACTCTGCAGTCCTGAAATTGAATTGGAGGTCTCAGTATGAGCGCATGAGGTATTTTAGCTCTGTCTTTATTCTTAAAATAATGACCAGTGCAGTGAAAATGAGCATTCCTGCTGCCCAGATGATGATATTGAAATACCATTTCCTACTATAAGAAACCAGGGCTTCTTGAAGAATTGGCTGATTCCTGGTTTGTGGCAGGAAATGTATAAGTCTGGATTATTTTGTGAGAGCAAATAGCCAGGAAGCTATCAGAGACTGTAAGGGCTGTATCAGAAAGACTCAGGAGCCAATTTGAAGGGGTTCCCACTGCTCCAAAATGGAACAATTTGAGTTTTAATAATAATAAAAACAATAAGAATTAAAATACCTAGTATTTAATAATAAGGAAAAAACCCATCAAATTTGTTTACATTCATGAATTCCTAGTGATGTTAAAAAAATAATTGGCCGCCTTTGCAGGATGACAGAGAACCACTTAATCTTGAAAACTGCTAAAGGAAAATAATCAAGATTTATCCTGCCTCTTCTATATCAGTTTACTAGTGGGTAATCAAATAGTAAATAAAGTAAATTTTCTTTATAAAATTATTTCATATAATAAATACAATAAAATTATATAATTAACACACAATCATTTTGCAACTCACTCCCCCAAATTAATGGATGTAGGCTGAGCACTGAGCTTCAGTGGTTGCTCTCGTCAAAGATATAGAGACCATCAGACCCTTATGAGCCTCCTGATGAAAGGACACACCACCACCTAACTCTTTGCCAAAGGGATCAACCTAAAATATGATCAAGCCTCTGGATCCAGCTGCATGCACAAATTCATCATGAACATATAATTCAGTAAAATCCAGACTAGGAAACTCTACAGTTCACCTTGCCTGGGTTTTTCAACAAACATATTTTTAGAAAAAGAAGGAGATGGAGGGGGAATCTGTAAATTAAAAAAGAAAAAATTCAAGTACATATCAGTTTTTTTTAAATGGGAAAAATAAAATATTGGCAAGGATACAGAGAAATAGGCTAACTCCTGTACCACTGGTGGGAATGTAAAACGGTACAGTCACTCTAGACAGCAGTTCAACAATTTCTTCTAAAATTAAAAATGCACTAACCATATGACCCAGAAATTACATTCTTTGACATTTATCCCAGAGAAATAAAAAGTTATGTTTATACAAATAAACATGAACGTACATAGCAGCTTTATTCATCATAATAGCCAGAAATTGGAAACAACCTAAATGTTCTTCAGTGAGTGACTGTTTAAACAAACTGTGATACATCCATACTGTGGAATACTACTCAGCAATAAGAAGGAACGATACTATTCATACACACAGCAACGTGAGTAGACCTCAAGGAAATTATGCGATAAATACTCTCAAAAAGTTACATGATGTTTGGATCCATTTGGGAGGATTCTTGGAAGGAATTATGGAAATGGAAAACAGATTGCTAGTTGGCAGATGTAGGCTTTGGGAGAGGAAGAGGTCGTTGTGGCTATAAAGGGATAGCATAAGAGAGCTTTGAGGTGATACAGCAGTTCTGTATCTTGATTGTGGTGCTTGTTGCACAAAGCTACACACGTGGTAAATATTGCATAGCGCTATAAACATATGCACACACAAATGAGTGAATATATAATTGATTAAATTCAAATAAGCTCTGTGAATTGTATCAATGTCAATTTCATGGTGCTCATAGTGTACAATAGTTATTCAAGATGCTAATATTGGAGGGAAAAGAGTGAAGGGCTTGGGACTTCCCTGGTGACGTGGTGGTTAAGAATCCGCCTGCCAATGCAGGGGACACGGGTTCGAGCCCTGGGCAGGGAACATCCCACATGCCACGGAGCAGCTAAGCCCATGCACCACAACTATTGAGCCTGCGCTCTAGAGCCCGCGAGCCATAAGTACTGAAGCCTGCGTACCTAGAGCCCGTGCTCTGCAACAAGAGAAGCCACCGCAATGAGAAAATCGCGTGCTGCAACGAAGACCCAACACAACCAAAAATAAGTAAATAAATAAAAGAATGAAGGGCGCATGGAACCACCCTGCACATTTTTTGCAACTTCCTAAGAATCTATAATTATTTCTCAAAAAAGTTTTAAAAACGGACAAGCTTAGACAATAGTAGTTAAGAATGCACAGTTGGGGCTTCTCTGGTGGCGCAGTGGTTGGGAGTCCGCCTGCCGATGCAGGGGACATGGGTTTGTGCCCCGGTCCGGGAGGATCCCACGTGCTGCGGAGCAGCTGGGCCCGTGAGCCATGGCCGCTGGGCCTGTGCGTCCGGAGCCTGTGCTCCGCGGCGGGAGAGGCCGCAACAGTGAGAGGCCCGCGTACCACAAAAAAAAAAAAAAAGAATGCACAATTGGGTGAGAAAACTCTAGCGAAATGTAAGGAGGTGGTTCCTGTACAAGCTGTGGTAAAAGTGGTTCTGGAGGGAGTTTGGGAGGGAGTTGTAATCAGGATGGGCACGGGAAGGGGCTTCAGACACGTCTGCAGAAGTTCTATTTCTTGACTTAGGAGATGGTGATAGTAATTTACGTAATAATAATTCACCAAATTCTATATTTTTTGTGAAAGTGTTGTGTGTGTGGTGTGCATGTACATGTATGTGTACATTCTCTGGACGTGCTTTTGTTTGTGGAGCAGGGGAGGAGGTGAACAGGGACCATTTAAGCACACACAGTAGATTGCTTTCAGCTAATACTAGACAGCTACTGAAATCGGAAGTCTTAATGAACTGGCATAACGTTCTTGGGTTTATGTCTTTGCATTAACAGGGAGAAACTCCAAATGATCTAGGTTTAAGTAATGGGATGCATTCTGAATTGTTAAAATTAGACTATTTTGGTAGCAATGAACATAGACAATATGATGCTTCACTTTGAGAATGCATGTTTTTAAAGATATCAGGAAATCCATAATTTTGGTGTGGTGCATTATAATCTAATGAATTTGCAATTATCATAAATTATTAAGCCACCACAAAATTGTAGCTAATTGGATTCCAAGGCCTATTAAAGTTATAACCACTTACACTGATATTTTTGAGACCTTCTTACAGAGTGAGCATCTTTATTATTTTGTGTGCAGAATCAGGGTTGGGGGTGGAAAAGCAGCACTTTTCCTTAAAGGGAATGTCCCAGAATGCATTTGCCCTGCTCACCGTGCATTTTGGGTAAATGCTAGGGTGTATGATAATGGCCTTTAAATGTGACATTGTGGGCTCCTTGGCTGTCTCCCCACCTTAGCACTTCAAAGCTGCTTGATTGCAGAGAATGACCAAGTCCAGAACGGACTCTAAACCCATGCTAACTGGATGGAGCCTATTGTGTGCGTCAGGTTTTCCTCAAAGATTCTGGCTGGGAGCATTCCTCAGAGAAGATTCTGCCAGACTTCCACATGGCAAAGGAGAAACAGTTACCCAAAGAGTATGGTGTAAATGTTTTATCAAAGAAGGAATGCATTTTCAGAAGAGCTTTGGAAGTTACAAAGCAGGTGTGTATGAAGTCCAGGAACATGGTCATTGGAGAATTCAGGATGAAATCCTCAGTTTGAAGATTTTACAGACATTGAGAGTGACGATTTCATGTTGAATAGGGAGAGCTGAGTGATAGTCAGTTAAGGCAATTTAACGTGAAGAGGGAGAAGAGAGATGAGCGGTCTGGTCACCAGGCTGGGGATGGGAGCTTCAGTGAGCTGCACAGGGGAGTTAATACCACTCACAGGTTTAGCAATCCCGACGCATTCCATATGTGTTCCAATCATTTATTTGTATTTTTTCTTTTCTTTTTATTTATTTTTTCTTTTTTGTTCCAGTAAGTTCTTATTCTCTCTCCTCTCTTCTTCCTCATCTTTCACCTTTAGAAAACCACTCATTTTTGCCCCTGTGTATTTCCTCTTGGGTTTTAGATGACAGTGTCACTATGTCTTGAGTACATAGAGATTACATGTCTAGAAGATGGAATAGTAGTTTTACTAACAGACAGCTCAGCTGAAGTTTAATTTCCTCTTTGGGATGTTGGGGTTCTTTCCGAACATTCTGCTATAACTGTTTGAAGGAAAAATATCAATTATGACCTACCTCAGTTTAGAATAAATTACTCCTTATCAAGTTGTTCACCTACTTGTTATGAAGCAGTCTGGGCAATCACTAAAATCATGAAACGTAATGGTTTAAATATAATGAGGAATTTTCATGTACGAACAGAATAAAGTCATCTCATTGGGAATTTCTTTTAGTTTTGAAAAGTGATGCTCTGTTTACTTGTCCTTCTGTGATAGTTGCCCTTCCACATGGGTTTCTCTATTCAAGAAAATTAACACTTGATTTAGAATGGATAACCTCCAGAAGGAAGCTTTATTCTTCTGCATGATCTGCCTTTGGTGTTACTAGACTCAATTGTTAGTAGGTTATAAGATGCAAGGAGTAACTAGGCATTCTTACTTGTAATGGTGTGATGGCTCATCACATGACAAAGCAGATTTGGACACACTGTCTTCTGTTCTCCTGTCTGTCTGCCTGCCTTGTCTCTATCCCCCTCAATCAATGTCATTCTTACGGAATAAGCCCCTCATCTGTACCTTAGCACTTTGGTGCCATGTCCGTCACCCTTTGCACATCCTGCACGCAGGCACACCATTCTAGTCGGCCAGTAGGGGTACGTGCCCCACCATGAGCACATGGACGACCCACTCACCGCCTTTTCGTGGCCCTGTTAGGATACCGTCGTTCAGGCTCTATCATCACACACACAAGAGTCAGGCTTATTTGACTGATCTGCATTCTGTCCTGAATGTCAAAATGTTTAAAACAGTTTTTGAATAAAAACAGTCTTAGACAACTCCTTGACTACTTAAAACTCATCTTTCCTCCCCTGGTTATTTTGGGCCTTTCAAGGGGCAGGGGGACGGGACTTTATCTGCTTGTTTTCTCCCCAGCCCCCACTGTGTCCTCATGCCTAGCATAGTGCCTAACACTCATGATTATATTTTTATTAAATAATGAGTGAAGCCATGAATAAATGACGAAAGGAAAGCTAGCTGACTTGGAGCGCCTCTTCTTCAGGTTCGTTCTCAAGTTCTGTTTTCATATGCTTTCAGTGTTGTGGCCTCCATTTAACCCCTAAGTATCTCTTTCTTCTTTTTTCTTTTAACATCTATATTGGAGTATAATTGCTTTACAATGGTGTGTTAGTTTCTGCTTTATAACAAAGTGAAGCAGCTATACATATACATATATCCCCATATCCCCTCCCTCTTGTGTCTCCCTCCCACCCTCCCTACCCAGCCCCTCTAGGTGGTCACAAAGCACCGAAGTGATCTCCCTGTGCTATGCGCCTGCTTCCCACTAGCTATCTAGTTTACATTTGGTAGTGTATATATGTCCATGCCACTCTCTCACCTCGTCCCAGCTTACCCTTCCCCCTCCCCGTGTCCTCAAGTCCATTCTCTGTGTTTGCATCTTTTAATGAATATTTACTGAATATTCCTCTTAACACTCAAGTTATTGCTGTGTGCCCAGAATTATGCTGGGTGCTAAGTTTGTCATATTGATGTACCCATGAGACCATAATCTCAGCTCAGAAGGCTCAGCATCCACTGGATCTGGTGGGCAGTCAGGTGTAGGGGTGAGTTTTGCCTTCCCTAAGTATAGTGATGTCTGTTTCATTTCATCTCAAATGGACAGACATACATGGATTCCACTCCCCCCCCCCACAGCCAATGAATGCCATTAAGAGAACTAGAAATAAAGTCCTGTGGCATCGAAAAGAACAGTGTTACCCTTACAAGTACAAAATGTTTTTTATTTTATCCAGTGTTGACAGAAATCAGACTATTGCACACTTCCCAGCCATCTTAATTTTAAAAATACATGATATTCCCTTTCCTTCCTGACTAGGGTAGTGCTTATCAAATTCTCACCTGGAACTATTGAAAGCAGAAAATAGTGAACATGTATGTTATTGTTAGGGGGTGTGGGAAGAAGTAGCCATATGGAAACCTAAAGCTTTTTTTAGGCCTCCTGTTTTAATTTTAAAATTAATGCGGGGACTTCCCTGGCGGTCCAGTGGTTAAGACTCTGTGTTTCCACTGCAGGCGTCATGGGTTCGATCCCTGGTCAGGGAACGAAGATCCCGCATACCGTGCAGCGCAGCCAAAAAATAAAATATATAAATAAGTAAAAATAAAAATCTTTAAAAAAAATAAAATTAACGCAAACCTTGGAGTTCGTTTTAAAATCATGCATTTGCTATCCATGGAGTAAAAGTGATATCCTGGGAAATGGTGCCCTAGTCTTAGGCTGCATGTACCCCTGGCCTGTTGCTGGCACATCCCAGTTTGCCAGGTTCAGAAGCAGGGTTTACAAGTTTGAAACGTACTTAAACTTAATGAAAAAAATAAATTCTACCCTTAAACGCTTAGGCTATATTAAGGAAAATAAAATACAGCTTATATAGATGACATAAGGGCTAGACCCAGCATAAACACATACAAGATCTCAGAGAAGCAAGATTTACTTCAAAAGGGGAGAACTTGCAGGAAGTTTTCAAGAAAAGGCAACATTCCAGGCAGTAAGAATCTTCCTTTATGTGTTCAGTGAAATATGGATCAGGATCTGCTTTTTAGTTTTTCTGTTTCTTTCTCCCACATTTAGTCTGAGAACACCTCACCTCCCAGCTTCTGATAATCTCATTCTTTTGAATTCTTTTGTTTGCTGCAAGTTAGGAAACAATAAAATTATGTTTGCTTGAGAATTGTTTTCTAAAGAAAACTCTAAATGAAGACTTTACAGGTAAAATGGGTGGGCTTAGGGACTACGTGAGGGGTGTTTGGAACTCAGAGCACCTAATATCCAGGAGACATGTTCCAATGTAGTATAGAGTTTCCCGAGAGACCAATCTCCAGATGATTGAGGTGATGTTGCATTATTTGATGATAACATATACACTATAATGCATTATTACTCTTTTGTTTCTGTTTTTAAAGATTATCTTTATCATTGTTTTATTTCAACTCATGCATGGACTGACTCATTCCAAGTTTTTGGGGTTTTAATGACTTCTTACTCCAAGAGGAGTAAGTGGAGTGGGGGGTAGGACAGTCAGGGAAAGGGGTTGGAGGGGCAGATGGGGCAGGTCACACAGAACCTGATATGAGGTCCTTCTGGACCCAGGGGCTTAGGCTCTACCTATAGTTGAGGGGAGGCAAGAAGGGTTTCAAGCAGTTGACTGACCTAAGGACGGGGTTAGCATTTTAGATTGTTCCTTCCGGCAGGTGATAAATCCTCAACCAAGGACAGTGGAAACAGAGAGGGTATGACGTGGACACAATTAGGAAGTCAAAATGGCAGAACTGGGTGACTAATGGGAAATGGGTTTAGAGTGGGCCAGGAGAAGGTGTCAAGGTACAGACCCATGGTTGGAGGGGCTAGAGAGATACACCAATAAAAACCATGAAAATTACAAACATTGAGCACCTACTCTGTGCCTAGTGCAAGACCAAATGATTTACATGAATTTTAATCATCAATCCTCATAGCAATCCTTGGAATTTGGTACAATTAGTGTTCCCATTTTAAAGATGATGAGACTGAGGCTCGGGGAGGGGTGTCACCCGGCCCAAGAGCGCACAGCTGGAATGGAGCAGAGAGGGGCACCACGGGAATGACAAGAGAGACAATAATTGCTGTCCTTAGGAAGACAGGCACTTAAGCAATTTCTTTATGGGTGGCTGGCACTTTATCGTACGCAAAACACTTCAAAATATGTTATTTTAGTTGATGCTCACAAAACATTGTGTAGTAGACTTTGTCATCATTTTACAAATGATGAGAGCGAGATGCAAAGAGTGAGTCAGTTGTCTAAGGTCACACAGTGGGTAAATGGCATGTCTGGTCCAGGTAAGAGGTCTGAGTACTTTGCAGACCACTACGGCTTCTGCTTTACAGGCACCATTGGTGAGATACCACTGTTGCTCATGCTGTTCCATGTCATTCATGGGGAAAGATTGGAGAGGATAGATTCTGGAATCAGACTGCTTTGGTTTGCATGCCGTTTCTCCTTTAAGACCTTGGTCGAGTTACTTAATCTCTGAGAGTCTGTCTTCTTATCCAGGTAATGGGAATAATAATTGCATCTTTTGCTATTTTTATGGGGCTGAAGTCATAATTTTACAAGGATAATTTATGCAAAGTGCCTGGCACCTAATAAAATTCAATAAATGTTAGTAGTAATAACAGTAGTTCAAAGAAATTGATACACAATTAGCTGTGGAAGGAAATATTAAAATATACAGAATTGCATTTGCAATGAACTTGAAAGGATTTCAGAAGGTATTGAAGGAGCAATACTGAGGTTGAGAGATTAACAGTATTTTTAATTCTAAAGATGACTTTTGTTTAGGCTGGCAGTAGGGTTTATGATCAGGAGAGTTAAAGGATTAGAAATGTACTTAAAGAAAAGCAATTAGGCAACCCAGTGCAACCCACTAACTGGTGAGAGTCAACAAGGTCCTGAACATGGTGGTAGTGGAGGGAATAGAAAGGAAGGGATGGGCAGGTCTGAGGTGCTGCAGAGCATGTTAGGAGAGCTCCTCCCAGTATGCATTTGGGTTTCTTCTTCACAGTATCACTTGGTGAGTACCTAAGAAACGCAAACTCATTTTCCAGTGGGACTAAGCCAAAAATCTAATCTGGACAGCATTTGCTACACTACAGTGAAATGCATTCCAGAATCAAGTATAAATGATTTGGGAGTTACATGTTGTTCTGATTGCCTGCACTTTGTTTTTGTCCTTCGGCACAGGAAACCTGGACTTGGTGTATGGACTCGCTCATCCACCTTTGCTATTCTGTGTGCATTCTGAGAGGTGTTTCTTTGCTGGCTTGTGTGCTTACGTGTATTTGAGTTTTCTGCTTCAAGCATGGTATCTAGATTTTTTTTTTCAAAATGTAGAAATATATACGATGCAAAAATATCTATATCCTACTGGTTAGTATTTCTGTCTCAGTCGAGTTTTCATGGTTGTCCTGCTGAAATTAAGCTGAATTAACTTTGAGTAATCAATTTAAAATGACTACTAATAGTGTTTTAATTCCTCATATCCTAGATTTAGTGGAAGTGGTTAGACTTTTTGCAGTCAGCTGGGTCTTCATTCTGTAACGGTAACTTCACAATGTCTGTGATCTAAAAGTAGCAAAAGCTCTTGAGAATATCATGCACAACTTTCGGAAAAGGAGAGAGGGGACATTTAAGCCTAAAGGATGCTTTCCAACGTAACATTGGGCTGGCTCACCCTGTCTGTCAATCCTGGATCCACTAGGGCTGTCTTGTGCATCTGGATGGAGTTGTAGGTGCTTATTCAGATTGGGACACAGGGCTGACGTGGGTGATCTTGTTGTAGGTATAGGTATGTAGGTAAAGGTTGTAGGTATACCTTTCCAGGTGGATACCCTCCCACCCATCATTCCAGGAGAATGTTAGGGGCTGAAAGCATCTCAGATTCAAGGTGACCAATGACTTAAACCGTCATAACTGGGTTTTTACTTAAGATGTTTCTTTTTGGCATCTGTTCAAATGAGCTCAGGTGATTGGCATGCTCAGAGTTGGCAGTCAAAGGCTATTATGTCCTAATGCCTAGGAACGTAGCCTGGTTGGTCAAACAAGAATAGAGAATGAGCTACCACAACGATTCCTATCATCATATTGTATGTTTGTAAGTTTCACTATGTATGAAGCAATGAATAATGCTACTGAGGCCTTGCACAGTGAGGCCAGGATCACCTCACTAAGTGATTGTCACCATAAAACCATAGCCCCTCTGCATCTCATCGGACATTCAGAATGTTCTTAAAGTGCTAGAAACAGGCAAATCAAATCTCTTCTGAAGTCTACTACCTCATATATGCCTCATGTGCCCATAACTTACCTGAATGAATCCTTTAAATGAGCTGTTGATGTCCTATTAGCCATTTTTTTCCTTCCAAAGAAATTCATGTTCTACCTCATGCAAGGTAACTTCCCTGTGTGAAATTTACAGGTCTGTCAGCCATAAAAAACATTAATGCATAATACATAAACAAAACCTATGCTCTTTTTGCAAAAAAAAAATGGCAAAGAAAAAAGAAAGGAGTTTAGTCTCTGCTTTCTAAAGGGAGAAAGCATGAACCTTGCATTTTTATTTTTGATGTCTTTTTGCCTTTAAATATATGAGATGACTATTAATGCCCATATTCACAGCAGGGGAAGGAGGGAAGTGCAGTAAATTGTAAAGCACATTTACATTATAACAAGGCCCATGGAAGCATTGTAATTCACACAGTTATATCAACAGAGGTTTGGACTCCATCCAATTTAATTTTCTGAAGTTGGGCTGTGCAGCTGGGTCATTCCTGGTCTAATCTGGGAAATGTATCTCTTAACGCTGTGGATCAGAATGCCAGCCTCCCAGCTGTCACCAAGAGCATCATTTGCAGCCACTGAGGTCCGAGGGCAAAGCATCAGAATCACTTTATGTGGACACAGCAGCCTAGCTAGCTTCATAAATTCTGTTGCAAAGAGCAATAATCAATATTTCATGTTTAATGATGCAGGGCTAAAATTAGTATAGATTTTATGTCTTCTGCTTTTCCAAATTATGCAAACATTAGTAACCCCTTTTTCAGTGCCCTTATTATATTTCCATTTAAAAAAGGGCAAAGAGGTGGTGGTGGAGGGGATTGAGGAAGGCTGATGTTGTTTAATTGAATGATTGAATAGTCAAAAGTAATTTTGGCTTTTAACTTTTATTAAATAGTTACCCTTAGGTTAATAATGAAATTATTCCCAACTCAAAAATGATGTGTGTAAATGGTACAGTTTCTGTCACCCATAGCTACACAATGAAGTAAATTGTAGATTGTCTCCACATGTTTTAAGTTACCTTAAATCCTCTAGGATATGCTGAGAATAAAATGGCCAGGGCGTAAGTCAGAAAAGTTAAAAGGTTGCCACTTAGACACAAGTACACTTTAGACAAAAAGCAATTTTGAGTGGATTTCTGATTTTAAACTTGTCCAAAGAATATACCCTGCTTGTTTAGACAGTAAAAGTGGTGGAGACAGAAGAAAAAGAGAAGAGTGTTTTATTATTGGTCACGTTAAGGGGCTGACCAAGTGGCCACAGAGATGAGCTTGTCTAGCCTCTTAGGTGTATTCTCCTGTTCGTGATAGGAGAAAGCCCTGCAGGGTTAAGGTGGGATGGGGAAGCCAGACACAAAAGAACAAAATCCAGGATCCACCATCCAGGCTAACAGTTGACACCTAAGTGAGGACTTCAGAACGACTCTGATGACAGTGGGAAGCACGGGCTTTGTGGCAAGTAGTCGATCAGTTATTCCCACAATAGTACAGCCTACATTTCACAGCCACTCATAACACAGATTTCATTCGGAGAAATGAGATTAAAGAATATGGAATGCTCTATGTCCGGGTTGTACGTGAACAGTTCAACTTGCACTTTGCAGAGGGGCTTAGCCCACGTGTCAAAAAGACAGACATTAAAATGAGCATGGTAGAAAGTGTACCCTTATCTGGTGAATCAAACTGAGCCAGAAAATTGAGTTAGGCTCTCGAGTTGGGACAACTTCTCTGATAGGGGTCAACCATCAAACAGACATGTTCTTCTGTTAGTTAATGTGATTAATTAATAGTATTAATTGAATTTGTTGGATTATAGAAAAGGAATGGAAAAGATAGGGCGAACCAAAGAAAACGTAAGATCCTTGAGGGATCTGAGCCAGAGTCCAGGGAGAAGACAGACGACCCACTTAAAAGGGTGATGGAAAGAGTTGAATGAAGTGACTGTATAGATATGGGCAGGGTGTAGGGAGAACCACAGGGGATGGTGAAACATCTGGGACTATCAATAGCTGGAAGGGCAAGAGGAGGGAAAGCAGACTTCCCTGGTGGTCCAGTGGCTAAGACTTCACCTTCCAATGCAGGGGGTGCAGGTTCCATCCGTGGTCGGGGAGCTAAGATCCCACATGCCTTGGAGCCAAAAAACCAAAACGTAAAACAGAAGCAATATTGTAACAAATTCAATAAAGACTTTAAAACAAAAATGAAAAACATAAAAAAAGAGAAGGGGAAGGAAGGGAAGGGAAGAAAGGGAAAGAAATGCCTTGGGGGGGGTGGGAAAACAGACTAGTTATGGGAACGTGGTGAGAACGACCATGTGAGAGAGGCCACCACCCCATGGGAGCTGTGACCTTCATTGACGCCAACCTGTACTCCAGTAAGAGAGGGGAGCACAGGGAATAAATACCCCAGCTTCTCTCTTCTGCTCCCCTCTGATCGCGTGCCAGTGCCTCCCACTGCTCAAACCCTGTCCTAAGCCACAGAACAAAGGGCCCTGCTTGATAAAGTCTAATTTTGACCCTCCCAGAGCACAGGGGAGAGTGGAGATGGGTAAAGAGTGTAGATGGGGAGATGCTGGTCAAGGGGTACCAAGTTTCAGTTATGCAAGATGAGTAGCTTCTAGAGACCTAGTATACAACAGGTACTGTAGTTAACAACACTGCAGTGTGAAACTGAAATGTGCCAAGAGGGTGGATCTTAGGTGTTCTCACCACCCCCGTCCCCTCAAAAAACAAAATGGTAAGTATGTGAGGTGACAGATATGTTAATTCGCTTGATCATGGTGATGATTTCACAATGTATACATATCTCAAATATATACCTTAAATATATACAATTTGTAGTTGTCAGTTATACCTCAATAAAACTGGAAAAAGTAGAATGCTAAATAAAAAAGAAAGCTACAGAATGATAAAATAAAAAAGAGAGAGTGTATCTGGAGGGGCAGAGAAAAATCACCAGAAGACATACAACATCTTGGGACCTGGGGGGCCGTTAAGCCACTAAGGTTTCTTTTCATCTCAGTCAGATCAATGCATTCAGTTCATTTGTTCAACATATATTAATTAGGCACCACCTAAATGCCTCATTTGGGGAATAAACACCTCAAGGTAAATAAATCATTGATCCCTGATCTCAAAGAGCTCAGTGGTGGGGTGGGACAGGTCAAGAGGCAATGTTAAAATAGGAATCACCGCAGGATGCTGAGGAAAAAGGTGAGGTACCAGACCCTCCTGTGGAGTTAGGAAAGGCTCTATGGGGGAGGGGAAAGGTGGGGGGATTCCTGAAGGAAGAATGAGAGTGGGCCAGTAGGAGAGCTGGGAACCCAATGTACACTGAGAGAGCATGTGAATTCAGTGTTGGGTGAAGTTTCACAAGAGCAGACTTGGAGAGGGAGTGTACGGGGCGGGGCTCGTAAGGTGGGCCCCCGAGAGACAAGGGGCCCTTGGCTAAGATCCTGGAATCCATCTGAAAGCACTGGGGAGCCACGTTCGTTTCTCGTAGGGAAATGACATGTTTAGATATGAAATCAGAGGCAACGAAGGCTAGTGGGAGAAACCAGTGATGGGAAAGACCAATGTGTATATGTTTTTACTGGTAAATTAAAATAAAACTTTCTCAAGGAGTGAAGCTCTGAGCAAAGGTCTGTGGAGCAAGCCAACTTCCTTATTCATCTCCCAGAAAACAAGGACACAGTTTGGAACTACGGGCCAATTGAATTGAAGTGTTTTTGTATAGTTAGCTTAAATAAGCAAATGATGAAATCAGTCTTCTAAATTGTCAGCAGAGCAGCTGTTCAGAAAGCTCTTGTTAGTCATTGACCTTATGTTTAATATGATTTCCTAGAACGTGGATAGTCAGATTGAATGAAGTACTGCATCGAAGCCCTCCTCCTCGCCAAAGCTCCCTGCAATGAAAGGACCAAGGAAGAGAGAGTGGCTGGCACAAAGTGCAAAAGCCTGTTCCTTCCTGCCCCCAGGTGCCCAGGGAAAAAGAAGAGAAAAAGCACACCACAGGCACACACATGCAAGAGAAGGTGCCGGGACTACCACCGTTCTGTCTCCTTCCTAGTCATGATGCAGGGGGTAAAAAGAAAAAGTTCACGACCTAAAAATCCACCTCTGGTTTTCAAGAATGACTAAGGATTCTTATCCACCCTATTTCCTTTCTGTATAAAAGTGGCTTTAAGCCTGACCTTTTCTCTGACCTGGATTTATTGCTATGTCACTGGAGGTGGGATGGGATACGCTGAAGGATTAGGTGGGAGGAATGGAGGGTTGGGAGAAAAATAGAGGATAGAGGTGGAGACTTATTCTTAGGAACCAGGGTCTGTAGGGTTGAAGGGTAAGTTTTACCTTGAAAATAAAATGCCATGTGTAAGAGTGAAAGGGATGTTCTGTCTCTCTGTCTCTGTCTCTCTCTCTTTCTATCTATATCTATCTATCCACCTATTAATCATCTCTATCTTCATACCCAATTACCATATATAACTGCCTATATAGTACTTGCTTCCACTTACTGTGAAAAGCACACATGTAAGAGAGTTAAATAAAGAGGTTTAAATCTCATGTATTGAAAGAGGAGGAAATAATTATACTAACAGCCTGGAGAGAATAGTTCTGGCAACTGAATATTTAATTTAGCTTAAGCTTCTGGCAGCCAAGGCAAAATAAACCACCCCTATGAGACTTACGAGTTGTTATTGTTGATGAAAAGAAGTGCACTATTTTATCAAAAGGGGAAAATATCCTCTGGGATGAAATCCTAAAATTTCATTCTTTTTGTGTAAGAGAGCCTGTAGCAAAATGTACAGTGTCTTATATAGCAGTTTCACAGAAGGTGCAGAAATGGTCTTCATATGAGGTCTATTTTATCCCAGTGTTGTATATAAAAGCAGCTGCCTTTAATAAAAAGGAACTGGGAATTCCCTGGTGGTCCAGTGGTTAGCGCTCCTTGCTTCCACTGTAGGGGGCACGGAGTCAATCCCTGGTCAGGGAACTAAGATTCTGCAAGCCACGGGGTATGGCATAAATAAATAAATAAATAGATAAATAAATAAATAAAATAAGGAACTGAAGACCATGACCTGCTTCATCCATTAGTCTTCTCAGTAAAACATCTTTGAAAAAGACACTGCCCAAACAAAACCAAACCAACTAACCAATCTAACGATGACAACACCTGTCTAGTTCTGAACGTCTGTAGTTCTATAGCTCATCTAGTTAGGATTCTATATTTAGTAGCCCTAGGTTATGGCTCACAGTGTCACTTCTGAGTTAGATTCTTTCAATTGTAAAAAACAGAAATCTCAACCAAAAGTGCCTAGCCAGTGAGAGACTCTACTGCTCATGAAACTGAAAAGTCCATCAGTATGCTGGTCTCAAGCTCTAGTTTGACCCAGAGGTTCACAGTGTCACTAGGGCTCTGGCTCCTTTGCTCTGTTTTTTTGCTTCCATCCTCTTTGCTGTGTTATCTTTCTCTCCAGTTAACACCTCTCAGAGCAGCAGATAGTTCTATTGCAGCTTCAGGGTTCCTCACACTTCAGAATCCTTATGCTCTAAAATTCAGAGGAAGGAAACAAAATTCTTCTCCAAATACTGAAATGAAGTTTAAGCAATTAACATTGGTTGAGTAACTATTGTCAAAATATAATGCTGAGGGAATTAAGCCAGATACAAAAGAATAGACAAATTTATGTGAAATTTTAGTACGGGCAACATTAATCTATGGTGATAAAAATCAGAACAGGAGTGCCTTTGGGAGAGGGACACAGAGAAGCTTTCTGGAGTGAAATAAATGTTCTGTATTTTGTTTTGGGTGGTAATTCTACCAGTGTGTGCATTTGTCAAAACTCATTGTACTGAACACTTATGATGTGTGCATTTCACTCACTTGAAAAAGCAAACTCAAGTACTCAGTGATCATGCTGGCTGATGTAAGGAGAAGTGACTGAAGTGGACTAACAGGGAAAACAGGGAGACAGGAGACTATCACAGTTGCCTTAGCCCAGACTGAGAAGTAGTGGTCAATTTCCAGATATATTTTGAAGTTGGGACCAACATGATTAGCTGATTGATTGACTGTGGATTGTGAGAGAAGGGAGGAGTGGAGACTGACTTCTAGGTTTCAGGACTCATATAACTGTATATGTAGGTGAATAGTAATTTTGTTAAATGACCAGGTGAATGGTCATTCGTTAAAATGAGGAAGAAGTGGTGAAGCAGGAGGTTGGAGTGGGAGCCTCTAGACAGGGCAATCAAGACTTTGGTTTGAATGTGAGATGCCTGTCAGATGTGCACACGTAGCTCCCAAGTGGTGGATGTGTAAGAACGGAGTTTAGAGGAGAGGTCAGGTGCAGATATAAATTGAAAGCTGTGGACCGGATAAGACCTCCTGAGGAGTGAGGATCGACGGCAGGAGAAGAAGACTGAGGCCTAGGACAGGCTGCTGGCATGTTTCCTAGAGGAGCTGAGGTTTTATAGGAGTGAAGAGGATCTGGGAGCTACAGAGAGGGGCAAGAAGGGCCCCGCCCCTCCTCCAGAGCGTGTCACATGTAGCAGCACGTGGGGAAGAAATGGCCACCTCTAAAGACGACTGCAGGGGAGACAGGGTGCTCAGGGATCAGCCTGGTTTGTCATCAGCAGACTCCTCCGTATCCTAAAAGTCTTTTCTAAACAGTTCTTCGATATTCTTGCTCTAACAAAAGCTTAGCTGTCCCTGGAAGAGCAAGGGTTCAGATAAAATAAGATAATTAAGGGAATGTTCAAAGAAACTGAGGAGATAGAGGATTTTGCTGATGACAGACCCTGAGTTCCAAAGGGCCCAGTGGAAAGATTGGAGGGACCGGGGAGAGGTGGGGGACCGGTTAAATTCGAGGTTATACGGTGTAGTATGAAGTTAAAGAAAATGGGTAACCTCAGAGACTTGGATGTCTGGTGGGTTAGAAACATGTTGAGACTAGTCTTGATGGTCTTTTAGGGACAAATGAGTAATTAGTGCTAATCGGGGCTTCCTCTTGGCACTTCAGCAGTTGGTGGCGACAAGGAAAGCAGGGTGATCTCAAGGAATGGTGGTCTTCCCAGATCCAGACCTCTATGGGCCTTCCTTAAATCCTGCTGTGACTGGCAACAAGACTGGAGACAGGCAGTCTCACCAGGAACCTGGGCCGACTTCCGTCGCATTCCTGAACCAATCACTGTGGCTGAGGGAATGGGATTACAGAGACTATGGATGCCTGAAATTCAGGGAAGGAGTGTGTGCACGTGTTTGTGTGTATGTGTGTGTCTGAGCACTGGGGCTGAGGTTACCAAGAGTTACCAAGAGACAATGTTTGCTGAACGGACAAACCCAGTGCACGTTCCTTAGAACTCCTCACCCAGCAACCAGCAAACATAATACTGTTGACAAGAGTAAATCGGGAAGAGTATGGGTGGATCCGTATAAACATATAGCTACTCCGGAAAAATAACAGGAAGCATGATCTTTAGTGGTTAAAAAAAAAAAGTCACAAAATTTGAGTAGGAGTTTTGTATTTTAATTTGATCAGGAATCAAATTGTATGTTTAAGCACTCATCTATTGCAAGGTCCAGAACTCCTCATGGTGATTATCTCAATTTTGTTAACAAGTGTCCTGAAATATTATTACCTATAAGTACGTGGAGTCAATTTGTAAGACATTTCTTTTCTTTTTCACAGGAAGAATTAAAAAGATTGCAGAATCCTTTAAAACAAGTTAACGATGGAAAATATTTACTTGAAAAGTAAGTAAAAATACTAAAGGAAATTAAAGTTGAAGTTGAAAAGCTTGCATTAAAGAAAGCTATTTGACAAGGCAACAATAAACAAGTAAACTAATCTTAGGATATGAATTTTGTTAGGACCTAGAAATGTGGCACATTTGAGATATAGTTAAATAGATTTATGGCTAGTTGAGCTACAATACACAAGCTGTACTGATTAACAGAGTAATATGATGCCTGGAGATGTCTCTGATGGTATGTCTGAGGGCTTGAAACTTAACCCTGCCCTGTCTTTGGCTTTTAATCAGTGATGTGTATAGAAGGCAGTCATAAAATTTGTAAAAACACAAGGGTAACACTAAGACTAATAGAATGAACATTCAAAATAATACTGCAGAATGGAACAAAACTGAGCTGGAATTAAAAGCAAGCAAGAAAGAGATGAAACTGAACAGGGATAAAGTCTTCCATTTAGGTTTGTAGGAAAATTGTACAGTTAGAGCATGTGAAAGACGTATTCTGATTTCCACAGAAAATTGTACAGTTAGAGCATGTGAAAGACGTATTCTGATTTCCATGTGGGTGAACGCTTAGAGGCTTTTCCTGACATTAACACGAGACTGTGATTTTACATGGCTTCTAAAGATATCACCACGATATTAGTTTGATTAATAGGTATACATTGTCAAGTTAAAAGAAGAAAAAATGAGCTCTCATTAAAAAATGAGCTATCATCACTCTGTACTAGTGAATGTTTACAGATGTTGCATCAGTGAATTCTGATTATGGCCTTTTGATATAGGCATTATTATTTCCATTTTGCTGATGAGGAATAATATAGGCATTATTATTTCCATTTTGCTGATGAGCCAATGCTGATTGGCTCAGAGTGCTTTCAGCACTTGTCTAAGTACACTCAGCCAGGAGTGGTGAGAAGTAGAATGAAACTCAGGTTCAAGGCCACCAGAGCCCCTGCTTGTGACCGCTAAGTCCCATGGTCAAGTCCATGTGAATGTCACCACATTTGACTCTGGGCACCACATTTAGACATCCCATTGACATCCCCAAGAGCACAAGAGGGTTAAAACTGAGGGTTCTGTAGTGAAACTACTACAAGGAGCTGAGGATGTGTAGCTCGAAGAAAAGAAATCTTAGAGGGAACATACAGCTATTCTTAAACATTTGAAGGAATTTTCCTGTAAAAGAGGGGCTACATTGCTCTTCTTGTTCCGGAGAAACAGAACGTTTCTGCTATGTTTCTCTTGTTATGGAGAAACAGCTTTATGACTCAGAGAAAATAATGAATTTAGTAAAGATTCAGCCTGCCCAACAGGGTGGACTTCTTTGTTAAGGAGTGAGCTGGTAGACCCTGGAAGTGCCTAGGAGGAGTGTACATGACCATCCATCTGAGATGCTGTTGAAAACATTCCTGAAAATGGAAAAGCCTGGATTTGACTGCTCTTTCTGCTTTTGCCTGGCTTTGTGAGTCTGGACAAATTACTTAACCACCCTGAGCCCATTTCCCCATCTTTAAAAATGAAGCTAACCATACTGGCTTGACAGTCTTACTGAGTGCAGGAAATGTGACACACGTGATAGTGACGCCGAATCCGGCTCTGTACCCTGACACCAAATTAGTTCTCAGAGACAAAGTTTTGGGTGAAGTAGAAAAGAATAGCTTTATTGCTTTGCCAGGCAAAGGGGGCCACAGTGGGCTAACGCCCTCAAAACTGTGTCCCAACCTGGAGTTGGTAGTGAGAAGTTTTACAGTGATGGTTCAAAGAGGGTGTGATCAGCTTGTGGACTTTCTTCTGATTGGTTGGTGGTGAGGTAAGTGGGAGTCAGCATCATCAACCTTCTGGTTCCAACCAGAAGGTCTTGGGGCTACGTATGGGCTTGTGGGCAGCATACTGTTAGCTTCTCCCACCTGGTGGGGTTTCAGTATCTTCAGAACAGCTGAGAGATATTGTTATGTGTATCCCTTGATGGGGAACGAGGACCCTGCCCTAAGGCTGCACTATCATTTCTTGACTCTTCCTCCTTAGTCTCCGCATCCCCTCCCTTCCCTAATTAGCAACTGTTGGAACCTGCTGGTTGGAACTTGGGGGAGGTCCTGGAGGCTGAATGAAGCCTATTTCCTGTAATCAAGAAACTGGGGGGGGGGGCTTCCCTGGTGGCGCGGTGGTTGGGAGTCCGCCTGCCGATGCAGGGGGCGTGGGTTCGTGCCCCGGTCCGGGGGGATCCCGCATGCCGCGGGGCGGCTGGGCCCGTGGGCCATGGCCGCTGAGCCTGCGCGTCCGGAGCCTGTGCTTCGCAACGGGAGAGGCCGCAGCACTGGGAGGCCCGCGTACCGCAAAAAAAAAAAAAAAAAAGAAACGGGGGACCCAGAAAGGCTTTTGTGCACAGGCGCCCCACAGGGTCCTGCTCTGTATCAATAGAATGGTGCCTTCAATACTGGCTCCTTCTCTTGGGGGCTGTTTGAACCAGAAGGCCTCTCAGGTTCATCCCATCTCCATGATTCTAAGAATTGGCCATGTTACTGAAGAACCGTTCATTTGATCAAATGAAGTTTCTGGCTTATCTATGGATTTAATTTACTCTTGTTATGCCAGGGTATTCATATTCATTAATATGAATAAATAAGAATAAAATTGTTTGATTATCCTGCCCCCTCATCACCACCATCACTAGTTATTTGTAAACAATAATAACTGAAGATTTTTTGGCTGAAACTAGGAAGAAGATTTTTCTTCTGTGGAGATTAGTGTTGTAACGATGTTAGATCAGTGGTTCTTCATTCTGGCTACACTTTGAATCACCAGGAAGTTTAATAAAAATGCATAAGCCCCACCCCAGACAAATCAAATATGAATCTCTGGGGGTGAGATCCTAGAATCAGGATTTCTTAAAAGCTTCCTTTGTGTGATTCTAATGAGGATCTGGGCTTGAGAGCCAGTGGTCTACATGCATTTTGGATTTTTTTTTAGTTATTCAATAATCTCTTTGAGCTAAATTCTCTGAGGACACACTTTCTCTGTGATGTTCGGCTCAGCTCATTTATTTATTAAATCTGGTTATGCTGTTTTTTCATTATCGATTTTAATGTGAGAAGTGAACTCCAGAAGTTTTTTTCCTGCTTATTGACCACAACTCTATATTAAACCCCTCGCTAACACCAACATATTACCTTTCCCAGCTCTATGCTCTCAGGAAGATAGGTGAAGATTAATGGTCCCCTCCCCCTTCCTCGGTTCTTTCCCTCTCATTATCTAGAAGCCTGAGAAAGCTGAAAGCTTCTGGAAATGGCCAGTCTGCTTTGGATGCTTAATTTTCCCGGTCATGATTGAGGAATTCCAGGGATGGGATTCAGAGTCTTCCCTCAAAACACCCAGGCCTCTGGGGCAAGCTTCCCTTTCATGCTTATCCTAACTGTGGCTACCAGTCCTAAGAATTCTACCCATTTGCCTGGAATTCTGAAGATTTTCCTGATCTGCTTCAGGGCAGGGCTGTGTCCTTGAAAGCTGTCAAATTTGATTGAAAAATTGGTGGACTCTGAGTGAGCAGATTAGGCATTTGATTATAGCTGTAGCTGACTTAGGTGTTAATGTAAATCATCTCAGCTACTTGAAATGACCATAAGTTAAGTGATAGTGGTGTCATAGCAGTTGATGGGTTATTCCCCCTTGGAATGTTACATTTATTCTGAATGCTCAACAGGGTTTTGTGGTAGACAGTTGGTGGGAAGGGAGGGAGAGCTGCAACTCCATTCTACCTGACACCATCTGCAGGGCCAGCTGGATGCACTTGTCTCTGTCTGTCTGTCTGTCTCTCTCTCTCTCAGTGAAGCTTGGCATGTACCCATAAACAGAGAAGAGCAATTACTAAGACCATTAATTAGGAGGCTGCTTATAACTCTGTTTTGAGAATCATTTATTAACTTAAGTAAGACCTTAGGCTAACTATCAATATTTTTTGTAAATGTTGAATCAGGCCGGGTACCAGAGTAGGAAATGCATGATTGCAAATCACACATTCTTCTGATGTATAATTGCTTTATGACCCACAAGCAATTATTGACAGAATGAGCTAAAGCTATCTAATTTAAACCTACTGGTATTTGTAGCGTATAGCTTGTTGAGGATGTATGAATTATAACCCCACAGTAACAAAATTGCTAATACTATTTTAAAAATTTCTTTTTGTGAAGACTCGAGCCTTGTCTTTGGTTGCTGCATATATCAACTGGCCCCACAGCACCTCACATGTATCTCTGTTGCCCAATTTGCTAGTTTGTTTGTAAGGGGTTTAACTTACAGTATTTTAAAATATCCTTTTTATAAGGCTGTTGTTCCCACAAGACCATAGAATTATAAAAACGAGACTTTCCAGCCTACCGACACTGGATTAGGTCTCTCCGTGATTTCCCCTTTAATAACATCCATCACATTTTTAGTTACTTATTCAATATACATCTCCTAGATTGTAGGAACATCAGAACAGGAAACATGTCTAGTGTTTTCATCATTGTGTCCCCCATGTTTTGCATCACTCCTGGCATAGAGGAGACCTTTAATATATCTGTAAATGAGTGAATAAGGTTAAATTAATAATGGTAAACCTGAATACCAACAGCACAGACCAGGCAAGAGTGTTCTTTTCCTTGCCCCTCAGCATCCCACCTGGGCAACCACAAAGCTGTCTTGGGCTGATGGCACCACCTAGTGGCCATGTGTGAATATATCTGATCTACCATGTTTTCCCCATCTCTTGTTATTCCTTTCTCAAGAGAGGATACATTCATTATCTTTTTTTTTTTTTTTTTTTTTTTTTTGTGCGGTACGCGGGCCTCTCACTGTTGTGGCCTCTTCTGTTGCGGAGCACAGGCTCCGGACGCGCAGGCTCAGCGGCCCATCCGCTCTGCGGCATGTGGGATCCTCCCGGACCAGGGCTCGAACCCGCGTCCCCTGCATCGGCAGGCGGACTCTCAACCACTGTGCCACCAGGGAAGCCCCATTCATGATCTTAATGATGTCTCTAGCACAATTTTTTCTTATCTTTTTCTTTTCTTTACTATAATTATAATCCTGGTCTTCATTACCCGGCTAATTTGAATACCCACCTAAATAATTTCCTTCATTCTCCTTGCTCACACCCACCACAAACCATTCTAAAACATCCCATTCATCACATTTTCCTGCTTCACATGCTTTGTTTCCCTGCAGCAACGTTTTTCAAACTGTAGATCACAATCCACTGATTGTTTGTTAAACCAATTTGATGGGTCACCCCTGGCCTTTTAAAAAATCTGAAATATATTTAAATAATATCAGAGTGCCTTACATGTAGTTGGAGAAATAATATTTTTTGAAACTTTTGTTTCAGTTTTAAACACACACACACACACCCTTACCACATGCATGTGTATTGGATTGGGTTGTCAAACACTTTATCTATGAAAACCACAGTCAGTAGAAATTTAATAAAAGACTGATATTAAATTCTCCAAGCGGTACTTTGTAGTGGTGAGACTTGAGTTTTAATGCGGTTTCTGCTGAGTTGAACATAACCTCTTTGAGCTTCAGATTTCTCAGCTGTACACTGGGGGAAAATAATTCTTGATTGATAAAGGCTACTGTGAGAATTAAATGAGCTAATACAAGTAAAATGTCACGACAGTGTTTTGTACACATTGTATGGCCAATGACTATGACTTTTCTGCTGGTACAAACCCATTTCCTTTTATACTCCTCCTTGTATCTTCCTCTTCCACAAAATTTCTCTTTATTGTCCCCAGATAACCTGAACATTTCACCTCCACCCTTTTTTTTTCTGAAGAACACAGGTCACTTTTATAATCATTTAACAATGGCACTTCAACCCATCCTTGCGATAAAAGAATACAGTCACTAGTTTAGTTTGATGCTCATGGTCATGGATACAAATTGCCATCAGAGACCCCAATAATGTGGGTATAGTCACTTTCAGTGAATCATTTTGCTGTCTCAGTAAAGTCACAGGTTAGCAAAACCCTTTAGGTGGTGCAGAAAGAGACCAGATTTAACTGGACCCAACCGATAGTTGTGTCCAAGGTCCCCTTATCCTGAGTGGGCAGACCCGGTAAATAGCTTTCTACACTCCTCTCCCTTTTCTTGCATCTTCAGAATGGGACCTCAGTGGGGTTTAGTCCTGCCTGGGCCTGCCTAGGTTGCATTTCTGGTATCAATGACTTAAGTTGTTTTTTTTTGTTTTTACATTGATATATAGTTGATTTACAATATTATATTAGTTTCAGGTGTGCAACATAGTGATTTAAAACTTTTATAGATTATATTTCATTTAAAGTTACTGTAAAATATTGGCTATATTCCTTGTGCTGTACAATATATTCTTGTAGCTTATTTACTTTATACACAGTAGTGTGTACCCCTTAATCCTCTACCCTTATCTTGCCCCCCTCTTCTTCCCTCTTCCCACTGGTCACCACTAGTTTGTTCTCTATATCTGTGAGTCTGTTTCTGTTTTGATATAGTCATTCATTTGGTTTAGGTTTTAGATTCCACTCATAAGTGATAACATACAGTATTTGTCTTTTTCTGTCTGGCTTATTTCACTAAGCATAATACCATCAAGGTCCATCCATGTTGTTGCGAAGGACAAAATTTCATTCTTTTTTATGGCTGAGTAATATTCTACTGTGTGTGTGTGTGTGTGTGTGTGTGTGTGTGTGTGTGTGTGTGTATGTATATATATATATATATATACCACAACTGCTTTATCCATTCATCTGTTGGTGGACGCTTAGGTTGCTTCCATATCTTGGCTATGGTAAATAATGCTGCTATGAACATTGGGGTGCATGTATCTTTTCAAATTAGTGTTTTTGTTTTCTTTGGATTCTACTCCTTTGTTTTAATATCTTCTTCATATGTATTACCTTTTATATCTCAACTTACTAATTTCTGTCCATTCTTCAAAACCGAGCACAACTGCCATAGTCACCATGAAGTCTTCCTTGACCATTGTAGCACCCAGTGATTGTCTTACAGGCTCATAGGAGCAGTGACCATACATTCACAGTCCTCCATCTTTCTCCAGGGCAGACTGATGCTTTGCTCATAGCGGGAGCTCTGAAAAAACTTCCAGAATGAAAGGAGGAAAGGTTCAGTGGTAGTGACACCATTGGGAATGAATGAGGTTCTCTCTACAACTTACTAGTTGGACAATACAATGGGATTTGTAACACTCTACTTACGGTTTTTATTCCCCTGAAATGGTCTAATATTCCGCTTCCCTCTTTGCTTAAAGTAAATGATTTACATGCCTTAGATATGAATGTTGGGCTAAATGGTAGAAATCAAAAGAAAAGCAATGTTAAAAGGCAAAACAACAATTTCTTTCTATGGTATGGTTATTTATCCACCATCCATCAATGGGAATTTTTAGGACTCTATTAATAAAATGAACAAAATTGCATGTATATTTGCTTTTTCAATTAAATCTAAATTGGCAGCTTTATTGATATAAATGATAACTTCATGGATTCAGCTATATTGAGGCATTATTTCTGTTTGTAGTCACCAACTGGCCATGGATGTGGAGAATAATATTGAAAAGTATCACCTCAATCTACAGCTCTTGGAATCAAAGGTGAAAATGTAAGTTATTTCAAAGTTTACATTAAAGTTTTTGTTTTACAGTTCTTGCTTTATTAATCTCTGAACTATTCTGGAATTTGGGGGTATAAGAATTACACATTGAATTCACATTTATATGTTACATATTATTTCTTCCCTGTTGTAAGTAGCAACAAAGCTGTTTTGGGCACCCAGCACCATCCACTGGATAATGTAGGGAATTATTTGACTGGCATCACTTCCTCATTTCTTGGTTTTTCCCTTTCAGGCAGAGTAACATTCTTCACCTTCCACCAGCATTTTCCACTGCTTTTCTTCTTGGTAACTTGGTTTGTTCCATCTTGGAACAACTTGGTTATTTCTACCTCAGCCCATGTCTTTTACACACACACACACACACACACACACACACACACACACACACATGCATCCTTTCAACACTCTTCCTTTTTTCTGTTTCCAGTCCAGCTCTTGTCCAGTTATTTTGGGAAAATATCTTTTCCCTTTCTTTCTGATTTCTTATCCTTTTCTTTCTTATTCTTTCTTGGCCAAATGAGAGTCCCCTTCCCCCACAAAAAATGACTATCACATAAAAATACTGCTAAATACACCTCAGTATTAACAAACAGAAAACTAATGAGATCCAAAGTGAGACAGGCTGTATTCTAGAACAAAATAACAACCTTCTAAAACCATTAGTAAATAGAAAAGGGGCCCATCATAATCACTTTAGAAGCAATTTTAAACTATTCATGTTTGCTCTCTGTGATCCTTTCCCATTCAGATTTTCCTTCAGGGGTGCATTATAAGCATAACCAGTGAGGGTGTATATAATCTCTTTCTCTCTCTCTCTCTGTCTCTCTCTGTCTCTCTCTGTCTCTCACACACACACACACACACACACACACACACACAGAGCTTAACACTCTGAGAAGCATGTTTCTGGAGAATTTAAACATATCTGACCTTGGCCAGGATCACTGATCATTTACAAAAAGCCCAAAGAAGAATCTTTTAGAAAAGAAGTCACCTTGAAGACAAGAGCCTTGAGGTGTACAACTTTGAAGAAGTAAGCCATTTCTAGATTTAGGAATTGAAACAGAAATGACACAGGTATGCAATATCCTGCTGGATAAAAGTGAATATTAATACACACCCCTGTAAATCTACGTTAACATTGGTTATCAGTAAAATGCTTGCCTCTGAGCGAGCACATAGGGTTGTCTCTCAAGGTAAAGTTCAAACGTGGCTTCTGAACCAGTTGGGTCCCCTGCTAGGTAGCTGTGTGTCACACTTACTAAATGAATAACGAATCAGGCTACCAAATCGTTTTATGTGAGCAGTGTGTCAGCCTCACTCCACAAGATGTTAGTTTCCAAACATACGTTGCCTTCTCCTTAGAAATGTTCTCATTAAGATAACATCCTCTTAACTGAAAAAGCACTGGAAAGGAAAGTTGGTTGTGTGAAAAATTAGAGTGATTAATTTGAATGCTGAAATGAAGTTAAGAAACCTCCCTGGTCTTTTTTAGTTTTCTGTCTTCTCCAGTCTGTAGAGACAGAGGGGCAGGTGCCAGGAGGCGGAACCAGCAAAGAAGAAAAATCTCTGTGCCTGAAGTCCTGCAGCTCAGAGAGTCTGGGAATTTTATGTGTAGCTGGTGTAATGGAGGCGTCTCAGCTCAGTGAGGTGCAAACAGAATGGTTTTATCTCTTGTAATAACTCCGAACCCCATTTCCACTCACTGGAGAGGGATGAGGGAGAGAAGACTTAATCTTGCCCAATAATGGAATTTGAGTCCCATCGGAGAATTTAGTCCAGTTCAGTGACTCTTGTCTAATCTGGTTATTAAATTCTTAACTCTCATGACAGTTTGAACATCTCCCCTCCACACACATTAGACCTTCCCTACAGCTGTGCAGCCGGCTCCCCTCCCTTCCCTCTCCCCATCTCCTCTTTCCACTCTCCCCATCGTCTCCCTTTCTTTCTCTTCTCCACCCCTTCTGCTGTCACCTCTCACACCCTCTGAGTGCTGAACACCAAGGCTGCCCCAGGTTTCCCTCAGATGGTGAGCACTTGCACCCCCCAGGCAGTTCCTTCCTTAGAAATAGCTCTAAGGGTTGGGACCCTGTGGAAAGGTCACTGGGTCTCCCCTGAGCTGCACCCCTCGTTGTGTCCCTTGCCTTGCTGGCTGTCTCCCCCAGGCTGACCTTGGCATCCTCCACAGGGAGGATCTTGGCATACCCCCCATTCCTGCTTCCCAAGGGACCTTTAGACCTGGAGAGCATTGGCTATGAAAGATGGGTCTCGTCCCATGTTCCAGAGTCACTGTCGAACTCCACAGGATTTCTCTTAGGGTCTTCTGTCTTCTCTGGGTGGGATCCAGCTGGCTGGACATCTACCTTTCCCCAGTAGAAGGGGGTTAGGGAGAAGCAGGAGTTACTGTACCATAACATCTGCTTTCCTGGAAACTCTCCAGTCCCCTCCCTAATGAGGAGAGAGCAGTAGGTTCCAGTGAAGGTTTTCTGGACAGTCCAGCCCCTGCAAGCCCTGAGGTGGGATGTACCTTGGCAGGCCAATCTCTGAACGTAAAAGATAAGGCAAGGTGAGAACTGTTCCCAGATGTGGGCTACCTCCACAGTGTACCTGCAGTAGTGGAAAACCGGGTTGGGGTTGGATGGGGCAGGAAAGGGGCTCAATTGTTCCCTCACACTCAGGACAACATAAAAAGGAAATAATCTGGTAAGAAAGCCTAAACCTGTATGTGGCAGTGCAAAGTATCCGTGGAAGGAATTAGAGGCCTGTGGGGAAAGAACATATGTGTCGAGGGGTGGAACTTAGAGGAACTGTCAGGAAGAGTGCATTCCCTGGTTCATGAATGCCACAGTTAAGAGGTAATTTTGAGTTTTAGACTTGGAGGATCAAAGAACTGCATCAAAAGGGTGAAAGCAATCAGGATTGCACAGCTACTAATAAAAAGTCACTTTGGGGAGGTGAAAGGCAAGTTTTCTGAAGATCAATCAAAGGCAGCCTTCTTAAGTTGGAAAATTTAGTGAAAGCAAAAGTAATAGTGAAAGCACCACGACAAGGGCTCTCAGCGCAACCCTAAGACTGAAGACAAAAGTACTCTTAAGGGCCAGGACTGCCGGAGGGTCTGGGAATGACTGTACACAGCAAAGGAGTGCAGGTTTTAGCAGGGAGGCCTGACTGCCAAGGAAGGAAACGGACCCTCCAAATCCCTTCAGATCTCTGCCCTTTACGTTGGGGTCACTCCTTGCATGTTGCAGTGAGATCTAGAACTCATCTTCTGAATACAAGCCATCATTTAAAAATTGTTCATTAATTGTTTGCAATCCCCCTCTTTATGTTTTAACAATATATTTATTTTGTGATGGAACAACATAGAGATCTATTGAATATGAATCATCTTTTAAAAGTCTGCTCATTAAATATGTTCAATTCCTCTCTGTATTTTTTATTAATATATTTTATTTAGTGCTGAAATAACATTTAGATTGATAAGGGGGAGAGAGAGAGACAAAGACAGATACACTCTTGAGAAGGAGGACAATTCCCAAAATAATGTCGAAGATATTTCTCAATAAAAGCTTGTTTAGGGCTTCCCTGGTGGCGCGGTGGTTGGGAGTCCGCCTGCTGATGCAGGGGACACGGGTTCGTGCCCCGGTCCAGGAAGATCCCACATGCTGCGGAGCGGCTGGGCCTGTGAGCCATGGCCGCTGAGCCTGCGCGTCCGGAGCCTGTGCTCCGCAACGGGAGAGGCCGCAGCGGTGAGAGGCCCGCGTACTGCAAAAAAAAAAAAAAGCTTGTTTAATTACATTTGTTTGAGAGTAATGCCTATCAACATTAGTCAAAAGTTTAATTAAATGAAGATATGAGAGAAGAGTGGTTTAGAACACAGACTTTGGAGTTAGATCACCCGAGGTTCAAATACCAGCTCTGTTCCTTACCTGCTGTGTGACCTTGGGAGCACTGCTTACCTCTCTGGGCCTTAGTTTCATTCCTCTGTAAAATGAGAATGGTAACCATGTCTTAAAGGATTGTCGTGAGCTTTCAACGAGAAAATCCAAGAAAAACATTCAGTCCAGTGTGTCTTTTCCATGCAGTTGTACCTTTTCTAAACATATTTTTACATCAAATTGGGCTAATAAAATATTGCCAGTAAAGATCCTCAGGAATCCAACATATCATATCAATGTATATGATTTGCACGTATTACTTAAAATATTTGAAAGTGTTTGATTTTCTTAAGCAGTTATAATGATTTATCTAGGACCTCTATTTGTCAAGTTTGGGGCTAAGTGACTTAAACACCGTATCCTTGACTCCGTGCAAAAATTACAAAGAAGTTATTGTTGTTCCCATTTTGTGCATAAGCAAAATGCAGGCCACTACATTTTAGTATTTTTCCCAAGGCCACAGCTATTGAGAGTGCAACTGAGCAAGAATCTATATCACTCTAAACACATTTATTTTCTGGGAGGTTCCGGTTCAAGATGGCAACATAAAAAGATCCTGAACCATTTCTTCCCACAGACACACTGAATCTACAGCTACCTGTGGAACAATTCCCTCTGAAAAAAACAAAACAAAACAAAAACACCCCGAAAAACTGGTGGAGTGACCCCTTCACATTGGGCAAACAAGAGGAAAACCACATCAAACTGGGTAGGAAAGGCCGAGACACAAGCTCTCCATGAGCCCCATCCCTGGTGTGACGACCCACATTGGGGAGGGAACTGAAAACCCGGAGCTTCTCTCTGAGGATCAAAAGAATTATACCCCACATTGAGCACCCCAGCTTTCATGACTGGAACCTGAGAGATGAGCCCCCAAAACGTTTGGCTTTGAAGACCAATGGGGCTTGTGCCCCTGAGATCCTAGAGGCTGTGGTGAACTAAGGAGCATCTCTTAAAGGGCCCGCATGCAGATTCACCCACTCCAGGGCTCAGCACAGACGCAGCCCTTTAAAAAGTGCCCAGACTTTATGTGAAAGAAATTCATTTGCGAATTTTAAAGCTGGGCAGCCCCAGCACACAGGCTACTCTCGACATTGGAGGGGTAGGATATGGACTATAACCAACGGAGAAAGTGTTCTTTTTTTTTTTTTTTAAAGACTTTTTTGATGTGGACCAATTTTAAAGCCTTTATTGAATTTGTTACAATATTGCTTCGGTTTTTTTTTGCTGTACGTGGGCCTCTCACTGTTGTGGCCTCTCCCGTTGCAGAGCACATGCTCCGGATGCGCAGGCTCAGCGGCCATGGCTCACGGGTCCAGCCGCTCTGCGGCATGTGGGATCTTCCCGGACCGGGGCACAAACCCGTGTCCCCTGCATTGGCAGGCGGACTCTCAACCACTGCGTCACCAGGGAAGCCCTGCTTCTGTTTTATGTTCTGGTTTTTTGGCCGCAAGGCATGTGGGATCTTAGTTCCCCAACCAGGGATCGAACCCACACCCCCTGCATTGGAAGGCAAAGTCCTAACCACTGGACCACCAGGGAAGTCCCTGGAGAAAGTGTTTTTAAATATCTACCACTCCCAGGGCACAGCAAGAGGCAGGAGACCCCTGAGCTCAGTCTTGATGTGAAAGGGGCAGGCTTCTCATTAAATACACATCTAAGGGCTGACTGTAAACCTTGCCTGAGACCTCGGAGGGTGGGCACTATCTTCAAGCTCTCCCGCTGCTGTACTTCAGAGCTTCAGCGTCTCTTGGAGAGGAGCTCTCCTATGTGTCTGGTACCCCAGTTTTTACCTCTGGTGCCCTGTTCATTGTGGCTGCCACCCAGGAGATATTACCCCCCTTGATCTCCTCTGGTTCTGGAGGCCATCAGGGCTTGTGCCTGTGGTCCCACAAGACTGTATAAATTTGTATTTTTTGAAAGCTGCTGCCTGAGGGTCTGGCTTCCAATCAGTCCAGATCTAGGTGCTGACTGAGATCCTCCCCTTTGTGACACTGACTGGTCTTGGCACACCCTTACCTACTGGGAGTTATTGAAAATAAAAAGGGTTGCTTGGATAAGCAGAGGTTTGAGAGACAAGCAAGAGCTGGGGCAAGGTTGAATGATAAGGTTTGTCTCCTGCACAAGGCCAACGCTTCAAGACGGGGAGAGCTGGCTGTTTCATCTAATGCATAGAAACCAACACAGAGAACCAAGCAAAGTAAAGAAACAGAGGAATATGTTCCAAATGAAAGAACAAGATAAAACCTCAGGAAGAAACCTTAATAAAATGGAGATAAGTAAATTACCTGATAAAGGGTTCAGAGTAATGGTCATAAATATTCTCACTGAACTCAGAAGAATGAGTGAATACAATGAGAACTTCAACAGAGAGATAGAAAATATAAGGAAGTACCAAACCGAAGTCCAAGAGCTGAAGAATTCAGTAAACACACTTGTTTAAAACCACACTTCCCCATGAGGTAAAACTTTTTCTGCTTTGAGCATTTACTGAGCTATTTCTGGGACACAATCTTTGGAGAATTTATCTGTTGATCACCAACTTACCATATTCCTAGAACTGTATAGATGTGATGGTCACTATACACATGGTCACTGCCCTCAAGGGCTTCACAGTCTAGTGGAGGAATAGGACTCATTGGAAGAGAGGTATCTGGACCGGGCTAATCTGATAACTCTTGTTTTTGAGTGGTTAATACCTCCCAGAGCTACTGTTCTCACTCATAGACTCAGTCGACTCTGTGTGCCTTATTTCTGAAGTGCTTTCTCAGTCTTCACAAAGAAAAGAGCATTATAAAGCCAAGACCCAAGTGGCCCAAATTTCCATCTGTGTGGGAGTTGGGTGTTGTTGAAAGTCAAGGTGGTCATAGGTGTTGGTGAAGAAACCTGCAGGAAGATCCAGCAGAGCATAGCTCTGTGATGCTTAGGAAGTACCAACAGTCAAAGTAGGGAGCTGAAGCCAGGACTTACAAACTGGGCAGAAACTGGGGGGAGGGGAAGCAGCCTAGAGATATGGACAAATGCTGTGGAAAACCTGCCTAGTGCTTTCAGGGACCTTTTCCTGGCATTTGGGCAGGTCTGTATCAAGATACAGGGTTGGGGCAGACACTGCATGTAGAGAATTTAACTAACAGAGGCTTAAACAAATAGTAGGTTCTACTTACCTACTCAAAGTCACTATGTGACAAGCCAAACCCATCATCTTGCTCCTGCTTCATTTCTCTCTTTTGCCAAACCATGAGGAGGGAATACAATGTTATGGGGAGACAGGGGAAACTGGTTCAAGTGTTATATCAGTCAGTTCTCATCTTGTCCCCCAGAACTTGGCCAGGACTGTTGGTTGCAAGTAACAGAAACTCAACTCAAACTAGCTTGTATATAAAAAGAGATTTTATTAGAACACCTAACAGAAACACCGGGGGGCTAATGTGTTTCAAGCAAGGTCATCAGGCATCTGTTGTCTTCTTCTTCTTCTGTAAGCTCCTCTCTCTACATTATTGCTTCTCTCCCACCATTGTTGCAAAGTGATCATGGACAGCTCTAGGCTTACATCCTACCAGCTGAAAACCTCCAGGTGCAGGAGGGGGCTTCTTTCTCTGTAGCCTCTCATTGCCTGGCTTGAGCCATGTGAGCATCCATGAACCAGTCCCTGCCGTCCGGTTGTTCAGCCCCCAGCACACGGGCTGCTCTCTACAGTGGAGGGGTAGGATCTGCCCCATCCACAGCTCATTGGTTGAGGGTTGGTGGGTCCTCAAGGGAAAATGGGTGCTGGAACCAAGAGAAGGAGAAATTAATGGTGGGCAGGCAAAACCTACCTCTATGATAATAAAAGAGCCTTTCCCATAGCCCACTTGTAAGGATTGTGTGGGAGAATACACACAAAAAGAGCTATATGTAATTAGCTTTTGTTTCCCAAGATACTCAGACTTGTGTCCTCTTTGATGGTACCCTTTTTTCCCATCCTCAAATCCAGCTTACTTGGGTAATAATGTATTTTGAAACTTTAACAATTATTTAGTAACACTTAAGAACTAGTAACTTTCACAGAAGAATCCAGATTTCTGACTGTCTTTGAAAAGTTGAAGGTCTGGCAACTACCAACTGTGCCAGGATGGGGGTTCCCCCTCACGAGGGGCAGGTACTGCTCAGTCTTCCCCCAGCTTGGCCCGGGGCGACATCAGAATCCTCTTCCTGTCTTCATACCCTCATGCGGTACCCCTCTTTTCTGGGACCGTCCTGCATCCTGCCTGGTACCCTCCCTTCCATGCCTTTGTCCAGAGGTCTTTCCTCTTCCTCCCTAGCAATCTGAATCCCATCCATCCTTGAAAGCTAATTAAAGTAACCAGGACTCCCTCAAACCTCCTCTAAGCATGCCAGCTCTCACAGAGCCCTCTCTTCTACTCTTCTATGTGAGGACATCCAGTGACAACCAGAACGGCACAAGCTGTGAGTCCCAAGTAGTTGTGAGTGCAGGAGGGAGCCACCGCACCATACAGCTGATGAGAATATATAACGAAAGGACAGAGGCAGGCGATTATGCCATCCCTGAGATGAGAGAATATACATTGGAGCTGACCTGGCAAGGAAATTGAAAACTGTATTTATCATCTCTTTTTTTTTTAACATCTTTATTGGAGTATAATTGCTTTACAATGGTGTGTTAGTTTCTGCTTTATAAAAAAGTGAATCAGTTATACATATACATGTGTTCCCATATCTCTTCCCTCTTGTGTCTCCCTCCCTCCCACCCTCCCTATCCCACCCCTCCAGGTGGTCGCAAAGCACCGAGCTGATCTCCCTGTGCTATGCGGCTGCTTCCCACTAGCTATCTACCTTATGTTTGGTAGTGTATATATGTCCATGCTTCTCTCTCGCTTTGTCACACCTGACCCTTTCCCCTCCCCATATCCTGAAGTCCATTCTCTAGTAGGTCTAGTAGGACACACTCTTTAGTCCTGTCTTACCCCTAGGTTCTTCATGACAGTTTTTTTTTTCTTAAATTCCATATATATGTGTTAGCATACGGTATTTGTCTCTCTCTTTCTGACTTACTTCACTCTGTATGACAGACTCTAGGTCTATCCACCTCATTACAAATAGCTCAATTTCGATCTTTTTATGGCTGAGCAATATTCCATTGTATATATGTGCCACATCTTCTTTATCCATTCATCCGATGATGGACACTCAGGTTGTTTCCATCTCCGGGCTATTGTAAATAGAGCTGCAATGAACATTTTGGTACATGACTCTTTTTGAATTATGGTTTTCTCAGGGTATATGCCCAGTAGTGGGATTGCTGGGTCATATGGTAGTTCTATTTGTACTTTTTTAAGGAACCTCCATACTGTTCTCCATAGTGGCTGTATCAATTTACATTCCCCCCAACAGTGCAAGAGGGTTCCCTTTTCTCCACACCCTCTCCAGCATTTATTGTTTCTAGATTTTTTGATGCTGGCCATTCTGACTGGTGTGAGATGATATCTCATTGTAGTTTTGATTTGCATTTCTCTAATGATTAGTGATGTTGAGCATTCTTTCATGTGTTTGTTGGCAATCTGTATATCTTCTTTGGAGAAATGTGTGTTTAGGTCTTCTGCCCATTTTTGGATTGGGTTGTTTGTTTTTATGTTATTAAGCTGCATGAGCTGCTTGTAAATTTTGGAGATTAATCCTTTGTCAGTTGCTTCATTTGCAAATATTTTCTCCCATTCTGCGGGTTGTCCTTTTGTCTTGTTTATGGTTTCCTTTGCTGTGCAAAAGCTTTTAAGTTTCATTAGATCCCATTTGTTTATTTTTGTTTTTATTTCCATTTCTGTAGGAGGAGGGTCAAAAAGGATCTTGTTGTGATTTACGTCATGGAGTGTCCTGCCTATGTTCTCCTCTAAGAGTTTGATAGTTTCTGGCCTTACATTTAGGGCTTTAATCCATTTTGAGCTTATTTTTGTGTATGGTGTTAGGGAGTGATCTAATCTCGTACTTTTACATATACCTGCCCAGTATTCCCAGCACCACTTATTGAAGAGGCTGTCCTTTCTTCACTGTACATTCCTGCCTCCTGTGACCATATGTGCGTGGGTTTATCTCTGGGCTTTCTATCCTGTTCCATTGATCTATCTTTCTGTTTTTGTGCCAGTACCATACTGTCTTGATTACTCTAGCTTTGTAGTATAGTCTGAAGTCAGGGAGCCTGATTCCTCCAGCTCCGTTTTTTGTTCTCAAGATTGCTTTGGCTATTCGGGGTCTTTTGTGTTTCCATACAAATTGTGAAAATTTTTGTTCTAGTTCTGTGAAAAATGCCAGTGGTAGTTTGATAGGGATTGCACTGAATCTGTAGATTGCTTTGGGTAGTAGAGTCATTTTCACAATGTTGATTCTTCCAATCCAAGAACATGGTATATCTCTCCATCTATCTGTATCATCTTTAATTTCTTTCATCAGTGTCTTATAATTTTCTGCATACAAGTCTTTTGTCTACTTAGGTAGGTTTATTCCTAGATATTTTATTCTTTTTGTTGCAGTGGTAAATGGGAGTGTTTTCTTGATTTCACTTTCAGATTTTTCATCATTAGTGTATAGGAATACCAGAGATTTCTGTGTATTCATTTTGTATCCTGCTACTTTACCAAATTCATTGATTAGCTCTAGTAGTTTTCTGGTAGCATCTTTAGGATTCTCTATGTATAGTATCATGCCATCTGCAAACAGTGACAGCTTTACTTCTTTTCCGATTTGGATTCCTTTTATTTTCTTTTCTTCTCTGACTGCTGTGGCTAAAACTTCCAAAACTATGTTGAATAAGAGTGGTGAGAGTGGGCAACCTTGTCTTGTTCCTGATCTTAGTGGAAATGGTTTCAGTTTTTCACCATTGAGGACGATGTTGGCTGTGGGTTTGTCATATATGGCCTTTATTATGTTGAGGAAAGTTCCCTCTGTGCCTACTTTCTGCAGGGTTTTTATCATAAATGGATGTTGAATTTTGTCGAAAGCTTTCTCTGCATCTATTGAGATGATCATATGGTTTTTCTCCTTCAATTTGTTAATATGGTGTATCACGTTGATTGATTTGCGTATATTGAAGAATCCTTGCATTCCTGGAATAAACCCCACTTGATCATGGTGTATGATCCATTTAATGTGCTGTTGGATTCTGTTAGCTAGTATTTTGTTGAGGATTTTTGCATCTATGTTCATCAGTGGTACTGGCCTGTAGTTTTCTTTCTTTGTGACATCCTTGTCTGGTTTTGGTATCAGGGTGATGGTGGCCTCGCAGAATGAGTTTGGGAGTGTTCCTCCCTCTGCTATATTTTGGAAGAGTTTGAGAAGGACAGGTGTTAGCTGTTCTCTAAATGTTAGATAGAATTCGCCTGTGAAGCCATCTGGTCCTGGGCTTTTGTTTGTTGGAAGATTTTAAATCACAGTTTCAATGTCAGTGCCTGTGATTGGTCTGTTCATATTTTCTATTTCTTCCTGATTCAGTCTTGGCAGGTTGTGCATTTCTAAGAATTTGTCCATTTCTTCCAGGTTGTCCATTTTATTGGCATAGAGTTGCTTGTAGTAATCTCTCATGATCTTTTGTATTTCTGTAGTATCAGTTGTTACTCCTCCGTTTTCATTTCTAATTCTATTGATTTGAGTCTTCTCCCTTTTTTTCTTGATGAGTCTGGCTAACGGTTTATCAATTTTGTTTATCTTCTCAAAGAACCGGCTTTTAGTTTTGTTGATCTTTGCTATCGTTTCCTTCATTTCTTTTTCATTTATTTCTGATCTGATCTTTATGATTTCTTTCCTTCTGCTAACTTTGGGGGTTTTTTGTTCTTCTTTCTCTAATTGCTTTAGGTGCAAGTGTAGGTTGTTTAATTGAGATGTTTCCTGTTTCTTAAGGTCGGATTGTATTGCTGTAAACTTCCCTCTTAGAACTGGTTTTGCTGCATCCCATAGATTTTGGGTTGTCGTGTCTCCATTGTCATTTGTTTCTAGGTATTTTTTAATTTCCTCTTTGATTTCTTCAGTGATCACTTCGTTATTAAATAGTGTATTGTTTAGCCTCCATGTGTTTGTATTTTTTACAGATCTTTTCCTGTAATTGATATCTAGTCTCATAGTGTTGTGGTCGGAAAAGATACTTGGTACAATTTCAATGTTCTTAAATTTACCAAGGCTTGATTTGTGACCCAAGATATGATCTATCCTGGAGAATGTTCCATGAGCACTTGAGAAAAATGTGTATTCTGTTGTTTTTGGATGGAATGTCCTATAAATATCAATGAAGTCCATCTTGTTTAATGTATCATTTAAAGCTTGTGTGTCCTTATTTATTTTCATTTTGGATGATCTGTCCATGGGTGAAAGTGGGGTGTTAAAGTCCCCTACTATGAATGTGTTACTGTCGATTTCCCCTTTTATGGCTGTTAGTATTTGCCTTATGTATTGAGGTGCTCCTATGTTGGGTGCATAAATATTTACAATTGTTATATCTTCTTCTTGGATCGATCCCTTGATCACTATGTAGTGTGCTTCTTTGTCTCTTGTAATAGTCTTTATTTTAAAGTCTATTTTGTCTGATATGAGAATTGCTACTCCAGCTTTGTTTTGGTTTCCATTTGCATGAAATATCTTTTTCCATCCCCTTACTTTCAGTCTGTATGTGTCTCTAGGTCTGAAGTGGGTCTCTTGTAGACAGCAAATATATGGGTCTTCTTTTTGTATCCATTCAGCCAATCTGTGTCTTTTGGTGGGAGCATTTAGTCCATTTCCATTTAAGGTAATTATCGATATGTATGTTCCTATTCCCATTTTCTTAATTGTTTTGGGTTTGTTATTGTAGGTCTTTTCCTTCTCTTGTGTTTCTTGCCTAGAGAAGTTCCTTTAGCAGTTGTTGTAGAGCTGGTCTGGTGGTGCTGAACTCTCTCAGCTTTTGCTTGTCTGTAAAGGTTTTAATTTCTCCATCAAATCTGAATGAGATCCTTGCTGGGTAGAGTAAACTAGGTTGCAGGTTTTTCTCCTTCATCACTTTAAATATGTCCTGCCAGTCCCTTCTGGCTTGCAGAGTTTCTGCTGAAAGATCAGCTGTTAACCTTATGGGGATTCCCTTGTGTGTTATTTGCTGTTTTTCCCTTGCTGCTTTTAATATGTTTTCTTTGTATTTAATTTTGGATAGTTTAATTAGTATGTGTCTTTGTGTGTTTCTCCTTGGATTTATCCTGTATGGGACTCTCTGTGCTTCCTGGACTTGATTAACTATTTCCTTTCCCATATTAGGGAAGTTTTCAACTATAATCTCTTCAAATATTTTCTCAGTCCCTTTCTTTTCCTCTTCTTCTTCTGGAACCCCTATAATTCGAATGTTGGTGCATTTAATGTTGTCCCAGAGGTCTCTGAGACTGTCCTCAGTTCTTTTCATTCTTTTTTCTTTATTCTGCTCTGCAGTAGTTATTTCCACTATTTTATCTTCCAGGTCACTTATCCATTCTTCTGCCTCAGTTATTCTGCTGTTGATCCCATCTAGAGTATTTTTCATTTCATTTATTGTGTTGTTCATCATTGTTTGTTTCCTCTTTAGTTCTTCTAGGTCCTTGTTAAATGTTTCTTGCATTTTGTCTATTGTATTTCCCAGATTTTGGATCATCTTTACTATCATTACTCTGAATTCTTTTTCAGGGAGACTGCCTATTTCCTCTTCATTTGTTAGGTCTGGTGGGTTTTTATCTTGCTCCTTCATCTGCTGTGTGTTTCTGTCTTCTCATGTTGCTTATCTTACTGTGTTTGGGGTCTCCTTTTTGCAGGCTTCAGGTTCGTAGTTCCCGTTGTTTTTGGTGTCTGTCCCCAGTGGCTAAGGTTGGTACAGTGGGTTCTGTAGGCTTCCTGGTGGAGGGGACTAGTGCCTGTGTTCAAGTGGATGAGGGTGGATCTTGTCTTTCTGGTGGGCAGGTCCACATCTGGTGGTGTGTTTTGGGGTGTCTGTGGACTTATTATGATTTTAGGCAGCCTCTCTGCTAATGGGTGGGGTTGTGTTCCTGTCTTGCTAGTTGTTTGGCATAGGGTGTCCAGCACTGTAGCTTGCTGGTCGTTGAGTGAAGCTGGGTGCTGGTGTTGAGATGGAGATCTCTGGGAGATATTCGCCGTTTGATATTATGTGGAGCTGGGAGGTCTCTTGTGGACCAGTGTCCTGAAGTTGGCCCTCCCACCTCAGAGGCACAGCACTGACTCCTGGCTGCAGCACCAACAGCCTTTCATCCACACGGCTCCTCAGTTTGGGATGATTTGTTGTCTATTCATGTATTCCACAGATGCAGGTACATCAAGTTGATTGTGGAGCTTTAATCCTCTGCTTCTGAGGCTGCTGGGAGAGATTTCCGTTTCTCTTCTTTGTTCTCACGGTTCCCAGGGGCTCAGCTTTGGATTTGGCGCCGCCTCTCCGTGTAGGTCGCCGGAGGGCGTCTGTTTTTCGCTGAGACAGGACGGGGTTAAAGGAGCCGCTGATTCGGGGGCTCTGGGTCACTCAGGCCGAGGGGGAGGGAGGGGCACTGCGTGCGGGGCGGGCCTGCGGCGGCAGAGGCCAGCGTGACGTTGCACCAGCCTGAGGCGCGCTGTGCGTTCTCCTGAGGAAGTTGTCCCTGGATACCGGGACCCTGGCAGTGGCGGGCTGCAGAGGCTCCCGGGAGGGGAGGTGTGGGTAGTGAGCTGTGCTCGCACACAGGCTTCTTGCTGGCGGCAGCAGCAGCCTTAGCGTCTCATGCCCGTCTCTGGGGTCCGCGCTGTTAGCCGCGGCTCGCGCCCGTCTCTGGAGCTGCTTTAAACAGCGCGCTTAATCCCCTCTCCTCGCGCACCAGGAAACAAAGAGGGAAGGAAAAGTCTCTTGCCTCTTCGGCAGGTCCAGACTCTTCTCCGGACTCCCTCCCGGCCAGCCGTGGCGCACTAACCCCCTGCCGGCTGTGTTCACGCCGCCAACCCCAGTCCTCTCCCGGCGCTCTGACCGAAGCCCGAACCTCAACTCCCAGCCCCGCCCGCCCCGGCGGGGGAGCAGACAGGCCTCTCGAGCCGGTGAGTGCCGGTCGGCACCGATCCTCTGTGAGGGAATCTCTCCGCTTTGCCTTTCGCACCCCTGTTGCTGTGCTCTCCTCCGCGGCTCCGAGGCTTTCCCCCTCAGCCACCCGCAGTCTCCGCCCGCAAAGGGGCTTCCTAGTGTGTGGAAACCTTTCCTCCTTCACAGCTCCCTCCCACTGGTGCAGGTCCTGCCTCTAACCTTTTGTCTCTGTTTATTCTTTGGGAGTTTCTTGCCTTTTGGGAGGTCTGAGGTCTTCTGCCAGCGTTCAGTAGGTGTTCTGTAGGAATTGTTCCACGTGTAGATGTATTTCTGGTGTATCTGTGGGGAGGAAGGCGATCTCCGCATCCTACTCCTCCGCCATCTTCCCGGAAGCCCCCTATTATCTCTTTTGAAGTAAACTTCTATACCTTATTTATAATTCAAAATGTAGGAACACACAAAATGTGCTCCCTTACTGCGACCAGCTTTTAAAAGCGTTATATTGATGGCACTGCTTAGTTTCAGAAGTAAAAATGTCAAGGTAGTTGGTGCTCAGGGTTTACTCTGCAGCCGTAAAGGAGGCTGGTGAGTAGGAGTTGTGGTAAAGCTAGGATGAGAAGATGAGAAATGATTCCCTTTGACCGAAGGACAAATGCTTCTACGTTTTGTTTCAGTTCCCTAGTACAGTAAAATAGCATTTAGAGATGGTATTCCGAGAGCTAATATTAGACTAATTTAACCTATGAACATCACATCAGTGTCATCAAAGGGGAGTTCCTGTGTAATGTAAACACTTTTCTATGATTCAGGGAGTAGCATGGCTCCACCATTAAAATAAACAATGTAGCAATTTAGAGTAATAGCCTTGTATGACATGACTGGCCTCTCTTTTTTGATCCCAACATTTAAGAAAAGAATGAAATATAGTGTAGTATGCTTTCAACTAAGTAAAATTGTTTTCATATATGTAGACAAGGATAGTAAGATAAATATCCAAAAATTAAAATAGCTTCTGTATTAAGGCAGCGAGTGGGCTTAGATGATTTTAATACGCATTTTAAACGTATTTAATATTATCACATTTTCTTGTCAATTAAAACAAGAAGAGGATATCCATCTACTTGGAAGGAAAGAATATTGGCTTTTTAATCTCTGACTTAAGGAAAACTGATATGTCACTTTCCAGATTCCGTAGAACTAGGATGGGGAAGGGGATGCTTTAAATTCTTTGCAGACCTTACCTGGGTTTTGCCCAGCATCGTTGTTTTTTAAAGGTGTCACGCTGCCCCCTGGTGTTCAACGAGCTAAATTGTAATGTCTCAAATGCCTACTTCATTTTCTTTCTATATTTTCTGAATAATCAAGGAATTTAAAAAGGGGGGGCTGGGAGAGGAATACCCGTAGTCCTATAAACTTGTGGGTATCTTATGGGTTGTCAGTATTTTCTATTTTTTAAATTACTTAAAAAATGTCACACGTTTTTAAGCCCTTATGCGCAGGTTTACAGGCTTTAGGTGCTGTAAAGTGGCAGAACTTGTCAGCAGGGCTCTGGGAGTTGCCCAACACTTCAAGCACTTTGGATGGTGTGGAAATCAGCTGGCCAAAATGTGATACTCCCTTAATAAAATGGATCCCAGAAGAAACAACGCGATTACCAAATTCAGGCACATAATCTTACAGGACCCTCTCTGAGATTCTGTTTAAAATCTTTAAACCAAAGGAAAACAAATACATAAGGGTGCATTTTGAGCAGACATTGCATAAGAAAATAGTGACCACATATGACCCAAGGCAAGAAGCTTCTGGCCTCTCAGTAAGGGCCCCAGAAGCTGAAGGTTCATAGTTTCAGGGAAATTGGCCTCTGATCCCAAGGTTGTTTCACTGTAGCTTCTGGGCTTTTCCTTGAGCATTATAACTCACAGAGCCTTAATAAATTAGGGAACACATACAAATTCAATAATGTGGTAGCATTCACGTGTTCTTTGTATCCTCTGACTGTTGAGAACTGATGGTCTTTGAATCGTTCTAGCCAAATGATAATAAATCAGTTTGTTTATACAGAAACACCTTTAGTGACTTTGGTTGTATGTGGAAGAATTATAGAAGATCAGATGCTTCCAGAAGTCAAAAAGAGATGGTGATAGAATCAGCGAAACCATTTAAAACTATTCTAAAAAGCTGAATACTGACAGTTGGTCTTCATGTCGGGCTAACCCCCAGGAGAAAATAAGATCCTGTTCCCTGATTACATGTGGAAATCTAGATCTTAATCTTAAAGATTATTAGCTAGTTCAAATGGAAAAAGAAATCACTTAGCTTTCACAAAGAAGAGGTTTCTATCATCCAAATCAGAAGATGACACTTTTGGGATAATAATCACAGGAAATAAAGAGCTTCCTTGGGTGAAATCTCAAGAAGCCACCTAATCGAGGGTTACTTTAATTTTCTGAATAGTACATAATACTTTCAAATATTTTGTCTTCTCTGTCCATTTCTTTGTTTATTTATCATACAACATCAGTTTCCTTCCACAGTATGTAAAATCCATGACCGTAGGGCTCTTACCTGACATGTGCCCGGAGCAGGGCCACCGCATTTGGCCACGCAGACTACACTGTCTAACACCACAGCACACCCCTCACCTTGAGGTCTTGGTGAATGGCACCCCCTAGGGCGGCCCTGTAGTCTCTGTCCAGAGCAAAGCGCTGACCCTGGCACAGAATGGTCCTTCAGCAATGATGTATTGAGTGAATGAATAAGTGATACGTCAGCCTGTTTATTATTCTCATTTGAAAAAAGGATGAGAAGTTGAAAGATTTTGTGTCCCATAAATCAAAGCATGTACATTTACATGTGCAAACTAGTTTCACTTTGATGGATGACTTTTTCTGACTAAGTTGATTCTTGGAGACTGATTGAGCTCAGGCAAGTCTGTAAAAGTCGAACCAGTAACATAGACAGTCCAGGTCTTCTGATTTCCCTTGTCACGTTCTAAGTGTGTCAGTTTCCCTGTCCCCATAGCCAGTTCCTTCAGACTCCTTGTGCTTTGCCGAGTGTGTGGCTGGGGAGTGACGGTGTGTGCGCTGTTTTTTGTTTGTTTGTTTTTTGGCAGCATTCAGCGAGTGTGGCGCGAGTACCTGCAGCGGCAGGACCCCCTGGAGAAGAGGAGCCCATCCCCACCTTCCGTGTCCTCAGACAAGCTGAGTACCTCCGTCAGCATGAACACCTTCTCGGACAGCAGCACACCTGTGAGTGCATGTCTCCTTTTCATGACTTGGTTGGCCAATCACCTGGTCTCCAGGGCTTTGGTTCCAAGAAAGAAATCTTGGGATGTGAGCAGGTGGTTTGTGATAGACCTACAAGTTGCTTGTTTGCTATGCATGAGCCCATGGTGAGGGTTTTGTCCTCTCAAAACAAAGACATGATTCATAAGTGCACAGTGAACTTAATCAAGTCTGAGGGAATCGATTGCGTTTGAAATCAACCTAAACTGCTAGTTTGTGTGTTGGCAGTCCTCCATTACGGAGAATATCTTTTTACTTTTCTTTATAATAGCGTGTTCCTTTTAGTCTGTGTCAGTAGCGTTTTGTGGTGAGAACAGGATAGAAGATTAGCTTGGTTATAAGGATTTTTAGCTTGATTATAAGGATTTTAAAGAGAACCTTCACGGGAAGAATTGAAAGGGGTCACGAATTCAGGGGTTGCATCTCAAAGGCTTTTGGGGCCAGGTAAGTAACCCATGTGACTGATGGGGGTTGAGTTGTGACTGGCTCACTGAACCAAGGCATCACCTAAAGGCGCAGCCCCTCTCGGCTCCTGCAAGTATGTTTTCAGGTGGGGAAGCAGAAAAGATGTTGCCAAAGGTCATTTTCTTTCTTCATAAGATGCCAGAAATCCAGATTTTTAAATTTTGGCAACCAGTAAGAAATTTTAAATGTAAATAGACCATATGTGCAGACCACAATTGTCCCGGGTCCACCAGTTTAAGAACTCCGGAGTACAGGGCTGAGGAATGAAAGAATCTGGTGGAAGCCTTTACTTTTCAAAAAAAAAACACCAAATGTGTTAGGAAATAAATGATCAGGGAATTGTAATGCAGATTTGTGTGGATTTAGCCATTGTCATCAGTTGCCATTGTCACTGGAGTACTGAAAGAAGTTAGGAAGAGAAATGAACTATACAAGTATATTATTTAAAAAAAAAATCTTCCTTGACTACTTTGTAATTATGTTTATTCGGTTGTGAAAAAGGCTTCCCAGCAGCCAAAATAATGCGTTCACGTTGGGATCAAGCAAAGGTTACTTTGAAATGTTTTCAGATGATTGTGTTGCATATTCTTTAATTCATGGCTTTACCTAGTTGTGGATTCTAAAGAGAGAGCAGTAAGTTCAGCTTATGGCTGTGCCAATAACAACGGCAGAAGATGTATTTTTAGCTGACAGCAGAAATCGAATCCTTAGTGAATCTGCACTTCATAGAGACAATTTTGGGGGGCAATGAGTTGTCTTAACTGGCCTCACTATCACTAGAGGGCGCTCACGAACCATTTTGGGAAATGTCTGAGTTTACTAAAGTTTGTATTTAACTTGTGATTTGTGAGTGAAAAAGAATGTGAAAATTGAGTGTCTAGGATGCCCTCGCTGTGAATGTCAGTAGAAGGTACAAATTAAATGACTCTGAAGACTGGATTTGAATGATGGAAATTGAGTATCAGAAATCACTGTGCCCGTGAGTTGAAGGTTTGGGTTTACTACTGCCTTTGTACTTTCTCAGCCCTAATTCCGGACAATATCAACTGTCTAGTGATATCTAACCGTTTTAGTGTTGCTTTAGGGCGGTTATTCCTTTTGGCTTATTGAAATTCTGGAAGAATCTATCTTTGTTTTATATTTATGCTGCCACACAGCTATGATTCTAGCACCTCAAGTGTTTTCGTGCATAAATGCATGTTCTTCCCCCTCATGGGTCATCACGTTTATGTTTATCATTGCACAGCTTTGCTAACAGTTTTACGTTATTTAATTTAGCCCAGCCTCCAGGTTCCCTGAGGTTTCTTGATAGAGATTTCCTCCCTCAAGTGTCCCCAGCAATCTGGTTTCCCATAAGGTGTGTCAGACTGAACTTGGAGTGGCACCCTGCTCCACCACCACGTCATCATGCTTTATCTCTGTGCTCGTGGGACAAAAATGAGCCTATTCCATGTGTGGAAGTCTGGCTCACTCCTGATCGCCTACAAACAGTGAGAATCAAAACAGGATTTCAAAAAACATTACTGGAATTAGCTTCAGGAAGCAAGCAGACCCTGCCCAGAATTCGAATAAGGTTATTAGTTATAAGAACAACTTTGGTATTGATGATGGCAGTGGTGTGACACTAAGTGTACAAAATAAAATATGAAAGTACAAGATGTTGGGACATTCCCAAGCCTCTCATTTGTCAGGCAGGTAACATACCCAAGCCATAATTGTTTAAAACTTAATGCTTAGTTGTTTGGAGCTGCTGTAACTAGCTAAGGTTGTTTTTATCTCCCATGATTATCCCTTTGCTGAGGCCTTTCGAGAAGATTCATTCTTACATCTTTCGTTGGTCGCAGCCCCATGAAAGGAGAGTGACTCTGCTCTACCCTGACTGGCCTGCCAGACCCAGTGATGAGTAGATGAGCAGACCTCAAGTTTACGGAGGGGATAAGGATGACCCCCGGCTCACCTTGGCTAAGCCTGTCATAAAGAGATGAGCTTCCTCTAATAATCAGAAAGTCCTTTGGAACTTCAGGGTTAAAAGCCTTCAGTCCAAGTCAAATGCTCTCAGTGAGGTGTATCCCTGGGCAATTCTCCAGGCCCCTGACTTCTACTAGATCCTCTCCAGCTTGTTGAACTTCAGCCCTCTTTCTCTGGGCTGGATCTATCATGGTTGCTGCCCTAGACCATTGTCTGTCTTCTCGAATCTGATCAGCTGCCTGTCTCGTCCTAACCCTCTACTAACTTCTGACACAGCCTCAGTTGGAGGCCAGTCTGCCCTTGCGTAACCCGTGGGCCTTGCCAGCTGCTCCACCCGCCCCCATGCCTATAATAACTGCAATTACTGCTCATCCTTGCTGTCTGCCCCAGGCATGTGCTGCATGAGAAGCCAGCAACCTGATCTGGGGGAGTCCCTGTGCTGAGATGAGAATGATGTTTTTGCATGCTCCTGTTCTCTTTTGGCCAAGCATAATAGTTAATGTAGTTCTTAGAATATCTTTGCTGTGAAATAAATAGCAACAGTAATGTTTCAGTATGAGCTCTCAAATTCATCTTAATAAGAGCTGAGCACTTGTTATGTGGCAGGTGCTTCGCTAATGTTTTCCATGGATTATTTCGTTTAATCCTCTCTATGACCATATGAAGGAGGTACTATTATTAGCTCCATTTTACAGATGATGAAAATGAGAGTTAAAGAGAACTTGCCCTGGGTTACTGTTTGGGCCGGAGCCTGCATGGGTCACTATTCTACTATATTGTACCACTTGAAAGTAAGCCTGCATTTAGATATGGTCAAGCAGTGAAAGAGATAACCAATGCATTAATGCATTTCTAAGACTATTTTACAATTTAATAGGTATAAACAGTGAATGGAATAATTGAAAAAAGAATCCTCATTTGATTTTATAAATTGCCTCATTCAATGCTCTTTGATTAAAACCTCAAACCTCAGCTGCTCAATGCCAAATTAAAGAGCAACAGGAGGGAAGATAATATTAAGTTTTGTTAGCAATTTGCATATCAAGTGCCCTTATACCACAGTGTGTCATGTGGTAACAGAAAAATTTGTTTTAGAAATAGTAATTTTGAATAGCAACTGTTATTAAGAAATGGAGCTTGTGGGTATCAAAGTGAGAAGCAAAGAATAACTTTTTTTTAACCATAAAAATATTAGTTATTGAATAGAGGACGACACTGGAAAATGCTTTGTGTTTTTTATTAATCAATTTCATGTGACCAAATACTTATTGTTTTAGTTCCCAGCTTCAAGAAACCTGTAATTTGTTTAATAAGATGTCATGGAAAGAAAGTATAGCATGGTCTATTGTAAACCATTAGGTTTATACTTTTTAAAAAATCATTAGCATATCCCTGCAGATAAATCCAGAAAAATCTCTGGATTGTTTGGGGACATTCTTAGTCCCATTTGGTTTGAATTGATTCCATATGCCTGGGACTTCTTTCCTTGCCACGCCCACTTTTCCCGTTGGTTCCCATACTATTATGGTCTGGCCTGTAGGGGGCAGTGTGGCTCATGGAATGAGGCCCTGGCTTGGTAAGAGGACCTGACTTAAAACCTGTCACTTTTTGTGAGTCTAAGATGTATCCCTTGAGAGGCCCTTCTTCATCTGCAAACTGAAAATAATACCCACCTCAGAGGTGGATTGTTATTGCTGTGAAGATTAAATGGCACTACATACGTAAAGCAGCACAGAGCCTGGGACCCCGGAGGCTCTCAGTAAATGCTAGTCGATTCTGAATCTGCTCTTGAAAACACTCCATGCGTTCAAAACACTGGAAAACTTGTGAAGAGCAGAGGTGAAAATTTTACCTGGATTTGCACTGAGGAGGCCAGGGATGCACAGAGCCTGTTTCTGATTCACTGAATGAATCTATGAGGATCAAATTGTGTCCTAGAATATATGTGTATATAGATATATATATATGTGTATATAGATATATATATAAATGTATACGTATGTTCGGAGTATATATGTATACATGTGTATGTTCTGAGATTGGAGCTGTACTTACAAAAGTAATAAATTAAGCATTTATTTTAGTGTTGCTCCTTTAAAAACGAATTTTCAAGGTCGAAAGGTTAAGTCAGGTGCAAGTACTTTTGCCTCTAAATGAGTCGGCCTCTTCTGAGAGACCACGCCCACATACATAGTAGAAGAAAGCCTAGATTATTCTCCTCACTTCAGACCTGAGGAAAAAGAGATGGGAGGATCCATCCCATCTCCAGCATGTCGGGGAGAACAGAGTTACACCTCTCAGGCCGGTCAGTGCAAAGCCTTGTTTCACTCCTGGTCAGGAAGAATTACAGTTCTTGTAATCCTTGAGTAGTTTCTGTAATTCTTATAATTCTTGAGCAGGTTCAGGAGCGGTGGTCTGGGCCAGCTCAAGACCCTGTTATGCCAGTTGTCCTGGAGAGAAGCCGTGGAGCCCTCATATTTATGGGGTTGCTGGAGGAGTCTTGGCTTTTAGTGAGAGTAGCTGGGTAGCCAACAGCGGGCAGCCAGGTGACCTACCACACCTCCCCAAGTACACCACCAAAAGCCAGGACCGTTCCTTCCTGCCAGACACAGCAGGTGCACCTATATTCAGCATGCTTAATTATCCTCAAGTTCTGTTGCCCTTTTTGAGATTTACAACCTCCAGGCTTTAAATACATGGGGAAAAATTTAGTGGTTAAAGGGAGAAAGTCTTCTTCCAAAGTCGTACTTGTTTTGGGAGGAAACTCAAGCCCTAAAAGAGGATTTCCTGGGACCACCCCCCAGTACAATCCTGAAAGCTGCAAAATTATAGAGAATGTAAGCCTTGTACTACTTAATAATTTAATAACCTAGATTTTCCAGGTCAGGGACAAGTTACAGTATTATGCCCAGCTGTTATAAATTTAGGTCCCATGAGTTCTAATGTTTCAGCACCCAAGCTCTATCTAACATCTAGCCTTTCAGACCCTGAAATTGCACAATTTTTTTGCCAATCTATTTGTCCCAAATTTTGGTTCAGAGAATATAGTAATCATTTGTAAAAAGAGAAGACTTCTTGGTATTTACATGGAGGTAAATACATTTCTCTTTTCTTCAAACCAGGGTCTTAGAGAACAAATGTTTTCTTTTCCAAAGTTTTAGAAATTATATAATACATAACCATATATTACAGTTTGAATAAAATGGAATTGTACAAAATAATATCCTGTTTTTTGAAAAATTTATTTTATTGAAGTATAGTTGGTTTACAATGTTGTGTTAATTTCTACTGTACAGCAAAGTTATTCAGTTATACATATATATATTCTTTTTCATATTCTTTTCCATTATGGTTTATCACAGGATATCGAATATAGTTCCCTGTGCTATATACAGTAGGACCTTGCTGTTTATCCATTCTATATATAATAGTTTGCATCTGCTAATCCCAAACTCCCAGTCCATCTCTCTCCCACCTCGTCTCCCTTGGCAGCCACAAGTCTGCTCTTTATGTTTGTGAGTCTGTTTCTGTTTCATAGATAAGTTCATTTGTGTCATATTTTAGATTCCACATATAAGTGATATAATATGGTATTTATCTTTCTCTTTTGGACTTACTAAACTTAGTATGATAATCTCTAGGTCCATCCATGTTGCTGCAAATGGCATTATTTCATTCTTTTTTTATGGCTGAGGAATATTCCATTGTATATTGTACCACATCTTCTTTATCCAGTTATCTTTAGATGGACATTTAGTTTGTTTCCATGTCTTGGCTATTGTAAATAGTGCTGCTATGAACATTGGGGTGCATGTATCTTTTCGAATTACAGTTTTCTCCGGATATATGCCCAGGAGTAGAACTGCAGAATCATATGGCAACTCTATTTTTAGTTTTTTGAGGAACCTCCATACTGTTTTCCTTAGTGGTTGCACCAATTTACATTCCCACCAACAGTGTAGGAAAATTACATTTTCCCTCTTCTCCACCCTCTCTAGCAAAAAATAATATCTTTATACCACAAGCGCTCTCTTCTTTGCATATTTGAATATTGGTTGATAATATTGATTCCTTTTTCCAAATCATCCTTTTGACTTAATGATTTGAGGACATTTTTCTTGATAGGTTTAAAAATGAGCATGTTGTTTAGGTTTGAGGATTAAAAAAAAAATTTTTTAACGACTGCTAACATTGAACATTTCCTGAGTTTAAAATTATATACAAAATTGACAATTCCCTATTTGATAACTAACTCATTCATCCACAGTAATATAATAAATCCTCCTAAGCGGTCTCAAAGTCATTAACCTAGGAATTCAGATGCAAAAATCTAGGCACTAAGTACCTCACTTTACGCAAAGAGGGTTGAAAAAGAATTTGTTCTCTTTGCAGTTTTCCTTAAGTCCAGTCTCAGCATTTGTCCTCACCTAGATCCTGTCCTTATTCTACAGCTTAGGTGAGATAAAGTGTTGAATCCCTAGTTTAGACCCAGTTGCACCTTCTGTTATAAAATCTAGTTTCATCATTACAAATCAGCGTTTCACTCTTCGAATGAGTATGAAAGATGCTTTAGGATCCAAGGAGAAATTGGATGTGGTGGAACTGGAGTGAGATCTACTACTGTATTCCTTTTTTTTCCTGATTGGCCTAAGACTCTTTAGGATGTTCTTTTGTAAATAAGACATCTTGGGTGGGGAGGGGAGTTATTCCCGTCCTTGGATTAGGTCAACATCATTTGTTCACTCATTCAACAAATATTGAGTGCCTGCTGTGTGCTGGCCCTTTGTCAAGCCCTGGAGATAAAATGATCACCCAAATACACACAACCTCTGCCCTTGCAGAATTTACATAATTCCCCAGTCATGATTGGCAATTCTTGTAACAGATGTACTGCCAACTTAGAGGACATCCTCGATAACATTTCATTGATTAATTATATAGATGTTTAGGTATTATTAGTAACAAAAATCTGACTGCTGAAACATCTTCTAGAGCAGAAGTTCCCAAAATGTGGAACCTGGAATACTAGTCTCATAGGGTATTGATAGATGTTAATTGGGGGAAGGGCGAAATAAGCTGATTTATTTACTTCAGGACTTCTTAGAGCCTTACTAAGCTAATACACATTTTGAATTTGCAAGACGGGGATCACTGTTTTCATGTTTCCTAAACTTCTTTGACCAGGAAACTCATTAAGAGTCACATCTTATTGGACTACTGATCCATGGAACACTTTGGGGAATACCATTCTAGAGTTAGTAGCTGTTGAAGAAAAGTGCCAAGAGCTGGAGCTTCTAAGTGGCTCAATTATAAAATTAAAATGAATTGAGCAGTGCATTTTGAAAGTTTCTAATGAAATTTTTACACATGACATCTCCTTTTTATAGGTCTCTATTATAGAGCTGTATTATGCAAATTTTACTAAGTTAGTTCACATATAAAACTTGTTACATTAACTGGCTAGCAGGGTTTAAACAAAAAGACCAAGTCTAGTCAACGACATAACAGTGTTGGAAGATGGGGTTTTAGGGAATCAGTAAATAACTCCTTTTCTGTTCTTGATTTGGAAACTTATTTTGAAAGGCCAGAGATTTAGGCAGAGGGATATAAAAATCTCAGCTTTATTTCCTGTCAAAGCTGGATTTGAGGGTGGAATTCGAACTTGTGGCCATTGAGCTTTCTACTACTAAGCTTTGGATTTAAGGAATCTTATCAATCACAGGAAGCACGAGATACTGCCAGCCTCACCCACAGATCTTGTGCAGGGAGGTGGAGCCCATTAAAAAATGGAGGGAGAATGATGTTGGGTTGCCAGTGCCTTTGCCTAATCCTGCAGTTAAGGTAACTCCTTCTACCTTCCTGGAGTGGATTAAAGGGTGGAAATCAGAGTGTGGGAGTATTTAGGAAGTTTCTTCCTCATGGAAATCTGAGGAGACAGGAAGAAGGGAACCTCCAACATTGCACGCTTCATGTAGCAACAATTTGGCCTTTTATTATGATAAATATCATATATATTTTTGTACTTATCTTGATTTTTATATGATTGTATACTTTGTAATATATTCATTATTGCAGTGTTTTCTGCATAAGAATTACTTTGAAAGCTTTAAAAAAAAAAAAAAACACAGATTCCAGAACCATAGTAGATCTTTTGAATTAGAATATCTGGGAATTCTGTATCTTTTTTTTAATGTCTTAGGTAATCCTTATTATCATAAAGAATAGAAAACTGTGAGTTATAGAAATTGCAAACAAATTCAACTTTATTTAAGAAACAGACACGATCACCCAGGTGATCAATATTTTTTCTAATTTGCATCTCGATATTTTTGTATTGTAAATCATGTGCCTTGAGGAGGTGCTTAAGCAAATTCTCCCTGATACCAAAACACCCATTATTGTTTTAATAGAATTTTCCCAGTGGCACTGATTGTGTTGAAAATTCTTTTTTCCTAGAATTTATAGTTCTTTTCTTTCTCAAAAATATAAGTACTGTGCTCACCAAGGAAGGTTTCTGTTGTTTGATCCACTTTGGTTTTTATTAAAAGAGGATACAGTCAATAGGCACTGATTAGATTAGTTTCAATTTAATCTTCACTTTGACTGTGAGGATTTTTAGTTTGCATGAAGAGAGATTAGATAATTTAACTATTAGCTGACAAGAAAGTCAACTATGACTGAAAATCCCAAGTTATGGTGTGTGACTACATGTTAAGAAAGAGAAAAATACACTACACAGAATGGAAATGGATAAGTCTCATTATTATACATTCTTTAAAATATCTTTGTATACTATTTATTACTAGTTACATGTAAAAATTACCTATAGTATAGTTAAACTTTTGTTATTGTATTCAGAGCTGAAAAACATCTAGAAATAATGAGTAAAAGAAATTTCCTACCAACATTTGAAAACATACTCAAATCCTTTCAGAGACAGGTGTTAGTAAAATTTTTTGTCTATGAAACATTTTTAAATTCCATCAAATAAAATGTTGTCTGGAGTTGAAGACAGTTGCCTTAATTTTTATTTTGCAATCTTCATAGATTGGCATTAAAAAATAATGATTTTTTTAAATGCTAAAAATTCTGAGAGACGTTTTAGAAGTTTCTGTCTGTCTCTACCGTTCCTCTAGTTCCCTTTAGAGCTCCGTGAGGGGAAACCCCTTCTTTACCTGTGAGGAATAAATTAATTTTCTCTTCATGGCACTGTATTGATAGGGTTAAGCATATTGATAGAAGACCGCACTATTTAATGCAAGTAGATTTTCAAGAAAATCACTATGCCAAACACTTCACTAGAAGAACTTCATCTACATACAGCGGCAACTGTGACCTGCTTTAGAGATGACATCATTGGGTGTCATGTGGCTCTTTATACGTTTCAGCCTCAGAAAGAGGTAATCTGTGAAAGCCACAAGAGCCTGATTTCTGCTGTGATAGTCTTCAGCAGACAGAGGCTGGGGCTAGAGTGAGGCATACCTGTTTACATAGTGTGTGCAGTGCCTTGTGGAATTCTGAGCTTTATTTTTGTTTAATCAAAAAATAGATGCAATGATAGAATGAAGTGAATTGGCTTCTTTGGACTAATGGGAGCTTGTTTTCTGCATTAAGATCAAGAACTTTTCTGGAATCCTCTGTTCTCTGAGTAGCCTGTAGTTTCTCCCTTTTTTTCCCCTCAATTTGAAGAACACTGAGAAAAATCAGCAAACTTCATCTCCCAAAGAGCTCTCCCTCTTTTTTGTCAATACTTGAAGATTTCTGCTCCAAAATCTTTGAGCTGCCTGAGCATCGTGGTTGATAACTGAAGGGTAAAGCATCTCCTTTGTAGTATGTGTTACAGAAATTCTTCAGATAACTTCACTTGCTAACACAGATGGCCCTTTATGGATTTCTTGTAAAGCCTGTTTGAATAAACAACTCTTTCCTCTCAAATGGGCAAGAGTAACTCTTCAGCACCATGGAGAGGTCAGGCCAGCGAACAACGACGTGGGACTGTGACCAGGGCAAGCAATCTGACAGTGTAAGTTTTCCAAATGTCTATCATCTATTTTAGGTCTATCATATTTTTACAACTGGAGAGAGGAAACTCCAAACTCTAACCGAGTTAGTCTAAATTTAAGCTGTAAAATGTAATGGGCTTCATTACATTTGAAATTCAGGATTAACCATTTAAAAATATTATTTTAGAAAGTGTGAATACGTTATTTTGAAAAATTACTTTCTCATTGCATCAGTTGGTATGTGAATGCTTGGTACTTTGAATCTTTATAGTCTAAGTTTTTGTTTTAATTTACCACAAATTAATTGCATTGCCGTTGCACAAAACAGAGCATTTAAAAATACTCATTTAAATAGTTCTAAATGTACAGTTTGTTGCCTTTTGTAAATACAAGGCTCTCTTTGGAAAGTTATTTCTGATCTGTGCTCATTTTAAAGGATAGTTTTAAACTTTTAAATTGCAGATTATATTTCACTTACCAAAAGAGAAAATGTCTAGGTATTCTAATGTTGGCACGCATAGGAGATATTTGATGACTTATGAAATTTTAAATTTACTGGTATAAAATATGTACCGTAAAAGCCTATAGTAAGTGGAAAGTGCAGATCCTTTTATAAAATGATTAGATATGGACCACTGGAGAGGTACCTTTAGCGTCACTGAAGTATTTAATTTGTTTCAAAGTAGTCCAATTTAACTGTTCAAACCAGAAATTTAAAAAATAGTTTATTCTAAAATATCTTATAACAACCTCCTTAAAACTGTCCAAGGTATAGTTTTATGATACTGTTATATCACACAGCCAGTGAAGAAATGATACTTTGAATTGCTATGAAGAGTGACCTCCACAGGTATCTTGATTAGCTATTCAAATTTGTCTAAGGGAACAGAGTGTCGTAAAAAAAGTAATATAACAAATAATTATCTTTTCTCAGGCCAGTTAAGTGAGGTTTGGAACATTTATTTATGCTGAACCACTTATTTTAAAGTCTGAGAAAACTATCTTTTTATATTATTGTAATATGGAATTTATTTCCCTCAGTAGTTCTCCTCCTATGTAAAAACCATTGTAAATACAATTTACTTAACTAAACCCCTAATTCAAATATAACTGATTTTTTTCTGTTATGGATAACTTCCAGGTGAATTTACTGTTGCTTCTTAAGTCTTCAGTAATTTGGCATTTGATTTTTGGATAAATGGCACTTACATTTTGACAGTGTTTTTGGTACAAAATTTTGGAGGCTGTGACTTAGTTTTATATTAAGGAGCCCTTGTTATATATGTTTGTCAGCTATGTTTAATAGATCCACTGATGATTTCTTTAATTGATGTCAATATTTAAAAGAACTCTGTTTTTGAAAAGAAAGGTAGATATATGATTCCAGTTGTTTTAGTTTAATTTCGCTGTGTTTTACCATTATGCTTTGATTTTTGAGATGAATAAGTAGGGCCTTTCACACACTGTTGAGCAGACTTCTGTGTTTTTAAAACTTTGGTTGTTCCCTTATGATAAACTGTATCCATTAGTTGCAGTGGTAGTCTTTGGACAAATCACTCTGGTTGATTAGACTGTAAGATTCTAATTTAGAGGATTTGAGGCTCATGTCATAAGATGCATCTGCTTTATGTTCTGAAATGGGAGGACATGTACCTGATTCAGAAATGTATTTTCTAGCAATCTTTATCTCTATCTCTTAGGGATGTGATTTACTTATGATATTGTCTGCAGTGTAACATTTTATATTTCTAGACTTTTTGCACACATTTTAGTGATGTATTTATAACAACAGCTATCTAACATATATTTTCTAGTTGAGATACGGTTGTCTGTGTATTTATTTAACCAAAAATTGTCCCTATGTGATAGACCACAAACATGTTTTGGCTTCTGCTTTGAGAGCCTTTCAATCATTGTTGAAATAGCATAAGTCATCTGAAGAATAGAAAAATGTCCAGAGCTATTTAGACTGTGAGCTATTTGCATTTCTTTTTTCTTTCTTTCTTCTTCTTCTTCTTTTTTTTTTATAGCATTCTGGTGGTAGCAGATGTGTGTGAACAATCTTAAATTTAGTTGAGTGACATTTTGCTTTTCTTGCCAATGTAAAAATATGCTCACGGATCTCTTTTTTGTGGTCCACCCACCCTTGCAAAGGCTTTGTAACCTTTGGCTACGAAGGATTTAAGGGCATATTTACTTTATGAAAACCACCCTAGTTAGGGTGCTTTACAGGACAGCTGAACATAGAGGGAGCTGACTGACAGGGGTGGTTCTTCCTACTGATTTCAACCCTTTTTGACACTAAGAGAAAAAAGTTGGTTCTGTGAAATAGTTCTTCCATCCCAGGTACTCACAGACTCATTTCTGTTGGACGTGTCCATCACAGCTTCCAACCAGAAGCAACTCTTCTGGCTACAATCCCAACAGGACCAGTTTCAGTAGGAGAGAGCCTGAAAGTGGGATGTGTTACAGGAACGTCCCAAAGGGCAGCTTCTTAGAGGGAAATGGGTATTCTTGGGATTATTGCAGTGAAGCAGGACCCTGACTGGTTCCAAATGGATTTTAGGCTTGTTTTACTATGTTTCTAGCATTATGGATAGGGATCAGATGACATCAGGTACCCCAGGGCAGTTTTACAGCTTCCTAGAGAATCACCCTGGGCTGATGCTTCGGCATAGAGATTTCCATCACGTGATTTTTGTCCTCAGTTATTATGTTTATTGTTAGCGTTCCTTCCCTCTCCCTATTGTACTCACAGTGAACATTCCTACTTTATAGTACATGTTGGGCCTAAGTAGATATGGCCTAACTGATTTGAGATTATTAAATATTACTAGAAACTGTGGAGTAATCTGAACTGTTTCAGAAAACTAAACAGAGCTTAGAGACTTTCCAAGGAAAGCTGAAAGACCAGAAATATCCTCCAAAGAGGTAGTACCATGCTTTTCTCATTTAACTAGTCTTTCAAATCCCAGTCTCTCTGTATGAAGCTGACTCCCTTCCATAAGTAAACTCAAGCCAGAGCATATAAAACACATCCAGGCAGCCAGTCATTGGATGGATTCAGGCCACTTCCATCTTGTCTAATTTATCTTGTGCTCCTAATTCTCATCTTACTTGTGTATTTTTCTAAAAAGTTTTATTGGAGCATAGTTGATTTACAATGCTGTGTTTCAGGTGTACAGCAAAGCAAATCAGTTATACATATACATATATCTTTTTTAGATTTTACCTGTGTCTTTGACGCCATCTAATATGCGCTTATACAGTGCACTTGACACAGTACATTACACAGCACCTGACTCCATTAATAAGACCCATCTTGATGGAAAACCCATTTTTACTTCAACATTCTGCTATTATCTCAGTAGCATGCTTCTCCATGATGCAGTTTTTGCGCTTGATGTCTGACCTTTGTGTACCACAATGGCAGGAAAGAAACATCTCTTCACCTGGGGTTTCATTTTGGGTGCATCGGAACTGGTGGAACTGTACTGGGCAGACCATGGTGTTGGCACAGAAAGCATGTCCTGTGACTATCCATGATTTACTAAGTATCTTTCTATTTTAAGAACTGGTCAAAGATAGACTCAGGCTAATGATTTGAGGATATTTAGAAAAGAATGTCAAGTTTCAATGCCTTAAAGCAAGTCATACAAATTTACTCATATTTAACTTTGGTTGGAATTATAAGGAATATAAATACAGGTGCTGTATCTGGACTTCAGTACGACTATGAAGATTTTTTTCTGATATCTCTGTGGAGAAGATAAATAATTGTGGATGGAATAGTAATACAAATTGGTAATATTTGGGCTGGTTAAATAGCCTTACCAAAATTGTGTTAACTGATGAATCAGAGCTAGCCTGGAGGTAAGCACATAATGGTGTGTAATAGGTTTCTGTTATAAGCATTATTTTAATCAATGATCTTAAATATAATATTTTTCCTACCTCTTATTTCATAGTTGAGGACATTTCATGTGGGAGAGGAGGAACAATTTGCCTGAGGTCAGCTAGTTGGTCAGCTGCAAAAGTGGAGCTAGAAACCAGATTTTTCTGACTCCCAAGCAAGGGAATTTCTACTGGGATATGTGATCACCAAGGAACCCCAGTGCTGAGCAATCAGTGAAAGTTTTATGGAGAAATATTTTTTATCTAAAATTAGAACAACTTTTAAAACTTCGGAGATGTCATTCAATGGCATAGGCTTTCTCGTAAAGCATTAAGCTTCTCATCACCAGGAGTATGCATGCACAGACTGGATGGGCCACATCAGAGATGCTGTAGAAGGGAACTGTATATTGTGGAAGGGTTTGTGAGTGTGTGTGTGAGTGTGTGTGTGTGTGTGTGTGTGTGTGTGTGTGTGTGTAATGACTGGACTAGATGATCTCTAAGGTCTCCTTCAACTTGAACATGGAGAGGAGACATTAGTGCAATGTTGTCTCATTAAAAATAGAAAACAAGAATAATTTCTTCGTTCAACAAACGTTAGGTACATATTCAAGGTACTGTGTGGTTCTAAGAACTGATTACCCAAGTCTGCCTGAGACACCAAGAAACCATCCACTTGAGAGGGAGTTAAAAAGGGGGAGATTGGGAAATAAATTAAAATGAAAGGATGGGGGGCTTCCCTGGTGGCGCAGTGGTTGAGAGTCTGCCTGCCGATGCAGGGGACACGGGTTCGTGCCCTGGTCTGGGAAGATCCCACATGCCGCGGAGCGGCTGGGCCGTGAGCCATGGCCGCTGAGCCTGTGCGTCTGGAGCCTGTGCTCCGCAATGGGAGAGGCCACAGCAGTGAGAGGACCGTGTACCACAAATAAATAAATAAATAAATAAATAAATAAATAAAAAATGAAAGGATGGGAAAAGAGACCCAGGAGGGAGAGTAAGATGCATTACTTGAATCTATTTGAGAAGGAAAAAACTAGGTTAAAGGGGTAAAAGCAGAACCAAAGTTATAATTTATCTTTTTCATTATCTCTAGTCTGGAGATACTTCAATGCATGAAAGAGAAACAAAAATTTAGGATTTATTGATCTCTAATAAATTCCACAATTCTATTCAGGATCGTCAAATATCTAATGAGCTTTTGTGCCTGCATCCTTTCGACCTGTGTAGCTGTAGTTGCATAATCGACCCTCAGAGATTTTATCCCAGTTGTTATTTGTATTTTTCCTAATTGAGGGAAATTCCAAAGCTGTAGACCATCAATTCAGGGACTCAACATCAAGTCAGTCTTGCTGCTGGTGGTGTTCTGAATTTGAATGTCTTTGATTACCTGGGTTTGTACTATACGTTGTATATTTATGCTATGTTGTAATAAGTAGATCCCCATAAGTATAATAGTTCAAACACAGCAGAAATTTATTTCTCGATTAAGGATCCATACTGGACTGGTGAGCAGGTTAGTGGGGTGGCCCTCCTTCATACAGTCATTCGGAGAACCCAGGATGGTGTGGGCTCTGCCGTCTTCAACACGTGGTGTCCGAAACTACCCTAGAGTCAAAACTTAGAGCAAACCAAAAAGGGAAAAGGAAATGGAGCAGTATACATGGAAGGTTTTAATGGGCCAAGTCTGAAAGAGACACACACATCACTCAATGCACATTCTTTTCACTGAACTCAGTCACGTGCCATAGCTAACTGCAAGGGAGATTGGTAAGATAATTCTACAGGATACATAAAAATAAGACAAGGAAATGGATTTTAGATCACTCAGTACTGTCTGCCATACTTGGGAGGGATTCTTCCTCCAAACCTTTAGTTCCTGTCGCTATAAAGTTGACATATGCCACTAGATCTGCTTAATGTTAACTTCTCTACAGCCTTGGTCGTTGCCTGTTTCAATCTTCCAGGTTGCAAACTACAGAATCTGACCCTAGTTAATTTCAGCTAAAAATGAATTTATTAGAAAGATATCAGCTATCTCCCTGAATTAACAGGAAGGCTGGAGAATCAGGCTCAGGAAACGAAAGAGGCACTAAGGGAAATTTGTTGGCCAGAACTCCAGGCAAAGGCACACCTGAGAGACAACATTGTTGGAGCACTGCTGCATCATTGGATGCAACGGTCATAAGAAGCTCTAAAATGTGCCTTGCTTCTCTGACACACTTCCTCTAGATGCAGAGTCCCTGACAAGGCCATCCCATTGACTGGTTTAGATCATGTGTTCGAAGCCAGATTGCTAGGATGTAGGGAAGGGAAGTTACTTCTGTAGTGAGGGGTAGAGTCCTGTTCCTTGCTGTAACTCCTTTAATAGTGGAATCTGTAATTATGGGATGGGGGCTCAGATGCACTAAAAAATTTAAAGTGACAGAAATCTACTGTGCCTGCTGTTGTAAGATGCCCGTAATGCCACATTAGATCTTCTGATGGCCCATGCCAATTCTCACTGATTCCAACTGGCCGCACACCTACACTGTGCCTTATTGTTATGCCTAGACTGTGCCTTGTTGTTCCTCCTGGGATGTGTTTTGATCGCTTTTGCCAGTTTATTACCCCAACCCACCTAGCATCCTGTGTGAAACTTGCTTTGGCCCTTTTTGATGGTAGCTTTTCAGGTCCTTTCCTACAACACTTGGCATTGTTTTGAGAACTAAATTCAGACCTGGGACCTATGTGATAAGTCTGCATGGCCATCGCCCAGACATTTGACCCATCTCCTGTGGGGTTTTCTCATCTGTAAAGTGAATAAGTCAGCTCAATTCCCATTAGTCTCAAAGGGATGCCGAGAGGCTTAACAAGATGGTGCTTCGAGATATTTGGAACACAGGGTGGCATTATCACATTATTATTTTCACAAGCTGTTCACCTGAAGGGAGAAAATAAAGAGTGGATATTTAATGCCAGAGAGGTTTTTGGCACTTTGTCAATTTGACATTAGCTTTGAAGGCTTTTGGAATTTTGCCTGAAATTTTCAGTACCAAGCAGCTAAAAGCTGTGTTTTTCTGGGCTCGTGATATTCCTGTCCCCAGGGATGGCATTAAGCATTTGTGAGGGATGAGCTGTGCCAGACCCATTTTCCAATGTGCCACCAACAGACACAAAAAAGCAACGCACACTCTGTAAATTGCTGCTCGTACCCACATTTCACACTTGGAACAGCACCTCTGACTTGTGCCAGCAGAAAAGGGATGAGAGAGGAGTGATCCACGTAGGCATATGCGAAGGAAGCTCCCTGTCTGACACGCAGGCCATTTGTGGCTGGGAAGCTTCTATTTGAGTGGTCAGATGGACCCTATTGAAGGTCACAAAACCTTTTTTAGACCTTTCAAAATCACCCACATCACAGTCCTCTTTGAAAGAGAGCTATTGGTTATGCAAATGTCACATTTGCCAACTAAACTGAAGAGTGGGCTAATTAGAAGTAGAGAGGAGAAGTACATACTTTTGGAACTTCATTTTAATGATTTTGGAAGGAAGAGAAAGGCAGGAAAACGTGTTGGGATCCAGGGAAGAATTTGTTCATGTGATTGAAGTTTAAGCCTTGTGATCATAATTACATGGAAAGGTTATAAATGGTTTCCTTTATTTGGATCCGAAACATTTTCAAATACATAGGCTTCCACATATGTGCCTGAAATACATATTTATGTACATTTTAAAAGTAACAATATGCCATCCATACATTACAGTGAAAGTTGTTAATAGAAATTGCTTAGGGACTACCCTGGTGGTGCAGTGGGTGGCGCAGTGGTTAAGAATCTGCCTGACAATGCAGGGGACATGGGTTCGATCCCTGGTCCGGGAAGATCCCACATGCCACGGAGCAACTAAGCCCGTGTACCATAACTACTGAAGCCCGCACGCCTATAGCCTGTGCTCCACAGCAAGAGAAGCCACTACAATGAGAAGCCTGTGCACCGCAACGAAGAGTAGTGCCTATTCGCCGTAACTAGAGAAAGCCCACGCACAGCAACGAAGACCCAATGCAAACAAAAATTAATTAGTTTTTTAAAAATTGAAAGCAGGGCAAAAAAAATGTTTAGTGTCAAGAGCTAAAAAGTACAGCTTTGAACCTGCTTACTCTTAGTATTGGGTTGGCCAAAAAGTTTGTTTTTTTCAGTAAGATGGCTCCAGTAGCGCTTAGTTGTCTTTAACTTCATTAGAAACAATTTTGTTAGATTGTATGTGACAGCTGTCATATCAGCGTGCATTTAAAAAAAAAATCAAAATTGGTGAATTTTTGTGTAGCCATTTTAATATTGAAGATGGAAGAAAAAAAGCAACATTTTCGGCATATTATGCTTTATTATTTCAAGAAAGGTAAAAACGCAACTGAAATGCAAAAACCGATTTGTGCAGTGTACGGAGAAGGTGCTGTGACTGATTGAACACGTCAAAAGTGGTTTGCAAAGTTTCGTGCTGGAGATTTCTCGCTGGACGATGCTCCATGGTTGGGTAGACCAGTTGAAGTTGATAGCGATCAAATCGAGACCTTAATTGAGAACAATCAACGTTATACCACGTGGGAGATAGCCAACATACTTAAACTATCCAAATCAAGCATTGAAAATCATTTACACCATCTTGGTTATGCTAATGACTTTGATGTTTGTGTTCCACGTAATTTAAGTGGAAAAAAACCTCTTGACCATATTTCTGCGTGTGATTCTCTACTTAAACGTAATGAAAACGTTCCATTTTTAAAACAAATTGTGACGGGTGATGAAAAGTGGATACTGTACAACAATGTGGAACGGAAGAGACCATGGGGCAAGCGAAATGAACCACCACCAACCACACTAAAGCCCGGTCTTTATCCAAAGAAGGTAATGTGTATATGGTGGGATTGGAAGGGAGTCCTCTATTATGAGCTTCTTCCGGAAAGCCAAACGATTAATTCCAACAAGTACTGCTCCCAGTTAGACCAACTGAAAGCAGCACTCAATGAAAAGTGTCCGGAATTAGTCAACAGAAAGCGCATAATCTTCCATTAGGATAACGCAAGACCGTATGTTCCTTTGATGACCAGGCAAAAACTGTCGCAGCTTGTCTGGGAAGTTCTGTTTCATCTGCCATATTCACCAGACATGGCACCTTCGGATTTCCATTTATTTTGGTCTTTACAAAATTCTCTTAATGGAAAAAATTTTCAATTCCCTGGAAGCCTGTAAAAGGCACCTGGGAAAGTTCTTTTCTCAACAAGATAAAATTATAAAGAAAGATGGAATTATGAAGTTGCCTGAAAAATGGCAGAAGGTAGTGGAACAAAAGGGTGAATACATTGTTCAATAAAGTTCTTGGTGAAAATGAAAAATGTGTCTTTTATTTTTACTTAAAAACCAAAGGTGCTTTTTGGCCAACCAAATAAATAGGTCTTGCATCTTCATAAAGAAACTGCAAGCTTCTTACCTGAGCTTTGTCAGTGAAAGAAGGAAGCTACTTGCATTTTTAAAACAAAGTACAGTGACTACTAGTTCATCTAAAAACTGTTAGGAAATGAGGCTTCTACATAAATGAAATCTACCAATAATAGCAGTTTACTTTTTTTTTCGATCAACATATTTTGAATGACAATGTTTCTAAATTACATTATAAAATTTTCTGCTCTTTTTATAGTGATGCTTATTTGCATCTATAATATGAATTTATGCTCATTTTAGAAAATATACACAAAGTTTAAAAATATTCTTCACCAACTGAATAGAGAGAGGCCACCATTGTTAATATTTTAGTGAATTGCTGTCTGACTAGCAATCCCACGCCTGGGTATATATTTTGAAAAAAAGAAAAACTCTAATTCGAAATGATACATTCACCCCAGTGTTCACAGCAACACTATTTACAATAGCCAAAACATGGAAACAACCCAAGTGCCCATCAACAGATGATTGGCTTAAGAAGATGTGATATATATATAAATATATATATATGATGGAATATTACTTAGCCATAAAAAAGAATGAAATACTGCTATTTGCAGCAACATGGATAGACCTAGAGAATACTATGCTTAGTGAAATAAGTCAGACAGATTTCTTTTTTAATTATTGTGGTTTACATTTTCACACGTTTTGTGGCTATGTTTTCATTTACTGTTTTATTGAGGTTTCATTGTTTTTCTCAATTATTGTATAAGCTCCTTAAATATTATGTATATTAAGCTTTTGCCTTCATATTTGTGGAAAATATTTTCTCAAATGGTATGTTTATTTATGTTTATGCTATTTGAATCTGTAGAATTTTAAATAATGACTTATGAAATGAAATCTTTTTAGTATCTCTTTTTACCTATGTATTTTCCCATTTTTTTAATGGTTTCATCTTTAACGTTTGTCTTAAGTTCATTTGAAATTTTGGTATAGGCTAGGAAGAGAAGCAGTAGTCCTGTCTTATACCAAGTAGTTAACCCACTACCTGAACACTACTTACTGACCAATTCTTTGTTCTCCAATTTGCGACATGATCTTTATCACATGTTAAAAATCTATCTGTTAGAATCTCTTTCTGAACTATTTTCCTGGTTACATTTATAATTTCTAGCACCTGATTCAGACTGTCTTAAGTATTACATTTTGATTATAGATTATAATATCTGGTTGAGAAATTCTTCATTTCTTTTTATGTTCTTGGTTAGTCATACTCATTCCATATAAACTTTAAAATTGTGTAAACTTCCAAAAGCAATCTTTGGCGACTTTAGTTGGAATTGTCCCAAATTATATACTGTTATAAGAATTGTCATCTTTACAAATTTGTTTTTCCTATCTAGGAATATAGTATAACCAGATAGATATGGAAATGGATATGGATATAGATATCAGGAAAAATTTGAAATTTCCTTATATACATTTCCTGCTTTTTTTATTACGATTTTTCTTATTACAAATCAATTCCTTCCTTCCTTTTTCCTCCTCTAAATGGATATCACTAGAAATAGGAAGCAATGACTTTTTGCATGTTGATTTGTATTTGTTCACCTTATTGAAATCTCTTATTACTACTTAAGAGTTTTTTAGTTGATTCTTTTGGAGTTTCCAAACATGTAATTTTCTGATCTCTAAGTAATAGTAAGTGTGATCCTCTTTGCCAGTAGTTTTATTATATTGACTAGAAAATCCAACTCAATGTATTGATAGGTTGTCTTTGTAACAAAGTACCACAGATTGGGGTTTTAAACAGCAAAAATTTGTTGTATTATGGAAATTAAACATTCTTGCATTATGATATAATCGTTGTTTGGTTTTAATGGGTAATTTCTTTTTAAGTTGTTTTTTTATTTCTATTTAATGGTATTTTATTTAAGTTTTACATCTCTGCTTATAAAATAAAATTTATCTATAGTTTGTGATTTTTTTCTCAAGTTTTGAATCAGGGCTATACCAGCTTCATAAAATGAATTCAGAAAGCTCCTTAGATTTTCCTTTGGCCTCTAATATTTATATACAATAGCATGGTAACTATGTGTTCCTTGAAAGTTTGAAAACATTTCTTAATAAAACTGTACATACATGAAGTCTTATAGGTCTTCTTTTTTTAATAACATGTTCATTTCTTCCTTGGTTATTGAATATTCAGGCTTTCTACATTATCATAAGCCAACTCCAATGCTTATTTTTCAAGATGTATCAGTGAATGCTTTAAGATTAATTAACATGTTATTAAGTTGTTTTTATTTCAAAACTTATCTGCGTATGTTCTTTTATTATAATACTTTTCATACTTCTCATTTTAATTTAATTTTTCTTTTTATATAATCAGCTATTGTGTTACTCAATTCTGCTGTATTTTCTAATTAGTGCATTTTAATATTTATATTAACTTTGCCTGTTAACTTTAGGTGTATTTTGTTGTTCCATTTCTTATTTCTTCAGTTTAATGCATAGTTTATTTATTTTAGTGAATTAATATTTTTACAATAAAATTAAGGTTTTAAATTTGCTTCTAATTCAGTTTTGTCTTCAATCTAATAAGCAGTATCCTCATTCTGTCTTTCAAAGATTTTCTAATTACATATTTTTCCTTTAACTCAACTATTATTTAGAAAAGCATTTAAAATACTTCTTGTTTTATTAAATCGAGGCTATAAAGTATAGCCTTTGTTGTTTTTATTTTGGGGTATTTGTTTAGGGGTCATTTTTTGGTTTCACGTATATATATGATTAATTTGTGTCAACATTCTATGGATGCTTGAAAAGAAGTGGTGATCTTTATCTTTAGGGTACAAAGAGTTACTGTATTAATTAATTATATATTCATATTTCTTTATCCCTACTTTATTTTTCTCTTTCCCTGAAAAATAAGTTACAAAATTTATTCTTAGCATTTTTGAGTCATTTTGTTTTAAGTGATCATTTGATAAGCAGTTATAGTTGAAATTTGTTTTAAACAGAAACATGTCGTTTTCATTAATCCCCCCTGAATGCCCTCTGAGGGCAGGGACCACGCCTAATTTCATTTTTTTTTTTTTTTGATGTGGACCATTTTTAAAGTCTTTATTGAATTTGATACCCTATTGCTTCTGTTTTATGTTTTGGTTTTTTGGCCACGAGGCATGTGGGATCTTAGCTTCCTGACCAGGGATTGAACCCGCACTCCCTGCATTGGAAGGCGAAGTCCTAACCACTGGACCACCAGGGAAGTCCCACCTATATTTCATTTTTATGCATGTCCAGGGTCTGCCAAATAGTTGATGCTCAATAAACATTTCTTGAATGAATAAATCAGAGAATCCGTCCAATGCTGCAACTCTCAGAAAACATCAAGGGAAGAAGTAAATAGTGCTGGCATATTTCAATTTGGAAACATTTCTTCAAGTAAAGGATAAGAGAGAGGGAGAGTCTTGGTAGCATTAACACTCAGGACTGTGGTCTTTTTTATACTTCACTGGAGTAAAGTACCAGAGGTCCATGCAGTGGAGTAAGGAAAGATCCTTCCACCATCCAGTGAAGCCACACTTGAACAACTGCTTCCTACGGGCATGGAGCTGTGCTTATCAAACTAATGTTTTACCTACAGACCCAAGAAGAAGACAGTTGACTTTAGCAATGGGGACTAAGTAATTTGGAATAATCTTCCCACTGAAGACAACTGAAAAAGGTGGATAACACAGTATGCACTTGTAAGAAAAGAACGCAGAAGATTTTAACTCACTGGTATGAAGTATCTCCAGGGCATATTGGTGACAAAACAGAAGAAAGAGGCAGAAAGGTACATGTGGTGTGCTACTTTTTGTGTAAGAACAGCAGGAGGGAGAGTGGTAATAAATAAATATCTGTACTGAATATTTTTATTTGCCAAAAAGAAATGAAAGGATAAGTTTAGCAAACTAACAAAACTAATAAAAATGATAATCTGTATGTGGGTAAAGGGAACATGGTGGACACAGTGATGAACATGAAACCTCTTTGAATATATCTTGTTTTAAAGTTTTGAACTTGGGAATATGTAAATATATTCAGAGAATAAAATCAAACAAGAAAGTAAAGAAAGCAGTCTAAAAACTGAAAATTAATGGAAACAAATGAATCTAATTGTATGTGCCATAAGCACACAGAAGGAATTATTTCAAGTGATTCCAGAACATGGTATTTTTACTATCTTTAAAGGAATGTTATCTGAGGACATATAGATCTGCAAAGAAATCTTAAAGTTCACTCATTAGTGATGTTGATATTATTATATTGAAACTATTTTTTGTTTTTTTTAGTGTCATAGTTACGTACATAATGCAAGTTAGTGATTATTTTACTACTGTAAGGAATCAAGATTTTCAGATACGAGAAAAGAAATTCAGTATAAAGCCAAATAAACTAAGCAAAATCCTACATTATTAAATGTAATTGGAAATGGCAATATAAACTTAAAGTTTTATTTTTGTTTAAAGTTATATATTTCTTAGTTCTGTCCAATGAAAAGGCATAGAAGCAATAATAACCCAACAGAAATGAGCGTCATGCTGTCCAAATACCATTCCACTCTGAAAGGAACCAGGATTTCTAGAGGAATGACTGATTCCAGGTTTGGGGTAGAAAATACACAAAATTCACAGGGGAGATTCCAAAGGCCCAAAGAGTTGTCAAAGGATCCAGAGGCTCCCATTGGCCAAAGATGAGACAATTTTGACATGAAAGGGAAAATAAATGCAATTACTGGACACAGAATAAACACATAAAAACCAAGGGGTCATAATAAAACTATATAAATAGAAGGAGAAATTATTGGACACCACTGTAATAACTAGAGCAACAACTTCACTCTAAAATTAGACAACTAATATGAAAGAATTAAGCATATATTCTTGTTTTTCTGGTATAAACTATGTTTTTGGACAACCAAATACACCTACCTAAAAAGGGAAATTTCTTCCTTACAAAATTCCAAGCAATAAATATGGAAAGGATGATTGTTTTGCAACCCAAATGAAACAACAGAGTCAGGCAATGCTCATAAATGGCTGAAGCCACAAGATGAAAGGTTGATGGGTAATTGTACCAAGGAGGCTTCAGGCTGCCATCACCTGAACCCACTGATTGATCAATCTCAGCAGCAGTAAGGTTGTGTCCTCTTGACATAATTCAATCCAAATTACACAGCACCACCTATGACATATCCCTGTGAAAAGAGTAAAATCCAAGTCTAGTCAAGTCTCTGAGGACGGGCGGGATAGGGAGGGTGGGAGGGAGGGAGATGCAAGAGGGAAGAGATATGGGGATATATGTATATGTATAACTGATTCACTTTGTTACAAAGCAGAAACTAACACACCATTGTAAAGAAATTATACTACACTATACATGTTAAAAAAAAAAAGAAGGCAGATGAAGAAACAAGTTAAATGATCTCAGAATAAAGCTAACAGAAAAGTTGTGAATGTGTGATATTCTGTCAGACAACTGACCCAGGTTCTTTAATAAATCAATGGGATGAAGAAAGAAAAATAAAGAGAGATCTACTTTAGATTAAATGAGACCTAAAGGACATAACAACCAAGTGCAGTATGTGGGCCTTGTTTGAATTCTGACGCAAACTGACCAGCTGAGACAATCAGGGAAATTTGAGTATGGGTAGGTATTAGGTAACACCAAAGTATTATTTCTTGTCTTACGTGCAATGATGACATTATGCACCAATAATTATACCAAAATTATTTGAGAAAAACCTCCATGTTATTTTAGAGACGCATATTGAAATTCTAGGAGTGAAATAAGCTGATGTCTGGGATTCTCCTTAAAATAACTGAGAGAGGTAGAGAGAGGGGAGGAAGGAAGGTAAAGGGAGAGAGGAGCGTAAGAGAGAGAGATAGGAAGCGTAGGAAAATCTTGATATTTGCTAAGTCTGAGGATGAATAATGGGGGTTTATTGCTATATTCTTCATTTTTGTATTTTCATATTTTTCATAAAAATATGTAAGAACAGTGAGATTATAACCTGGGAAATTAAGAGTCTTGGTTAGTTGGCTAGTCAACTGAGACAAATACTTATCCCTCATTATAAGTGATATGTCTCCTTTGTGTTTGCCAGTCATTCACTATAAAGACATTAGGACTATAGTGCTTTTAAAGGGACATCAAATAACTATCAAGAGAGGGAGGAATTAATTTGCCAAAACCTAGGAGAAGGTGGGAACCCAGAGGGTAGAACTCAGCATTGGATGTAGTATGTACCTTGTAGAAATGCTATGAGGACTGATGGGATAGTGTTTGTCAAGTTGCTTTCAGCAACACGTGGCACATGTATAAGTGCTAGCTAAATAACTAAAACAATATTTTAATATGTTCCTTGTTACTTTACAACATTATACATATTTTCTGTTTTGTTTTTTCAATGCATTTGCTTATTGGTATATTATATAGTACAGGGATTTCTGGATATTGGCCTCATTTCAGTTTGGGTTTGTTTTAGGGAATCATGGGATATAATAGGGTCTCTATTCTAAGAGCACCAACCTTCCTTGGGCTGTGCAGACTTCGTCATTCTCTCTCTGGCTCCCCCCTTTTATCCTTTTTGGAGTTGGTTGCCAATAAAGGGGCATCTTCTCAATAACCATCTCATCTGATGGTAATCTCAGCACCATAGGATGGTGTTTATAATTACTATCCCTTTGTATGAATTGAAAATAATAGCTATTAAGCAATCTTTCATAAGGGCCACGTGATAGACGATAATTAAAATATTTTTTCCTATTTGGTTGGTTGTTTTGGTATTTTGTAGAGATAGTCTGTGTTAAATGGCTGCATTTTCCAGATAAGCTACAACAAATTCTAGCGTTACCTTTGAAGTTCGTTCCTTGTTTGACCGTTTGCTATGGCCTCTTTAGTAGAAAGAATGATCCCAGATCCATTTCCCAGCCATGTTCCCCATGTGCAGATGGGTATCAGCTTAGAAGGGAAAACACGTATTCTGATAAAAGGCTGGTGAGACCATGCAAGAGCATCCCGGGGCCTTTGTGAACTTCTCTGGGCAGCCAGATCTGCTTCATTCATTCACCTTGATGGATGCTAATGTTTGTATGGAGGTAAGAAGGTGGGATAGAGGTGAAAAGGTGGTATTGAAGCCACAGTTTTGTTTCTTGCTCTGGCCTTTGCCTCTTCCAATCTGTGATCTGAAACTGTACTGCAATTCTGATAGGTCACTGTTGACAATGCCAAGTAGCAGTCTGTCTGGAAGAATTATAAATGAGGCAAAGAGCAGGTGGCTAATTCAAAAGGGATCTCAGACAAATAGGAGGCATGTGTCTTTTTCTCCCTCCAGACCTCCTTTCCTCTGTTCTCCTGGATATCGAATTAGCTGCTGAGCTTTCTTGAAAGCCTATTATTCTCAGGATGTCATTTGGACAATTTGACTCAGTTATTGGATAGAAAATAATTCTCTTTCTTTCCCTCTCTCCCTGCATGGGAGGGAGGGAGGGAGGTGAGAAGCAAATAGACAGAAACTTATTTCAGATAATTATTTTCTTTAGAGGAAAATTAAAGTAATACAGGGAGCTTACAAGAACCAAAGGGCGTAAATTGGAGTTAGATACATGCTTAGAAATCAAGGTCAGAAACCACAGGACAAGATGTTCTTGGGTCCACCCTAAAGGCACAGACAGTACTCTGCAGATTCTATGTCTTTGGGGGGGTTGTGTGATCATCCATCTTGAATGGGTCACCTGGTGCTGGACAACATGGACAGCTATTTGACTACTCTAGGACTCAGTTTCCACTTTTATAGGATAAGGAGGTTGGATTAGCTGCTCATAGGATCTTTGGTAGGTACTCTTCTGATAGCTTCATGTACTAGGGCAAGTAGCATGCTTCCAAAGCCCACAAGTATACAATAAATGTGGATTGCTTTTATCCTACTAGTAGCAGAATAACTATGTAGTTCCATCTCTGTATCAACAGTGAATGACAAACACTGATATCATCAATCTGATTTGGGGTTTTCAATGAGCTCTCACAAGCTGGAACTGATAATGATATGCTTTTAAAATATCCCCCTTTGTATGGTGAAACAACTTTGGAAATTGTAACTTGAGAATATACAGGTATTTATTTATAGCCTACCTTTAGGCTGAGATTTGAGATGACATTTTTCTTTCAACAAAACTCTCAAGTGGCACACTCTGATTTATAATTTTATTTGGTTATTGTCTGCATATGCTGCAGAAAGTTGAAAAATTATTCAAATCCTGCCAAAATGTATTTACAGTTATTTTTCTGCTGCTGAGAATTCCACCTTCAAAACATTTTAAAGTCTGCATATAGAATCAAGATTGCACTTTCAGAGGATAAAAAAAGAGAGAGAATGAGAGAGATCAGGTTTTTGTCTTTACCCAGAGTAGCCCGAAGTAGATTATAGAGTCTTAAACTACAGTTGAAAATCTAGGGTGGCAACAAATCTCTTTTTAGCAACTTGCATTGCCCAGTCTCCATAAGTATTTCATCCTATGTCCTGCTGGGGTGTAAGAATTAGGAATACTCTTACTAAGCATTTTAGAATGGGCCAGAACCAAACCATTCCTGGGGGGGGGGAAAGGTAATTTTTCTCCTCCTTATCTTACATTGTCAGAGTGTCCTTTTGCCAGGTGACCTGAATTCAGGCTTTGGAGCTAGAAGTGGCATGTATCCTCAGCATGTTTCTATTCCCTTAAAAGATTAGAGGTAGAAGTCACACCCCACATAAAAGAAGTGTCCAATAAGGGAGGTTTGCAGCTGCCCCCAAATTGTCTCGTTCAATTTCATTCCTGATTTCGAAATAAGATTTGCACGTTTCAAAGCAACATTTTCAGCACCCTCTACTCTCCTGCCCCCTTGATGTCTTCCTTTGGTTCCTTCTGCATCCAGCAGGGCTCCTCTCCCATCCCTGCTGACATGTCCACCTGGAACATCCTTCCTCTCATCAGGCAAGGCCCACGTCAAGTTCTTACCTTGCAGCCTCTGAGAAATAGCACTTTAACCCCTCCCCCCACCCTTGTGACGTTCGCTTTGTACATATCTATTGCCACTGCGTCTATGGATTCAACCAACGACAGATCAAAAATATTAGGGAAAAAAGGTTCTAGAAAGTTCCAAAAAGCACAGGCAACTGTTTACATAGCATTTACATTTGTATTAGGTATATAAGTAATCTAGAGATCATTTAAAGTACACGGGACAATGCGCATAGATTACATGCAAGTACTATGCCATTTTATAAAAGGAACTTGAACATCCACAGATCTCGATATCCTCAGGGGTCCTGCCACCAATCCCCCATGGAGACTGAGGGATGACTGTACATGCTTATGTTTTTCCTTCCAGAGGCAGATGCAGTTGCTTTTGACCTTTGTATTTCTCTCAAGATATTTATACAAAAAGGTATCCCATAAAACTTTTTGAATTGAATTCACTAGTATTTAATCCTTTTTAATATATAATTAATATTGTTCCTGTGCATCAGTGACAGGAGAAAAACACTAAGTAAAATGAGGTTTAAATGTGAAGAGGGTAGAAACTTCAGGCATTTGTTTGCTGTTCATACCAGGTTGCACAGTTATGTTTCATTGTTCCAAACCTCAATTTCCAATAATAAATAGTGTCTTTCCTGAGACAGGAAGGAGGAGGGCAAGGACCGGGCTTGGTGCCCTAAGACAGGCATTTCCTTTCTCATTTTTAAAGGTTAAATCACCTGTTCAGCCCTTCACAGTCAGTAAGGGCTGGAACCAGAATCTGAACTCAGGGCTGTCAGATGCCAAAGGCCTGGTTCTCCCATCACACTACACTCGCTTCCTATCCAGACCACTCTTTGTAAATTAGCAACCCCCCTCCGTCACCAATGCTTTCCTCAGAGCATTCATTCCCATCTGACATGTTATGATACATTTGTTTCCTTGTTCAGTGCCTGTATTCTGCTCACTAGAGTGTAAGCTGCATGAGGGCAGGAACTTTTTTCTGGTTTGTTCACTGATGTAATTCTACAGCTTACTTAACTGATGTAAAATTAGTGCTACTGACAGTTCCTCAATGACTGGAAGAAAACTTTTTATTTTCCAATTTACTTTCCTACACTCCAGAAGGTTCTTGTCTCTGCTCACCCTACCACTTCCCAAACTATGCCCTACAACTCCTTTTCTCTTGTTTTTGCCACAGGCATCTTTCATCCAAGTCACCTATATAAACCTAGAGCTGTTAATATTGTTGCAGAATTTCTTGCAGCAAATCATATGTGTCACCCATGGGCTCCCCAGTGTCTTAGTGATACTACAGCATATAATTCAGCACACAATTTAGAGATTCAAAAAAATTTTTAATTGCCAAGATTTCTCCCTATTGCATAACTTTGCTACAGTAGCTTATGCTGGGAACACTTATTAGGGGCCCTTTGAGTTAGATGCAGATAGAATAATAAAATAAATGGACACTCTCTTACTGCTTGCAGAGACTCAGTGCTGTTCCCGTGGATCAGGTGTGCACCTGAAGCCACTGGAACACTTGGTACTCAAAGCCTAGAGTGTAGAAGCCGCCATGGAGAACAACAAAGAGGTGTTTATAAAGGACCCCTGACACTGAAAGGCAAGTGTCAGAAATTGTGAAGGAGACTAAAAGCATAGGGAATAAAATCTAAAAAATAAACTTCAGTCTTTTTAAATAAACCTGGTTGGCTCATGCCACATATTTATTGGAATTAAGCTATATGGACATTTTGTTAAAGTTAATTTTGATGATCTGTTTGTATTTACCCCCAGTTCACCTACTCCAGCCCTCACTGTATCTCAGTAAATGCCACTGTCAGGATTTACCAGATGCTTAAGCCAGAAACCCCAGGGTCTCTGCCTCTCTCCATTATATCCACTCACCAAATCTCATTGCATTTTTTTCATTTTTAAAAAACTGTGGTCTCCTTGGAGCGTTTCCCTTAGGATCTATTACAGTGTTGGTTTAAAATGCAGATTTCTTAGGAGGAGGGAGGATATTGCGATTAAGTATTGACCTTTGTATTTCGGGGTTGGTTGTCAGCAACCAACCCTGCTGACACCTTGATCTCAGACTTCCAGCCTCCAGAACAGTGAGACAACAAATTTTTGCTGTTTAAACCCCCAATCTGTGGTACTTTGTTACAGTCGCCTTAGGAAACTAAACCAGCCATCTTCTCTTCTGTTATTATCTCAAACGCTACTTAAACTAAAAGAAAATATACAAGCAATACATTCTTCTTATAAAAATTGGAACAGTTAGTACCTAGCATTTATTGAGAGCTTTTTTTTTAATGTACCAGATGCTAAGTGATTTATTTACATGTTATTATTTCATGTAGTCCTCATATCAGCCCTGTAATCATCTTCATCTTACAGATGAGGAAACTGAGGCACAGCAGGCTGAGTGGCTTGCCTGTGGTCACGTGGCTGTTATATGAGCTGGATTTGAAACCACACATGTGGCTGCAGAGCCTGGGTGCTCAACACCATGGCATAGCCCCTTTGATTACACCCCCAAACGTGGTGCCCCTTCCAAAACCTTGGAATTAACTGCAGTTAGCTTCAGTGTGTAACGTGCTGCATTTACATATATGTGTGTAGGAGTATATGTGTATGTCTCTGTCTCTATGAAAAGTATGCAGTGTTAAATATCCCTAAAAGGATCACACATATCTTCCTATAACTTGCTTTTTTTCACTTAATTTATCTTAAATATTTACCCATTTTAATGAGTACATATATACCTTCTTCTTAGCAGTCTACTGTATGAAGTGTGTGTTTTAAAAAATATGTTGTTTTATACCACGAGTTATTTAAATTTATGTGCTAAGATGGGGGCAGCAGCTTTCCATGTCCTTGGAATACCTTCCAAACAGTGGTAGGAGCAGGAAGACGCATATCAGTGTCTGTGAGATGAGGGTTTTGGGGATGGAAGGTGAGGAGAAGGTGGGAGGTGGCTGCAGACCCCAGCTTGGGTGACTGCTGTTTCCTTCAATATCAGTTTCTGTTGAGAAGAGACTTTGGGAGGAAGAAGAACGTGGGCCTGGAAATTTCAATATTTGGAATTCACGTACAATTGGGTTTCACTGGTTGAGTCAGTTAACTTCCCTGAGCTTTACTTATTACTTTTATTTAGAAAAGCAGAGGTAATAGTTCCTGTCCTTCCTTGTCATAGGATTTCTTTGAGGAAAAAAATTAAATGAAATAAAAAATGGTTTGCAGACACAATTGTTATTATGGTAATTATTACCTTTGTACTGTTTCCGGGTACTAGATATCAGAAATGTTGTTTTGTAGAGCCTTTGGAATGCAAACCACTGTATGGGATGCTTTTTATTGACTTTTGGGGATTATTGTAAGGAGGAAATCTAAATTTCCTCTCTTTTCTCCCCCACCCCTTTTTTTTTTCATACGTTCAGTGCATGGATGTCCTTACCGCCTAACTCTGTTGAAAATTCTAGGCTCTACATTTTCATGATATGAATTCTAAGAGATTTATAATGAATCAAACTTTTCAAGCCTTCTAATAGAGAGAGCATTAAATCATTATTTAATTTTAAAATACATGGTTTAGTGAATTCTTCATTGATTTGACAAACAAGATTACTTGGTTGCCTGCATGCATGTGCATGCATATGTGTGTGTGTGTGTGTGTGTGTGTGTGTGTGTACTTTGCTCTCTCAAAACCATCAAATTAATTTGCACAGGAAGACACACCCCTAATGTTTCAGTCATTTGGATCTCCTTTATCTCTGGTAGTCTGAGCTTCAGCTAGAACTGTTTTTTCCTTTCACCCACTTGAATGTGAATTGGGAGCCTGTACAGGTGCTGCTTTGAGTGATGGAATTTACAACAGACCTAGCCTTTGTTCTGTCAAATTAAGGAAAGGATGCAGATGGCTCTTTGAATACAACAAAAAATGAAGGCAAAAGAGTAGAATTAAAGGGACACCCATCAAACCATGGCGATGGTCTCACATAGGCATTTACTACACCAAGAAGAGAGGTTCTTTAGATTGATTACCAGAGCTTAAAAAAAAGTGAAATGTGTGTTTCTCACTTGCCTGGCTCTGTAACTCATATCCTTGTGTTCCTGTTGCCACTGCATTATTTTTCATACAATATGGTGTGACCTGTACCATGTCATTCCTTTCTGGCTCTCCGAGTGGGTCACTCCCACTGGGGTGAGGCTTCCTTGCAATGATTCCTTTTTGTCTACAGGTCACTCCTGATCTAACACATGTGTTTCTGATGCTGACAGATGGCCAGAGGGTGATTCCTTCTCTGGTGTGGCCTTGCCTACTATTTAAGGGTGTGAGCTCCCATACGCTGGACCTCAAAGAAGGTTTAAGCATGCATTCACTGGTTCATGTGATAATTGCAAACCCATGGAGGAGAAAGCAGGAGAGCTATTAATTGCCCAATCTAGCTGCCTCATCCACTTGTACCTTACAGTGAGGGAGGATCTTGGGAAGGTGGGGGTCAGAAGCAGGAACTTCAGAAGATGCCTCTGGGTCTACCCTCTCCTCCCCTGAAGCACCTTCCTGCCTCCTTTTTCTGCAGCCCTCCCACTTAATCTCAGTATCCTCCCTTCCTCCTAAGAAATCTGCATTTCAAACCAACACTGTAATAGATCCTAAGGGAAGCGCTCCAAGGAGACCACACTCACTCTGAGAAATGATGGCCTGCGCGATGCAGCAAGTTCCTTAGCATGGTGTCGGTGTACTTCCTGGCCTTTCCTGGTCTCCCTCTGCCCCTTCTTCAGCTTCCTCTTTTGCTCTTCTCCTGCACTCCTTCACCCAGCCCTCAACTCCAGGCACTTACTATTTGGCCAAAACTGAACCCTTAACGTTTTCCAAACACATGGAGTTACATCAAAATTCAGAGCTTTTGCACTGACCACAGTGGCCTGTTCCCACCTTCAGGCCTTACAGAGTCGTACTTACCCTCAGAGAGCCAGTGAGGAGCATCTTATTGGATGAGGCCCCCATGCCCCCTCCCTGCCCTCCATGACCCCTCTGCCTTCTTCCTCCTCAAGTTCTGATGCCTCATCTCTCCATCTGCTTGGGTCACTTCTGCCTCTGCTTACACTTCTCTTATTGTCCTTGTCAATGACTTAAAACCCAACTCAGTTCCTCCTTGAAGTTTGTCTGGCTCTCCTGAGATGTGCTTTCTCTTTCTGAACCATCCTTCGCATGTCTTCTTAATCTGTCTTATGTTACCTGTAACATTCTATCTTAAAATTAATAATAATACACACATATACAGCACTTGCTTTGTGTCAGGCCCTATTCTAAGCACTTGATATGAATTAATTCACTTAAGCCTCACATCAACCTTTGGAAGTAGGTGCTACTATTGCCCCTCATTTTACAGAGGAGGAAATGCAACACAGAGAGGCTAAGTGACTTGTGAAGTGATACCACTACTAAGTGGCTAAGCCGTAGTTCAGACCTAGTCAGTCTGGCTCAGAGACCATCCTCCAAACCATTATTCTATGTAGCCTTTCTCTATATCTTATATTTTGTGGTTATTTGTGTACTTGCCTTATGATTTTTTTTTCCATCTTTGCATCCCTGTGTCTCCTAGCACATGGTACTCTCCAAACACTTGAAAAATGGAATTCTATGGGGTTGACTTTTTTAGGAGATCCTTGAAAATTCTAAATTTTGGGAACGCTTAGGAAAAACTTTCAGTGCTTCTGGGAATGGAATTTCTGGTGGTGATAAAGGGCAAAGCATAAATTCCTTTTGGCAGTTAGCATTTTCTCATGATTTTTATTCTCCTGCATACCTTTCCAAGCAGTTTTCATTTTCATTTGTTTTACATTTTCTTAAGATATGTTCACACTTATATTTTAAACGATGGAAAGAAAGAGATCACTTGCAAATGCCAACTGGGGAGAGTGTTTATTTTAAACAATGCTGTTCCGGTGTACCAGCTGCTGTTGCTATGCTTGCATATTGGTTGCTAGGAGTGGGGAGGAGAGTTAAGCTTGTGATGTCAAGATGGAAAGTTGCTTCAACTTCACATTCTATTGGCTAGGATTTTCTGGAATGAGGAATCCTCAAGCCTAAACAAGTAGAAAGGTACTTGGTTTCAGCTTGCAGAAATAACTTAAACTACAGAGATAATTAATTATAATCTAGTTATTTTCGAAGGGCAGAAGGAAACCTGGCAGTTAATACAGATTCAGAATTTGGACAAAAGTTTTAAAAGGTTTGCATCTCCCCAAAGGATGATATAAACCATTATTGAAGGCTAATATCAGTGTTGTAAAATGAACAAGGAAAAGCTACCTTTAATATTGGATACATTATCTGTTAAAGAAAGGATTTGTTTAATATATCAGTTGCTGTATCAGCACAGGAAAAGAGAACTCACTGTTTTAGATTGAATACAGATTTGTAGATTTATGTTTATACAGGAAATATTTCTGTGTGTGTATCATGATTTTGCATGTATTTTACATACAAACTCATTCGATAATAATTCCCTAAACACCTCCTACATGTAAAACATTGTCTTAGGCATGAATGCAGGGTGACCATCCCAATTTATCTGGGATTGCCTCAGTTTTAGCACTAAAAATCTCATGTCCTGGGAAACCCATAAGTCCTGGGCAAACAGAGACAGTGGTTACTATACAAGGGGAAAACAAATAAGACTAAAATAGTGGCCAAAATATTCCCTGTGGCAAGGAAAACAAGTTGAACACCCCAACAGTCAAGGAACACAAATAATAAAAACCTGCATTTATTGAGTGCTTGTGAAGTACGTTCTATTACTGTCCCCATTTTAAAGATGAGTAACCTGAGACATAGCAAGGGTAAACGACCTAGTTAGTGGAGAAGCAAGAATTTAAACTCGGGAAGTTTGGCTTTAGAGCACATACCAGGTACAGTAAGTGGTGTTCGGGAAAGTTCTTTGCGAGGAGAGGCTGGTAGAGGCAGGAGCATTGCGGAAAGCATCACGGAAGAGCTGGATGGCTACACCTTGGCTCAGGTGAGCAGCGTTAAAGAGTTAGGAAGAAGAGATGAAGGTGTCGTTAAAAAGAGGAAATCACACAAGCAACAGTATGGAGTGAAGAACAGGCAGAGCCTTCTTTCTCCAGAGACAGGAAGGAGTTAGCCTGTGGAAGAGGAAGGAGCCCTTTCTCTGATATTGCAGACAATTGAATGCAACAACAGAGAGGGGTGGGGGAGGGAGAGGGAGAGGGGAGGGAGATCCTTTTGAAAGATCTGGAATTGGCTCTTTTTCAAATAACATTTTTAAAAAATATTTATTTATTTATTTATTTATTTATTTTGGCTGCACTGGGTCTTCATTGCGGCATGCGGGATCTTTTAGTTGTGGCATGTGGACTTCTTAGTTGCGGCATGCGAACACTTTAGTTGCAGCATAAATGCGGGATCTAGTTCCCTGACCAGGGATTGAACCCAGGCCCCCTGCATTGGGAGTGCATAGTCTTACCCACTGGACCACCAGGGAAGTCCCCAAATAACCTTTTTGGAGTCTGCTAATTGATGACTACAAATTTACCTTTACCTCCTCTGCTGAGCATCAGATGGTCTTGTTTCTCTTGTGTGTCAAGAGGTGGTCCTCTTTTCTGACCACAGATCACTGCTCAGAGGCTATTCTTATGTTTAGAAGGCCAGTAAGTTTGATGTGTATGGAACTGAGATAGGGTAGGCCCAAGCTTCTGACTGAGGAAGACTCCATCCATCCTTCCTGCAACACAATTCTTATAAATAGCAGTTTCTTTTTAAATTCTAAGTTTGAAAAAAAAATCTGAGTCTTTGGTTTTATTTTCTACAATGTCCTTAACCAGACACAACATATGAGGGTGTCCTTTGGCTACATTTTTCTTAGAGATTATTAACAGTTTTATTAGACAGAATGATGCCCCCCACCCCAAACGATGTTCCTGGAACCTGTGAATATGTTCCCTTACATGGCAAAAGGGACAGTACAGATGTGATTAAAAGGATCTTGAGTTGGGGAGATTATCTTAGATTGTCCAGGTGGGCTAATGTAATCACACGGGTCCTTGCAGGAAGCAGGCGGGAGAGTCAGAGTAAGAGAGAGAGATGCTATGCTGCTGGCATTGAAGACAGAGGAAGGGGCCAGGAGCCAAGGGATGCAGGCGATTTCTAGAAGGTGGGGACACACTCTCCTCTAGAGTCTCCAGAAGGAAGGCAGGCTTCCATACACTTGATTTTAGCCCAGTGAAACCCACTTATTTCTTGAGACAGGAAGGGGACAGGGCACGACCTTTCAAAGAATGACATAGCCATTGAGGACATGACATAAACTGGTTAGAACCAACTAGGTCCAAGATAGCAGAAGATTCTTGCCTTCCAGTGGACCTTGAGCCTCATTATGGGCTCATTGTTATACATTAGCATATGCTAAATGACACACCCTCAGGTGCCAAGACCAACCATAAAAGGCCAAAAAGTGGGCAGTGACCCAAGTCCTACAAATCTCCACCCCCTCCCCAAAATAGTTGGAATACTCCTCCCACTCGTTAGCCTCTGGTCAAAGGCAAGGTCACCAACTGGGTGGAGGAGGTGGGATTGAGGCTGGAAGAAGGGAGTTTGTGAGCTCCTTTCTTGAGCTGTTTTAGGAAGCCTACAGGTATCCAACAAGAGGATTCCTAAGCAGTAGGAAGGAGTTGAAATTGAACATTAATAATTTAAAATTTTAATATAGCCATGTTATAAAGAATTCAAGAAAATAGAAGAGAAATCTTCCATAAACACAACTATAAGTTTAAGTCTTCATCTTAGGTTTGTTTCCTACACACTTAGAATCATGATGTACCTGTATATCTGAATCCTACATTTGATTTTTACTTAATTTATTACAATAAATATTTTCCATGTTATTGTATGGTTTTTATAACCATCAGTTTAACAACCATATAATATTCTATCATAGGTATATCCCACAATTCTCTTAATCATTATACTTCGTTGATTCTCAAGTTTCCAATGTTTTCCTTTCATAAATGAATCTTGAGCAACATCTTCATTCTTATATTTTTTTCCCACAGTCTAACTAGTTCTCATATGGGTTTTATATATTGTCTTTCTTTAGCTGCCATGTGGCTATGAAGCAACAAGATTGATTTTTCACACAAACGTACACATGCTAACATATCCAGCGCTTGTTACCTGCTTTAAAGAAGCAGAAAGTATTTTCTTGGAGAAATATTTACATATTTCACTGGCATCTCTAATGACTTTGAACTTTTGGATTTGTTTTCTCCTTTGTAATTCCTTCAGATATAGCCTGAGTCACTCAGAAGAGTTAATCCTGTATCTCGTCTGTAGCCTCAGACCTTATTCTTCAGCCACATCATGCTCTGCTTTAGAGGACTTGGCTCTGATTAATACCAGGCTGGGCCCAAACCATTGTTACTACCCAGAAGAGTTCACCTGAGAAATCCCCACCTCTACCTCTCAGCTTCTGACAACAGGCAACGCCCCCCTTGACTCTCTCCTACCTTATCCCTTCATGGTTGTTGCTCTTAGAGCTCCCTGAGATCTCTGGTACCTTGACTCATCCCATTTCTTCAAGATATTCAACCAGCTCTTAACTTCAACATCTCTCTGTGGTCCCCGTCACTTCATCCTCTCTTGCAGCACCCTTCTGTCCTGCCTTGTCTTTCTGCTGCCTCTGCCCTGATTCTGATTCCTTGATCAGTCCAACTGGGTGCCTTCTCCACTTCCACATCTGTCCCAGGGCCCTGCTGGGGTTGGGTAGCAGAGTGGCACCTTGCAAATGTGGTCTCCCACCAAGCTGTGTCCTCAGGGCTGCTCAGTAATCCTTCCCTCCCAGAGCCATCCCTGCTTCCTCTCTCACTCAGCTCCTGGTTCTTGACCAACAACTTTTTGTTGAACAACACAGAGAAAGCAGAGGCTGTCAGGTATGAACTTCTTGACTTCCCCACTTGACACCTGCAATTTTTTAAATTTAAATGCTGCCTTACTTCCTTCTATCCTTTCTAACAGGAAGCATTGTTCCTCTTTCATTCCAAAGCTAATCCTTCCACCTTCCACTGATATCATCCATTCCAGGTCGTCTCTCATCAATAATAATCAATCTCTCTCTTCCATTTCCACTGGCTCATTCTTTCAATATGGACATACACTTAAGACTCTCCCATCTTAAGGGAGAAAGGAAGATGGATTTGTGTTTAGTACCTACTATATGTTGGTCACTTAAGAACATATTATCTCATTTAATCTTCATAACAATTTTATGAGTGAGGTGTTATTATCCTCATTTTTCAGATAAGAAAACCAAGATTCAGAGAGGTTAAGTTAACTAATGTTTTAAGTTAGTAAACTAGCTTGGTCTAATGGCAAGACCACGAATGCTATCTCCTTTAGCCAATTCCAAGTTCTATTCTCTTTCCCTTTACAACCATATTTGTTAACCAAGTAACAAACTGCTCACTGAAATTCCACTTCAACGTGGTTTACTAGTGACTTGTCTGTGTGAAAGTTATTTAAAATGTATCTACACACTGAATATGCAATCGGTAGCTTCTTAACCAACCTTGAGCATGCTTTACTGGTCAGCAATACAGAAAGAAACACCACTGACCAGTTGTTTCTTTAACTACCCACTTAACTTGTGGGTGTTGATCACCATCTGTAGCATCCTTTTCCAGAGGCAGGGTAATACACATATGAATATATGAATAGTAATACTCAGTGGTATGCTGGTGAATCTGTAATAACCACTTTCTGAATAAAAGTCTTTGATTAGTAGTGTTTGCCAATTCCTGCGGTGTAAATAGTTCTACCGTGAGGAGTATTTAATAATGGTGGTGCTTAATGACTGTGTTTCAAAATTCGTAAAAATTTAGTTATCACGAACTAAGTGGTATGCTGGTTCCAGCACACCACTGAATTAGCTAACAGTTATTGAGCATTCACTCAGTGGTATACAACGCTCCAAGTGCTCAGAGGTATTATCTCAGTTAATCCTAAACACCTTATGTCCATTCTGCACATGTGGAAACTGGAATATCAAGTAAATTGCCCAAGAATGTGCCCTAAGTGTGGGAGCTGGGATTGTACTGGACACCTAAAACTGCTATCTTCCTTTATGAAAAATATGCAAATATCTCCTATTTTAGCTTTCTTTATTTCTAATAACTTAGAAGGACCTGGTTTGAATTTTGTCATCATATACCTTATGAAGAAAATGTATTTTTAAAATAAATATGTAATTTTCTACCTTAGTAGGATTAAGTACCAGGAAGGCAGGAGTCTGATCTTCTGGTATTTTTGTATACCTACTGTTTAGTTCAGCGCCCAGCATGTAGCAAAGACTCATAAGGAATGTTGAAAGAATGGAATATAATAATTCTTATCCCTTCATTAAAAGTTCTCTAAAACCTCTGTAAGGTATGTAAATGTATTTAAAATAATCAAGTATTTTATGTTTATGTCGCTTGACAAAATAATACCACTCCTGGGAATTTATCCTTATGAACTAATTCAAAAGGAGAAAGAAAAAAAGCATTAGGCAAGAAAATGTTCATTGTAGTACCAGCTACGTAGCAGAAAAATGAGACATACATAAATATCCAGAATAGTGATAAGTTACATGACATTTCTTCAAATGAATGTTGTACAGCCAATAAAAAAGATGATGGAAAAATAAAGCAGGATACATTTGACTTGATCACATAGCTCAGGGGCCATGTTACAAAGTGGCTAAGAGTACAGACTTCAGATTTGGACCCACCAGAACTCAATTCCAGGATCTTTTAACTGCCCATCCAACCTAGGGCAAGTTGTTTAACTTTCCTAAGTGTCAGTCTCCCCTGTACAATGGGGACAATGCTCTCAGAGTCATTGTGGGGATTCAATGAGCAAGCATGGAAGTGCCCAGGACAGCACCTGGCACCCTGATCTATTACCCATGCAGATGGGCAAGGACTGGCAGGGAATGTGGATGAGGGAAAATAATTTATGCTTTTGGGTGGGGGGATTATGGATTATTTTTAGTTTAAAATTTTTATTATATGACATACATGCAATAAATAGCAACCAATTAAAAAAGAAAGTCACTTTTAAAATATCCTACAAATTAGCTTTAGTTCTGATTTAGACAGTCTTCTGTCCAAGCAAGTGAGGTCACTTGGTGAGTGCACCCTGGCTCCTCTCAGGGACCTCGCAAACAGAGCCAATGCTTCTACGCTTCCTGCCGCTCGTGATCTGTTGAGACCACCATTCAGTCGTTCACCCAATTTGCACCAAACATGTGGAAGAGACTTACTTTCATGCTACCAGGATACACATAGAGTCGTGCTCATCTGATAATGATGAAGGTGTGGCCTGGTCCTTTGGATTCCTACCCACGTGTGGAAGGTATCTTGTAACCTTCCAGGTTATCAGATCACACACTCCTGTTTCTCTTCTTCCTCTTTGTTTGTCTTCCTCTTATCAGACTGAAATTGGTAAAGATGAATGAAAGGTGCCTGCATTATCCCTCGACCTGCAAACAACTCGAAATATTTCCACGCCGAAACCTTAGTCCTCATAAATCTTATTTAGGTGAACACCTTGCTGGATCCACAGTGCAGTATTTGGATCACAGTTTTACTCAAAGTAAGACTGTTGGGTGCATAATATATCTGAAGTCATTATGGTAGAGTTCCGTGTAGCAACAATCAATAATAATTATCTTGGTATAAATTATTTTCATTCTTTAGGGCCTCAAGACTCAGAAATTTTTAGAGAAAATAGCCTTCTGAGTCTTCAACTCAAGCAGAAATAAAATCCAGAGTTAAGGGTAAGCTCAAGGCTTGTCACCACCTGCTCAAATGTGAGAGCAGAGCTTCGGGCATGCCCACGCCTGCTTGGATTCCTCTTATTAGTGGGGGCATTTAATTAAACCAAGACAGTCTTTCTGCCTGACCAGGGCAACTACTGATGAGAATAAAATTGATGCGAGATGAACAGTTAACAGCAGGAGATAGATACATGAGAGCAAGAAATAAAAAAGCTATAGTCAAACTGAAGAATATTTCTGTAGTATATTATATTTGAAATTTACTGCTGTGTCTAATAATCATCCCTCACTTCTCTCCAGCAGACATGGACTTCATTATTTTAAATTTTGGAAGCTTTTGTTTTTGAAAAATGACAAAAATCTCGGTTCTCCATTCCTCATTAGGGTACATATTTAATTGTGTTCCTCTGTTCATTATCTTTGTTGCCATTCAACCAGAGGAGTGCTGGCAAAAATCATGTAAATGGCTATGTCTGGCTTTTCCAAGGTATTTAAAATTCTATTGTTGTTTCCATAAGCCACAGACAGTGGGTTATTTTTCATGGACAGACAGTGCATTCTTCTCTTGTGGTTTTTATGGACAGACTGTGTAAAATGATAACACAATGAATGGGGTACCAGCTCTACTATATCCAGGGTTTAAATCAGCTATTTCAGACAGAAACTCAGTGTGGTAGAGCACGCTTCAAATAGGTTTGCAGGTACAGCTATCACACAGAATTTTAGCATCTTTTGTGATTAATTCTCAAGAAAAGTTAATGACATTTTTCACATAAATTAGAGCTAAGGTGAGGGAGATTTCTGTAATGTAGGTTCAGGGGTGACCTGAATAAAATCAGTAAGATTTGGACGGCAGAATTAAAATAGAGATCTGATCCATCTTCAGAATGGCAAGGGTTTGGATTATTGTGGAAGGTAAAACTAGGGTAAATCTTCTACTTGCCTATTCATAGTCCCTTCCATGTCACATGATAGTTTTTCCAATGTTATAATACACCATATTCACTAAACTCATTTCCACACTCTCTCTTCCTGAAAGGGACATTTCTTCATTGCAGTTGTTTTCAAAGAATCTATTTTGAGGTTAATTTATAATTAACCCTAACTTAATCATAGTCGTTAAAGCTTCCACTTTGTTGTTTCTTTTTTAAACCTGTTGTCTAAACTAAAGTGATTTCTTAAAACTGTCTCTAAGGAGTGTGAAGAAATGTCTATTTGCAGTTAATGATCCAGAAAATCAAGAATTACCCCCAGTTTGACACTAAAGAATATTTTTTATCAGTTTGAAATTCTTTTTAATGGAAAAATTCACATGGAATTAATTTTTATGCATAGCTTTTAATACAAACTTAAATTCCTAGCTCCCCAGGTGTGACATATGATCAGATCTCTTTTCTAGTTGTGTTTCCTTTGGAATCCTAAGTTTGTACATAGATTGTCTTTATCCAAAACTATGATGGCCACACTTTTTATAATGATTGGTATTTAATAACCAGATTCATTACTTAATAAGTAATAAGAATGTCATATAACACATATGAAAATAGTTTCAAAAATCACTGAAAGAATTTCAGCACCATAGTCTACAGGCTTTCCATTCAATCTTTTTCTGATCAATGTGATTGATAAACTTGTAGAGAAATTATATTGTATAATACACCAGAGAGAAGGTACCGTATTTTTGGCCATCTAAAAAACAATAGGGGAAAAATGCATCTGCAGTTACTCATAAAGTATAATACTCTTGGTGATAAATCCATTTTATTCACTCTTTTATTTATGTCTCCTCTGCTCTTAAGAAGGGGATAAAGTGTCTTATCATTAGGATGACCATATAATTTATCATCCAAAATTTTGAGATTAATATTAATCATTGTACTGGGGCAACAGGCATAAAGTAGCACTGTCTCAAGAAAGCTGGAACATATATTTTCTCCACTTACCAAAAAGCTGAAAAAAGCAATAAAACCATAGCTTAGGCAACATAAGGAGGGATAATAAGGAAGAAGAAGTAAAAAACTATCCTGGAATACCTGCTTGGCTTTGATCTGTCTAGATACAACCTATATATCACTTAGCAGGTTAAGAGTTGGGAATCTCCTATATCACTCTTTCCTAAATAATTAGAAATACTGTATTAGTAAGGGTAGGGTAATTGCTGAAATAAAGAATTCAAGATCTCAATCGCATAAGACAATACATTTTTCTTTCTCATTCACATCACAGTCCAGTGTAGATTAATGATAAAGTGGTCTTTGGTGGGCCATGGCTCAGGAACCTAGGCAGACAGAGGTTACTTTCTCTTGAACTGGGGCAAACAGGGTAGCCTTGGGTATAAACATCCAGCAAAAAGTTGGGAGAAGAAAGAGGGTGTGGAGGATCTCATGGAACTTTTGTCATGTGCCAAATCTGAAAGCGACATGCATCACTTTCTCCCACATTCCACGGCCAAAACTCAATTGCATGACTCCATCTAACTTCAAGGGAGACTGGGGAATGTGGTCTGGCCGTCCACCAGGAGAAAGTGGAAATGGACTTTGGTGAACACATAGCAGTCTCCATCACTCTCCACCATTTTGGTTACCAGGTACTGATTTCACTCTTCCTCCTATACACAGAGTAAGGAAATCTCATATAGTTCCTGTGTGGAGCTCAAACTCTAGAATCTTTTTATCAGCTTCAGATGTGGCTCCTTATGATCTGCTGACCTATGAATTAGAAAGACAGCTTATCGACTCCTCACCTGCCTTTTCCATACATTCAGTAAACCATGATGGAACAGGGATAAACACCATGGCTGACATTTTCTGTAGGGAAAACAGATAATCAATAGTCAGCCAGAAAGCATTTTTCTTACTTTTGCTTTTACAGAACCTTGCATTATTCTTTAGCTTTAATCACAAATGTCATCGTCTTTCCTTTTTGCTGTTACTCCTCTTGAGAAATCACCAGAGTATTTGTATTATACTAAGAACACATTAAATCTGTTTGCTTTTTTGTAACTCAGATTAGCAACTTTGTAGCTACTTAGTAAGACCCTCTACAATCCTCATTATTTAAAGCATATAATGGAGTTAACAAGAAAAAGAGCTTCTTTATCAGTGGTTATAAGGATTACGGAAGAAGATTTATGAGCTCTAAAAGAGTTGAGAAAATTACTTCTGAACCAAGATATACAGGAAAGGAGGAAATAGTGTAGGAGCAAAGTTATTTGGTTTCCTGATATTCAAATTCTTGTAAACTGGCTTATATCTTTCTATGTCACCTTAAACTTTGGTATTCTAATTTTTGGTTTTATATTTAGTGCCTAGGAACCATAATGATATCACTTGATTTTGTTGGCACAATACCACTGCGGCAGAGAACTGGGAAAATGTGTGAAAGTCTGAAAATATTTATTGAAGATTTTTAATGCTTAAATAGATAGAAGAATAGCAAATAAGCAGTTTCATTTCTTAATTTTTAATCTCAAAATCATTTTAGAACCACAGAAGAGTTGCAACCATAGTGTGGAGACTTCCTACATACCCTTTACTCAGTTTCTTCTAATGTTAGCATCTAACATAACCATGGTACAATTTTCAGAAGTAAGAAATTAATTTGGTTGCTTCCATGTCCTGGCTATTGTAAATACAGCTGCAATGAACATTGTGGTACATGACTCTTTTTGAATTATGTTTTTCCCAGGGTATATGCCCAGTAGTGGGATTGCTGGGTCTTATGGTAGTTCTATATTTAGTTTTTTAAGGGGCCTCCATACTGTTCTCCATGGTGGCTGTATCAATTTACATTCCACCAGCAGTGCAAGAGGGTTCCCATTTCTCCCAAGAAGATATACAGATTGCCAACAAACACATGAAAGGATGCTCAACATCACTAATCATTAGAAAAATGCAGATCAAAACTACAATGAGGTATCACCTCACACCGGTCAGAATGGCCATCATCAAAAAGTCTACAAACAGGGCTTCCCTGGTGCCGCAGTTGTTAGGAGTCCGCCTGCCGATGTAGGGGACGTGGGTTCGTGCCCCGGTCCGGGAGGATCCCGCATGCCGCGGAGTGGCTGGGTCCGCGAGCCGTGGCCGCTGAGCCTGCGCGTCCGGAGCCTGTGCTCCGCAGCGGGAGAGACCGCAGCAGTGAGAGGCCCGCGTACCGTAAAAAAAAAAAAAAAAAAAAAAAGTCTACAAACAATAAATGCTGGAGAGGGTGTGGAGAAAAGGGAACCCTCTTACAGTGTTGGTAGGAATGTAAATTGATACAGCCACTATGGAGAACAGTATGGAGCTTCCTCAAAAAACTAAAAATAGAACTACCATACGACCCAGCAATCCCACTACTGGGCCGATACCCTGAGAAAACCATAATTCAAAGAGTCATGTACCACAATATTCATTGCAGTACTATTTACAATAGCCAGGACATGGAAGCAACCTAAGTGTCCATCGATAGATTAATGGATAAAGAAGATGTGGCACATATATACGATGGAATATTACTCAGCCATAAAGAGAAACGAAATTGAGTTATCTGTAGTGAGGTGGATGGACCTAGAGTCTGTCATACAGAGTGAAGTAAGTCAGAAAGGGAAAAACAAATACCATATGCTAACACATATATATGGAATCTAAAAAAAAAAAAGGTTCTGAAGAACCTAGGGGCAGGACAGGAATAAAGACGCAGACATAGAGAATGGACTTGAGGACACGGGGAGAAGGAAGGGTAAGCTGGGACTAAGTGAGAGAGTGGCATGGACATATATACACTACCAAATGTAAAATAGATAGCTAGTGGGAAGCAGCCGCATAGCACAGGGAGATCGGCTCGGTGCTTTGTGACCACCTAGAGGGATGGGATAGGGAGAGTGGGAGGGAGATGCAAGAGGGAAGAGATATGGGGATATATGTATATGTATAGCTGATTCACTTTGTTGTAAAGCAGAAACTAACACACCATTGTAAAGCAATTATACTCCAATAAAGATGTTAAAAAAAAGAAATTGATTTGGTATAATATGATTAACCAAGCCACAGGCTTTATTTGGCTCTCATGTCCTTTTTCTGTACCAGGATCTGATCCAGGAGCCCATGCTGCCTTTTTTTTTTTTAAGGTTTTTTTGATGTGGACCATATTTAAAGTCTTTATTGGATTTGTTACAATATTGCTGCTGTTTTATGTTTTGATTTTTTGGCCGTGAGGCATGTGGGATCTTAGCTTCCCCACTGGGGATGGAATCCGCACCCGCTGCATTGGAAGGCAAATTCTTAACCACTGGACCACCTGGGAAGTCCCCCATACTGCATTTTGTTGTCATGTCTCCTTAGACTCCTCCAATCTGTGTCTATTACTCATTTTTCCTCGTCTTCCATCACCTTACCTCTTTTGAAGAATATTTTCATGTATTTTGTAGAATGCCTCAAATTTTTGGTTTTTATGACTTTTTCTTGGGGTAAGACTTAAGGTCGTGGAATTTGAGGAAGAATACCACAGAGAGAGTGCCTGCCTCCTATCATATAGGGAGCCTTATTACATTCAACTGACTTATCACTAGTGATGTTGTCTTTGATCATATGGGTAAGTGGTACCTGTCAGGTTTTTCCATTGTAAAGATACTTTCTCTTTGTCATTAATAAACATTTTGTGGGAGACACTTTGTGTTAGTGTTTGTATCTCATCTCTCACTACAGGTACCTGCTTTCCTCCAGATTCTGGGTAGTTACTTGCCCTGCAACCTCAGCAGTCTGATGGTTAAGAGAAAATTTGTTAACTTTGTATCTGTTTGTTTGTTCAGCATTTTTGTTATAAGTTTGAGAGCATTGCTGTTTCCACCTCTCAACAGAAACCAAAATCCAATATTTGAGGTTTAAATACATGCTCTTAATATTAACTATCACGTTAGTTGTCATGGTGATTGATACTCCAACATTCATTCTATTCCAGAAGATTAGTCTTAGTCAAATTTTATCACCCCATTTCTCCTGCCAGTGTTTGGTTTTGGAATAGGATGTGACTCGCTTTTGTCCAATGAGATAGGAGGGAAAGTGTGCTATAGTCCTCCTAAGGAAAATTTCTTTCTCTTAATAAAAGGAAATAAGTAAAAGATAGTTCACCTTCTACCTCTGGGTTTAGCTATTTCTGGATGTATTGCCTGAAACTATGACCATCATCTTGTTTCCAGTATGAAAATAAAGCCAATACAGAGGACAACAGAACAAAAAAGTGGAAAGAACCAGATCTTTATTGGCATTTCTCAGCTGCTATTCCAACCAACCATGGAATCAAGCCTATTTGTGGTTTTCTACTACGTATTATTGGGTTTATTGTTTAAGCTCAATTTGAGCCTTGGTATTTCAATTACTTGGACCCAATGACTTGTAACTGCTATCACCACTATAAGTGAAGTATGATTTTTGTGCAGATATGCTACAATCTGTTTATCCATTCTACTGTTCGTGGGCATTCAAGTTGTTTCCAGTTTTTAGCTTTTAGGAACAGTACTGTTATGAATATTCCAGTACACATCTTGTACTGAATACGTCCACATTTGTTTTGTGTATACACCTAAGAATGAAATTTCTCAGTTATAAAGGATGTGCATGTTCAGCTTTAATACATACTACTAAATACTTTTCTAAAGGTGTTACATCAATTTACCCTCTCAACAGAAATGTATGAGAGTTACAGTTGTTCCATGTCCTTGTCAACATTTGGTATTATCAGTCTTTTCATTTAGGCATTGTGATATGTGTGTATGTGTAGTGATATCACATTGTGATTAATGTTATTTATATATGTATTAATATTTATATTCATATCCATTCTATATCAATTTCTATATATTTTTTTATCATTTTAGAATCATAGCCTGAGTGTAAATTGTTGGGAGACCACCAAAAGACAGTTAATATTCATGCAAACTAAAGATCTTTACACTGTACGTGAAAGTAAGGTGGTGAAAAGAGACAGATATTAAGCTTAAGTGTATGTTGTTCAATGAATAAGCTCTAGTCCATTTCTAAGGGTAGAGCGGTTTGTAAAGTAGAATAACAAGATAAAACAAAAGGCAGAAACTGCTTCAGCTTGTAATATGAGAAATGAAACTTACTAACCAATGGGAGAAATATAAAAAGGCACAATGGAAAGAAGGGTCTTCATCAGATGGTTTGCTCTTTTTGGGCTCATCTGTAAAGTGAAGAAGAGTTAGATGATTTCCATGTTCTTTTCACCCTGTCTGTAGTATTCTGTGTTTATTGATTTTCTCCTCAAGAATTTTCATTATATTCTTTTAACACAAATATTGATTGTCATCCACACAAAATCGTGAGACCAACTGTGGGATCAGGAGGGCACCCTTAGGTTCAAATCATTTCCCATGATCATTGGAGAACAGGTGTCCCGATGAAGGATCTCTTTGGCTCATATCTAAATGTGGGCAGGGGCGATATGGACACTTCTCTGGAGAAAAAGCTTCATTTTTTCTTTATGTTGAAACTCATACTTGTGAGCAGTAATATTAACCTGAAATAAATAGAATGCCAGATATTTCTCCAGCAAAGATGGAGATCTTTATTCGGGATCAGCAGAGAATTGCAGTTCAGTATCTGCGACCATGGCAAGCCACATGCAAGTTCCCCCACAGCAAGGGAAGAGAGCTCTTTTATAAAGGGGAAAAGGAAGTTGACAGGGATATAGTTAACAAAGAGTCCATGGCTTTTCACTGGCTGAGTCCTTGCCAGGAAAGAAGAGTCTTTCTTCTTCCTTTTGTTCTCTGCTATAGTCATAGGGCATGAAAGCTCCCCCTTCCGGTCTCCTGACTCTATTTAGTTGAGGTTTCTGTTTATTAATTTTTTTTTTTTTACAGTAGTAAAGGTCACTGTTTCAGAAGTTGGAGCATGAAAATCCCTAGATGTTGTTTTTGAGAGGAGAGAGCTAACTGTTTAGACAGACAAATAACTATTTGGGCTTCAGAATCCCCTGACAAAAGCATATCTGCAAGTTGGTAACCAAAATACCTGTTATAAATGTCTAGCAAGCTTGTGTGTTTGTTTAGAGTATGCTTTTAAGATCATGGATTGTGGCTGAGAACTGGGCTGGATCACTGTCCAGTGAATATGCTGCAAGTTCTCTTAAAATGTCAGCAGGGACAGCTTTTCTTGGGCAATGATGTTAATATTTGAAATCTGTTTGTATAAGCAGTTATCTTCTCTGACATTAATGCCAAATTTTCCATTTGCTTTGAAATCTGTTGCTCTTTCTGAAAACGTTCATCCACGTATTGCTTTCTAGTTTTCAAGTGTAATTAATGATAAAAGCATTTCCTCCTCTTTTATAATCATGGTTTACTCTTCATTTGAATGTATCAGGCAGTACTTAATGTTGGCCAATTAAGTGTTACAGCATGTCACAGGTTTGCTCTGTTGATGCTCTAATAGCATACCCCTGTGGCACAGATAATGAGACATGGATTTGCTTTGCAACCTGGTTCTGGTGGTTCAACTCTATACATCTAATGCAAGCTCAGGGCCTCTTGGCATTTTGAACTCAAGGGTCATTTATTTTGGACATATGCTGGTGAATCCTGATGTTTCCTAAAAATAGTATAACCTTGACTGGTTGCGTCATGGCCGTACCTATTTGTGAAGTGCATTTTTGTTTTAGGATATTTTCTTAATTTCTATAATTTTCAAAAATGCACAGAGGGCAGCATGGAATGATTGTATACCGTGGAGTATCATGGATGTGCTTCTAATGTCAGCTCCCTTATTTACCAACCAGGTGACCTTTGGAAATTCATTTAATCTCTCTCTCCGCCATCTGAAAAATAAAGGCAATGGCATCTACCAGGGAGGGTTTTTGCAGATTTAGATATAAGAAATTTAAAGTATCTGGCACAAAGTGAGCTCTCAGTACTCTGTGGTTATTTTAATTATAAGAAACATCCCTCTTCCTTAGTGACAAACCTTCCAACTTTCTGCAGTAACATGCTTTCTTCATTTCAATTGGATAAATAACTGGGAATCTGAGAAGTAAAAACTAATGATATTTTAGAGATGACTGAATATAAAGAAATGGTTTTTTTCTTTTATGAAGCAGGTTCTGTTAAGATAAATACTTAAATATGAAGAAATTATGCAAATGATTTATCCTTTCAGGCAAGAATTGAAGTGGAAAAAAGTGGATTTTTATTTTTAAAAACTATTTTTTTTTTTTTTTTTTGCGGTACGCGGGCCTCTCACTGTTGTGGCCTCTCCCGTTGCGGAGCACAGGCTCCGGACGCGCAGGCTCAGCGGCCATGGCTCACGGGCCCAGCTGCTCCTCAGCATGTGGAATCTTCCCGGACCGGGGCACGAACCCGTGTCCCCCTCATCGGCAGGCAGACTCTCAACCACTGCACCACCAGGGAAGCCCTAAAAACTATTCTTTTATTGACTTTTAATTTCCTTTTTAAAAAAAGCTGTCCTATTTGGAGAAGATAAAGTCATTTCCCACTCAGATAAAATAAAAAGGACATTTTAAAAACAAAGTACATATTAATCCAACTATATAAATAATAACTTCAAATGGGAATAATTAAAAAAAAGGGGGGACATCTTTAAGGTTTCTACACAATGGCATGCATCCTAAACATTGTTATGGAATAATAAAGATTTTGATATTTCTTTCAGTCATCCTCTTGACTTACAATGATGTGATTTTGACATTATACTTGCTAATTCTTTTGACACCTGGGAAATACATCATTTAGTGAGCTACTTTTTCTACGTAGTATTTTAGTCAGAGAATACAGGCTCTTTTGCTCTGTATGCATTTTATCTGTGTGGAAGCGTTATTCCGCACTACATCCTTGCCAATAGTTCCTATCAGTTTGCCCAGGCAGAAGACACCAAAGTTGTGTAGCAGTTGGGGCAGAATTAGAGGACTAGATTTGAGTGATTAATTCATAAAACTTAAGTCTAGTTTCCTAACCCTGGGTGTGAGACGCTAGGGCTCCTGAATTGTCTAATTTGCATTGAGCACCTACTATGTGGCAGACGCCATTTAGGTGCTCCAGAAGTATCAGTCAACAAAACAGACAAAAATCTGCAGAGTCTATGTTCTGATGTAAAGGCCGTCATTTATACTTGTAGTGAGAATAGAATAAAGTCAAAATTATTGTATAGGAGCAGACACTGACATCTTAACATGGTCACTCTGTCTCTGACATCTTGCAATTTACTGGAAGCCTTGGGATTCTGAGTCCATTTGGCTACCACTCTCTTATAACCCAGCTCTGTTGTCAGGGTCCAAGGGAGCAGTCCCTCCCACCCCTGCTATCTCTCACCTACAGTGCTGAATGTCTGAGTGTCTCTGACAGCCACAAGGTCACACCAGGAGGTGAGACTGAGCCTGTGTCTAAGCTTCCAAATGAAAAGAACATTCAGCAGAAGGTCAGGCCAGGCTCCACCTGAGCTCATTCCTCCGTAGTGGCTCTGCCAGACAATTCAGTCCTGAACAGCATTTTCCTCTTTGCCAGACCTAAGGATTATCAGGGATGCTTCTTAAACAGGCTGAGTCAGGGCAGGAATCTGTACTTGTACAAACACCCTTCCCCAGTGCCCCCCTGCCCTGGTAATGGTGATGCAGGGCATCTAACTGACCTTTGAGAAACACTTCGGGCTCTGATCTTCCCTGAGGTGGGAAAAAAAGTGCTGGGAGAGGGACACAGTTCCCTTACAATAATGTGGCTGTTAGTGAACAGATACTTAGCTATGGAACTGTTTTAAATGAGAAATTTAGAGAACTTCTCTGTCTGTGACACAGTGATCACCAGAGTTCATTTGTCCCTCTTTGTCACTGACTGCTCCAGCTGTAACTACGTTATTCAAAGGGCAACATTCCTGATAGTGGAGGACTGGGAAGCCACAATGCATATAATTATGGGTCTCCACACAAAGGATTAGCATTAAGTTATTTTTGTAATACTTTGCTATATTTTTAAGACTGGATTTTATATATTGAATCAAGTTTCTTTATGGAAAAATGGCCACTCTTCTATTACTCCAGGTGTTGCAAAAGTTAGATTTTTTAAAAATTTATTTATTTAAACAGATAATTCATAAACATAATACAAAATTAAAAGAAACAAAAGGATATGTAGTAATTTTGCACTGTTTTTATTTCTCAGTCCTTCAATTCATTTCCCCTGAACAACCATTCTTAGCAGTTTCTTGTGACTAGATTTAGATGTTATTTAAGCATATATGATTGTATACTGTATACATCGTTTGCTTCTTGTTTTTCCATTTATTCTGTTTTTTTCCTTAATGATGTGATTGGTGATACCTTGGGGATTGATCCATGTGCACACACATATCTCCCTCTCTCTTGTTAGTAGTTACACAGTATTCCATCTACAGATGAACCATAATTTATTTTACTAGTTTCTTATTGATGGACATTTGAGTTGTCTTTAGTTTTTTGCTACTTAAAGCAAAGCTAGAATGAATATGCTTTTACATACACCTTTGCACATTGTGGAAATAGACAAAGACCAACCAAATGAGAAAAACCAAGCCTATCTATCCAGGTTTGCTATAGCAAGGGAGTCAGGCACTCTCATTTACATTTTTGCAGAGACTCAAAGGCCGGCAGAGGAGTAGGAAGGCTTTACAGTGGAGAAAAGGAAGGCTTCAGGTATGACCTGATTGGAGGCTGTTGGCTCAAGGAGGCAGGAGGTGGGCTAGCTAGAAGTGCGGCATTCTAGATAATTGATCAAGGGAGCAAATTTGGCTTTTTCTGATTGGTCCTAAGTTGGAAGTGGGGATAAAAATTAGGTGAGCTCTCAGTTATTAACCAAGTCCTGGACACATTGAGCTGATTGTTACAGAAGTTATTGTTTAGCTTCCTGGATTGTCTGGCTTCCTGCAAGTCTGACTTATAGCAGGTTGGCTACCTGGGCTGTTTATTGGAGGCAAACGGGTTGGCTTCCTGTGCAGGCTGCTGCAGGCTGTGGGTAGAGTTCTAATTTTATATATAGCCCAAACATTGTCCACTTGCATATTCAATCTCTCAATACATATGAGAATATATATTAGGTATATATAAGACAAATTCCTAAAAGTGGAATTTCTGAGTCAAAGATATATGTTATTAGTTTATATATATTTTGTCAGTTTGGGTCCCATAAATTTTGATGAACTTATAGTCCTTGCACCTTTGTGGGGATATAACAGGGTGTATTAGCAACTTTTTCATCTTTGTCCAGTCTGATAGTTAACAAATAGTATCTCAGTGTAGTTTGAGGTTGAGGGTTTTCTTTTCAAGTGTTAAATCATGTTTTTACTTCTCTGTGAATTGTCTATTCACAGAGCATATTTTAAGGTGTTCCCAGTCCAGGAAAGGTACTAATAACAGAGTAAATCTCAGGAATTTGGAATTATCACCTTGAAAATTCAACCTAGAAGCAGGATAGGGCAAGAGATCTACTCTTTTAGCAAATTTCAAGTACATAACACAGTATCGTTAGCTGTCATCACCATGCCACCCATTAGATCCCTGGAACTTATGAATCTTATCATAAAAAGTTTATCATGAAAGTTATCTTATCATAAAAAGTTTATCATGAAAGTTTGTTCCTTTTGATCAACATCTCCCCTCTTCCCCCCACCCCAACCCCTGGCAACCACCAATGTACTCTCTTTTTCTATCAGTTTTAATTTTTAGTCCACATATAAGTGAGATTATACAGTATTTGTTTTTTTCTGTTCCACCTATCTCACTTAGCATGATGACCTCAAGACTCATCCATGTTGTTGCAGATGGCAAAATATCCTTCTTTTTTATGGCTGAAAAATATTCCATTCTGTATATTGGATAGATATGATTTGTATATGATGATATATATGTTTCTGATGTGACCCACATTTCTTAATCTAAAACAACTTATGTTGTTTCCAAGTACACAGGCTTTGAAGTTGAGCAACCAAAGTTATGAGCAACCAGCTCAGCCACTCATGACCCTGAGGGAAGGAGTAAACTTTCTCATCCTTCTCTTCCTCATTGGTTCAATGGAGCTATTCAGAAATTCTTGCAGGGCAGAGTGCTTAGCACAGTGCCTGGAATGTTGTAAGTGCCCAATAACTGTTGGCTCAGGTTCTCCCCTTGGGTATCTAGAGGACTTTCTAGTCACCTGGAAATCTAGGTAATACTTTTATTTTTAGCAAAGATTTCAAGTCAAGCTCTTGTGAACATGAGTCATAGACCCTAAAGCTTTCTAAGTTGGCAGGATTTCTTTAAGTAAAGAGTCCTAGTAATACCCTGGGAAGGAGTGGGGGATGGGAGCCATGGCAGATGTGTGTGGAGTAATTTTGTTGTAAATGCAAATTAGTTTTCCTGTCATTTGCTAGCAAGCCCACTGTTTATAATAACTGTTTGTAATGAATCAGGCTGATATTTTGTTCGTGCATTTTCCCTTGAGGCTTTAATTACTCTGCTCCTATGTTTTATGGTTACGTGTTGTGGAAGGAGACTGGTGGAAATACAATCCTATTTTATAGCCTCCACAGAAATGAGAGGCAGAGAAAAACAGCAAAAGAAGCAAATTAGTGGTCAGAAAGAGTTCCAGGAAAGAGAGGGGTGCTCCTCCAGCCAGGCCTGGAAAATATATGGGGAAGATGAAAGATGGTCCAGAAAGTGTCCATCAATGAAGTGGTTGAGCAAAATTAAAAATATACCAAAGGTTATGTTGGTTGGGCTTGGTTAGGTGAAAGCCTTGGGTGACTTCAACTGAATGGCCGTACAACTCAGCAGATACTTATTGATACCTTCTATGTCCCAGATTCTTTATAAGCCAAAGCTGCGCTATTCAATATGATAGTCATTAGTCAAATGTGCCTATTTGAATTTAAATTACTTAAAATTAAATAAAATTGAAGCATTCAGTTCCTCAGTTGTGCACATCTCAAGTTCTTAAGCCACAAAACACGTGGCTAGTGGCTACTGTATTGGGCAGCATAGAGCATTTTATTCATTACCAAAAGTTCTACTGGGCAGTAGTGCCCTGGAGGTACATGGATGGCAAGAGATGTGTCCTGCCCTTGAGAAATTTATAGTCTTGGAAGGCAGATGAACATGTCGAAATAAATTAATTACTGAGGTGTGATAGAGGTACGTCACAGACTGTTGCAGGAGCTGGGGCTAGGACGAGGAGGCTTAAAATAGATGTTGATCAAGTATAGGAGGATGAATGAAGAGCAGAAAAGCTTCATTGAAGGTGGAGAAGAGACCTGAGGTCTTAAAGGTGAGTGGGTTTTCCCCAGGTGGACAAGGATAGAGGAGAACATTATGAACAAAGCAGTAGAAATGCAAATCAAGGAAGGGTGAAGCAGCATGGACTGCTCAGGAAGATTCCCTGGTCTAGCATGGCTGGAGGATGTGTGTAGTCCAGCACGGCCAGAACTAAGCCCAGGGAGGTTGCCAATGGGTCAGCGTTTTGCATGTGTCTTTGGTCAAGTCAGTTTCCTCATGTGTAAAATGAGACTTACCTCCAACTCACAGGGACAATAAGAGGATGAAATAATGTAATGAAGGTAAACCAGCCAGCACAGTTCCTGGTACATAGAAAGTATCTAACAAATCGTTGTTTTGGTCTTATTGTTGCAAAAGAAACAAAATGAGTGAGGCTCATCTGTGCCCTCAGAGACTCATTAATGTCTTAATCAACTAATTAACTGATGTTCCTTAATGTTGAGTGGGAACATGTGAATGAGTAGGACAAGGACACAAGTACTATGGTACACAGACACAGACAGACACACACACACACACACACACACACAGACACACACACACACACACACACACACACACACACACACACAGAGACATAATCTCACTTGCCCAAAGAGATATTCTAAGCTACAAGGGGGTACTGGCATCATGTAACCTGTGTGTGTACAGGGGAGTGTTTGTTGTGGATTAGTTTTGAGGGAACGGGCATGCTTAAATGTAGAGAATTGATTGAATCAAGGAGTAGGTAATGTTGACATAGAGAAAGAAAATAAAGGTGGTCCCCAATGGAGTCATGAGGCAGAAAAAGATAAACACCCACCGACCTTCCTTCTGTCCTAGGGGCTGCGGGCTCCTCAGCCAGGAGGTTGCATGAAAGAAGGGCATGGCAGGTTCTTCGTGAGGGTGGCTAGCCTGGGATGTGGGGCACTAGCTCTGGATTTCCTATTTATTTATATGAAAGCCTTCTGTGCTCTGATTTTACACCAAGCCTAATTATTTTCTGTGGCCGTCATCTCACTCCCATTTTTTTCTTTCTCACGTTTCTTGTTTTCTCTTAACAATTGAAAATTGCGTTTATATAGTGAATTAGAACTCTAGTTCTGGTTGTAAATCTATAGCAGTGTTGCCCAGTTGAAGACTGTCAGCTCCCACATGCCAGTGGAAGAAAAAGTGGGGGCATAAGCACCCTTAGTATTAACAAAACAAAACAAAACAAAACAAAAAAACCGACAAGCTTTGGCTAGATCTCTATCAAATCAGGGATGGTGGCAGTGGTTATGTTCTGTTGATTGATAGCTCTGAGTAGATTTGTTTATCTCTGATTAATAAAGCATTGGAAAAGTAATTGTCAATATGTGCAGTGTGACACATGAAATCTTTCAAAATACCAGGCCTATGGATGGAAGTTAAAGGGACATTAGGACATAAACAGCCTGGGAGTCACTGGCCTGTAGCAGAACTGTTGTGGTACATGGAAGGGTAAAACCAGCCACATTATCTTTTCTTTAAGATTTTTGAAGGATGATCACAATTTGACACATTTTCTCCTGATTTTGGGAGTAGACTATTATCAAAGTCTCCATAGAGCAAGAATGCCTTTTTCTGTCTCTACATGTTATTTAGACATGTAATTGGAGCAATGGCTTCCTGTACGATTACACAGTAGTCTGGAAATCATTTGTCATAACACATGTAGTAAGAATGGCAGATGACTCTAATGACCATAAATGTGTGAGATCTGCTATAGTCCTAGAATTCCAGACCTAAATTTTCTTCAAGTCAAATTAGTAGTTTGTTTCTGTTTTTTCTTTTGGTGCGGTTGAGGTATTTTAATAAATATTTAACTTAGAACATTCCACTTAAAATTTTTAATCTTTGTAGGTTTATAGTATTGCAATTCCGCTGTCAAAATGACAGATACTGATACGTATTTTAAGGTAATCTTATATGATTATTTTTCAGTGCATCGTATCAATCAATGGCCCCGACAGGCCATAAAATGTTACAGCTCCTAAAGAACCAGTAAATACTCAATTCTCAAGGTACAGCAGAAGAGCTATAAATTAAATTGATTACATAACTATAAAATAATTAGTCCAGTATTTCCAGACAACTTTGTTTGAGAACTTCTCGGCCACAGATCACTGTTTGAAAAGGAAGTGGTACTAAGTCTATCTGGTTTCACACACTATGCTTGAATTTTTTCTTTTTTACTTTATGTCCCAATATCTCTCCTCTTATCCCTTCCTTAGAATGAGTTTATTTCCTCTTCTGGCTTCAACAGTCTCATATATGCAGGTAGCTTCTAAATTTGTGTCTCCTACCCAGACATCTCTTTCACTACACAGATCCTTGTGCTCTGAAGCCATTGGGCATTGCTTGGATGGGATCTCCCCTTATACACAGATGCTGAGACCAGGGTTTGAGTGTGAGTAGTTAATTTGGACAGGTTTCCCAGAATGCTCCAGCGGAAGAGTGAGGAAGTGATACAGGGATTAAGCGTTTGTCATAAGGCAGAATACCACTTGTGTGCAACTGGGGTTTAGTCCCAGTGCGGATGGGGAACCCTGGGAGACAGCATACCAGGCACCTTAGATTCACCCTCCCTTAGAGGGCTTAGGGAGCTGGGTTGAACTTTAACTCCTTTAACTCCTCTGTCAGTGCCTGAAGCTGCTTCAGGGAGTAACTCCCATCACATTGGTTTGGATGCTGATGAACATAGGGGAGAGGACGCTCTCGGGTGGAAAGACACAGGTGCATGCACAAGGGGGTGTGGGCAGTGCACCACCACATCTGGGACTGCCCATTCCACGGAATGGCACAAGGATCCATCCACCTCTGCATATCCAAACCTGGCTCCCCAAACTTGTTTTTTCTCCACACCCTGAGGAATGTGCTACAGTTTACTCCTAGTTCCAGGCAGGAACCAAACCCCCTCTGGCCTTCTCAGGGACCGAATCTTATCAATGTTGCCTCTTTAGTAGATCCTGATTCTGTCCCCTTTTTTCTCTCAGCACTGGCACTATATTACATTAGACCCTTATTATTTTCCCCACGCTTCCCTACATTAGCCCCCTGGCTGGCTCTCTACCAGTTACACCTGTCTACTAGCCTTTCTCCTTCCAGTCCCAAAACATAGATCCGGCCATGTCCCTTCTCTGCTTAAAATCGTTAATGACCACCCCGGGTGGAGTGTAAACTCCTGGCAATGCACGCAAGGCCCTTTATGGTATCACCACTCTCATCCCAGATCACCTCCTCACCTCACCATTCAGTCAGGCCACGCTGAGCTGCTGCAGCCTTAATGCACAGCACAGGCACTCTACACAGGCCCCACCAGGACAACTTATCGTGTCCCCTCCCGAGGGTGCCTCGTCCTGACTCCTCACCTGGCAGGGCTGCACCTGCTCGCGTCCCTTAGCACTCCAGTGTTACCGGCTACGTATTTGTCCATCTCCTCACTCAGCTCTGAGTGAGGGCAGAGGCTTATTAGTCTCAGCCTCCGGATCCTAGCACAGTGCCTGCTTATGTGGGTGCTCAATAAATATTTGTTGAATTAATTAACTTGCCCAAGTTATTTTCTTTACTCCTCAAAGCAGTCCTATAAGATTGTATTATTATCCTTACAGATAAAAATGTTGAGGTCAAGTAGGTTAAACTCCTTGCTCAAGATCACAGCGCTAGTGAATGATCAAATCAGGATTTGAACTCAAATCTGCCTCCAAAGTCCATACTGTTTCCATTAAATAGTGTTAATTTTTAGCATCGTAAAGCATTGCACGTTTCCTCTATTTCACCCTTTATGAATTTAAAGAAATTACCTGAAGTTTAAATTTTTTCTAGAAATGAATATGTTCACGGTTAGCTTCTTCTAGAAATAAAATATTCAGCCACCAGCAATACAAGACCTACAAGGTTCGGTGTAGATTTTGCTGAGAGTAGCCTGAGACTTTGTAGTGGAACTTTAATATATGGGGGTTAGATCATGAAAATGAATATCATGGTTAGATTGTGATGCCTCTGAGGTTATGGAATTCAATAAGCATCAGTCAGTTTGACAGTCAAGAGGATATATGTGAGGGCCTTGGGGGGTGGGCAGAGTGAGGAGATTCGGAAATACGAACAGTAAATTTTCATACGTCACTGATTGTGGAAATGAAATGATTACCCATCAATTCCAAAGCAGTTAAATGGATCTGTTTCTGGATTTTTAGTGCACTATTTATGTATCCAATATGTATCCAGCTACTTGTGAACCACAGTCCATGTTTGCCAGTCAGCATCAGTTTCAGTATATGCTGGAAATACACAGCGGTCATTGGATTTAGAAATAAGTAAGTAAGCAACAAAAAAGAAGGGATAATACTGAAAGAATGCTACTTTTGAAATAAAGCATGTACCTTGGAAATTATAAGTAAATAATTTCCAAAGATAAAATTAGGTCAGCCTCACAGGAGTATTTTTTTTTTATGTTGTGAAACTTAAAATGCAAAGTTATTTACAAAAGCTATTAAATTATCCATAAATCCAAAGTTGCAAAACTATGTTTTCTTTATATCCATTTAAGCTCTGGGTCCGCTGAATCCCTGATGCAAAATATAAGACTTGGGAAATTTAAGCATTCTATGAGAATTTAGGAGATGAATAAATGACAAAATTAAGGTAAGACAGTTAATATAGTACATGAAATATGGTAAATAATCGGTAAATGTGTGCTCCAATTATCATTAATATTACTATAGTAAAAGACAATTACTGAATGAGATCTTATTCTTCTGTGATGCTCATATTAGTCAATGTCCACCTATTAGCAGTTATACACACACACACACACCACTGACTCTTCCTATGAGACAAAGTAAATTCATGATCTATAAAGTCCTCACAGTTCCATCCTCAAAGAACACAGCAGACACAAATGACTAATAAAAGACATCAAAGACTATTCTTATACATATGGACCTTACAAAATTTACTTTAAAGGTATTTGCTTGAATACAACCTTTAGGTTGAATTTTTGTAGTAGTCTGATATCACCATAATGCAATAGGATCCCTTCCCCATAAACACTGTTCATAAAATATATATATATATATATATTAAATTGGAGGCAGTAAGTACTAATATTCATGAGATTTCTCAACTAAACATTAAAATTTAGGAGGTTATTAATGGCTCTTTCATTCTGATAGACTGGTCTTAAACCCAAATGCTTAATTCTGAATTCTCAGAATAAATGACATCCTTCCAGGTGAGTCAAAAAAAGATAATTAATAGAAAAGAAAGGAAGTATTAAAAACATTCCTACTGGCGTTTTTGAAACTAGAGGACTGTAGCTTAGTTACACCTGCGCAGAACGGGTGATTGCTACACCTACCACACCTTTCCCAATCACCTTTCCCCACGCTCCCCATGCTCCCAACACTCCCTATGCCTTAGATGGCCCTGCTGCATTATCCTTTATCCCATAAATACCCCAGCCCCTTGTCTTCTGGGAACCAGATTTGAGATTTGTTCTCCTGTCTTCTCTTTGGCTGCCTTGTGAATAAACCCTGTCTTTGCTGCAAACCTCGGATGTCTCAGCGTTTTGGCTTGCTGTGTTTCTGACAAAGGGAACCTGTCTCAGATAAATTGCCCAGCAAAGAAAAATCCAACCTACCAGTCAGATTTTTACCACAGTTGCTTATGAGTCTTGGTATTCTGGCAGGGTGTCAGGCCTGAGCCTCTGGGGTGGGAGAGCCAAGTTCAGGACACTGGACCACCAGAGAGACCTCACGGCCCCACATAATATCAATCAGCAGGAGCTCTCCCAAAGATCTCTGTCTCAACACTAAGACCCAGCTCCACTCAACAACCAGCAAGCTCCAGTGCTGGACACCCCATGCCAAACAACTAGCAAGAGAGGAACATAACCACACCCATCAGCAGAGAGGCTGCCTAAAATCAAGCTAAGTTCACAGACACCCCAAAACACACCACCAGATGCAGTCCTGCCCACCAGAAATACAAGATCCAGCCTCACCCAACAGAACACAGGCTCCAGTCCCCTCCACCAGGAAGCCTACACAAGCCACTGAACCAACCTTACTCACTGGGGGCAGAAACAAAAAACAACGGGAGCTACGAACTTGCAGCCAGTGAAAAGGAGACCCCAAACACAGGAAGTTAAGCAAACTGAGAAGACAGAGAAATATGCAGCAGATGAAGGAGCACGGTAAAAACCCACCACACCAAACAAATGAAGAGGAAATAGGCAGTCTACCTGAAAAAGAATGTAGAGTAATAATAGTAAACATGATCCAAAGTCTTGGAAATAGAATGGAGAAAATATAAGAAACGTTTAACAAGGACCTAGAAGAACTAAAGAGCAAACAAACAACGATGAACAACACAATAAATGAAATTAAAATTTCTCTAGAAGGAATCAATAGCAGAATAACTGAAGCAGAAGAACGGATAAGTGACCTGGAAGATAAAATAGAGGAAATAACTGCCACAGAGCAGAATATAGAAACAAGAATGAAAAGAATTGAGGACAGTCTCAGAGACCTCTGGGACAAATTTAAAGGCACCAACATTCAAATTATACGGGTCCTAGAAGAAGAAGAGAAAAAGGGAGGGACTGAGAAAATATTTGAAGAGATTATAGTTGAAAACTTCCCTAATATGGGAAAGGAAATAGTCAATCAAGTTCTGGAAGCGCAGAGAGTCCATACAGGGTAAATCCAAGGAGAAACGCGCAATAAACATATTAATCAAACTACCAAAATTAAATACAAAGAAAAAGTATTAAAAGCAGCAAGGGAAAAGCAACAAATAACATACAAGGGAATCCCCATAAGGTTAACAGCTGACCTTTCAGGAGAAACTCGGCAAGCCAGAAGGGAGAGCAGGACATATTTAAAGTGATGAAAGGGAAAAACCTACAACCAAGATTGGTCTACCCAGCATGGATCTCATTCAGATTTGATGGAGAAATTAAAACTTTACAGACAAGCAAAAGCTAAGAGAATTCAGCACCACCAAACCAGCTTTACAACAAATGCTAAAGGAACTTCTCCAGGCAGGAAACACAAGAGAAGGAAAAGACCTACAATAACAAACCCAAAACAATTAAGAAAATGGTAACAGGAACATACATATCGATAATTACCTTAAATGTAAATGGATTAAATACTCCAACTAAAAGACACAGACTGAATGGATACAAAAACAAGATGCTTATATATGCTGTCTACAAGAGACCCACTTCAGACCTAGAGACACATACAGACTGAAAGTGAGGGGTTGGAAAAAGATATTCCATGCAAATCGAAATCAAAAGAAAGCTAGAGTAGCAATTCTCATATCATACAAAATAGACTTTAAAATAGAGACTATTAGAAGAGACAAAGAAGGACACTACATAAAGATCCAGGGATAAGTCCAAGAAGATAAAACAATTGTAAATATTTATGCACCCAACATAGGAGCACCCCAATACATAAGGCAAATGCTAACAGCCATAAAAGGAGAAATCAACAGTAACACAATCATAGTAGGGGGCTTTAACACCCCACTTTCACCAATGAACAGATCAACCAAAATGAAAATAAATAGGGAAACACAAGCTTTAAATGATACATTAAACAAGATGGATTTAATTGGTATTTATAGGACACTCCATTCAAAAACAACAGAATACACTTTCTTCTCAACTCATGGAACATTCTCCAGGATAGATCATATCTTGAGTCACAAATCAAGCCTTGGTAAATTTAAGAAAATTGAAATTGTGTCAAGTATCTTTCCTGACTACAATGCTATAAGACTAGATATCAATTGCAGGAAAAAACCTGTAAAACATACTAACACATGGAAGCTAAACAATACACTACTTAATAACCAAGAGATCACTAAAGAAATCAAAGATGAAATCAAAAAATACCTAGAAACAAATGACGAAAACACAATGGCCCAGGGCTTCCCTGGTGGTGCAGTGGTTGAGAGTCTGCCTGCCGATGCAGGGGACACGGGTTCGCGCCCTGGTCTGGGAAGTTCCCACATGCCGTGAGGCGGCTGGGCCCATGAGCCATGGCTGCTGAGCCTGCACTTCCGGAGCCTGTGCTCCACAATGGGAAAGACCACGACAGTGAGAGGCCTGCGCACCGCAAAAAAAAAAAACAAAAAAACAAAAAAAACACAACGGCCCAAAACCTATGGAATGCAGCAAAAGCAGTTCTAAGAGGGAAGTTTATAGCAATACAATCCTACCTCAAGAAACAAGAAAAATCTTAAATAAACAACCTAACCTTACATCTAAAGCAATTAGAGAAAGAAGAACAAAAAAAACCGTAAGTTAGCAGAAGGAGAGAAATCATAAACATCAGATCAGAAATAAATGAAATAGAAACAAAGAAAACAGTAGCAAAGATCAATAAAACTAAAAGCTGGTTCTTTGAGAAGATAAACAAAATTGATAAACCAGTAGCCAGAATCATCAAGAAAAAAAGGAGAAGACTCAAATCAACAGAATTAGAAATGAAAAAGGAGAAGTAACAACTGACACTTCAGAAATACAAAGGATCATGAGAGACTACTAAAAGCAACTCTATGCCAATAAAATGGACAACCTGGAACAAATGGACAAATTCTTAGAAAAGCACAACCTTCCGAGACTGAACCAGGAAGAAACAGAAAATATAAACAGAAAAATCACGAGCACTGAAGTTGAAACTGTGATTAAAAATCTTCCAACAAACAAAAGCCCAGGACCAGATGGCTCCACAGGTGAATTCTATCAAACATTTAGAGAAGAGCTAACACCTATCCTTCTCAAACTCTTCCAAAATATAGCAGAGGGAGGAGCACTCCCAAACTCATTCTATGAGGCCACCATCACCCTGATACCAAAACCAGACAAAGATGTTACAAAAAAAGAAAACTACAGGCCAACATCACTGATGAACATAGATGCAAAAATCCTGAAGAAAATACTAGCTCACAGAATCCAGCAGCACATTAAAAGGATCATACACTATGATCAAGTGGGGTTTATCCCAGGAGTGCAAGGATTCTTCAATATATGCAAATAAATCAATGTGATACACCATATTCACAAACTGAAGGAGAAAAACCATATGATCATCTCAATAGATACAGAAAAAGCTTTCAACAAAATTCAACACCCATTTATGATGAAAACTCACCAGAAACTGGGCATAGAGGGAACCTACCTCAACATAATAAAGGCCATATATGACAAACGCACAGCCATCATTGTTCTCAGTGGTGAAAAAGTGAAACCATTTCCACTAAGATCAGGAACAAGACAAGGTTGCCCACTCTCACCACTCTTATTCAACATAGTTTGGAAGTTTTAGCCACAGCAATCAGAGAAGAAAAAGAAATAAAAGGAATACAAATTAGAAAAGAAGAAGTAAAACTGTCACTGTTTGCAGATGACATGATACTATACATAGAGAATCCTAAAGATGCTACCAGAAAACTACAGAGCTAATCAATGAATTTGGTAAAGTAGCAGGATACAAAATTAATGCACAGAAATCTCTTGCATTCCTATAGACTAATGAAGAAAAATGTGAAAGAGCAATTAAGGAAACACTCCCCTTTACCACTGAAACAGAAAGAATAAAATACCTAGGAATAAACCTCCCTAAGGAGACAAAGGATATGCAGAAAACTATAAGACACTGATGAAAAAAATTAAAGATGTTACCAGCAGATGGAGAGATATACCATGTTCTTGGATTGGAATAATCAACATTGTGAAAATGACTATACTACCCAAAGCAGTTGACAGATTCAGTGCAATCCCTATCAAACTACCAATGGCATTTTTCACAGAACTAGAACAAAAAGTTTTACAATTTGTATGGAAACACAAAACCCCTGAATAACCAAAGCAATCTTGAGAAAGAAAAACAGACCTGGAGGAATCAGGCTCCCTGACTTCAGACTATACTACAAAGCTATAGTAATCAAGACAGTATGGTACTGGCACAAAAAACAGAAATATAGGTTAATGGAACAGGATAGAAAGTCCAGAGACAAACCTACGCACATATGGTCACCTTATCTTTGACAAAGGAGGCAAGAATATACAATGGAGAAGAGAGCCTCTTCAATAAGTGGTGCTGGGAAAACTGGACAGCTACATGTAAAAGAATGAAAGTAGAGCACTCCCTAACACCATACAGAAAAATAAACTCAAAATGGATTAAAGACCTAAATGTAAGGCCAGACAGTATAAAACTCTTAGAAGAAAACATAAGCTGAATACTCTATGACATAAATCACAGCAAGATCCATTTTGACCCACCTCCTAGAGAAATGGAAATAAAAACAAAAATAAACAAATGGGACCTAATGAAACTTAAAGCTTTTGCACAGCGAAGAAAACCATAAACAAGACGAAAAGACAACCCTTAGAATGGGAGAAAATATTTGCAAACGAAGCAAGTGACAAACGATTAATCTCCAAAATATACAAGCTGCTCATGCAGCTCAATATCAAAAATAACAAACAACCCAATCCAAAAATGGGCAGAAGACCTAAATAGACATTTCTCCAAAGAAGACATACAGATTACCAACAAACACATGGAAGGTTGCTCAACAGCACTAATCATTAGAGAAATGAAAATCAAAACTACAATGAGGTATCACCTCACACGGGTCAGAATGGCCAGCATCAAAAATTCTACAAACAATAAATGCTGGAGAGGATGTGGAGAAAAGGGAACCCTTTTGCACTGTTGGTGGGAATATAAATTGATACAGCTGCTATGGAGAGCAGTATGGAGGTGCCTTAAAAAACTAAAAATATACTTGTAAAGACATAAGAGATTATGTCATTCAAGAATCAACTTCACCATGTGGAAATATTTCTTGATAATACCTTCTCGCTCTAAATTGACCTTCTAGATCATCTGAAAGTATATGAAGTAGTTATAGGTGAGACTGTCAATTCAGATCATTTTGCATATGGTCCAGGGGAGAGGCAAGTGAAGGTGATCTATAAAGATTATAGATCTAAACCACTGATCTGTTCTCTATCCCTATGTCTTCTCTGGAATGCTGTATATGTGGTGTATTCAATATGTGACCTTTGAGACTGGCTTCTTTTACTTAGTATAATGCCTTTGAGAGTCATTCATGTTACATATCAATAGTTTTTTCCCTTATGTTGCTGAATAGTATTCCATTTTATGGCTGTACCTTTATTTGTTTATCTATTCTCCCATTGAAGGACATTTGGGTTGTTTCCAGTTTTTCGCTACTATGTATAATACTGCTATAAACGTTCATGTATGGGTGTTTTTGTTGTTAATGTAATTTTTTATTTCCCTTGGGTAAATAAGGAATGGTGGGATTGCTGAGCAAATGGTATATGCTCAGGTTTATAAGAATCTGCCGAAGTATTTTCCAGAGTGGCTATGCCATTTTGCATTCCATCAACACTGTATGAGAAATCCAGCTCCTCCACATCTTGTCAGCACTTGGTTTGGTCAGTCTTTTTTTTTGTTTGTTTTAACCATTCTAATAGCTTCTTTGTCTTATAATCATTAGGTTTTTATTCTCCATAGCATCAGGGACCACCAGTGGCACCCCAAATTGTTCTGTCAAGAAACCTTGGGACGCAGTCTCTAATTTAACATAGTGGCCTCATTTCAATCCAAAAATATATTGTGGCATGAAATACGTCTAAATTTTGTCATGCACTATGAAATCATTAACATCTCCATCCTATGACAACTAGAATGCTTTCTCATTATCAGTAATTAAATATACACTGCAATTACGTAGATGAGCATTCATTTTTGTTTACATTGGGCCTAGCTTAAGTACTTAAATTGAAAAATGTCAAAGAATGCTCAGCAAAACTTTATATATCCTTGCTGTTATCTTCATTATCATTTGTGATGAAGCAGAAGCCTCCTCGCTTCCTCTCTAGAAACTTGCTTTCAACAGATATTTGTTGAGTTCCCTTTTTGTGCCAGGGAATTTTCTAGGTGTTTGAGGGTACAGCAGTGAACAAAACAGACTTGCCCTCACAATGCTAAAATTTTTTGCATTTAGAGCAGGTCAGGCAATAGAAAATAAATAGTTGAACTAGGTAATATTTTAAATGAAAAATGCTATAAAAAATAAAGTAGGGACAGTATTGACTGTTCCAATCCAAGAACATCTGTTTGCATCATCTTTGATTTCTTTCATCAGTATCATTAGTTCTCTGAGTACAGGTCTTCTACCTCCTTAGGTAGGTTTATTCCTAGGTATTTTATTCTTTTTGATGTGATGGTAAATGGGCTTATTTCCTTAATTTCTCTTTCTGATCTTTTGTTGTTAGTGCATAGGAATGCAAGTGATTTCTGTGTATTAATTTTGTATCCTGCAACTTTACCAAATTCATTGATAAGCCCTAGTAGTTTTCTGGTAGCATCTTTAGGATTCTCTATGTACAGTATCATGTCATCTGCAAACAGTGACAGTTTTACTTCTTCTTTTCTAATTTGGATTCCTTTTATTTCTTTCTCTTCTCTAGTTGCCATGGCTAAGACTTCCAAAACTATGTTGAATAGAAGTGGTGAGAGTGGATATCCTTGTCTTGTTTCTGATCTTAGAGGAAAAGCTTTCAGTTTTTCAACATTGAGAATGTTTGCTGTGGGTTTGTCATATGTGGCCTTTATCATGTTGAGGTAGGTTCCCTCTATGCCCACTTTCTGGAGAGTTTTTGTCATAAATGGGTGTTGAATTTTGTCAAAAGCTTTTTCTGCATCTATTGAGATATCATATGGTTTTTACTCTGCAATTTGTTAATGTGGTGTATCACATCGATTGATTTGCATATATTGAAGAATCCTTGCATCCCTGGGATAAATTGCACTTTATCATGATGTATGATCCTTTTAATGTGTTGTTGGATTCAGTTCACTAGTATTTTGTTGAGGATTTTAGTGTCTATCCTCATTAGTGGTAGTGGCCTGTAATTTTCTTTTTCTGTGGTATCTTTGTCTGGTTTTGGTATCAGGGTGATGGTGGCCTCATAGAATGAGTATGGGAGTGTTCCTTCCTCTGCAGTTTTTTGGAAGAGTTTCAGAAGGTTAAGTGTTAGCTCTTCTCTAAATGTTTGTTAGAATCCACCTTTGAAGCCATCTGGTCCCGGGCTTCTGTTTGTTGGAAGTGTTTAAATCACAACTTCAATTTCAGTACTTGTGGTTGGTCTGTTTATATTTTCTATTTCTTCCTGGTTCAGTCTTGGAAGGTTGTATCTTTTTAAGAATTTGTCCATTTCTTCTAGGTTGTCCATTTTACTGGCGTATAGTTGCCTGTAGTAGCCTCTTATGATCCTTTGTATTTCTGTGGTGTCAGTTGTAACTTCTCCTTTGTCATTTCTAATTTTATTGATTTGAGTCCTCTCCCTTTTTTTCTTGATGAGTCTGACTAAAGGTTTATCAATTTTGTTCTTCTTTTCATAGGGCTAGCTTTTAGTTTCATTGATCTTTGCTATTGTTTTCTTCATCTCTATTTTATTTATTTCTGCTCCAATCTTTATTATTTCTTTCCAATAGTGGAGGACTTTAACACCCCACTCACACCATGAACAGATCATCAATAAGGAAACACAAGCCTTATATGACACATTAGACCAGATAATGGATTTATAGAATATTCCCCCTGAAAGCAGCAGAATACACTTTCTTCTCAAGTGCACATGGAGCATTCTCCAGAATAGATCACAACTTGGGCCACAGATTAAGCCTCGGTAAATTTAAGAAAATTGAAATCATATCAAGCATCTTTTCCTACCACAGTGCTATGAGATTAGAAATTATAGGGAAAAAACTGTAAAAAAACACAAACACATGGAGGCTAAATAATATGTCACTAAACAACCAATGGATCACTGAAGAAATCAAACAGAAATAAAAAATACCTAGAGGCAAATGACAATGAATACACAACGTTCCAAAACCTATGGGACACAGCAAAAGCAGCTCTAAGAGGGAAGTTTATAGCAATACAATCTTACTTCAGGAAACAAGAAAAATCTCAAATAAACAACCTAACCTTACACCTAAAGCAACTAGAGAAAGAAGAATGTATAAAAAAGAGTGGATATATGTATATGTATAACTGATTGACTTTGCTATACAGCAGAAACTAAGACAACATTGTAAATCAACTATACTCCAATACAAGTTAAAAGAAAATAAAGCAGGGAAAGAGTTTGCAATCTTAAGTAGAGAGGATAGGGGGAGCTTCAGTGAGAAGGTGATGTTTGAGTGAGAGCTTGAGTGAGGTGAGGGCAAACCCTGCAGATACCTCTGAAACCGTGTTACAGGCAGACAAAACAAGGGCATGGGCTTTGAGGCAGGAGCCTACAAGGCATGATCAAAGAGCAGAAAAGAGCCTAGGTGGCTGGTTGAGTGAGCAAGAAGACGGTACAAGATTAGATCAGAGAGGTAATGGTGGAGCATATTGTGTGGGACGTTGTAAACCACTATAATGATTTTTGCTTTTACTCAAGATGAGAAACCATTGGAAGATTTTTAGCAGAGAAATGATGTGATGGGACTTTATCTTTTGTATAGAATATAGACTTGGGGCCAAGAATGGAAGCAAAAAGACCGGTTTAGAGGCTACTGCAGTAATCCAGCTAGAGATGATGGTGGCTGGGACCAGAGTGGCACCCAATGGCACCATGAATCCAAACAAGCTAAAGGAATACGTTTTATCTGAACATCCTAATAATATATCAAATGCTATTCCTATTTTCAAGGTAAAGAAGACTCATTTTTGATATGCTGGCATATTACCAATGTTTGTCTTCCATCAAATACAGAAGGCTATGCTTGAAGAATCAATATAATGCATATTGCAATTCCAAGCAGAAGAAGTTACAGCTACACCAATCATGGAACCTTAAGTCCATATACTCTAGAAAATGCTGCATTTACAGTTAATAGCTGACGTGTAGTGCCTCAGCCAGATAATACAATCCATCCCCAGTATTGAGGACATTTCTCTTAATATTTTGTAGCTGATTATGGGCATATTGGCAGATTCCGTGGACACTCATAAGCAGCCAGCTGAAACAATCAAATGAAGCTCACTCAAGGTTTTCATCTCTTCTGTGCATACCTATTACATCAAAGAATTGTTATATTGTGAGCCGCTTTCAGAAAGTACAAAGGCCTCGGACATATTCAAAATGATGAAAACTGTCTTTGCCAAATAAACAGTTTAGGATGATTAGGAAACAAATCTTGCTGTTTTTTACTCAGGAGGCAGCACTGTCATGTTAGATCACACATCTTTTTTGGATATTTTGGCAGAAAAAAAAAAAAAAAAAAAACTTGTTTCCACATCAGCAAGTACTAGTGTTAGTCTCTGCCAACAAATTTGAAAGAAATCTTGTCCAAGGTCACAAGCATCACCTCCTTCTTCAAAACCACGTTTCCAAGACGTGTCATCATGAAGTGGGAACAGAATATTAAGTTTTTCTCCATATATAGATGTTTTCTGGCTTCCTACTAAACATCTTGAAACATGAAACTGTATTTCAGGCAGCAGTTTCATTTATGTCTGATAAGAACAAAGTCCCCTTTGGTAACAGTTTGTTAAAGAGGCATGCATTCATGTATTGATTTACTTAATGGATGTTTTAAGCCCATAATATTCAAATTGGGGATCCACAAACATTTTTCAAGGAGTATGAGGACATTAATGCATTTTAATGGACAAAATTTTCCAGAATTTCGACTTTCTATTAAAATTTCTCTAGACCTGAGCTACATGAGAACATACTTCAGGTTATTTTTCCTTTCCCACTTTCACTTTTATAAACCTCTTTATAAGCCCTTCTTCCACTTAAAAAAAAAAAGAAAATATATCTCATCCATCAAAAATTTAATATGAAGCATTGCTCAGGCTGTTAAAAAGTCCAAGACATAAAACACTAACACTGATTTTCAGAAAGGGATTGATTTTAATGAGTAGGTAATAAATTGTTTTGCAAGTTAGATAGTTTCCAGTTCTTTGTTTTTAATGGAATTGAAGAAGGATCTAATCCAGTTTTCTGCTGATAGATCAATAAATACAATGTGTGGTGAAAAGCACTGTGATTTTAAGAATATGACTTAGAAGGAGTTTAGAGGCTTGAGCAACATTTATAGAACTGAATTTTTATCCATTCTCATTTACCTATTCATATAAATAAGCCTTCTCAACTTGCATGTATATAAATGATAAATAGGGCTTCCCTGGTGGCGCAGTGGTTGAGAGTCCGCCTGCCGATCCAGGGGACATGGGTTCGTGCCCCAGTCCCGGAGGATCCCACATGCCGCGGAGCGACTGGGCCCGTGAGCCATGGCCGCTGAACCTGCGCGTCCGGAACCTGTGCTCCACAACGGGAGAGGCCACAACAGTGAGAGAGGCCCGCGTACCGCAAAAAAAAAAAAAAAAAAAAAAAAAGATAAATAGAAATATAATTGATGAAAAACCCTCTCTCATTCTACCAGGAAGCAATACTCATTCAAAGATAGATGGTCTAATAGAAAAATGGCTTGATTCATCTCATTAAATGATGCAATTACAATAAAAATAATTTTACCTTTGTTAATTATCTATCAAAATGTGTAATATATTTGTTGTTTTAATAAATTATGTATTATTAATAATTATAATTAAAACTTGAATAAAGTTTAAATCCTTAAAGCCTTACAGCCATTGGAAATAAATTCTAAAAATGCATTCACATTTTATGCAGAGAAATAAGATTGAATAATCAGTAAACAGAATTTTTTGTTTGTTTTTTAGCATCTTTATTGGAGTATAATTGCTTTACATTGTTGTGCTAGTTTCTGCTGTATAACAAAGTGAATCAGCTATACGTACACATATAACCCTGTAAGCCCTCCCTCTTGCATCTCCCTCTCACCCTTCCTATCCCACCCCACTAGGTGGACACAAAGCATTGAGCTGGTCTCCCTGTGCTGTGTGGCTGCTTCCCACTAGCTATCTATTTTACATTTGGTAGTGCATATATGTCCATGCCACTCTCTCACTTCGTCCCAGCTTACCCTTCCCCCTCCCTGTGTCCTCAAGTCCATTCTCTTCTAAGAGTACAAAAAATTTTGCAATTTGTATGGAAACACAAAAGACCCCAAATAGCCAAAGCAATCTTGAGAAAGAAAAACGGACCTGGAGGAATCAGGCTCCCTGACTTTAGACTATACTACAAAGCTACAGTAATCAAGACAGTATGGTACTGGCACAAACACAGAAATATAGATCAGTGGAACAGGATAGAAAGCCCAGAGATAAACCCACGCACATATGGTCACCTTATCTTTAATAAAGGAGGCAAGAGTATACAATGGAGAAAAAACAGCCTCTTCAATAATTGGTGCTGGGAAAACTGGACAGCTACATGTAAAAGAATGAAATTAGAACACTCCGTAACACCGTACACTAAAATAAACTCAAAATGGATTAAAGACCTAAATGTAAGGCCAGACATTATAAAACTCTTAGAGGAAAACATAGGCAGAACACACTATGACATAAATCACAGCAAGATCCTTTCTGACCCACCTCCTAGAGAAATGTAAATAAAAACAAAAATAAACAAATGGGACCTAATGAAACTTAAAAGCTTTTGTACAGCAGAGGAAACCATAAAGAAGACAAAAAGACAACCATTAGAATGGGAGAACATATTTGCAAAGGAAGCAACTGACAAAGGATTAATCTCCAAAATATACAAGCAGCTCATGCAGCTCAATCTCAAAAAAAACAAACAATGTCTGTCATACAGAGTGAAGTAAGTCAGAAAGAGAAAAACAAATACCATATGCTAACACATATATATGGAATCTAAAAAAAAACCAAAAAAATGGTTCTGAAGAACCGAGGGGCAGGACAGGAATAAAGCCGCAGACGTAGAGAATGGGCTTGAGGACACAGGGAGGGGGAAGGGTAAACTGGGACAAAATGAGAGAGTGGCATGGACATATATACACTACCAAATATAAAATAGATAGCTAGTGGGAAGCAGCTGCTTAGCACAGGGAGACCAGCTCGGTGCTTTGTGACCACCTAACAGGGTGGGATAGGGAGAGTGGGAGAGAGATGCAAGAGTGAGCAGATACGGGGATATATGTATATGTATAGCTGATTCACTTTGTTATACAGCAGAAACTAACACAACAATGTAAAGCAATTATACTCCAATAAAGATGTTAAAAAAAATATTTTGAGGTGATGATCCAGACTTTCCTTCCAACAAGATCTGATGTCAGAGCATTGGATAGATTCCGTAAACCTTCCTGTGCTTTGGCGCTCACGTGCCAAATTTTGATACTATGGCTGATATCACCTTGCTTATAGCCCAGTTAGTATGGTTTTGAGTCACTGGGGAGTTTTCTCCACTATCTATTCCTGCCTCTGTTTTCTGCACCTATGGAGATTGAACCTTCAGCCTGACTGAATCATCCTTTGCTTTTGGAGCGCTGCTGCTGTGAAGACTGGGAATGCCCTGCAAGACCTTCTCTTACCATTTATTAGTGTTTGGTAGCTGAAAGTTTGGAGTGCCTCTGATATATTTCCCCCAGTTTTCCTCCCATGTGCCCCATCACTCTCCACCTTTTGAAGGGGGGCATTGCATTGGGGAGAGTCTCTGTGGACCTCAATGAAAAATGTTTCTCTGTTTTCCTTCTCTGGGCCCCTTGCTTTGGGCATATTACCTTCCATACCCAGTAAAGATCTGTGAGTAGAAGTTGGTAGGTACGTGCATATTCACAGACTTGGAGCTTCTAGGCATATAATTCATCATGTCATCACACATATGGTGGCTCAGTATTTGTTTAATGTTTGGCTGGCTTCAGTTCTTATACCTTCTATGGGAGGAGCCATAGATCTCTTCTCTCCCAGGAAAGGCTTGTCACTTGCTGAAATTTAGTTTATTTATAGCCTATCTGTAGTTTATTTTATTATTTTTTATTTATTTAAGATTTTGGGGGACTTCTCTGACAGTCCAGTAGTTAAGACTCCATGCTTCCACTTCAGGGGGCATGGGATCAATCCCCAGTTGGGGAACTAAGATCCCACATGCTGCATGGCACAGCTAAAAAACAAAACAAAACAGACAAACAAAAAAAAGATTTTTGCTTGTTAAGGTGGTGGCAATGATCTGTTGTGACTTTCTACATACAAACCAGAAGTCCTTTTCAAATATGTATTAAACCTGATGACTGTGGATATCATTCAGTACTTAGATCCCAGTAGTTTCATTCAAAGTGACGTTTTAACTTGATTTGAAAAGATTAGTTTATATAGTGTGCCAAGAATCACATCCTCTAGAACTATTTAAACTTATAATGAAAAGTTTTGGATGTCAACTTTAAAAATGTAAGGGAATACATAGTTTTTAATATTCTTTTTGAGGTAGTACATGACTGATCTCAGCTATAATAATAAAGGTCATCTTTTTATTCTTTCTTGATTATGGCAGTTGGGTTGACTTTCCCAGCTTTGCTTCAGGCTGTGGGTTCTCTGGGGTGGCTCTAATCCTCTTTCTGCAGGCTGGAGTGGAATGGGGTCAAAGCCTTGCCAACCTCTCTCAGGTTGGGAATTGAAGACTTTTGGAACAACCTAGAACTCTTTTGAAGAATAGATTTTAAAAGCTATCACCTATTAATTTTATAATTTTCATCTCAAAGATATATAATTTTTAAACATCCTTGATTTAAATAAAGCTGAATTTCCATTTCTAACCGAAATATGGTACATTATAGAATTCAGAATTGCTCCTGGAAAATTTTTTAAAAATTGTTACAGCAAATTTTTCTTTACCAAGTCAGCAATTCAAAATAGTCTACTCCAGGGGCTTCCCTGGTGGCGCAGTGGTTGAGAGTCTGCCTGCCGATGCTGGGGACACGGGTTCGTGCCCTGGTCCGGGAGGATCCCACATGCCGCGGAGCGGCTGGGCCTGTGAGCCACGGCCGCTGAGCCTGCACGTCCAGAGCCTGTGCTCCGCAGCGGGAGAGGCCACAACAGTGAGAGGCCCGCGTACCACAAAAAAAAAAAAAAAAAAAATAGTCTACTCCAAAATAAACACTGTTCAACTTACAGTATAGGAAACATCTTTGCTTTTTTATAGTATATCATATATAAATGCAATTTTCCTTCTTTGAAACCTAAGTTTTCATTATATAAGATTCACTTCAGCATTAGATCCAACCAGATTTAAAAGATAATAAAATTGCTTTTTTTTATTCAAATTTAAAGAAAAGGAAGGTAATCTCTTTTGCATAGGTTGATGACTTTGCCGTTTGATAACTAAAAGCAGTTTAGCAAAATTATTTGGATGTAAATTTTGGGCATTTTTTTTTTGGAATGCTTCTTATGGTGTCAATAATTAGTCCACTGTGCAAAAGGTCATTTTTTTCAGTCTCTATCAATTCAAGACTTCTACTTATTTGGACATACAATAGAATGAAGTTTGTTTAATATCAGTCCTTATAATGTAAGTTAAATGTGTAATCATAATTAACTAAAAATTAAATGAAATACTTTAAAATCCTCAAAAACTTTAGAGGTAACCAAACAATTAAAATGCTGAGTGTATGTCAGTCTTATATTTTCACTAAAGTAAGTTCCCTAAAAGCTGAAGAACCATGGTTTTCCTGGTTATTTTATGTACCTATCCCAACAACGTAAAAGCAGCCCCAAACTTCACACTTCTCACTAAGTTAGGTTGCTGTTCCTCCACAATTAAAAATATTTCATTGTAGTGCATAAGGTTCTGAATACAGTAAATCTTAAATTATTTTGCGACTTTCACTTGACAGCTAATAATAGCAACTAGCATTTAGTGAGCATTTATTCTGTGCCAGGCCCTGTGTCAAGCTTTTTACAGGAATGATCTCATTTGACTCTCATAACACCCTATGAAGTAGGTATTATTAGTATCTCCATTCTGGAAGTGAGGAAGCAAAGCTTAGTGGTGTCAGATAGCTTGTCTAAGACATAACCAGTAATTGGCATAGCAAGGATTTGAACCAAGATCTGTCTACTTCCCCAGTGTATTATATGTGTTGAATAGTCATATTCTAAGACACCAAGTATCAGATGTTGCTCTTGACATAAATATGTTTTGTTTTAATTAGTTATTTCTGTAATAATGCCATGTAACAAAACACTCCAAAACTCAGTGCTTCTAACAATCAGCAATTTTTTTTTTTTTGATCCCACAATGTGTGGCAGCCAGGAGGACCCTGTTTCAAGCTGTTGGTCAGCTGGGCTTGGCTTCAGGCTTAGAACTGGGTCTACCTCTGTTCCATGTGTCATCATATTCTTCTTAGACCAGCAGCTCCCTAAGGCGTGTTTGTCTATGGCAAAGCACAGGAGTACGAGAATACAATCCAGGTTTTAGGCTCCTTCTTGAATCACGTCAACTCACAGTCCCTGGGCCAGAGGAAATCACAGGGCCAGGTTCCAAGTCAGTGGGGCAGAAAAATATGCTACACCCCATGGGAATATATATTTCTTCCCCGAGAAAGAGAATATTTCCAACACAAATTCAGTATATCCCATATTGCTTGTGCAATACTATGGGTCGAGTGCTTTCTTTTGTTATTGTCAACATGGTACATGCTAAGTCTATGCACTGAAGGTGTGTGTATATCACAGATGCTATGTAGAATAGAAACAGAAGCATATTATAAATTATCAAATGGAGCTTCTGTTTTTATAAATAAAATTTAAATGTTTATACCAATTCTTTAATTTTTAAAGTAAAAGATCTATTTGGGAAAATAACATTAATATGCCTTAAAAGTATTTTAAAACAAGGTGGGTTATTTAAAAACACACATATACATAAATAAAAATTAAATTGCATCTTGGTTTCTAATACCATTCTCCAATAAAAGGAAAAAGTATGAACAAGTGGGGGAAAAGAGTAACTTTACAGTGGAGAAACCTGACAAACACTACCTCAACCAGGGGGTCAAGATTAACATCAGCAGTGGTAAGTCAGGTTGATACGATAAAGTGGCACTTTATGTCTGTGGTCTTCCTCCCAAAATACAACCTGCATAAACATTAGAAAATCCCAATTGAGAGACATGTGAGAAAATACCTGACCGCTACTTCTCAAAATTGCCAAGGCCATTAAAAATAAGGAAAGTCTGAGAAACTGTCACAGTGAAGAGAACCCTAAGTAGACATGATAACTAATGTAGTGTGGTGTCATGGATAGGATCCTGGGACAGGAAAACGTCCATTAGGTTAAAACTAAGAAAATCTGAATAATGTATAGACTTAGCTAATAATAATGTATCTATATTGGTTTATTAATTGTGACAAATAAACCTCACTAATGTAAGATATTCATAAGGGAAACTGAGTGTGAGGTAGATGGGAACTCTGTACTATCTCCAAAATTTTTCTCTAACTATAGAACTAGTCTAAAACAAGTTTATTTAAGAAAAATATTAGATTGCAGTGATATAAAATAAAGAAAAACAATAAAAGCAAATTAAAAGACAAAAGCAAACACTGGAAAAAATTTTAAAGAAGGAAAATTACAGTGATACTAAATAATTGTGGCAGGTTGGGAAAACCAGTCAAAGCTAAAAACTATTTAACTCTTGCTGAATATGTCTCATTGTGATCATTAATATTTGACTTTTAAACATTTAGAGCTGGGTGTTCTGAAAGCATTACCCTGTGACTGCCTAAGACAAAGCAAGGAAGTTTCAGATGCCAGCCTTATGGAATGGAAGTCCAGCTGGTTTGACAGCATATTCTCTGTCTCTCTACCCGCCCCCCACCCCCGACACACACACACTATGTGTGAGGTACCACTCATCCTCACTGTGGTTTCTGGTTCTCTCCTCTGGCTGTTTCTGGACCCCTCACCCTTGGCCCTCCTCATTATACAAAAGAAATCTGCTGTTATTACTTTGTGCTTCTCAGAAGAGCAGTGTGGACAGAAAAGGGTTAAAAGGAGGGCCTGGGCAGTGAGGAGGGGTCTTGGAACATCCCATGGTCACTAATAGGAGGCTGGCTAAGAACATCTGAGAACTTTTCCAAAGCTATTGATCGTATGGAATGAAGGCAAAACTCCATTTTTGCATCAAAAAATGAGGACTAATACCCTCTCAGTTTTTTAAAAAGCAATGAAACATTCAAGAAAAGATTTGGTTGGATTTTGATGAAGCTGAAATGTTTTCTAGCAGCAATCCTCTCTCTCTGTGTGTTCTATATTCCACTGTTTCTCTTGAGAGAGACCATGACATCCCATTTCTGGTTCACATGTTTTAGAAAAAAATGAAAGCATATTGTCAGTCATGTAATTGATATACAGTGCTTCTTGACATGTCTATTTTTAATTAAAACACATTTTAATTAAAAAAGGAGAGAGCAATTTTAAGAAGAGAAGCTCTCTGCCAGATGGTGATTCCTAATTTACCTCAAATGTGTTGGGAGCCACATGATTCATTTTTGATTAGCTTGGGTTTGTGCATTGTAGAGAATAGTAATTTTATTAAGAAAAATAACCACCACAGCACCCCTTCTAAGTGAGGTAAATAGGCGTGTGTAGGCGTGGTCATCAGCATTAGTGGGTGTGTCTTAACGGCTGTTCACCCAGGAATTCTAATGGCATGAATAAGATTTTTGTGTAAAACTTTCATGCATGCACTAGTGCCTTTGTTAATAAATAAAACTCCTGCAATATTAGATTCAGGTTTGCAAGTGCAGGATCACATGTGAGTGCCAAGTCTCAGAGCCAACAAATACTGCTGGACAGGCGTCCACAAGCAGTGGTGGTCAGGACTTCCAATGAAGCAGGATGGGAGGAATAATACTGTTCCTCCATTTTTTTTTTCTGTACTTTCACACCTCACTGGCTTCATCACCAAATCTAAATTCCTTACAAGCTCTGTGCTCCACAAATAAGTATACCTCACATGTTCCCCATCTACAGACCATAGTATATATAGTATATACTATTCAATAGTACTGTGTGTGGAACACTATGTACTGGAACTACAGTAAGTATAGTTCCATGTCTACAGATTATAGGGAGAAAAAAGTAGGTGACCAGAGGGTAGTAGTTGTTCTAAAGAATTTGTCAGTGGTTAGAGCAGCAGAGTGAAACTAACACTGAAGCATTCTAAGTCACGATTACAGCATGTAGTTAAGCCAAACCTAAATTATCAAAGTTTAAGCACTATAAAAGAGACCAGCAATAATGTTCCCTCCATATGTGACTCGGACGAACCACTTAACCTCTCTGAGTCTATTTCCCCAGCTGTCAAAAAGAAATAGTAATACTTGCCTTCTGTAGTAACTGCAAGGAACTAATGGGATAATGACTATTAAAGCATTTTTATGGTGAAATAGTAAAATATTAATAGTGAATTCAACAACACTCTTTTTCTTGGATTTGAATATTGTACAGTCTGCAGAAGAATCCAGTGGTATTATTGTTGTTTGCTGTTTGTTTTTTAATATTCTCTCTGAGACTAAGAAGGAGTAAAAGATAAAATGTTCCAGGTATTTTTGTACCTTAAATGAACCAAAATAGTTATTTTTTAATCAAGCTTTGGGGTTTATAATTTTACTCATTCCTGAGAAATTCATTTTCCTTTTTCTTGGCCAGATTCAATCCCTGAGTCATGATTGGTGTTAAAGTAGCTCTAAAAATGATAATACAAATTGAAGGCATTGTCAGTAACTATGCCTTTCAAAATAACATACCATTTAATTCAAAAGCCGGGGATGAAATAGATCCTAATTTGAAAAGAAGAAATTGTTCAGTGGACTCAGTGAGAAGATTGACCTTTTCTAGTGTCTTTAAAAAAATGTTTTAGTGTTTAAACACTGAGTTTCTGACCACAATTTTAAGAAGTGACAGTGTCAGACGCTGGTACATAGGAAACTGCCAGGTTTTTTTTTTTATATGACATAGTATTCTGTAGTATGTTTATATATATATATATATATATATATATATATATATATATATATATATATAACGTAGTGAGATATAACGTATAACGTAGTGAGATATAATTGACAGATAAGTTGTAGAAACTTAAATTTCAGACTTGATGATCTTCAATAACAATAAAACTTTAATCCTCTTGTAATTCAAACTCACTTGTAGTGCACGCCTCAAATTTTCTGAATGCAAAGATACCATATACCCTACGTGATAGAATTTATCAATGATGATAATTAGTGTGAGAAAATGGAATAAGAAAGTTAAGTATCCTTGAGTGTACCTCTTAGAAGTTAAGTATTTGACAGATGTCACATATATCTTGAGGTTAGTTAATATTAATCTTGCCAAAACACAGTTTTACTTCTAAATATTAAAGTGTATTTACACAAAGGCTATAAAGACATGGCTTATTATTACTTTTACCAAAATGCAGTTGATATAACACTGCTGTAATTTATCTATCTAACTCCTACTTCTTATATTAGTTTACTTTGCATTGGCATGATTTCTAAAGTGTTCAGATCTTTTAAATTTGCATTTCAAAGTAGCTATAAAATATGTATTCCATTGCAAAACATTAGCATAAAGCGATTTGGTATTATATATTCTGTCGGAAATGCCAGGAAGAATTCCACAACTATTGCATTTCCATCTGGCAGCATCTTCCTACACTGAATATTTGCATAAATATTTCAGCAATAAAGTAAAATTATGAAACATAAACTCTTTAGGTTATATTCCAAATTGATAACCTCTTCAAAATTTAATAAGCAAAGGAACTATGCAATTGCAAAGAAATTACTTTAGTGCTTTCCACCTCCTTTGAACTGTCCTGGGGAAATAACTCCTTCCTCAATACATATTTCACTCATATCTTACCTTTTCTGTCCATAAGGAATGAGTGTTCAGAAGTTGAAAAAATGAATTCCTACCCAATGTAAGTATGAATGTTTAAGTAGTCTAGCTGCCTTTTCCAGAACACTATTCAGCCTGAATGAAAGAGTTACGTGCTGAGTTAATGACAGGTGGCGTAGTGGAATTGGGATATTATAGAACAAGAACGTTCTATTTAAATGAATGCCGTCTTTTTTTAGTGCAAAGAAAACATTCATCCTCAGAGCTACATTTTTCAAGATTGGTGATGATTGGTGTGCTAACCAAATTTTCAGTTCATTTAGTTTTCACCAGTAATAACAGAGAGCACCTGTGTTCTCACGTATATTGTGAAAGGAATGTGCACATTTTTAACTGTAAGTGAGGCTAGAGATAGGAAAGGTACTTTATATGCTACTTTATTTAATAATCTAACTCTGCAAGTATTACTATACATGAGGAGGTGGCTAAGAATCCCTCAGCAGAGTTAGACAGAACTGGGCATCAATTTGGCTCTGCTGTTTATTGATTCTGTGACCTTGGGCAGCTTCCTTAAAATACTTTAATTCTTTTGCTCATTTTAAAAAGAGTGGTAACAGTAATGCCATTCACTGGGATTGTTTTGTGAGTTAAGGGAGATAATGTATGTCAGATGGTTCACTCCAGTACCTGACATAGGTAAAAGTTGAGAAAATGTGAGGTATTACTATTAAAACTGTTCTTGGTTTATTGTCACAGTTGTTATTACTCATCTGTCCAAACTTTACCAAATGACCTCTTTCATATACATATGATATACATGCATATACGTATGATATACATTTCTTTTTTAATTTAATTTTATTTATTTTTTATACAGTAGGTTCTTATTAGTCATCCATTTTATACATATTGTGTATACATGTCAATCCCAATCTCCCAGTTCATCCCACCACCACCACCCACCCTGCCACTTTCCCCGCTTGGTGTCCATATGTTTGTTCTCTACATCTGTGTCTCTATTTCTGCCCTGCAAACCAGTTGATCTGTACCATTTTTCTAGGTTTCACATATATGCGTTAATATATGACATTTGTTTTTCTCTTTCTGACTTACTTCACTCTGTATGACAGTCTCTAGATCCATCCACATCTCTACAAATGACCCAGTTTCATTCCTTTTTAGGGCTGAGTAATATTCCATTGTATATATGTACCACATCTTCTTCATCCATTCGTCTGTCGATGAGCATTTACGTTGCTTCCATGACCTGACTATTGTAAATAGTGCTGCAATGAACATTGGGGTGCATGTTTCTTTTTGAATTATGGTTCTCTGGGTATATGCCCAGTGGGATTGCTGGGTCATATGGTAATTCTATTTTTAGTTTTTTAAGGAACCTCCATACTGTTCTCCATAGTGGCTGTATCAACTTACATTCCCACCAACAGTGCAAGAGGGTTCCCTTTTCTCCACACCCTCTCCAGCATTTGTTGTTTGTAGATTTTCTGATGATGCCCATTCTAACTGGTGTGAGGTGATACCTCATTGTAGTTTTGATTTTCATTTCTCTAATAATTAGTGATGTTGAGCATCCTTTCATGTGTTTCTGGCAATCTGTATATATCTTCTTGGGAGAAATGTCTGTTTAGGTCTTCTGCCCATTTTTGGATTGGGTTTTTTTTTTTTTTTTTTTGATATTGAGCTGCATGAGCTGCTTGTATATTTTGGAGATTAATCCTTTGCAAATATTTTCTCCCATTCTGCAGGTTGTCTTTTTGTCTTGTTTATGGTTTCCTCTGCTGTACAAAAGCTTTTAAGTTTCGTTAGGTCCCATTTGTTTATTTTTGTTTTTATTTCCATTTTTTTAGGAGGTGGGTCAGAAAGGAACTTGCTGTGATTTATGTCATAGTGTGTTCTGCCTATGTTTTCTTCTAAGAGTACAAAAAATTTCACAATTTGTATTGTGAGCAGCTTTTCATGTGCTATGTTTTCATGTCCTATGTTTTCTTCTAAGAGTACAAAAAATTTCACAATTTGTATTGTGAGCAGCTTTTCATGTGCTATGTTTTCATGTCCTGTTTTCTTCTAAGAGTACAAAAAATTTCACAATTTGTTGAGCAGCTTTTCATGTGCTTCTTGGCCATCTGTATGTCTTCTTTGGAGAAATGTCTGTTTAGGTCTTCTGCCCATTTTTGGATTGGGGTGTTTGTTTTCTTAATATTGAGCTGCATGAGCTGTTTCTATATTTTGGAGATCAATCCTTTGTCCATTGATTCATTTGCAAATATTTTCTCCCATTCTGAGGGTTGTCATTTCGTCTTGTGTATGGTTTCCTTTGCTTTGCAAAAGCTTTTATGTTTCATTAGGTCCCATTTGTTTATTTTTGTTTTTATTTCCATCACTGTAGGAGGTGGATCAGAAAAGATCTTGCTGTGATTTATGTCAAAGAGTGTTCTTATGTTTTCCTCTAAGAGTTTTATAGTGTCCGGTCTTACATTTAGGTCTCGAATCAATTTTGAGTTTATTTTTGTGTATGGTGTTAGGGAATGTTCTAATTTCATTCTTTTACATGTAGCTGTTAGTTTTCCCAGCACCACTTTTTGAAGAGACTGTCTTTTCTCCATTGTATATCCTTGCCTCCTTTGTCATAGATTAGTTGACCATAGATGCATGGGTTTATCTCTGGGCTTTCTATCCTGTTCCATTGATCTATATTTCTGTTTTAGTGCCAGTACCATATTGTCTTGATTACTGTAGCTTTGTAGTATAGTCTGAAGTCAGGGAGTCTGATTCCTCCAGCTCCATTTTTTTCCCTCAAGACTGCTTTGGCTCTTTGGGGTCTTTTGTGTTTCCATACAAATTAAAAATTTTTTGTTCTAGTTCTGTAAAATTGCCACTGGTAATTTGATAGGGATTGCATTGAATCTGTAGATTGCTTTGGGTAGTATAGTCATTTTCACAATATTGATTCTTCCAATCCAAGAACGTGGTATATTTCTCCATCTGTTTGTGTTATCTTTGACTTCTTTCATCAGTGTCTCATAGTTTTCTGAGTACAGGTCTTTTACCTCCTTAGGTAGGTTTATTCCTAGGTATTTTATTCTTTTTGTTGCAATGGTGAATGGGATTTTTTCCTTATATGATATACATTTCTGTATACATTTACAGAGCCTGGGAGTCAGGGCTCTGGTCTGAGATCTATTACCTATTAGGGTCTTTGGGTCAGTAATTTACATCTCTGAACCTCATTTTCCTTGTATTTAAACAGAGGGTTAGGCTTAAAGATGGTAGTCATGAAAAGACAACCTACTGAATGGGAGAAAATATTTGCAAATGATATGACTAATAAGGGGTTAATATCCAGCATATATAAACAGCTCATACAGCTCAACATCAAAAAAATAAACAAGCCAATTGAAAAATGGGCAGAAGAACTGAATAGACATTTTTCCAAAGAGGAAATGCAGATGGCCGTCAGGCACATGAAAAGATACTCAGTATTGCTAAACATCAGGGAAATGCAAATCAAAACAATGGTAAGATATCACCTCACACCTCAGAATGTCTTTCATCAAAAAGATCACAAATAACAGATGTTGGTGAGGGTGTGGAGAAAAGGGAACCCTTATACACTGTTAGTGGGAATGTAAATTGGTGCAGCCACTATGGAAAACAGTATGGTGGTTTCTCTAAAAACTAAAACCAGAACTACCATATGATCCAGCAGTTCCATTCCTGGGTATATATCCAAAAAATAAAACAAAAACACTTTGTTTGAATATTTGAAATACATGCACTTCATACACACACACACACACACACACACACACACACACACACACACAGTGGAATACTACTCAGTCATAAAAAGGAACGCAGCAACATGGTTGGACTTGGAGGGTATTATACTAAGCAAAACAAGTCAGACAGAGAAAGACAAATACTGTATGCTATCACTTATATGTGGAATCTAAAAAATATAACAAACTAGTGAATATAACAGAAAGAAGCAGACTCAACAGATATAGAGAACAAAATATTAGTTACCAATAGGGAGAGAGAAGGGGGAAGAGGAAATGTAGGGATAAGGGATTAAGAGGTGTAAACTATTAGGTATAAAATAAGCTACAAGGATATATTGTGAAACAGAGGGAATATAGACAATATTTTATAATAACTATAAATGGAGTATAACATTTAAAAATTGTGAATCACTATATTGTACACCTGTAACTTATATAATACTGTACAGCAACTATACTTCAATAAAAATAAAAATTAATTTAAAAAAGGGCTCAGTTCTAACTTTCTAGAAGACTGATTCTTCCAGGACTAAGCAGTGGTGTTGGCAACTTGACTTGTTAAGCTTTGCCAAGGCATCCCAGCCACATCTCCTCTTTGACTCTGAGCACTTGTCCAACTCCTGTATGTGTATAAATGATTCCATGGAATAGCATTTAGTCCTCAAAGTAAGGAGGTTTTCAGATTGTCAATAAAACATAAGAATGATGGGTAAAGCTCTCTCTACATGCCACACTTGTTTTACTAAGCTGATTTTGTTTTTTAATGTAAACCAGCAAAACAATAAAATCTATAAATAGTGTGTTGACCAGCCAGTTTGCCTGATTTTTTTTGTATGTGTGGTTTTGGCATCACATAGACACCAAGAGAGAACTAATTTCCTGGAAGATGCTTTAGACGCTCAAGTTTGCATATTGAAAAAGCTGAATAACTTAAACTTCCTTTGCCAGTGCACCCCTGCATGTAATACTGGTCACTGTTCGTGAAAGGCCCACTGTAGTCTAAAGCTCACATGTCCCCCAAAAAGGATACGTCTGTGTGTCAGAATGAGAGAGATGGGTCTGGAGGACTGGAGCCTACAATATTTACTTATTTGTTTGTTTGTTATTTTAGATTGCCTGATCATAAAGCAAACTTTAGACCTGTAATGTTGAATGCACATAAATATGCCATTGTCATCCCCTTCTTCCACTAAGTATTTGTACTTTTTTTGGTAAGTATTTTACCATTTTGTCAACCATGGAGACCTGAACACCACTATCAAATTATATTACTAGCTATCATTTAATGATCACCTAATATGTGCCCATCACTGTGCTATGCATACCCTATGACCCAGCAATTCTACTCCTAGATATATACTTAACAGAAATGCTTATATATTTGTGCAGCAAAAGACATATATGAAAATGTTTGTAGCAGCGCTTTTTGTAATAGTCTCAAAATATAAACAACCCAAATGCCCATCAGCAGCAGAGTAGATTAATTGTAGTATGGTCCCACTGTGCATCAAGCTTATAGGAAATGTGCTTTATATGCTATGCTTACTTAATTTTCAAAATTCTGCAAATATGATTATTCTGTTTTACAGCAAAGCAAGGAAGTTCTGCAGGCTAAACTGACTTGTCTAAAATTATTCACCTAGTAAGTATTGCATCCAGATAAAGCTCTTCCAGGTTCCAAAGGCCAGACTCTTGATTACACCTCACTGCTGCTTAATAGCTGCCGTTTATTAAGCACTTTCTACTTGGCTCCTAGATGCTTTAAATGTGTCAGTGCATTTAATCTCATCCCATTTTAACCTCACAATAACTCTGCAAGGTTAGGAAACTGAAACTCAGAGAAACAAGAAAGTGGGAAAGTTGAGATTAAAACCCAGCTCCTTTGACCTCAAAACCCACATTTGTTCTGTCACGACACAATGTCTCATATGGTATAAGAAGCATTCTTTTTTCTAGAAATGAATTTATGAGATTTTTGGTGGAAATTTTTTATGTGCAAAATCAGAGACTGTGTAGTAAAAAGGGTTTGGTTGTATTGTAATTTTTTGTCCTAGAGTGTAAAATTGGGACTCTTAAACTTGATAGTCTATTTTGAAATTTTTCTCACTTTTAATTAAAAATAGTGATGGGGAAAAAGGAAATGGGGAAGATTAATGTTTCCTTAAAATGAACTTGATATTTTAAATGTTTGTGTTCGAAAAGTAATAGTAAGATGGACTGATGTTTTTATCTGGAATTTGTTGGGAAAAAATTGATGAATATGTTCAAGTTTATTTTCATTTTTTAAAAAAACAAAAATCTATAAATTGATTAAGAGAAAGTACCTAATATATAAAGATATAAAAATTTAAAAACCATATCTGTACAGTATTTCAAAATTGGGTCTCTAGGTAAGTAAAGCACTGTGCCATCTCTTCAGAGACCCGACAAGGACTCTCAGAAAACCCATGGAGGAATTGATGTATCAGTTCTTGCCATGAGCAGTTCCTGAGACCTTCCTGCATTTACAGCTCTGTAAGGCTGAGGATATACAAATCAGTAATAATTATGCCTCCAATGTCTGTGTGATTTCTCGGGCAACACTGCAGTTTCTCAGTGAGTCAGCTGTGCAGCTGAATAGACCCATATTACAGATGAGGAAGCCAGTGTTTGAAGGGGTGAAGTGACTTACCCAAATTCTCATGGCTAGTACGTGACAGAGCCGGGAATCAAACCCAGGTCTTCTGAATCCAACTCTTGTCTTTCCCCAACACATATCATCTATTCTTGCAATAATCCAACACATAACTGCTGATATTTTTGTGTTTTCAAAGAGTTGGGGGAAAATGGTCAACATTCTGTGTCCTTGGTGGCATAATTATTACCACAGAGTAACTATAGGAGTTAAATCATTTTTAATGCTACTGCTGTAGGAATTGATGTATTCCATACATTAGTGAGTAGGAGATGAGAGTGAAAGATAATTTTTTGCATCGATTGTGTTCTAATATCCCCACTGGTTTATCCCTAGTTAATGGTACATTGAGTGCACAGCAAAATGGGTAGAGAAATCATAGACCATAGGATCTGGAAGTAACCTTAGAGTTTGTCAAACCCCTTACTGTACAAAAGGGGGAAACTGAAGCCTTAGACATGAAGGGAGGGGCTACAGATTACACAACTTTTCCAGGGCAGAGTGAAGCCAACTCATCCATTATCTTCAACAGCATGGGAGATGCAGACTACCACCAGTACAGTGGATATGTTTGGGAGCTACAGAGATGAGAATTTTTAAAAAATTTACTGATATGTTTGTTTTTTATTCTCACTGTTGAGAAGACATGGAAGAATAAAAGATATTTTCCCAGTAGTTAGCCAAGCCTTGCCTCAGCTAAGTCTGAACAGCTTCCTTGCTTCATCATTAAGGGATTGGATCTGCAGCAGACAGGACAATAATCACATCCCTTCCCTGTTTGGGGCCATACCATAGAAAGCCCAGATTCTTACAATTTCTCATCTTGTTCTATTTCCCACATTGCCCGCAAGGCTACATTCAGTTCCTTAAATACACCAAGTGCTCTCTTACCCCAGGCCCTTTGTACATGTGATTCCCTCTGCCTGTAATACTTTTATGCCTCTGTCTACGTAACTAGATTCTTCTTTCAATTTAGGTCTTAAGTTAAATGTAGGGTTCCCAGATAAAATATAGGATTACCAGCCAAACTTGAATCTTCAATAAACAACAAATATCTCTTTCATATAAATATCTTCCAAATATTGCAAAGCACATACTTATACTAAAAAACCCATTGCTTATCTGAAATTCAAATTTAGCGGACAACTTGTATTAAAAAAGTTTTTTTTACATAAGTGTAGATTTACATGCAGTTGTAAGAAATAATACAGAGATCCTGTATGCTCTTCATCCAGTTTCCCCCAATGGTAACATCATATATAACTATAATATAATAGCACAACTAAGAAACTGACGATGATATAGTCCACTGATTTTATTCAGATTTCACCACTTTTACAAACACTGTGTGTGTGCGTGCGTAGTCTATGCAGTTTTACCACGTGTAGATTTGTGCAGCCAACACAATCAAGATACATACCAGTTCCATCGTGAGGTTTCCTCATGTTACTGTTTATAGCCATAGCCGTCCTCTCTCTTCCTCCCTTCCTAAGCCCTGGCAATCACTAATCTATTCCCTCTCTATATGTCTTTGTTAAGAGATGAGCGTTTCTAATAGTTCTATTCTTACTTTAACATATATTGGAAAAAATGAACACTTTAAAACCATGATTTCAGAGATATTGCTTAGGATGAAGGTAACTTGGGTATTTGAGTTTTGTAAAAGAGCCAATTTAAAGAAACACAGTGAGTAAGCAATAATTCCAATGATGCACAGCTATAACAAAAATTGTGGAGGTGGTGGATGAGGTGTTGGGAAACAGAACGTTTAATCAGGATAGAAGAAGCAGATTGGAGGGAGGGAGATTGTCTGTTCACCCCTTTTTAATTCTAAAGGTTACCCTTAAATGTGAGCTGGGCATTCCAAGCCAGTACTTCTAGTCTAGTTTTCAGGGCTCAATTACAGATTCAGCTAATTATCCCCATGCATTTGAGCAGACATAAGTGATTAAGTACAAGATAGCTCAGATATACCCTGGCTGGTTCTCTGTGAATAGAATAGAAGTTACCATGTGACAGGCAGAGTCTAAACTTTTAAGGTTTTTGTTAGACATAGTTTTGTTTTTCCACTTGTAATTCATACTCAGTTCTTAAAGAATCAAAGGGAAAAAAAATAAGGTAGAAATTAGAATACCTGAGCATATCCTAACATAAAGGTTAAGGAGAGGTGTTTGCATAAATCTGCAAAACTTATTTATATCTTCATATGCAAAAAAGGGGGAGGAAGAAGGGCTGAAAATATATATGATCATATAGATCTAAGGTATAATTATTGCCTGCTTTATTCTTCCTGTAGCTGTGATAACAAAGGAAATACAGTTTAAAAGGAGAGCTTAAGTACAAATGTTTTACCATTTTCTTCATCAAGGCAGCCTTTGTATTAATTAGAATAGACTCTCTCCCCACAATGTATTTATTTATCTTCTGTCTGGTAAACTGAAACCACAAGGGGGAATCTGCAGTGAGTTTTCATCCAGAAGAAATGCAACATCAATTCCATTAAACACTGCTTTCCACACTCTTGTACACAAAGTAGGCATTCAATAAATATTTGTTGTCTACTGCATTGATTTAATTTAGAATAACTTTTTACTAGTTTTAACAGCGAATCTAAAAGTTACACATTATTTCATATCCTAGTGAATTGAATTTTATGAAAACTGTTACCACTAGAGTTATTTTAAATTTTTATTTGTTTTCATTTCCCATAACTTCTAAACAACAACGAAATTGAATGAAAAATTCTCTTACTCACTGACTTACAACATTAAAAACAAACCTTTTATTTGAACTGGATTTACTCCACAGTTTCAGTACTGTCTAAAAATATTAATTTAGACAGCTTTTACTGAAAATACACAACAGAAATGGGATGGTGGTACAGTTAGTATAATCTTTAACACAAGTTATTCTAATTCTGGCTCTTAATATAAAATAACAATTTTGTGTTTGAGAATCTTGCTGCATCCTAATTAGAAACACCATGTTACTATATATCTAGAGGCTATATCTGTAATATTTATCACTGCATTAATTCATAGGAGTTTTCCCCTGAATATTATGAAGAGAGTCAGTGCATATTCTCTTTCAGAAAAATGTGTTTGGAGTTTCTCAATGGCTATTTTGGGAAAGAAAAAAAAACTTCATTTCATGTTCTAAATGTTATAAACCAGGCTTCTGTAACATTCTTCTGATTGAAAATTTGAAGAATGGGAAGTGATTATTCTCCAGAGGAAAAAATACGGTGAGAATGGCTTAAATGGTGATTGAACATTAAATAGAAGGACTATTAATGCCAGGGTAACTCTCATTTTTAAATCTGGTGGCGGTAAAGGGAAAAACTTTACTAAGAGAACACGTAGGGTTAGTATTTTTAAAAAATTTATTCATGCTAAATACAATAGCTGTTTATAAGAAACAAACTTGTAGTATTTATTCCACATCTAGTACCAGAACTGTGTTAGGAAGGAAAATGCAAATAAGACTCTAGTTTGATTCTTCATGGTAGTATTAAAAGAAAGGAACCACGGAAAGAAATGGATTCTATTGGAAGAATTTCTTGCCTTTTCTATCTTGCTAATAATATGATAAATATAAATAAATTGGCAAGGCTGAATCCATTTCCTCCCAAGGATGGATTGAACTTTTGGCTGTGTTTATTGACAAAGCATTTTCAAGTCCACTAGGCCTGCCAGGTAGTGCCCAGCTTACAGGTAAAGGGAGACTTTGGGTCACATCAACAGCCCTCTGGAGTTGTCACACCCTGCAGACAAAACAGGCGGGGCAGTATGGACTATGCTTTTATACACACACACAGAGACACACATGCACACACACATACACCCTCGAATTTACTGGGGAAGAGTTAAAAGAAACTGAACAAGTCCTCTAAAAGGATGAAAAGGGACCTAATAATTTACTCCCTAGAAGTCTTTCAGAAGGTATAAATCAATGACACTCATCCCAATGCAGCATCTCTCTTGCATTGAACCCTTCAACACCATTACCGTGTCAGAGCAAAAACACGGAAATGACTAGATCAAAACAGCCGGGGCTGAGGACATTTATCTTAGTCATTAGTGCACAGGAAGGTGACATTATATAAGATCAGATAGCTATGTACTCAGAAATCTGAAAATCAGTTTCCTCAGATGAATGAAATAGGAATTTGATAAATATCTATTGCATTTCTGGTATTCAGTATTTATCCTGGACTCAAAATTACATTCACTTTCTTGAAGAAAGAGTTTCTCCATTCCATACTCATAATAATCCTGGTCCTTCCTGACCCCTCCTCTCTGCAACCCTCCAACCCACCCACCCACCATTCATCCCCATTACCACCTTACTATCTGCCATTTCCCACCTTACTATATTTTTCTTGATGAGGATAAATTTGACAATTTAAATTAGAATTTCTTTAGGGAGATTACAAACCGTAATACCATCTTTTTGCTATTGCTTCATGAAGTCATTTTTCTCAATACTTTATTTTAGAAATTGGGATTAGTAGTTTAATTCAAAATTCTTTATTGAATGCCAGTTCTGTTCATAGAAAAAATTTCTCTTAGGGTTGAGTTTTTTATTGTTTTGTCCTACGCTATACTTGGAATGTGTTCTTGGAGGCCATGAAAAATCTCCACGTACCCACTGTACCATGTGTCCTTGGTCATGCAAGACTGCCTTCTCTCGGTAATGAAGCCAAAGTTAATTCCCTCAGAATGGTAAGTCCATGATTAGGCTTTGGTGGAAGTTTTTGTTTTGTTATGGAAGTGGTCTGCTATTTAGCAAGTCCCTGTTGCTACTTCTATCTTGAGAGTAGTAGTCCAAGAAAACTGATAAAAATTTTGATTTTTTTTTTTTGCTAGAGTTTGAACTAGGCATTTTAATATGGAAAAAAGTGGTCTGAGGAGATCCTGAGCTTAACTACTCCTCATTAGCTAATTAGAGAACTTTGACAGTAGAATCAAGTTTCTTGAACTTCCAGCAACTTTTGAGAAAATGCATCTTGGGGTCTGAAACCGTTTAGAATCCAGAGATGCCTCATTTACTCCCTAGGAGTAGTTTGGACCCTGGGAGAATTTTGACTCATTATAGTTTTTAACCTTCTGTCTGAAGGAGGAATTCACATGGAGGCAGACAGATAGAACAGAGCCTTCATTATAGCAGAAACATGCATTGTGAGCCCCCTTTATGTCTAGCAGTGGCCATGCAAAAGAGAGAGCGTTCTAAATTATACTTCTCAAAGAGAACATGGCAAATGAATTCAATTCTTTTAAACCAAATTGAATATCTAAAGGAAAATAAATCCAAAAAACCAACCTAGTTTTATGTGTCCCTTTTCCATAATTTCACTGAAGTCCCATTATTTGAATTGGGTTAGATCAAATTTAAGATAAAACACCTTAACACAAATTTGTAGAATGAGTTTTTATATTTAAAAAAAATTTTTTTACATCTTTATTGGAGTATAATTGCTTTAAAATGGTGTGTTTCTGCTTTATAACAAAGTGATTCAGTTATACATATACATTTGTTCCCATATCTCCTCCCTCCTGCATCTCCCTCCCTCCCACCCTCCCTATCCCACCCCTCCAGGTGGTCACAAAGCACGGAGCTGATCTCCCTGTGCCATGCGGCTGCCTCCCACTAGCTATCTGTCTTACGTTTGGTAGTGTATATATGTCCATGCCTCTCTCTTGCTTTGTCACAGCTTATCCTTCCCCCTCCCCATATCCTCAAGTCCATTCTCTAGTAGGTCTGTGTCTTTATTCCTGTCTTACCCCTAGGTTCTTCATGACATTTTTTTTCTTAAATTCCATATATATGTGTTAGCATATGGTACCTGTCTCTCTGTTTCTGACTTACTTCACTCTGTATGACAGACTCTAGGTCTATCCACCTCATTACAAATAGCTCAATTTCGATCTTTTTATGGCTGAGCAATATTCCATTGTATATATGTGCCACATCTTCTTTATCCATAGAATGAGTTTTTAAAAAAGAGAGAAAGAGACTTGTTTTGGGATGGAGAGATAGCTTTCCTATATTTGAATATCACTTGTATTCATAATGTTTCCCTGTCTAGCAATGGTTGGTTTTATTATGAAAATAAAGCTGAGAAAAATCCAAGTTCAGGAGAGAGACCTCACAGAACCTAGTAAGATATTATCAGATGCCCACGTGAAAAACCACAGAGCAGACTAAGGATGAAGCTCTTTTTTCTTATGCATTTCAAGATTACTGATAATAATTGAAATTCTAGGGAAATGTATATTTTTCAAATAATGGATTCAGCACAAAATCTGCATACACACACACACACAGCACACACACACAAACACACATCTAGCTGGACAACCAGTCAAGACAGACTCAGGTGAGTTTCATCAATGAGAGAACAGGAACTATTTCCCTTTAGAACAGATTTTTTTCTGGGGAAGAATTATTACATAGACTAGGATGACTCAAATATCTAACCAAAGGTTATGAATGAATTCTAATGGGGGATTTTCTGAAAGTGTTTCATTCATCCTGATTTTAGAGTCAACATTCATGAGTAAATCGTATTTATTCGTTTACTGAAATAAGAAACATATATTGAGAATTTACTGAGCACCAGGTACTATCCTAGATATGTAATGGAAGCACGGATAAAGAAAACCCACAGCCACTACCCTTGGAGTCTCACTTTCCAGCAGGGCCATAATGAACAGAGGAGCAAGGAGAGAGTGCTGTGGGGCAGGTGTGCATGTGGTCAGAGCAGATCAGGTTAAGAACAACTAATTCTGCCTCCATGGGGTAGGCGCAGGGGTGGGAAGGTGGGAGTGGTGATATTTGAACCAAACTTTGAAGGATGAGACTTGGTACCTGGGGAATATTGGTGCATCAATAGCAACCAGAAGGCAGAGTTACAAGGGGCTTGATTTAGTACAAAACCAGGAGCCAGCAGTGGCTGTCCTGGAGGCAAACACAGAGCCTAAGGAGAGGGAGGTAAGAGGGGTGGGGGCAGTCAGATGGGAAATTTCTGTTGGACATGCCTGGTGGCTCCACTATCTTTTATTATACCCAGCATCTATATGGGGACCCCCATAAAGGTGGATGGAGGTGTCTGGCAAGTCCTCAGACCAGTGGGAGAGAAAGGCAATCCAGGCAGAGGGAACAGCCTCTGCAAAGGCAAAACTGTGCAGCATAATCAAGAAGCGGCAAGTAGTCGTGGTGACTTGAGTATGGAACATGGGCCTGAGGTACAGTGCCACATCTGCCTACTGGAAGACCTGTCTGTGACAGGAATCACCTCCCCTGCATGGCGGGGGCTCCATGGGGCCAGTGAGAGACCCAAAGCCCTAACAAAATCTGCATTTCTCAAAAACAGCCACCGTGCTATTGATGAAACTGCTTCAGTGAGAACTTTGTTGTCTTTCAAGCTTCCCAAGCAAATACTTCACAGAGTGTCAAAGACATTACCAAAAACGGGTGCTTAGAAATTGGACAGAACTACTTTTGGTATATCATATCCTATAGGCTTAAAATTGTGCAATCTGTGAAAAATCCACAAGGCAGCCTAGAAAATAGGTGAGAGATAGGTGACTAAGAGATACTAAGGTACACTTATGAAAGGGTACCTTGGCAGAGGAAGTAAAAATGCAAGCATTGTGAGTTGAAGTGCGCATGGACTTTCACATGGTATTTGAGTCAAATGTCTGTATAACTTGGTACTCATCAATCTCTAGAGGACAAGCCAAAAAAGAACATGATGATATGCTGATAGGTTTCAGAGTCACATAAAATGGTATGAGAATTCATTTTTTATAAAGAGAAATGAGGATTACTAAACCCTTACATGTAACAGGAATGAATCTAGTCCTTGCCCTGCCTCTGATGGGTCATGTGAGCTTGAGAAAGTTACTTAACCACGTTGAACCTCTGTGTCTTTATTTTTTAAATGGAAATGATCCTACCTGCCTGTCAGCTAAAAGATGCCACACAGATAAAAGTGTATAGTAAACTGTCAGATACATATTAAAGATAGGGTTTATCAAAATATTTCATATGATAACCTTTAAGTTTCCATGGAGTTTATTTGAAAATGAATAACTGGAAATTAGAGTAGAACAAAATTGTAAGGTCAGGGTGGGATAGGGATGGTCAGAGTCAGAAAGAAGCTTGTTCTTTAAACCAGTAATCAAAGGACTGAATGCTTCTCTAAGAAAATATGTTCTCCTTTAAAAGAACAAGTCATATGATTCATGCGTAGGTAGGTCTTATAAAATGAAAGCAGATCTAGTCTCACACAGTTATTGTGAACAGCAAGCCTGTTATAAAACAAAGACCCATAGGTGTGACTTTTGTGTATCTCCCTTGTTTGTTAGCTGACAGCACAAGTGAGGAGGTGACAGGCCAGGGCGGGTTTAATAAATGACACCTTGGAGCAAACACATACCCAGAACTTTTCACTGCCAAGTAGTGCATGACTGGACAAACGTAAATATCTGGACCCAGAGGAGCCCTCCCTGCTTGTCTAAAGATGCTCAATGCAAACATCATAGAGAACCCTATGGACCATTAAGCTTCTACTTTCTTTCAAATTTACGAGTGTGTAGCCTTACAGCTTAGATTTTAGCAGAGCATCAGCGGTATCTTGTAAAGGGGGAATGTCGTTTAAGAAATCTACATATGGTGGTATTCACTTTTTCCAGTTCATAGTTCTATGCATTTTAACAAATGCAGAGATCTTGTGACCACCACGACCAGCAAACAGAAAACAGACCAGTTCCAATACCTTTTATAATCAGAGTCTTCCCCTATCCGTAACTCCTGGTAATCACTGATCTGTTCTCTGTTCCTATAGTGTTACCTTTTTCAGAATGTCATATAAATGGAGTTATTCAGTATGCAGTTTCTCGCTGGTTTAGGTTTTGAGCTATAAAAAGTTATAAAAAGGTACCTAGACCAGGGCATCAAAAGAAAGCTAAGCTTGGATTCAATTGGAGATGGGATTGGTTTTAGAGAACCATGTGCTTTCTGTTCATTCTTTATTACATCAGGTTGACAGGATTATGTTCTCATAAATGCTTTTTGCCTTGGGTTTTTCTTCTCTAGGGTATCAGTAGCTTTCTATCACTGACAGAGCAAACATTATTCCACAATCTTTTACTGACCACTTGTTTTTAAATCAGGATGTGGTGTACAGTGCTGGTGATTCAGAGGTGAGAGGCCTTGTTCTCTGCCATCAAGAGGCAAGAAGTTCTCCATCAGCTGCTCCCTGGTGTCAGATATGTGCTGTGGAATTCTCAATTCTTCTTGAACAACCTCTGGCTTATTTTCACTTTTATTTATTCAACATTTGAGCATGTGCTATATGCCAGGCACCTTTCTTGACATTTGGAATAAAATAGTGAACAAATCAAAAATTCCTATCTTAATAGAATTTACAGTCCAGCTGGTGGAGACAAATAAATAATAAAACATTAATATAATAAGTAAATTAAGTGCCATGTTGGAAAGTGAAGAATGATATGGAAAAAAGAAAAAGTACAGTGAAATAAGGGAGTGCTAGAGGAAGGTAGAGTTGCTATTTAAATGACTAATTGTTAGAAAAGGTGACATTTACTTGATAAAGGTGAGAAGATTAGTCATGAAGTTATCTGGTGAAAGAGCATTCCAGGCAGAAGGCATTTCTAGTGCGAAGGTCCTGAGGTAGGAGCATGCCCAGAGTGTTAAAGGAAGAGGAAGACAGACAGACTGGCTGGAGACGAGAGAGCAAGGGGGTAGGAGATGAGATCGTAGAATTAATCGGGGGTTGGGGAATGAGAACAAGTGGGACCCAGGAGACCATTATAAAGTATCTGGTTTTCACTCTGAGGGAGATAGGAACCATAGCGGGGTCTTGAGAAGAGGCATTGCTTGGCTTAACTTACATTTTACAAGAATCTCTCTGGAAACTGTTTTGAAAATAGATTGTGGGAAGCAGTGGAGATACAGGGAATCTATTGTGGTGCTCCAGGAGAGAAATGACGTTGTAAGGACCACGGTATTAGCAGTGGAGGTCAGGAAAGTTGGATTCCGGGTATATTTTTAAGGCAGATCCAACATGATTCTCTAAGAGTTTGGAAATAGGTTGCGATTTTTTTTTTTTTTAAAGAGTATTCAAACATGATTCCATTTAATTTTGGCCTGGGGAACTGAAAGTCTGGAATTCCCATCAAATGAGTAAGAACAAGGCATAAACATAATATTACTTGGGGAGAGAAGATCAGCACATATTGAATATAAAGTAGATATTAGGTATCCTTGCAGATTTGGTAGAGAAGTATGAGCTAGAGATGCACATTTGAGAGTTCTTGGCGTAGAGATAGTGTTTAAAGTCATGTGACTAGATCACACAGAGAAGGTATCAGATCATCTTTCTGTCTTGGGTTTAATAGCTAAACTGAAATAGAAATCTGAAACTAGATGGGAAAGCCTCATTCTCTCAGAAATTCAGTGTGTCTTGCAGTTTGGCCTGGGTTTTTCTGGACAGTGGTCCCCCCTCCCTCCCTCCTTCCCTCCCTCCCTCCTTTCATCCTTCCTTCTCTTCTTCCTTCCACTCTGTCTTCTTATTCATCAGCACCACCAACTTCCTCCATTCAAAGTAGAGGAAGAAAAACAGACAACGAGAGAAAAGAAGAAGGAGGGAAGGGGAAGAGATTTCTTTTTAAACTGCTGATTTTTGATCATATAATCCCACTTCTCTTATTTTCACAATGATATATATATAGTGACTGACAAGTAACTAATCCATATATATAGATTAGTTAACTATATATATATATATATATATGGATTAGTTAACAATGAAAATGGTTTTGATTATTCACATATCTAAAGAGCCAAGGAGATAAAATGGACAGTTTTGTTTATTCTTTAAATGTGTTTCCCCACTTCCAAATTCCATTGAAAAGGGTGCTGAAGAATTTTCTAGTCTTTGCTCTTAAAGAGAGGCTGCCGGTGAGTTTTACTGAAGAACTTCTGTACAGCATGAGGAGACAGTTGTTTATTTTCATTGCACTTTCCAATTCTCAAGTGTTTGGACTGTTAAAGTTGCCCAGTAGGGTCAAGATTCAGCAATAAGGCAGGCTTTTCATAATGTGACATGATTAGCTACCAAAAACTGCCTTTTCTCCCCCGAAACCAAAACGAGCCTCATAGATGAGCTGGGAATCGTGTGTATACAGCGTTGCTCTATACACTGTTCTGAAGTAACTATTCCCTTTCCACTCCACTCGGTGCCCACAGGAACACTAGACAGGCCCAGGAACAGCTCCCACTTGTGGAATAGAGGCCAGGATTTGCACATCTGACCAGGAGCCTGTCACCCCTAACATGAACATGTATACGCCTCAGTCAGGGGGACCTTGACCCTCTGCTTTCACCGTGTCCATGGCCTCTCTCCAGATTGCTGTCTCTACACCGCTGGGCCCTGAGGACTGACCCCTCTACAGAACTCTCCCCCATACTGCTTCTGCCTTCCCCACCATCCATCATGCTGATCACCTTCTCCTGTACCAGGGTGGGTGGGCCCTTCTGGAGAAAATTGCACAAACAGAAGCCTAGTTCAAAGAGCCTCCATAACACTAACTTCTTACCCCATCTCCCAATCCCCCATCTCAGTTTCCTTCTTCCAAATATTCCCAATTACAACTCTTTTGAAATTAAACTCATACTACTCTTCTTACTTTAAGTGTAAGAAGATGGTAATGACCAAGGTCTGGTTTAGGGAAGGTTGACAAGGAAAATAAATAGCCACAATAACATTATGTTCATTAGGAAGTGAAAGGAGTAGATTGAAGAGATTAAAAAATGAAAATTGACATAATAAGTCAATCATTTTAATAAATAATAGTTATTTTTATGTGGTATGTAAGAAAGTAAAAAATAATCAAGGGGACTTCCCTGGTGGCACAGTGGTTAAGAATCTGCCTGCCGATGCAGGAGACACGAGTTCGAGCCCTGGTCTGGGAAGATCCCACATGCCATGGAGCAACTAAGCCCGTGCACCACAACTACTGAGCCCACGCTCTAGAGCCCGCGAGCCACAACTACTGAGCCTGCGTGCCACAACTACTGAAGGCCACGTGCCTAGAGCCCATGCTCTGTAACAAGAGAAGCCACCGTCATGAGAAGCACGCACACTGCAATGAAGAGTAGCCTCCACTCTCCACACTAGAGAAAGCCTATGTGCAGCAATGAAGACCCAACACAGCCAAAAATAAATAACATAAAAAATGTAAAAAAAAAAAAATCAAGGACCTTTTCTTTAGATAGTAAGCTGAATTTCCTCTTTCATAAAGAACAGAGTGAAGCATGGATAGAGAGATGATAAAGGAGCACAGCAGCTGCTACGTTGGCTTGAAAGCTAGTAATGCGATAGTAATGAACCCAAAGGATGATGGGCCCTCGCAGGTTGTCCAGTAATGAAATATTGAATAAATACCATAGCGATTGCTCCTCCCCACCAGACAGATACACATCTGTGCAACTAGCCATCTGGCAGGCTTTGGTAAATAAAACTGTCATGCTTCATTATCTGAGTTTCTGTGAGACCCCTAACAAAACATTCACCAGCCCAATCACCCCCCAGACAACTATTTATATCTAAAAACAGGATGATTACATGGTATCTCTGCTCCATAGACCCTAACGTTTGGTCGGCTCATTTCATGGGTGGTGTTTGGGATTGCAAATTAACATTGTCTCATCAAAGGTCATTTGTTTGGTGTTATTTAGTCCTATTCTGACAGAAAAGTAAAGGTATAGTTTCTGATATTGATAATGAGTTCTATTTTTACTATATGCTTGGGGAAGAATAAAAAAGGCAATACCTGAATCCAAGTAGGAAAAGAGGTGGAAACTCTTCAATGTTTGTTTAATGAAAACTGAATTTCTTTAGACAAGCTAATTCTAAATCAGCTAAACTTACCTCTTATTTTTCTCAGAATGCTGCATACCTATTTTGCATGTTGCTGCTTCCAATAATATTTTCATACAGAATTCGGAAACTTTCCAAAGGAAGGACACTTTTTTTTTTTTAATGTTACTCTCTTGCCTAATTTTATTTATTTATTTATTTTTTGTGGTACACGGGCCTCTCACTGCTGCGGCCTCTCCCGTTGCGGAGCACAGGCTCTGGACGTGCAGGCTCAGCAGCCGCCCCGCGGCATGTGGGGTCCTCCCAGACCGGGGCACGAACCCGCGTCCCCTGCATCGGCAGGCGGACTCTCAACCGCTGCGCCACCAGGGAAGCCCGGAAGGACACTTTTTACTGTTCTCTGTTGTTAGTACATCTTGCTGTCATCACTCTGCTTTCCATTGATCTCAAGATAAGAATTGTATATTAGCAAAGCTAGGAAACAGGGATTTGGAGTTTGATGCAGACTTCTAAATGGCAAAAAAACATAATTTATGAAAATGTTATTTTTAGAAGTTGAGAACATAGTAGACACGTAGTAAAAGTACTTTCTAGTTTGTTACAAAGGACTCTGTGGTTGTAAAGAAAAAAATTTCCTAGAGCTCTTGGTATAGGAATTAAAACAGCATATAAATGATCAGTGGAGATAAAATCAGGACTCACAGAGAAAGGAATCTTTGTTTCTTGCACTGCAAAGAAGTTTGTGTCTTTAGGACTCTGTGCCTAGCACACAGTAGGTGCTTCATGAACATTTCTTCAATGAATCTGTAGCAGAAAATATTTATAATCTCCCTGTAGCTTTCCAAGAGGCAGTATTTCCTCAACTCTACTGCTAGAGATTTGAAAGTGCTATGTGGTTTGTAAAGGAAAGAAACTGAATGTCACCTCTGCAATTTGGGCAGCATAAATGAGGGCTACAGTTAGTGCAAAGAGTCAGGCAGAGCAATGTGGAAGTGACTCGAGTTCAAAATTCATCATAGATCCTTCAGTTGACTAATTAATCCACCCATCATTCAGGGGTTTATGTGGCCCTTTCCCTCTAGGGTGGAATAGAATTGAGATAGTGCTTCTCAAAGTCATGGTCATCAGATACTTTCATAGCTAATATACATTTGTGCACAAGATGGAGGGGGTGTCCATTCATTCTCTTGAATGTCCTGGTTTGTTGGTAATGTTTCAAAACCATTTTGCTGCAAAATGAAGCACTGTGTAGGCTCAGAGTAGGGTATCCTGTATATGCTGGCTCTTAAATCTGGTATTTAGTCTTATGTCAAGAATTGAGCCTGACAGTGATGTTTTGGAGCGATGCCTGTGAGGTACTGAATTCATTACTATCTACATACCCTGAAGGGCGAAGGGTTTAGGCAGGTACCCAAGAGATGAGTCTTGACAGGACTGTCTTCTGATATAAAATATAATCATATTGGTGTGTCTCTATTGATATTGTGCTGTAGACTGATATTCTACTTTTAGAATATTCTGTAACAGAAGCTGTATGTCGCAGGTTATTACATGATGCTTCTCTGTTATAGGATAGTATTTTGAGATGTGCTAAAGTTTTTGAGAGTGGGAGTTCAGTGCTGGGGCATATGATGCATATCACCACTAAGAGTCTAAAATAACACCCTACTCTATTACTCTCTATCCCTTTGTCTTGATCACTTTCTCATGTTGTATGTATTTATTGTTTATGGTCCCTTGCCCACAGTAGAATGTAAGGTCCACAAGGGTGGGGAGTTTGTCTGCCTGTTTACCATTGTACCCTGGTGTTTAGAACAGTTCCCGGCATGTGATGAGTGCTTAAAACATTTGTTGAATTAATAAATGATGTATTCTGTGATAATCCTAAATCTGGGCATGGGTGTCTTTGCTTTAATTTCTTTTCGATGCACTGCTTCAAATTATTTAGCTGGTTGCTCTGATCTAGAGCCATCCATTAGAATTCAGTGGTGCCATTTGGTTGAATCATAGCCTCTCTTCTTTCCGGTATGGCTTCTAGCTAAACAACTCCATAAATAGTTCATCCCATTGCCTGTAGTGACCTCAGGTTGGCCAAAAGCAATAGCCCCTGTCCTTTATCTCCCTCTCACATTGGACAGAGTGAATTATCATCTTTCTTGCTCTCACTCATATACTTAGCTAAGGACCTCCCTCTCGTGGTTTTTAATTTATCTTTCCACACTGTTCCTCTTGGCAAGCTTTTCTGTACTGAGGGATTCTAAAAACCACTAACTCATCAATGAAAGTTGGAATAGTACAGTGAGCAAGAACTCAAGCATTGAATTCATGCAAACATGGGTTCAAATCCTGGTGTCAGCACTTGCTGGTTTACACCCTTGGACAAGTTACTTAAACTCCACATCTCTCAGTTCCCTTATCTGTAAAAATGAGTTAATGATAATATCTGTCTCCCATAATGGCGTAGAGTAAGCATTCAATAACCATTGTCTATTAATATTACTAGTAATTTGTGTCTAGACATGCCTCTCCAGGCTTAACCATTTGCGGACTCTCTAGACGCATCTGTCACAGGCCTCATTCATTTTAAAGCTAAGAATCAGCTGGCAAAAGCTGAGCTGCACTGTCTCGTTTCTCACATCTCCTACCATGCCCGCTAACCTAGGGGTTGCCCACCTGTAGTTTGCATGGGACAACAATATTTTAAAAGACATTTTTTGGTAAAAATTAGAAACCAAGATGGCGGAGTAGAAGGACGTGCTCTCACTCCCTCTTGCGAGAATACCAGAATCACAACTAACTGCTGAACAGTCATCGACAGGATGACACTGGAACTCACCAAAAATATACCCCACATCCAAAGACAAAGGAGAAGCCACAATGAGATGGTAGGAGGGCACAATCACAATAAAATCAAATTGTATAACTGCTGGGTGGGTGATTCACAAACTGGAGAACACTTATACCACAGAAGTCCACCCACTGGTGTGAAGGTTCTGAGCCCCATGTCAGGCTTCTGAACCTGGGGGTCCGGCAATGGGAGGATGAATTCCTAGAGAATCATACTTTGAAGGCTAGCAGGATTTGATTGTAGGACTCTGACAGGACTGGGGGAAACAGAGACTCCACTCTTGGAGGGCACACACAAAGTAGTGTGTGCATCAGGACCAAGAGGAAGGAGCAGGGACCCCAAAACAGACTGAACCAGACCTACCTGCTAGTGTTGGAGGGTCTCCTGCAGAAGTGGGGGTGGCTGTGGCTCACCGTGGGGACAAGGACACTGGCAGCAGAGGTTCTGGGAAGTACTCCGAGGTGTGAGCCCTCCCAGAGTCCACCATTAGCCCCACCAAAGAGCCCAGAAAGGCTCCAGTATTGGGTCGCCTCAGGCTAAACAACCAACAGGGAGGGAACTCAGCCCCACCCATCAGCAGACAAGTGGATTAAAGTTTTACTGAGCTCTGCCCACCAGAGCAACAGCCAGCTCTACCCACCACCAGTCCCTCCCATCAGGAAACTTGCACAAGCCTCTTAGATAGCCTCATCCACCAGAGGGCAGACAGCAGAAGCAAGAAGAACTACTATCCTGCAGCCTGTGGAACAAAAACCACATTCACAGAAAGAGAACAAGATGAAAAGGCAGAGGGCTATGTACCCGATGAAGGAACAAGATAAAACCCCAGAAAAGCAACTAAATGAAGTGGAGATAGGCAATCTCCCAGAAAAAGTATTCAGAATAATGATAGTGAAGATGATCCAGGACCTCAGAAAAAGACTGGAGGTGAAGATCGAGAAGATGCAAAAAATGTTTAACAAAGATCTAGAAGAATTAAAGAACAAATAAACAGGGATGAACAATACAATAACTGAAATGAAAACTACACTAGAAGGAATCAATAGCAGAATAAATGAGGCAGAAGAACGGATAAATGACCTGAAAGACAGAATGGTGGAATTCAGTGCTGTGGAATAGAATAAAGAAAAAGGAATGAAAAGAAATGAAGACAGCCTAAGAGACCTCTGGGACAACATTAAATGCAGCAACATTCGCATTATAGGGGTCCCAGAAGGAGAAGAGAGAGAGAAAGGACCCGAGAAAATATTTGAAGAGATTATAGTCGAAAACTTCCCTAACATGGGAAAGGAAATAGCCACCCACGTCCAGGAAGCTAAGAGAGTCCCATACAGGATAAACCCAAGGAGAAACACGCCGAGACACATAGTAATCAAACTGGTAAAAAATAAAGACAAAGAAAAATTATTGAAAGCAGCAAGGGAAAAACAACAAATAACATACAAGGGAACTCCCATAAGGTGAACAGCTGATTTCTCAGCAGAAACTCTACAATCCAGAAGGGACTGGCATGATATACTTAAAGTGATGAAAGGGAAGAACCTAAAACCAGGATTACTCTACGTGGCAAGAATCTTATTCAGATTCGATGGAGAAATCAAAAGCTTTACGGACAAGCAAAAGCTAAGAGAATTCAGCACCACCAAACCAGCTCTACAACAAATGCCAAAGGAACTTCTCTAAGTGGGAAACACAAGAGGAGAAAAGGACCTACAAAAACAAACACAAAACAATTAATAAAATGGTCATAGGAACATACATATCTATAATTACCTTAAACGTGAATAGATTATATGTTCCAACCAAAAGATACAGGCTCGCTGAATGGATACAAAAAGGAGACCCATATATATGCTGTCTACAAGAGACCCACTACAGACCTAGGAACACATACAGACTAAAAATGAGGGGATGGAAACGATACTCCATGCAAATGGAAACCAAAAGAAAGCTGGAGTAGCAATTCTCATATCAGAAAAAAATAGACTTTAAAATAAAGACTATTACAAGAGACAAAGAAGGACACTACATAATGATCAAGGGATCAATTCAAGAAGAGGATATAACAATTGTAAATATTTACACGCCCAACATAGGAGCATCACAATACATAAGGCAAATGCTAACAGCCATAAAAGAGGAAATCAGCAGTAACACAATAACAATAGGGGAGTTTAACACCCCATTTTCACCAATGGACAGATCATCCAAAATGAAAATAAATAAGGAAACAAAAGCTTTAAATGACACGATAGACCAGATAGATTTGACTGATATTTATAGGACAAGCCATCCAAAAACAGCAGATTATACTTTCTTCTGAAGTGTGCACGGAACATTCTCCAGGATAGATCACATCTTGGGTCACAACAGCCTCAGTAAATTTAAGAAGATTGAAATCATATCAAGTATCTTTTCTGACCACAACGATATGAGATAAGAAATGAATTACAGGGAAGAAAAGGTAAAAACCACAAACACATGGAGGCTAAACACTACGTTACTAAATAACCAAGAGATCACTGAAGAAATCAAAGAGGAAATCAACAAATACCTAAAGACAAATGACAGTGAAAATACGATGATCCAAAACCTATGGGATGCAACAAAAGCAGTTCTAAGAGAGAAGTTTATAGCTATACAAGCCTACCTCAGGAAACAAGAAAAATCTCAAATAAACAATCTAACCTTACGCCTAAAGGAACTAGAGAAAGAAGAACAAACAAAACCCGAAGTTAGCAGAAAGAAGTCATAAAGATGAGAGCAGAAATAAATGAAATAGAAACAAAGAAAACAATACCAAAGATCAATAAAACTAAAAGCTGGTTCTTTGAGAAGAAAAACAAAATTGATAAACCATTAGCCAGACTCATCAATAAAAAGAGGGAGAGGACTGAAATCAATAAAATTAGAAATGAAAAAGGAGAAGTTACAACAGACACCGCAGAAATACAAAGCATCCTAAGAGACTACTACAAGCAACTCTATGCCAATAAAAAGGAAAACCTGGAAGAAATGGACAAATTTTTAGAAAGATATAACCTTCCAAGACTGAACCAAGAAGAAATAGAAAATATGAACAGACTAAACACAAATAATGAAATTGAAACTGTGATTAAAAGTCTTCCAACAAGCAAAAGTCCAAGACCAGATGGCTTCAGGGGTGAATTCTATCAAACATTTAGAGAAGAACTAACACTCATCCTACTCAAACTCTTCCAAACAATTGCAGAGGAAGGAACACTCCCAAACTCATTCTGTGGGGCCACCATCATCCTGATATCAAAACCGGACAAAGATACTGCAAAAAAAGAAAATTACAGACCAATGTCACTCATGAATATAGATGCAAAAATCCTCAACAAAATACTAGCAAACAGAATCCAACAACACGTTAAAAGGATCATATACACCATGATCAAGTTGGATTTATCCCAGGGATGCAAGGATTCTTCAATATACGCAAATCAATCAATGTGATACACCATATTAACAAATTGAAGGAGAAAAACCATATGATCATCTCAATAGATGCAGAAAAAGCTTTTGACAAAATTCAACACACATTTATGATAAAAACTCTCCAGAAAGTGGGTATAGAGGGAACCTACCTCAACATAATAAAGGCCATATATGAAGAACCCACAGCAAACATCATTCTCAATGGTGAGAAACTGAAAGCATTTCCTCTAACATCAGGAACAAGACAAGGATGTCCACTCTCACCACTATTATTCAACATAGTTTTGGAAGTCCTAGCCATGGCAATCAGAGAAGAAAAAGAAATAAAAGGAATACAAATTGGAAAGGAAGAACTAAAACTGTCACTGTTTGCAGGTGACATGATACTAGATGTAGAGAATCCTAAAGATGCCACCAGAAAACTACTAGAGCTAATCAATGAATTTGGTAAAGTTGCAGGATACAAAATTAATGCACAGTAATCTCGTGCATTCCTATACACTAATGATGAAAAATCTGAAAGAGAAATTAAGGAAACACTCCCATTTACCACTGAAACAAAAAGAATAAAACACCTAGGAATAAACCTACCTAGGAAGACAAAAGACCTGTATGCAGAAAACTATAAGACACTGATGAAAGAAATTAAAGATGATACCAACAGATGGAGAGATATAGAATGTTCTTGGATTAGAAGAATCAATATTATGAAAATGACTATACTACCCAAAGCAATCTACAGATTCAATGCAATCCCTATCAAATTACCAATGGCATTTTTTACGGAACTAGAGCAAAAAATGTTAAAATTTGTATGGAGACACAAAAGACCCCGAATAACCAAAGCAGTCTTGAGGGAAAAAAACGGAGCTGGAGGAATCAGACTCCCTGACTTCAGACTATACTACAAAGCGACAGTAATCAAGACAATATGGTACTGACACAAAAACAGAAATATAGATAAATGGAACAAGATAGAAAGCCCAGTGATAAACCCATGCACCTATGGTCAACTAATCTATGACAAAGGAGGCAAAGATATACAATGGAGAAAAGACAGTCTCTTCAATAAGTGGTGCTGGGAAAACTGGACAGCACATGTAAAAGAATGAAATTAGAACACTCCCTAACACCATACACAAAAATAAACTCAAAATGGATTAGAGACTTAAATGTAAGACTGGATCCTATAAAACTCTTAGAGGAAAACATAGGAAGAACACTCTTTGACATAAATCACAGCAAGATCTTTTTTGGTCCACCTCCTAGAGTAATGAAAATAAAAACAAAAATAAACAAATGCGACCTAATGAAACTTCAAAGCTTTTGCACAGCAAAGGAAACCATAAACAAGACAAAAAGACAACCCTCAGAATGGGAGAAAGTATTTGCAAATGAATCAATGGACAAAGGATTAATCTCCAAAATATAGAAACAGCTCATGCAGCTCAATATCAAAAAAACAAACAACCCAATTGAAAAATGGGCAGAAGACCTAAAGAGACATTTCTCCAAAGAAGACATACAGATGGCCAAGAAGCACATGAAAAGCTGCTCAACATCACTAATTATTAGGGAAATGCAAATCAGAACTACAATGAGGTATCACCTCACACCAGTTAGAATGGGCATCATCAGAAAATCTACAAACAACAAATGCTGGAGAGGGTGTGGAGAAAAGGGAACCCTCTTGCACTGTTGGTGGGAACGTAAATTGATACAGCCACTATGGAGAAGAGTATGGAGGATCCTTAAAAAACTAAAAATAGAATTACCATATGATCCAGCAATCCCACTACTGGGCATATACCCAGAGAAAACCATAATTCAAAAAGACGCATGCACCCCAATGTTCATTGCAGCACTATTTACAATAGCCAGGTCATGGAACCAACCTAAATGCCCATGGACAGACGAATGTATAAAGAAGATGTGGTACATATATATAATGGAATATTACTCAGCCCTAAAAAGGAATGAAATTGGGTCATTTGTTGAGACGTGAATGGATCTAGAGACTGTCATACAGAGTGAAGTAAGTCACAGAAAGAAAAACAAATATCGTATGTTAACGCATATATGTGGAACCTAGAAAAGTGGTACAGATGAACCGGTTTGCAGGGCAGCAATTGAGATACAGATGTAGAGAACAAACTTACGGACACCAAGGGGGAAAACAGCGGGGGGTTGGGGTTGGGGTGGGATGAATTGGGCTATTGGGATTGACATGTATACACTGATTTGTATAAAATGGATGACTAATAAGAACCTGCGGTATAAAAAAATAAATTAAATAAAATTCAAAAATTAAAAAAAAACCCAAACTCTATAAAAAACAAGTGGCATTTATGAGACAGCTGGGAAAAAAAAAGACATTTTTTGATAGGGAAAAAAGTTTACATTATAAGAATGCTAATTTTTACTTAACAATTGATGACCTTTAAAAAATACCAATTTCTACTATCTCCATGATTTCACTAAAAAGTATTTTAATTCTTCCCAAATCTAGAAAGGGTAAAATCTTGGAATACAGAATGAACAGTCCTTCTTAAAAAGAATATCTAGAAACTATATCTGTACTGTGCCATCTATGAATCCATATCTTTATCTATTCCACTGCCTTTGTTTTGTTTTTCTCATTTCACTGGAGACCTGTGAAAATTTTGTACAGAAAAGCACTGGGTGACAGTCTGGCATATGCAGTCCCTTCTTTATCATGTCAAAACTATCTCAAGCTACTTTAAAATCTCCCAGGGAAGATTCTGTAGCCTCCTTTAAATTCTCTTCTAATGGTCACTCCTACTCTCTGTCAGAAATTTTAATCTCCTATGACACTTTATGACCTATATGTTGTGATTTGCATTAGTTCACTTTAGTATCTCCTCACTTCCATCAAAGAATAGATACATACTAGACACTTTGCTTGTATAATCTACATAGAGTTGGGGCATATAGGCTATCTTGGATATTCCAGAAAAAATTTGTTCTAACACCAGAATTATTTTTTTCCTCTCACATAGAATCATGAGACTTCACTCCCACCAGCTAGCTTCGCCCAAAATGTCCTCAGCCCCAGAACATCCTGAAGAGATGACATAATCAGATAAGTTAAATAATGCAAGAGGTAATAACTTTTCAAACAACATAAAGAATGTCACAAGACAGCATATGACTAATTGCCATATTAATGACATTGAAAATCTATGCCTCAGTAGCCCAGAATTAGTGAGTGCTCACTGGTACTTTGAATGTCTGTGTTAATTTATTCATAAAACAGCACGTTACTGCCTTCACCAGTTTTTTCAGATACCTCAGTTTCTATTCCAGCTATCTGATTCTTGTCTAATTACTGATCTTACCAGCAATCTTTCTAACCACCATCTCCAGCATCACCTCTTTACTTATCTTGAGTCCTTCCAACTAATTTGATCAAGACTCTCCTCTTCTTAAATGCACCCTATACAGTGATTTTCATCAAGCACCACCTTATGTTTGTCATATTCTCTATAAATGTTCACAAAATCCCACTTATTGACTTACCAAATGGCCCTTTTCCAGCTGGTTTTGTGCTACCAGGACAAAACCATGACTAAACATCTCTCACCCACCAGTCAAGCCACCTCCTGGCTTCTCTACCCACCATATTTTCTCTTTGTTTCAGATAGCTAATCCTGGTGATTTTTGGTTAGCAGCCCTATAGTATTTTTTAGAACTAACTTTCAATTGTTAACACTGACCTAGGATTCAGAAGACCAAGACTTAAATCCTCAAGAGACCCATACTAACTAACCTTAAACAAGTCACTGACATAGTAAAAACCACAGAGTAAAATGGTAATTCTAGAAATTGGTACTTTTAAAAATGTTATTACTTAGTGAAATAAAAATAAGGCAGCCCTATAAAGTAATCTTTGTCCCTAACGACAACAGCAAAAATTGTCTTCTGAAATATTGCTGATCATGCAATCCACGTGTCTAACAACGCCTAGGTTAGCAGGTGTGGTGGGAGATGTGGGCAGGGAGACAATGTAGCTTAGCTTTTATCAGATGATCTTAACTTTTTTTTTTTTAATTAATTAATTTATTTTTTGGCTGCGTTGAGTCTTCCTTGCTGCGCGCGGGCTTTCTCTAGTTGCGGCAAGCAGGGGCTACTCTTTGTTGTGGTGCGCTGGCTTCTCATTGCGGTCGCTTCTCTTGTTGCAGAGCATGGGCTCTAGGCGAACAGACTTCAGTAGTTGTGGCTCGCGGGCTCTAGAGCGCAGGCTCAGTAGTTGTGGCACACACGCTTAGTTGCTCTGCAGCATGTGGGATCTTCCCAGACCAGGGATCGAACCCGTGTTCCCTGCATTGGCAGGTGGATTCTTAACCACTGTGCCACCAGGGAAGTCCCTCAGATGATGCTTAGCTTTAAATCCAGCTGGGCCTGAGAGAGATGTGTCTGGAGAGTCAATGAGTGTTTAAGCCTGGAGAGGTATGTCTAGACATACCTCTAGGTATGTCTAATTCTAAGACTAGGTAAGTTACTGAGTATACTCAAACTGATATATCAACAAATGAGATGATGTATGTGACTGCACTTTGTAACCTCTGAGCTTTATGTAAATAAGACAGTTCTACTATTCTGAAGCTGATTGCATCCTACTAATGTTTCAGTTGAGTGTCTGGTGCTTTTGGACAAGCAATAGAAAGGAGTAACAGCATCTGGGTCTAGGTCATGGCCTGACCCTGACCCACTGGAGGGCTTATCCCTGGGATTTTATATTTTTATCTGAAAAAATGGGGACCTTTTTTCCTGGTTTCAAAAATTTAATGATATCTGCTATAAACAGTTACATGCCAACAAATTGGACAACCCAGAAGAAAAGGATAAATTCTTAGAAACATACAACCTACCAATACTGATTCATGAAGAAATAAAAAATCTGAACTAGTAAGGAGATTGAATTAGTAATCAAAAATCTCCCAACAGACAGAAGTCCAGGACCTGATGGCTTCACTGGTGAATTCTACCAACCATTTAGAGAAGAATTAATACCAGTTCTTTTCTTCTTTAAAGATTTTTTTTAATGTGGACCATTTTTAAAGTCTTTATTGAATTTGTTACAATATTGCTTCTGTTTTATGATTTGGTTTTATGACCCCAAGGCATGCAGAATCCTAGCTCCCCAACCAGAAATCGAACCTTCACCCCTGCATTGGACTGTGAAGTCTTGACCACTAAACCACCAGGGAAGTCCCCCAACCCTTCTTAAAGTCCTCCAAAAGAATAAAAGAGGAAATACTTCCAAACTCGTTTTACAAGACCACCATTACCCTGATACTAAAACCAGGATACTACAAGAAAAGAAAATTACAGGCCAATATCCCTGATGAACATAGAAGCAAAAATCCTCAACAAAATTTTAAGAAACCTAATTCAACAATACATTAAAAAGCTCATACACCATGATCAAATGAGATTTATTCCAGGGATGCAAAGATTGTTCAGCACTCACAAGTCGATCAATGTGATGCACCACATTAGTAAAACAAAGGTTAAAAATCATATGATCATCTCAATAGGTGTAGAAAAAGCGTTTGACAAAATTCCACATTTATAAACACTCTCAACGAACTTGGCGTAGAGGGAACATATTGCAACAAAATAAAGGCCATATATGACAGGCCCATATCATACTCAGTAGTGAAAAGCTAAAAGCTTTTCCTCTAAGATCAGGAACAAGACAAGGATGCTCATTCTTAGCCCTTTTATTCAGTGTAGTACTGGAAATCTTAGCAAGGGCAATCTTAGCCAAGAAAAAGAAATAAAGGTCATCCAAATTGGAAAAGAAGTAAAACTGCCTCTATTTGTACATGTCATGATATTATATGCAGAAAACCCTAAAGACTCCAGCAAAAAACTGTTAGAAATAATCAATGAATTTAGTAAGCTTGCAAGATACAAAATCAGTATACAAATATCAATTGTGTTTCTATACACTAACAATGAACTATCAGAAAGAGAAATTAGGAAAACAAATTTATAATTGAATCAAAAGAATAAAATACATAGGAATAAACTTAACCAAGGAAGGGAAAGATCTGTACACTGAAAACTATAAGACATTGATGAAAGAAATTGAAAAAGACACAAAGAAATGGAAAATTACACTGTGCTCATGGACTGGAAGAACTAATGTTATTAAGATGTCCATATTTCCTAAAGCAATCTACAGATTCAGTACAATCCCTATCAAAATTCCAATGGCATTTTTCACAGAAATGGAAAAGGCAATCCTGAAATTTGTTTGAAAACACAAAAGACCCCAAAGAGCTAAAGCAATCTTGAGAAAGAACAAAGCTGAAGGTATCATGTGCCCTGATTTCAAACTATATTACAAAGCTACAGTAATCAAAACAGTATGGTACTGGCACAAAACAGACACAAAGGTCTGAACAGAATAGACAGCCCAGAAATAAACCCATGCATGTATGGTTGATTAATTTATGACAAAGGACCCAAGAATATACAATGGAGGGAATAATAGTCTCTTCAATATATGGTTTGGGAAAACTGGACAGCCACCTGCAGAAGAATGAAACCAGACCCTACCTTACACCATACACAAAAATCAACTCAAAATGGATTAAAGCCTTGAATTTAAGGCCTGAAACCATAAAGCTCCTAGAAGAAAACACAGAGGGTAAGCTCCTTGATATTAGTCTTGATGATGACTTTCAGGATATGACACCAAAAGCAAAGGCAACAAAAGCTAAAATAAACAAGTGGACTACATCAAAAAGCTTCTGCATAACAAAGAAAACCATGAACAAAATAAAAGTTAAGCTATGGAATGGATAAAATATTTGCAAATCATGTATCTGATAAGAGGTTAATATCCAAAATATATAAAGAACTCATACAACTCACTAGCAAGACAAAACAAAACAAAACCAAAGAAACAACTGATTAAAAAAAAATAGGCAGAGGAAGTGAATATATATATATATATATAATTTTTTTTTTTTCCAGTACATGGGCCTCTCACTGTTGTGGCCTCTCCCATTGCGGAGCACAGTCTCCAGACATGCAGGCTCAGCGGCCATGGCTCACGGGCCTAGCCACTCCGTGGCATGTGGGATCCTCCCGGACCAGGGCACAAACCCATGTCCCCTGCATCGGCAGGCAAACTCTCAGCCACTGCACCACCAGGGAAGCCCCTGAATAGATATTTTTCAAAAAAATTCATACAGATTTCCAACAGATACATGAAAAGAGGCTCAACATCACAAATCATCAGGGAAATGCAAATCAAAATAACAAGCTGTCACCTCACACCTATTAAACTGGCATCACCAAAAAGAGAGGAAATAAGTGTTGGTGAGAATGTGGAGAAAAAGGGAACCCTTGTGTACTGTTGGTGGGAATGTATATTGGTGCAGCCACTATGGAAAACAGTATGAAGGTTCCTCAAAAAATTAAAAATACAACTACCATATGATTCAGCAGTCTTACTCCTGGGTGTATATCCAAAGAAAATGGAAGCAGGATATCAAAGAGATGTCTGCACTCCCATGTTCATTGCAGCGTTATTCACAAAAGCCAAGATATGGAAACCTAAGTGTCCATCAACTGATGAATGTATAAAGAACATGTGAGATATGTATATCTTGCCACTTGCAACAACATGGATGAAACTTGAGGGTGTTGTGTTAAGTGAATAAACCAGGCAAAGACAAATAATGCATGGTTATCATTTATATGTAGAATCTAAAAAAATCAAACTCATAGAAACAGAGAGTAGAAAAGTGGTTGCCATAGACTGAGGTTTGCAGGAAATAGGGAGAGGTTGGTAAAAGGGTACACACTTTCAGCTACAAGATGGACAAAGTCTGAGGATCAAATGTAAAACATGTTGACTATAGTTGATAACACTCTATCGTATAACTAAAATTTGCTAAGAGAGTAGAACTAAATGTTCTCACTAAAATAAAATAAAATAAATATGTGAGGTGATAGATGTGTTAGTTAACTAGATGGAGGGGAATCCTTTCACAATGTGTACATATAAATCACCACAATGTACACTTTAAATATATTACTATTTTATATGTCAATTATACATCAGTAAACCTGAAATTTTAAAAGATTTAATGATATAAAAGACAGTTAATTTTCAGGATTTTTTAAGTCCATTGTCTTCAATGAAAACTCATTAACAATTTGTAGCTCTTACTCTGTTTAAATCACTATTCTGGCATCACTTTTATTTATTTCAATAATTTATTTAACCATCATCCATGATAGCCTTTTGCCAATGAGATGTTAAGTAATATAAATGTGATATTCAGGAATTTTATTTCAATAATGGCAATTTAGCAATATTGTAATACTGGTAATACCTCATGCTGTGTACCATTTGTCAGCTGTACAAATGGATATTCTTTCTCCTTTCAAGAACAGAGATAGTATTTCAGGGAGATAAGTGATCAATGTCATGTCTATATAACCTAAGCATCAGGTTGACAATCTGTAGCTAGGGATCCAAATGTTGGGGCAGGGTGAGGGAAAATAAAACAAATTTGTTTGATATTACTATGTACAAATATATGTAGGTTGTTTTTTAGAAAGGAATGCCATATAGCTTTCAATATTTTTTTTTTTTGGCTGCGTTGGATCTTCGTTGCTGAGTGCTGGCTTTCTTTAGTTGTGGCAAGCGGGAGCTAGTCTTTTGTGCAGTGTGTGGGCTTCTCATTGCAGTGGCTTCTCTTGTTGTGGAGCGCGGGCTCTAGGCGCACAGGCTTCAGTAGTTGCAGCGCATGGGCTTAGTAGTTGCGGCACATGGGCCCTAGAGCACAGGCTCAGTAGTTGCGGCGCATGGGCTTAGTTGTTCTATGGCACATGGGGTCTTCCCAGACCAGGGATCGAACCCGTGTCCCCTGTATTGGCAGACGGATTCTTAACCACTGCGCCACCAGGGAAGTCCCCATATAGCTCTCAAATTCATGGATAACTGTCCCCAAGTGATACTTATCATGAACGTAAATAAAATGCAAAAGACCAATTTGGTATGTAAATAACCCAAGGGCAGGTAAATGAAAAGTGAACAATTTATCTCACATCCAAATGTGTTGTCTGGACAATGCCAAACATATGCACATTTTAAATGTTCAACATATGTAGAAAGTTGGGGTTATCCAGTTAAAATATCAAGATTGACTGATTTCCTTTTCTTTCGAGTAATCAACTGGCCCTAGACATAATCAATGAACAATTTACAGGGAAACAAAAATCATTCTTTTCAACCATATTCAAACTCCTGAGAACTATCTCTGGGTGAACAGTGTTGGAAAAGCATCAGACAGGCTAGGAAGCCCAAGTTCTGGTCCCACATTTCCCGAGTATTAATGTGAACTTTAAGTAAAATGCTTTCTTCTCTATATATCAGCTTCTTCACGTGTACATGCTTTTCATGAATGTGACCTTGCAGAAACCTCAATCGAATATGTCACTACTCTGCTCAAAACCCTCCAATGGATTTCGGTCTTTGCAGTAACTTTTGAGGCTGTGAATCTGGATGCCTGTCTCTTCTCTGACCTCCACCCTGATGGATTCTCACTCGCTCACCTCGTACCAGCCACACTGGCCTCCGACAGACCAAGCCCACTCCCTCCTTCTTTCGCCCAGTTATCTGTGTGGTTCATTTCCTTCTTTCCTTAAGTCTTTACTTAAATGTGACATTCTCAATGAAGCAATACTCTCTCCTTATGCCCTTCTCTGCTCGATTTTTCTCCACGGCACTTATAATCATCAAACATACTGTACACTTTCCTGGCTTGTTCTCTTGATTGTCTGTCTCTCCTCATAGTGCCACAAGAGCAGGGATTTTTGTCTGTTTTGTTCACTGTTGTATCTCTAGCACCTAGAATCATAGCTGAAACATAAAAGGCATTTAACAGATACTTGTTGAATGAATGAGTGAATTGATCATTTATTCCCTGAGCACGTGTAAATTGATATACATCATGCTGGCTGCTGAGGGTCCAAACATGAATAAAATTGCAATCCTACTCCTTAGGAAGGTCAGAGTCTGCAGATATGAGCCAACTCTTGCCAAACAGCTTGCTTAGTTTCATGAGATACAAGGAGTATTGGTTACATGGAGGTTGGAGCATCAGACCTTTATAAAACTGGTGATGGTTTCATGGAGGAAGGGAATTTCAAGCTGAGATGTGTAGCATTCCATCAATTGAATGAAGCCAGAAATACTAAGGGGAAAAGGAAGTATAGGGGCACTTCTGACATTACAAAATTTTAAAAATGAAAAGAAATAGTGTATACGGAAGTGCTTTGCAAACTAATGCAATAATAGAGTGTATGTATTATCATTATCTACCTGTGTTGTGGTAATTTTTCTTTTCCCATTGGCATCATCTCACAGAACATTCCATGATACAGCTTTATGGCAAGAGACAATCATATACATTTGAGTTTTACCAGAATAGATGATCAAAACTGAGATATTCATATCGGTCAAAGAATATCTGTCAAAGAATGTATGAAATGATTAGCATGCCTAAGCATTTTTAGACCTGTTTTTCAGTAATTAAAAGCTGTTATCTCTGATTTCTCAGGCTGAGTACAAATTAAGTAGGACACTCTGAAAAAGATTAGTCTTAAGCCAGCCTATATTTCTCAAGTGTACAAATTGTTAATTAGAATTGGGAAGTGAACAGAAGGGGCTTAAAATAAAGACCTTCCATTTCAAATTAAAGCTGAATATTTGGCACTGGCATTAAGAAAAACTAAGAATTATGGGGCTGAAATGGAAGTTGAGAATTTCTGAAATATTTAAATAATTTTGATTTAAAATTTTATATTTAGTGATGGAAATGTGTATTTTGCCTTTTTATTTTAGCAGTCAATTTTTTAATATTTTAGAATAAAAATAACTTTTTAGAAAACATGAGAAATGGTTTATTTTTGTAGTTTTACATTTATTTTAATTTACATTTTCTATACTAGACTCAAACTTTGCACACTTGAAATCAATTGCATTTCGTTTTTTAATCATTTAGATCGGGGTCAGCAGACTATGCCCTACAGACCAAATCTGTACCTATTTTTGTAGTCTGCATGCTAAAAATGTATTTACATTTTTAAATAGTTGGAAAAAATCAAAACAACAGTAGTATTTGTGGCATATAATAATTATATGAAATTCTTACTTTAATGTCGATAAGTGAAGTTTTATTGGAACACAGTCACATTCATTTGCTTATGTGTTGCTTATGGCTGCTTTCACATGACGACAGCAGAGTTGCGTAGTGGCAACAGAGACTATATGACCCACAATGCTGAAAATATTATTTGTCTTGTACAGAAAAAGTTTGCTGACTCCTGCTTTCAATCATTCCTTTCAGTAGAACACAAATTATGGGAAAACCTTGATTATAATAACATAGTATATCGTCAAGAAAAATAACTTATTTATATGTTGAATAAACAATTAATCATCTATTTTTATTATTCTTCTGACTATCACTGGCCCATTAATGGAACTTACAAAATCCGTAGCTTTACATGTATATTTTGAATTTTGTTTTTTTCAGTGTATGTTTGTCGGTGGTGGAGGGATGAACACATTTTATTTAACAGTTCATTTACTTGGCTTCTAATTTTAAGTATTTATATATGTAGTAGGTGAGGCTCCATTTGTACTCTTGCCTCCTGCTCTACAATATTAGAGAAGGTGAAAAACAGAGCAATCACTGAGAAACAGAAGGGATACAGGAAGTGAGCAGGGTGATGGCAGAGCAACTTATTTGACAGAAAACACTTTTTTTTTTTTTTTTTTTTTTTTTTGCGGTACGCGGGCCTCTCACTGTTGTGGCCTCTCCCGTTGCCGAGCACAGGCTCCGGACGTGCAGGCTCAGCGGCCATGGCTCACGGGCCCAGCTGCCCTGCGGCATGTGGGATCCTCCCGGACCGGGGCACGAACCCGTGTCCCCTGCATCGGCAGGCTGACTCTCAACCCCTGCGCCACCAGGGAAGCCCCAGAAAACACTTTTTAAAAATTGAGCATATTAGAGTCAAAGGAGCATGCATATCTCTGAGCCCAGTGGGAATCTGTGGGCCCTAGGAAGAAGATTAACTCTAGGGAAAGCTTTTTCTTCCTAAGTAACTCCACACATCATGAAGGGGCAGACTGAAACACAGTAAGATTATTGGTCATACTGTTATTTATGATGAGACATGACTAACTGAATTAATCCACACACCAAGGAATTATCAAGAATCCAGAGGTTATAGGAAGATTTAACTTCAAAATTTTTTATCATAATGACTTTACATGGAACTTTCAACCTTATGACATTAAAGACGCAATAATTAATGTTGCTTGTGCCTGAGACTCATTTGTCAGCAACATTCCTTGAGTATCTTTTGGGTTCCAGACACTGCACCAGGAGCAATGGCATAGAGCTATGTAGCCTGACATGGTGACCACTGGCCACATATTGGCTATTGAGCACTTCAGTAGTGGCTGGTCCAAACACAGTTGTGATGTTTGTTCTTTTTTAAAAAAAATTTTATTGGAATATAGTTGCTTTGCAATGTTGTGTTAGTTTCTTCTGTGCAGCAAAGTGAATCAGTTATACGTATACATATAACCACTCTTTTTTAGATTTCCTGCCCATTTAGGTCACCACAAAGCATTGAGCAGAGTTCCCTGTGCTATACAGTAGGCTCTCAATAGTTATCTGTTTTATACATTGTAGTGTATATATGTCAGTCCCAATCTCCCAGTTCATCCCATCCCCCTTCCCCACTTGGCAACCATAAGTTTGTTCTCTACATCTGTGACTCTATTTCTGCTTGCAAATAAGTTAATCTGTACCATTTTCAAAAAATCTACAAACAATAAATTCTGGAGAGGGTGTGGAGAAAAGGGAATCCTCCTACATTGTTGGTGGGAATGTAGATTGATACAGCCACTGTGGAGAACAGTATGGAGGTTCCTTTAAAAACTAAAAATAGAGCTACCATATGACCCAGCAATTTCACTCATAGGCATATATCCAGAGAAAACCAGAATTCAAAAGGATGCGTACATCCCGAGTTCATTGCAGCACTATTTACAATAGCCAGGACATGAAAGCAACCTAAATGTCCATCAACAGAGGAATAGATAAAGAAGATGTGGTACATATATACAATGGAATATTACCCAGTCACAAAAAGGAACAAAATAGTGCCATTTGCAGAGACATGGATGGACTTAGAGATTGTCATACAGAGTGAAGTAAGGCAGAAAGAGAAAAAAATATCGTATGACGTTGCTTATTTGTGATGTGTGTTCTAAGTGTAAAATACACACTGGATTTTGAAGATTTACAATGGAAAAAAAACAATGTAGAAGTTTTCATTCATAGTTCTTTATATTGGTTACATGTTGAAAAAATATTTTAGATCTATTGGCTTATGTAAAATATTATTAAAATTACTTTTATTTTCCTTTTATAATGTGGCTACTAGAAAATTTTAAATTACATATGTGGTTCCCATGATATTTTCATTGGACAGCACTGGAATGGAAGATAGAAGGAGTGCCCTCAGGAAGCTCATGTTTTAGGCAGACTAAGTAAACAAACAATGGCAGGTGACAGTTATAAACATGAGCTGCTCTGGTAGCATCCAGGCAAGTCACAGGGGTCTGCAGCAGGAGATAATTGCTGCACTGAATCTTCACGTATAAGCAGGAGAGAAACTTCAGTCAGGGGAGAATATTCCAGGTAAAGAATACAGCATGTGCAAAGGCACATTCATTTGAAATAGCGTATCATGTTTGGGAAACTATTAATAATTTGGTATATTTAAAACTAGGGTGGGTTTGTGGGAATGAGAGAAGAAAAGCTAGAGAGGTAGACAGGGGCCATTGATGAAGGGTTTTGAAAGTAGCATTAAGGGAAGTTTGGCGGAAATTTGGACCTGGCCTCACATCTACAAACGTGCCATCTTCCAATAATGTTGAAACAGCACTCGTAAACTTTGGAGTGAACCTTCTTCAAAATAGCCTAATGTGAATTCTAGAAATGATATTGATTATTCCTTTGCTGTTGGTCCATGAATCAATGTATGGCTAGACAACCAGAAGAGCAGTGCCCATAGTATTGCTGTGTGGTGTATGAAATATAAACAATGCTTAGAAAGGTGCTGAAAAGTCAAAAGGCCCTATTAACTAACAGAGAAAATGGTTTTCTGGAGGACGCAAAATTACTTGGACAAAGGCTACTTCCTTCAGTTGTAACTCACTAATTATTTATGCAAAAAGCAGGTAACATTTCACTGTCCAAGAGACATTGCAACTTTAGGTGATTTGTGTAGTCTTCATGAGAAAAAGACAAACGCCCATAACATCAAGGACTTTGTAAGAAAATCATGTTTCAAAGCCAGTTCTGTACTGAGAGCCAATCATCCTGGCATAACTATACTTGACTCCTAATGGAAGAGCCTTCTGCCAACAGCTATGACCACCTGACTCCCCAAAAAAAGCTTCAGCTATACCCCTCATCCTGGAGCCAATTGATTTCTAAGTAGAAAATACTTTAAAGACCCCTAATTTAGCACATTATTTGTCTAAATATCACATCATACATGTTCTGAGCTTGGACACCAGGTCTGGTAAATAGGCTTTGAAAAAGCACTTACTTTGAACCTCAGCATCTCCTAAATGGGCACCTGCCATTTTCTTTCATCTTATCCAGGTGTTGTGCTTCATATTTTTGTCTGGATCTTCTTTCTCTCCATGCCTGTTCTGCTCCAGTTACCTGTCCTACCCGTCTCCCTTGCTATGCTTGTCTATGTCTATGCCAGTGAACATGTCACAGTCTTGGTCTTGCTCTACCCATGGGCCAGTGCCCAGCAGTAGACGGACCTGTACACCCTCTATCTCTGCATCAATAGCCCCAATTTAGGCTCCAGTTTGAAAATGCTCACTGAGAAGAGTACACTGTTTGAGAAGTCAGGAAAACACACACTTTTGAAAAGGCTGTTTTTGAGCCTTACTATTTCGTTTTTAGATGTGGTATCTGATTACTTTTATGAGCTTAGACTTATTCTTCCCTTAAACTTATTCTTCATGGCAAACTACTCCATTGTAACACTAAAGTTGGATTTTCAAAGGTGGTTGAACTTTTCAGTTTTCACTTTGTTCTTTTTCAATTCCTTAATTCTTTTGAACCAGAAACTAGACTTGATTGCTGGGGGTTGGAAGTAAATTAATTGTTCAGCTAGATTGGAAAGTAGCATGAATAGTTCTGAAAGCCAAGCACTTTCATTGATACAAACAGCCCATTTTCTCTATACTCCTGCTTACTGGCCTGGTTTCCAACCAAGACAAGCTGGACAATTTTAGCCTCTATCACCAAAGAACCCAGTGTCTGATCCTGGTCCTCATTCACCAAAGAACAGCGTGGCTGAAGTACTTTCTTCCAAATGCTTTCTTCATGGTCAGACCTTGGGTTTCACACGTTTACCTTGGTCAAGGACTGGGCATGCTTACCTTTGTCTTTTGCAGATGATTTGTTGTGTCTTACAGACCTATGCCCTATAAGCATGGGGAAAATAAAGTCAAATAGGAAGAATAGGCAATCATGAATCCATTGCTTTGTTCAGGCTTGGGCTGTCAGCTGCTGTCTCAGTCATCTATTTATTTGGTAGTCATTTGAGATGCAGAGTAACTCAAGGAAGTGACTGGTTTTTAAGTAATTGAAGAACAATACCTCTCCAGGGGATAATGAGTCATTTACATTGGAGCGATTTTTATTTTTTTAACTGGAACTATGTAATGCAAATAATTTTGTGTTTTTAGCCTCTCATCATCCTGTGGTATTTAGACACTTCTGAAAAGTGTATTATAAACAAGTCTACTTCCTACGAGAAATCTCACTGATTTAGAATTTATAAACCCAAGGAAGGGCCATATGAACCCATAGACAGTGGAGGAGAGGAATGATAGGAGTAACCATGGCCATCCAGACTCAATGAAGGTGAACATGCACTGCATCTTCTGTCCTCTTAATTGTCACTGTCTTCGGTCAATTGGCTTCTGTCAGTTTGGTCAATTTTGCTCTGTCGGATGGGGTGGCCTGTGGAGCCAGAGTAGGGTTGGGTTTTAGGAATGATTAAGAGATTAGGAAAGCAGAATCAATGACTGTGACATTTTCCCTTTGAAAACAGGATCCATCCCTAACAATGAAAACTCTTCAAAGGCAAAAGTATTTTCTTGGGTGATTTGAAGCTGAAAAAACTGCCTTTAGCAGTCCCACACAACTGCATTCTTATCACCTAATTTATAGTATTTAGGGGAGCAGCCCAGGCAGTATTTAAGATTAATCTCAGTGTTTGTGTGTCGTCAGTAATTCACTCTGTAGAGCTGGGACTTGCTGAGCTTTGCCACACCAGGCAGTCAGTTCCAGCCACAATAAGGTGGCAAGTAGAGGTATCTGGATAAAAACAATAATTCTTCCTGAAGGGAGGTTGTTGATTTTCAGAAAACCTTTCCTGGAGGTATAATATCAAACAGATCATTGACTCCTATGTTGGTTGTTTTTAACTTTCAAAATACTTGGGAATTGTTAGATCTTTTAACCAGTCTCACAGACAAACATTCTCTAAGGAGGAAGAGGTAGTGAATTTGCATCTTTCTGTTGTGTGATTGCCCTGATTGGTGTCAGGTCACGGGTCTTGAGAGCGCAACCTTGTTTTCATGTCAGGCTTACACTGTACTCTTTGAACTCCTGGTACAGCCCTCCCAGGAAACCTCTGAGCTCTCTCAGGGAGGAAAGCAGGTAATTGAAAGCAGCTCTGGAAGCTGGATCTGTTCACCATCTTCTGTTATTATCACCTAGACACAGCCTCTTATGAAGGTTTTGTATCTGAGAAGTCTGCCTCTAAATTCGCAGTGACAATTAATAATGTCCACACCTAAATCAAAATTCCTACCGCCGCTCTTGCTAGTAATATGAGTCTTCCTGTTTCTTTCATAAATTAGTTGATAACTGTCTCTGCTTCTCTATTGAGTGAAAGGATTTTAATTACCCAAATGCACAGGAGCACAAAGCTTCATCTCACGGGTAGCAGACAATGGAGGCTTGTGATAAAAGCACATTAAACCTTCAGTGAGGTTGTTTACACATTTGTAACGGTGGCTGTGGTCATCTCTGTTAGCAGGGACAATAAACCAAAACCTTAGGATGTTTTTTTTCATTAGCCAATGATTTTATAGCCTGTGGTGGCTTTTTAACTATGCATGCATAAAATGGAGTGATATAATTTGTAATTACTAGAAATAACTAGTTTTAATTCCCCCAACGGATATTTAGGGCTTTCGTATGATTTGGAAGACTCAAGTTGACTTCAAAATAGTGCATTGGTAGCCCCCTGTTAGTGCTTACAACCCACTGCGTACTTGGGGAACTTCTGTAAGCTTCTTTCCCGGCCTTTACTGGGGGTTACATTAGTCCTGTAAGTCAGAGTATAGCCACCATAGTGACAGTGCCTGGTATTCTGGGGAAGAGATGGGATGGGAAGAAGAAATGAGATATGAGAAGAAATGTGGGGAGAGAGTTCTTTCTGGGAAAGCAGGAGAGATCTGTTCTCATCCTAGCTGTACCGAGTACCAGGTGTGTGGACTTCGGCTTGTTTCCTAATCTCTCCCAGCATCAGTTTCCTCATCTGTAAAATGGGAGTTTTACAGATCTAGCTTGTTCTGAGGACCAATGAGATGATGCCTATGACAGTGTTGTACGTAGTCACTGGTTCAGTAAAAAGTACTTAGTATATCTAGACACCTTTTATTCACTCACCTGCAACCTGTGCCAGAGAGTGGTCTGATTTGTCCTTAACTTTTCCAAGAGAATGGTATGAAAAATCAGGAGTGCTTTGGCCCATTTGAAGTCCTCAAATATCATCTTTTCATTTTCTAGCAGGGAATCACAAATGAAAATTTGCATTTCAGAACCCTAGTTTGATGCTTAAGGTGTGCCTCTAATCTATAATTTGAATTCAAATCTCAATCTAATCAATCAATGTTAGAGAAAATATGGCAGAAAGGAGAAATTTAAAAGTTCTTTCATTGAAAAGGTGCTGTGACAGTTAGAGATAGGCAGTCCTAAAATCCCAAGAGGGTGGTTGACAGCACAAATCTCATTTGCAAGTGGGCCTTGGATAGAATAATCTTTCTCCCAGCTCTTGCGGTCTCATCATTATATCAGGAAACAGCTTCTGGTTGCTTTGTTTACCATCAGTTGTTGATGTGTTTAAGGCTGACACATTTTCATTTTGTGTATCTCTTTTCTCCAAGCAATCAGAGATATATAGGCCACCAAAACTCTAGATATGAGACGTCAGATAGAACTTTCTTATGTCTTCTAATAAAATATATAGAATCAGTTCTGCTTTGAATCTGCCTTAGATGTCATTGTCATACTATTACTATTATATTAATATGTGGAACTTATTAATATAGTACTGACAAATTAAAATATAATAACTTTATATAACAATATATGATAACATACATTAATAATTTTATATTATATATTATGATAATATCTCTGTTTGCTTAGCACCTGTCAGATGCCAGACTTTATATATACATTGTTTTAAATCCTCACAATATCCAAGCAAGATGGAAATTGTCCCAAGGTTACAGATAAGGAAAGTGAGTGAGGTTCAGAGAGGTTTAGCAACTTTTTCAGTGCCACATAGCTAGTAATTATCAAATCTAGGATTCAAACACAGTCTGGTCTGACTCCAAAACTCAGGCAGTTTTCACCAGATTCTGCTGCATCCCTCTCCTGGAAAGTGGACCACACGCTAGTAAAAGATGTGTTATATGTGGAACAGCACAGTCTGCAGCAGTTCATAACTGCTCATAACTGTTCATAAGTGTTCGTAAGTGTCAGTTTCACGTGGGCAAATTTTAACAACCTCATGAACTACAGTTACAAGGAGATGCTTAATTTACTATGGGTTGTTTATGAGTGCTCTTGAGCGAGGTGAATCATTTAGGGCAGTTTATTTTCACTGTTACACAAGGGGTGGATTAATAAAATACAAAAAGAAAAATTTCAAGCAAGCAGCCAGCGCAAGGTGGACCTAGAGGATTATGAGTGCTAGAGAGCTTACCTCTGAACGTGGCCCTGATTCCTGTTTGTAACCCTGATACACATATCAGGGGTCAACTTTTTAGTAAATATAAAGCTTTTTGTTTTAGAAACTCAGAATTGAACTTTTTTACCATAGGTTTGCTTTTTTCCTAATTTTTAAAATCATATTTAATTTAGGCCTCCAAATTTAGAGTCATCCTTGACGGCTTTTCCATCCAGAAACCCTGCTGGCTCACCTTGAAGATATATTGAGAGCATGAACATTTCTTACCACTTTTGCAGTTATACCCATCATTTCTTGCCTAAATTTCTGTAATAACCTTCTAACTAGCCTTCTTGCTTCAACCCTATCCCCAGGGTCTGTTCTCAACATGACGGCCAGAATTATTCTTTTAAAGCTTTAGTCAGGGCTTCCCTGGTGGCGCAGTGGTTGAGGGTCCGCCTGCCGATGCAGGGGACACGGGTTCGTGCCCCGGTCCGGGAGGATCCCACATGCCGCGGAGCGGCTGAGCCCGTGAGCCGTGGCCGCTGGGCCTGCGTGTCCGGAGCCTGTGCTCCAAAGCGGGAGAGGCCACAACGGTGAGAGGCCCGTGTACCACAAAGAAAAAAAAAATACTTTAGTCAGCAAGTCATTCTTCTTCTCTAACCCTCAATGCTCCCCATCTCTCTCAGGGCAAAAGCCTACAGCGCTATGGGATTTTCCTCCTCTCGTTGCCTCTCTGCCCTCATTTCCTATGATACTTCTTACTCCTCTACTTCAGTCACCTGGCCATCTTGCTGTTGTCTGGGGACCCAGGCATATTCCACCCTTGGGCCTTCATATCGATTGGTTGCTCCATCTGCCTGGATAGAAGACTCTTCCCTCAATATCTGCCTAGCCAATGGCCTTACCTCTTTCAAGTTTTTGATCAGATGTCACCTTCCCAGTGAGGCTAACCTTCCATTGTCTTTAACATTGAAACCTGCCAATTTACTCTGTTCCACTACTTACTTTTACATAACAGTTATCAACTTATTTATTATGCCTATTGTCTGACTCCACCTGCTAGAATGCAGGCCACATGAGAGCCATGAACTTTGTTTCCCTAACTGACCTGTTTCAAGGAACTAAAAAAGTGGCTGGCACATAATAGGTGTTCAATAAATGTTTGCATAGTGTTGAATAAATAAAAGTGGGTGTCAGCGTAATGAAATAAAATAATAGTTCTACCTTATATTTCAATATTTGATAGATATTTTGTAAATGTAATGTATGTTTGTGCATGTGGATAATTTCATATTAGACAAAGGTGGCATTTGACTAACATTTTGGACCAAAGTAGCACTAGAATCATTGCCTGGTCTCTGACACAAATGGCCTTTCAAGGAATATCATAGACCTTTGGCTCTTTCTAATATGCAGAGGACTGACCTGGCTCTACATCTGGAGGGCTTCCTGCTCTCCAAAGGTTAAATTATGTTCAAGAGCAGCAGCGACTTTTGTGTTTGCTCCCAGTTCTACTTTGTTTTTGCGGTACGTGGGCCTCTCACTGTTGTGGCCTCTCCCGTTGCGGAGCACAGGCTCCGGACGCGCAGGCTCAGCGGCCATGGCTCACGGGCCCAGCCGCTCCGCGGCATGTGGGATCTTCCCGGACCGGGGCATGAACCCATGTCCCCTGCATCGGCAGGCGGACTCTCAACCACTGCGCCACCAGGGAAGCGCCCTAGTTCTACTTTTTGATGCCAGTGGTAAGAGTAGCTCTTCAAAGCAACAGTAGCATGAAATGACCAATACCAATATCAGTAGATATGATAAACACTCCTTAACAAAGAAATAGTCATAGAGGCACACAGAAGAGGTACAGAAGTAGCAACAAAAAATTTAGTCACTGATCTGTACTAGGATACCATCAATAAAAACAGTAATAAGAGGGTCACCATTTGTAGCTAACCAATTATAAAAGATAAAAGCAAGCAGCAGCAACAACAAACCCTAGTATGGACTTAACATATAATGCCTACAATCAGATTTTTTTTTATCTTTTTATATTATTAAGTCGAGCCAATCAGTTTGACCAAACTGACCCAACAGTCAGAAATTTGTGCCCATATTGACTATATTCTACCTGCTTCCAAAAGGGATTATAAACAAACACAAGAGGGGAGATTACTTTCAAAGATCCTGATTGATCAAACCAAAAATAATGAAAATCAAGGGAAAAAGTAAACGATAAATAACAGAGGCTGGAAGATTATCATTTTTTAAAAGAATTAAGTATAAGTAATTGAATTTTTAAAAAGCATAAAGTTAAATAAGGGTGTATATAGGAATATACTTTTTAAAACAATATTGTAATAAATTTAACATAACATTTAGGTTATCAGTTAGAGTATGCGAGGCTATGCTGCAGTAAAAAATAATCTCAAAATATGAATGGCATAATACAGTATAAATGTATTTCTTGTTCATGCTATGCATCCAATATAGTTTGAGAGTTGCCTCTGCCTCTAACTGATAAGTTTTAGGCCCAGGCTGACAGATTTCACCATAGTTTAAATCTTTTTTTTTTAACATCTTTATTGGAGTAGAATTGCTTTACAATGTTGTGTTAGCTTCTGCTGTATGACAAAGTGAATCAGCTATACGTATACATATATCCCCACATTCCCTCCCCCTTGCATCTCTTGTCCATAGTTTTCTTGGTTACTACAGCCTGGGAAAAAGAGCTGGAGGGTTGACCTCTAGCAATTAAATGCCTTGGCCTCGAAGTGACTCATATTACTTCTAGTCACCTCTTTTTTTTGGCAGAGGGGGTATAATAAGTCATATACCCACACCTACCTCCAGAGGAACAGGAAATTATCATCTGTGTATCAGAAATAGAGAAGAACTGGATATAGGTGAACATAAATAATAATATCACAACTTAGATCTAAGCTACTTGGCAATGAAGGCAGAAGATAAAGGAAGTGTTTCAGTAGCTCTGTTTGCCTAGGTAAAGTTCACACCAGTTCATTCAGAGAGAATAGCTTTAACCCACATCACTCTTTACTGTGTTAGACTTTGGCCCTTTTACCAGAAGATGCTCTGTGTTTTTTTATGGGCATCTCTTATAGCAATCTTTGACTAAAGTGCCAGGGGATTGTATCAATTTGTAGTTTTGTAAAGTCCATTTTATTGAGGAGACAGATAATTCAGATATAGAGAATTCTGGTAATCCATTCCGAAGGGTAACCAAGTAGAGAAAATCTAGAATAACTAATGTTGGGCGTATCCTTCAAACTCTTTCTCTAGAACGTTAACTATCTACCTAGGATTTTGAATATTATTTAAATGTTTAAAATATTATTTCAGATTATTTAAAGTCCCTAAGCAGTACTTAATGATCAAGAAGCGATGTTCCACATTGGTAGAAAACACCTGCAATTCTACATACATGTAGCTTTGTTTTGAAAGTAAGTTTGTGCTATTCCTTTTTACATGCATATATGTACTCCTTGAGCAGCAATGGACTGAAGGCAAAGTACTGAAGTACAAAAGTGCAGTTTGAATATACCAAGTTCTCAGAGAATTGCTCTATTTTAGACTCCAGAATCCAGTATCATCGGGCATGGAAGAAGTAACTTTGACACAAAAGATCTTTGAGCATAAGAGTTAATCATCTACTTCTATCATAAAAATCCCTAAAATGATATATTTTGAGCAGGACTGGTTCTACCAGATAAATTAGTTGCAAAATGCAACTCTGAATATAAAAAAAAAAAAGTTGAACAGAAATGTTCAGGATTGTCTGACCAACAAACATTTGCCTAAAATGAAAAGTCTAATTTAGCTTTTTTTAAGGAAGGGTATCTTTAGAGCATTCTTGACCAATGAATTTAGATGCTTCTTAAGGGTACTATCAAATGATCTGAATGATCCAATACATTGAGGGTTGGCAACTTTTTATGTAAACCTTCAGACAGAAAATATTTTAGGCTTTGCAAGCCATCTAGTTTTGGTTGTACCTATTCAACTCTGCCACTGTAGTGCAAAACAGTCACACACAATGTGTGAATAAATAGGCACATGTTAATATAAAACTATTGTTTTTCTTTTGGTTTCTCTTTTTTTTTTTACATCTTTATTGGAGTATAATTGCTTTACAGTGTTGTGTTAGTTTCTGCTGTATAACAAAGTGAATCAGCCATATGCATACATATATCCCCATATCCCTCCCTCTTGAGTCTCCCTCCCACCCTCCCTATCTCACCCCTCTAGGTGGTCACAAAGCACTGAGCTGATCTCCCTGTGCTATGCAGGTGCTTCCCACTAGCTATCTATTTTACGTTTGGTAGTGTATATATGTCCACGCCACTCTCTCACTACGTCCCAGCTTACCCTTCCCCCTCCCTGTGTCCTCAAGTCCATTCTCTATGTCTGTGTCTTTATTCCTGTCTTGCATCTAGGTTCCTCAGAACCATTTTTCTTTTTTTTTTTTTAGATTCCATATATATGTGTTAGCATACGGCATTTGTTTTTCTCTTTCTGACTTACTTCACTCTGTATGACAAACTCTAGGTCCATCCACCTCAAAACATGTGGTGAGATTGAATTGGCCCATGAGGTGAGTTGTATAGTTTGTCGATCCCTGAAATTCACAATCATTAGAGTAAGTGGTGCTTACTCTAAATGATACCAGGTGATATAGGTATAGATTTAAAGTGAGTGGACAGGAAAATCTATTATCTCAATAGTTGCCATTTCTTTTCACTAATAGAGCCATTACTGAAAAAGAAGAGCTATTAGATGCATATAAGAAATAGTTAAATTAATGGCAAAATATTAGAATCATTTCCACCAACATTGAAATAAAGAACATGATAAGAATGCCTTGCATCACCTCCAGTATTCAATGATGTTTTGAGAATCCTAGCCAATGGAATGAGAAAGCAAAAGAAATGTTTTATGGATATTGGAAAGAAGGAGACCAAACTATCATTATTTATAAGTAGTATGACCCTTTACCTGGAATATTTAAGAGAATCAACTGAAAACTTTGTAGAATTAGATAACCAACCATAAGGTTAACGTAAAACAAACAATTGCTTTGCTATATACCAGCAATAAGAATTAGAAAATGTAATGGGAAATATTTCACTCACAAAAGATCAGAAACTAAAAATGCCAAGAAGTAAACTTAGCAGGAAATGTGTAAAACCTAAATGATAAGACTGCAAGACTTTACTAAAAGGCACAAAATCGTACCCAAATAAATTAAGTGGTGGTTAAGTTTCTGGATGAAAGACTCAATAACAAAATTTAAAATTTTCTCCAAGTATATTTATAAATTCAATGTAAATCCACTCCAAACCACTATAGGCCTTTTTTCAGAACTGGACAAGGTGATTTTAAAATTCAGTGGGTGGGGGGTGGGGGGGATTCCCTGGTGGCAGAGTGGTTAAAAATCCACTTGCCAATGCAGGGAACACGGGTTCGAGCCCTGGTCCAGGAAGATCCCACATGCCGCAGAGCAACTAAGTCCATGCGCCACAACTACTGAAGCCTGCATGCCTATAGCCCGTGCTCCGCAACAAGAGAAGCCACCACAATGAGAAGCCCACGCACCGCAACAAAGAGTAGCCCCCCTCTCACCGCAACTAGAGAAAGCCCGCGTGCAGCAACAAAGACCCACCACAACCAAAAAACCAAAAAATCTCAGTGGGAAGATTAAATGTGAAAGAAGAATTAAGCAAAATGTGAAGAAAAAAAAGAACATTGAGGGGGAAATATTTGGAAAGTGCCTAATATTTGGAAAGTGCCTTTCCAAATATTAGAACTCCTATGAAGCTACAGTAATTAAAACAGTGTTGTATAGTTGCAAAAAATAAACAAATAGATCAGTGATACATATTATAGACTTCAAAGGTATACTCAAATAAAAAGATATTTGTAATAAAAGTAGTATTTCAAATTGGTGAGGAACAGATAAACTATTTGATAAATTATCTTGATATTTGTTTATCCATCTGAAAACAAATAAATGAATATCCTTTCCTCACACCATATATAAAAGAAATTCCAGATGGACTAAAAATCTAAATATAAAAAAATTATAAAAGCATTAGAAAAATATTTTCATAAGCTTTGGTTGAGAAATACATTTCATAGGAAATCATAAAACCCTGAGCCCAAGAAAGGAAATACTGAAATATTTGGCCTAAATGAATGTGTGCGCACACACACATTCATTTAGGTCAAATATCTCAGCATTTGTATTGGACAAAGGTTTAATATCCCCAGTGTAGAAAAAGGTCCTAAAATTAATTAGAATTTTAAACAATTTTTTTAGAAGAAAATGAGCAAAGTCTACATATGTATTGAGTGTTTTATTAAATGGCAAGGACTGTTTTAAGTTCTTTATTTGTTAAATCATCACAGCAGTTCTGATATATTTTCCCCCTCATTACTAATCATTATGAAAATGTATGTTAAAACAAAAATTTTCCTCTACCAAATTGGAAAAAAATTCAAAGATATATAATATTAAGTGTTAGCAATGTTTGGGGATGTGGTGACCCACCCGCATATACTTTTTATTGGAAATAAAATTAGCACACATTTTTGGAGGATAATTTGGCTATTTGATCACTCTTTAATGGTCATATCTTTTGACTTAGTAATTCAACTTATAGGAAACTCTCCACCATAAATACTAGTAAATATGTATTAAAATATATGTATAAGTATAATCAGTGAAGTATTGCTTCTTACAGGAAAAAACGTTGGAACAATCTAAATGTTGCATTACTCAGACAAACCAAGAGTAAGACAGGGAAATATGATGACTCTCTCATCTTAAATTGCTTGGAAAAATTGTCCAAGAATTGGAAATGGGCAAAAGAGATTCTTAGGTGTTCTTTCAGTGGAGTGTAGATATCCAGTGACCTCTCCATGGGTCATCTGATTTCATAAGGTGTGTGCACCTTTATATTTCTATTGACTAGGCTATTCTGTAGCTCTGAAAGAGTAGAAGTTAAGTTGTAGAAGATAGATATTACTGCAAATGATTCTTGTCCATAAGAATGTAAATGAGTTATGTCCCATAGAAAAGCATTTGATTTCCACCCAATGGAAAAAAGATAACCTCAAACATTACATTTAATTGTCCCATGGACTATTAACCAGTTTTGCATCTATTAGCACATTCATTTCACCATTCCTGATTGCCTATTTATATATGTTTGTTCTTCAAGTTTGAACTGGTCTTAACACATTACTGTGATTTCCTTATTAATTTATGAGTTGAAAACAATCTTTGATGTGTGGTCATTTTATATTTGCAGTAGAGTCAGAATTGTACCTTTTGAAAATTATGTGTCAGCATAATATTAAAGTCATTGCTTTTTATGAGACAGGGAGTTCTTTGCTGCTTGATCTTTGCTATGGCTTTAACCATCTGTTCTTATTCAAAATCAAAATAAATTATATTATGCCCTGGATAAGAATAAGTTTTTATTTGGTGATACTGTTAAACTCTACATTGGGACAATGATGAGGCTTATCTGTTGTACACAAAAACAAGGTGGACCAGAGAACATTTCCTGGAGGTTCTGTATTGTCTTATCCAAAAGTCCTTCAACACAGGCTTCACATGAAATTTATGCTAAAGGAGAAGAGGACTGTGGACACCAAAAAATTGAGTTGGAGTGAACTCATTTAAAAAAATAATAGGGCTTCCTTGGTGGCGCAGTGGTTGAGAGTCCGCCTGCCGATGCAGGGGACACGGGTTCGTGCCCCGGTCCGGGAAGATCCCACATGCCGCAGAGCGGCTGGGCCCGTGAGCCATGGCCACTGAGACTGCGCGTCCAGAGCCTGTGCTCCGCAACGGGAGAGGCCACAACAGTGAGAGGCCCGCGTACCGCAAAAAATATATGTATATAATAATAATAATAAATAATAATAAATCCAGCTCCCATGATAATTTAAAAAAATTAGGAATAGCTCTTGAAAGATCTTGTAAAAACTTTTATCCTTAGCCTTTTTTTCCTTTCGCCAATGTAAAATGCATTGTGGGTATTCAATTTCAGCAAAATAGAGCTGTGCCCTGTTCTAATCCATGTTGCCACACGTGGGCTGCCAGAACTGGCGTTTGTTGAGGCAGAAGTGAAGGCACAATAGTGTAGACTTTGTCATGTAGCCAACTCACTCTTCTTGCCATGTATGCAGTGCCTCAGGGAGGGGGAAAAATCAAGGTGCTTAAGGAAGGAAAAAAAATAAAGCAGAAGAGAGAACCCAATCTGTAGAGCTCTGTGAAGAACCACTTGCTTCTTCCCTTCATACAATCAGTTAATCACCTTATAAAATGCCGAAATCATCAGAGCCTGAGCTAAAACAGAAAATTCAATTTTTTCCTCTCCTTTAAATGTCTCCTTTTCAGTTATACAGTATTTTATGAAAAATTGATGTTTTGCTAGTCAACATGATGAATGTTGGGACATGCAGGGAATAGTTTAAAGAGTTTGTTTTAACAGTTATGCATTTAAATTGTCCCATTATAGTGGACATGTTTCCTCTGCCAACAAAAAAATCAGTTCTTAAAGGTCCAGTTCTCCTGGAAGTTTTTTGCTGCCTTCAGTCATTTTGATAGCAATCCTGATGAATTCATGAATTAAAATTATTTCATCCAAATGTTAGATTTCAAGGTGGCAGTTCAGGGCCTCTTTTTCATTTATTGCAGGGCTTTAATACAGAATACTGAAGCCATTTAGAGTTTTAAAATATGACACATTCTCTAAGGAAAACCTTTAGATATCTAGGCTCAGTAGGGCATTTGTCTGAAAGCAATTAAGTTGTGCAATGCATATCTGTATAAAAGCCATTTCTGCACTCAGTGTACTTTTCTTTAAGTCCAGTTCTTAGGTCAAGGTCCTAGCCTCCGATCTTGCTCATAGTACATACATAATAAATATTTATTGAACAAATGAGTACATAGAAAACATCATCCATTCATCCATTACTCTATTCCATCAGGGGAAAAGCAAAGGTAAATTGTTCTTTTCTTTCCCTTTGTCCTTTTTCCACTTACCCCAGAATCATGGATTTATAGAACAACGTAGCTGCATCTTAAGAGCCATTAAAGCCAATTTCTGCATTTTACAGATGAAGCAACTGAGGCCTAGAATTTTGAAGTGGCTGGTGCACTGCTGCACAGCAAGTTAATGGCATGACAGCCAGATGGCAAATCTGGGTCTTCCATCTGTAAATCCAGTGGCCTTCTCATTGTGCCAGAGTGCCTCTCAGGTGTGTTCCTATAATACTGGTAAAGGGTAACCTGGCCAGACCCATTGGCTTCTCTTCTTCCAGAGGCAAAAGAAAGAAGTCCCAAAAGACCTTTGGGTTTTTTTCCTTAAGTGCCATACTCTTGGAAGCACCTCAGCAGAGATATACATCTCCTTGGCTGCCTGTCATGAACTCATCTATTTTGGTTCCTAGCAGGCAGTGTCATTTCTGAGCCCTCAACAAAGCAAGATTAGTGGCAATACAGTCAGGCCAGTGTCTGAAGTACTGTTCTAATAAAGACAGGTAAATATGACTGAAATTTAAGAAAATGCCCTTCAGAACTCTTCTCAAGGAGTTCTATGATTAGAGCAAGTTAGCAAAGGCTCCGAGAGCCACAGTGAAGGTTCTGGTAGTTCAGGGGTAGTCATGGAGGAGTTTTAAGTTGGATAATAAAATGTCTGATTGGCTGTTTTGAAAAAGTAACCTTGGAAGCATAAGTGGTAATCAAATGGTAGCCTTGGTGAATGCAAGACTGGATGCTGCGAGAATAGTTAGGAGGGAGAAGCTGTGATCCTGGTGGTCTCTGTAGGTGACCCAAGCTCAGAGATAGTAGAAATACAGAGAAGGGAAAGGATTTGGAAGGTATTGTGGGTAGGATAGTCAGGACTTAATGATTGATTGAACTTGGTGACGGGGGAGTGTGGGATCAGGAGACTCAAAGATGATTCCCTGGTTTCTGGTTTGGTTGACTGAGTAGATGTTCCATTAATAGAAATGGAGAAGTCTGGAGAATGGCAGGTTTAGAGGGGAATATGTTGAGTTTTTCTTGCGTACCTTAGGTCACCTAGGTGGAAATGTCCCATAGATGGTCAGACACACTCTCTGGAACTTAGACATGTAGCAGATCATCAAACAGGCATGGACAATATGTTCAGGCTACAGCACAGCTCAGAGAACCTGTTTCTGTGCTAACCTCATTTCCTAGTGCCCACTCCACCCCAGCTCCACTGGCTTCATTGTTGGGGGTGCCCAACACGCCAGGCACATTCCAGCCTGAAGACCTTGACGGTGGCTATTCTCCCTGCCTGTAATGTTCTTCTCCCCAAATCTGCATGGCCAACTCCTTCAAGGCTTTGCTCAATTTTTTCCTTCTCAATGTGGCCTTACCAAGACCTCACTGTTTAAAATTATGATCCCAGTTCCCTCCTGCACACATTACAGCTCTTCCTTTTCTTGCTGTACTTATTCTTTATTCCGTAAATCTTATCACTTTGTTTTGTGTTGTATCATGTATTTATTCGTTATATCTATTGTTTATTGTCTCCCTCCCTCTGCAGGAATGGAGGTTCTATATGAGTAAGAATCTTGGTCTGTTCACTGTTCACTATTCCAAATGCCCAGAATAGTGTTTGGTACACACTGGGCACCAAATAAATATTTGTTGTAACACAATAAATATTTTCCGTAGCACTTAGGTGCCCCATCTATTGATGTTCTGAAGCATCAGAATCTCTATATGGGAGCCCTGATCCTCACCACTCTGTGAGTCAAAGAAAGAAAGAGGTCAATGAAAAAGAGGGCCAGAAGGAGGTGATGGGGATGGGCCTTGAATAGATGAGAAGATTCGGATTGGTACAGAGAGAATGGGAAGCACACTTGGTAGAGGAGAGTACTATGCCTGTGACAACTGGTTGAGAGGCACTTAGTTAAGAAGTGTTTGGTTTGGTTCCTATTAGAGAGCAGAGTGGTGTGTTGAGCAGTTAGACTATTCATTAAATAGTGTCTGAAAGAAATTCAGTATCTATTACATGCCAAGTACTTTATGTGTATTATCCTAATCTTCTCATCAACCTGTAAAATGGTATTGTTCTCTCCTTTTGACAAAGTAGAAAATTGTGGCTCGAAAGAGATTACTGGACTCTGAGTACACAGCTAGTAACTGTTTGATATTCAATGTGAGTCTGTCTGGCTCCAAACTCCTGCTCTTTCTACTCCAGTATGATGCCTTTCCAAAGTGACTGAGTCTGATTGTGGAGTCCTCTGTCCACCAGAAATCCCCAGGTTCCTTCAGCCTCCAAGTAAGGTGGAGTCAGCCTAACATGGACTCTGGAAGGAGTAAGCACTTGATGGAATGCCACTTTATCCTTCCCACTTTACCCTACCTCTTGAAAGGGAAAAAGTCTATTCCTCTACTGTCTACTACTACCACACTCACCAAGTGTGGTGGAGGCTTTTCTTACATCAAACAATTCTCCAGTGCTCAGTGGACACCAACTGGGTCTCCTACAACTTAACTCATTTTTGACACCAACTACCCATAGTGAGCACCAACCCCAGAGGTTAAGGGCTCAGTCCTACAAGACTGCCTGCCCCCCAACTTCAGACTCCAATCATAAGTCCACATTGTCAGCTGTGCTTCTGACCGACCGGATATAAATTGGAGGTTCCCGTGACCCCTCTCAGTTTCAGTAATTTACTAGAATGGCTTACAGAACCCAAGAAGACGGTTTACCTACTCGATTACTGGTTTATAAGAAATAGATGCAAACCAGGAACAGCAGATGGAAAAGATGTATAGGGCAAGGTATATGGGAAGGTGTGCGGCACTTCCATGCCCACTCTAGGCACACCGCCCTCCCAGTACCTCCATGTGTTCACCAACCTGGAAGCCCTCACCCCCAACCCCATACTTTAGGGATTTTTATAGATATTTCATTACACAGGCATGATTTATAGATACTTCATTACACAGGTATGGCCATAATTGATTAACTCAACCACCACCCCCCCATCTCCTCTCTAGAGGTAGGGAGGTAGGGCTGTAAGTTCCAAACCTCTAATCATATGATTGGTTCCTTTTGGCAGCCAGCCCCCATCAGTCATCTAGGGTTTTCCCAAAAATCACCTCATAAACAGAAACTCAGGTGTGGTTGAAACCTTTCTAAAGCTATTTCAGAAACAAAATACCTAAATAACAAAAGAATTTCCCATTACTCTTTTTTTTTTAACATCTTTATTGGAGTATAATTGGTTTACATTGTTGTGTTAGTTGCTGCTGTATAACAAAGTGAATCAGCTATATATATCCCCGCCCTCTTGCATCTCCCTCCCACCCTCCCTATCCCACCCCTCTAGGTGGTCACAAAGCACCCAGCTGATCTCCCTGTGCTATGCAGCTGCTTCCCACTAGCTATCAATTTTACATTTGGTAGTGTATATATGTCCATGCCACTCTCTCACTTCGTCCCAGCTTACCCTTCCCCCTCCCCGTGTCCTCAAGTCCATTCTCTACCTCTGCGTCTTTATTCGTCCTGCCCCTAGGTTCTTCAGAACCATTTTGTTTTTTTAGATTCCATATATATGTGTTAGCATACAGTATTGGTTTTTCTTCTTTCTGACTTCACTCTGTATAACAGACCCATTACTCTTTATTATTTAGAAAATTCCAAGATTTTTTAGGAGCTCTGTGCCAGGAGCTGGGACAAAGACCAAATATATATTTCTACTTATAAATCACAATATCACACCTCTGCTCCTCTCTTAACTCCCTTTCATTTGGAATTCCCGTGTTTGAGACATAAGCATGTAATACCCATCTCTTGGGCATGGATGAGAGCAGACTCTGGACTTTTAGGTCTTCCCTATCCTTTGTTAGCTCTGTGACTCTGGGCCAGTTGCTTAACCTCTCCAAAGTTTGGAGACCTCATTTATTAAATGAACATAATAATAGTATTTGCCTAATAGAGGCAAATTTGTTGTGAGGATCAGAAAGGATTATGCCTGGAAACCTCCTATCCTTATACCTGACACGTTGTAAGGGCTCAATAAATGCTGGTGATCACAGCTCTTGTCCTACAGTATTTAATGTGCCCTTTGTCTGTTCCCCCACTAACAGTGCGATATCTTACACTTTAAGCAACCTGAAAGCTTAAAGCATTAAGACATACCTTCTTGTATTTCCATACTTAATAATTTTATACAGATAAGTAAGTGAACGAACTGTATTTCCACTTTCAGTAAATATCCAGAGTTCTCGTACATGCTGAGCTCTGCATTTGGTGGTGAGAAGTTTTGCAGAATTCAGAATACATGAGCCCTGCCTTTGAGTGATCTAGACTAAGTGTGATGGTAGTTCAATGTAACCAGTGTTGAATGACATCTATTGGTTGAATGAAATAATTTAGATAATACTTATAAAAACAGCTACCATTTGTTACCTTCTTGTTATACACCTGGCACATGCATAATTTGATTTAATCCTTATGCCAACCATAGATGATAGGTGCTATCAGGTACTAAAACCAGGGCTCAAATCCAGGACTATGTGACTCTAAAACTTATACTCTTTTAATCCTCCTCTCCACACATATTGTGAGTTTCTTATAGAAACATCCCTTGAATATCCAAACATTTGTGAGTGTGAGAGTCCCACGCACACATGGATAATATTGTACCTAACCGAGGAGTCATGAAAGACTGGGGTCCAGTGACTCTCAAACTGACCAAAGCCCAGTGACAAGGAGTAAAGATCCCGTGGTGCACCTGCTCTATCCATTCCTTAATGAACAAAGAGGGCTTAGGGATAACCATGAAATGTCTCTGTAGAAACACAAATTACAATAATTTTGTATTAGTTAATTAATTATAATTTAACTATACATTAAATTTATATTTAAAGTAAGTATACAGCTACTGTACCAATAAGAGTATGGGTGATTCCTACTTGCACTGAAGCACGTAACTGTCAAAGAGTATTGACTGGAAAATAACAGGTCAGAAATTATGTTGATGCACCAATATACACTGAAGGACTAATTAAATAATCCAGGACAAAATAAACAATAGCCTTTAAAAACTGCTAGTAAGAAACCTTTAATTCTTTATTAAACTGAAGTCTATGAAGTCACATGTCATTTATCCATAACGATAAAACGAAACACCTGCACGTTTGACCTGGTTCTCAGGCCATTATGGACTCTCGGCACTGGGCCACAGATCATACACTGAGTATTGCTCTCATATAACCCTGTGACAGCAATTAAAATTGAGGTCTGTGTTCATCAGACCCAAAAGTCACTTTGTAAAGCTCAAGCTCTTGAACCAGACACCATTCATGAGGCGTGAAGACCAAGACTGTGACACCTGTTATTATAGGGAAAATGAAGTACAGTCATACAGGAAAGTCCAGAGTTGAAATGAAAAAGAGCAAAATGAGGGCAAGAAATGAGACCACTTGTCACTTCGTACAACTGTCAAAAGCAACCCTCAATTATCAAGTGCTTATTAAATACCGGGGATTGTGCTAACTGCTTTGCATATATTATCTTGTTTAAACCTCAGAACAAACCAATAAGGCAGTTACGTTATCAGTCCCAATTTACAGCTGAGGAACTGAGGTGTTAAAGGGTAAGCAATTTCACTCGAGATCACTTAACTAGTGAGCGCTAAAGCCAGATTTTGAACCCAGAGCTGATGTTCTTAACCACTAACCAATTCCATGACTGCATTCCATATTTAATATCCTATCAGCTAGTGTCCTAACAGAGATCAGACTGCATCTCTTAACCTAAAAGTTATTGCTCAAACTGAGATACTTTTTATGGTAAAAGAGGGCACTCTTTTTTCTTGTGCATTTATCAGGATTGTCCCAGGCAAACAGGGACATATGATCAGTTCATATCCTGACATGATACATATTTAGCAAAAATTTACGTACCAGTATGTATTGTAGCTGGGAGTACAAGCTTAGATGACATACCACAAACACCTGCTGGGTAACCGTTATGATATATAGTGATGTGTTAACAGACCTCTAGCACACGTGGAGAAAATCTATTTTTCTGCTTTGAAAAGGCCCAATCTATTGCATGGGTCCAAAATGGTGCTTTGGGGCTATGTGGAGCAAGGTTGCACTATGAAATTTCACAGAGGCGAGAACTTTTGTGTCAGTGATGAAAGGCTAGGAGCTAGTTACAAAGCCAACTCCCAATGCCCCGGGCCCAGTAGGAAGGCAGTTCTGCTAAACGGGGGACAGGCACAGCGGTAGCATCTGTATGGATAGCCTGGATCCAGGCTGGACAAAGTTGTCAGAGCAGAACCACAGGCAAGAGAGGTGGAGGCATAGACGTTGGGATGGGGGCAGACAGTGGCAAATGAGGCTGCAGAGCTAAGCTGGGACATCCTTCATGTTAGCTGTGCAGATTCCTTTCAGATGGTGATCTTTTACGGTAATTATTTTTATGGACTGAAAAGGAACTTTCTAAACTCTTTTACTTGGATATTCTTTTAAATCATCATAAAGCCTATGGCACTTATCTCTGGGAGCTGAAGGTTTCTACATTCATTTAACAGATATTTATTGAGAGCCCATCAAGTGTTCCAGGAGGTCTTCTAGGAGCTGGGGATGTAGCAGAGAACACGACACATTCCCTGACCTATTCTTGAGTATGTCTACATGCTTTTATGGAAAAAGGCACTTTAAAAAGGTATTTATATAAACAATCTTTTTTCCAAGTCATGAAAATTATATTCTCTCTAGCCATCAGGTCCCTCAAGTGCAAAATGAGGGCACTGACCTGGATGCCTCCCCAAATCTCTTCTGGCTCTAAAATTCCATGACCCCATTGTCATATTCATCAGGTTGGTGTGAAGGACAATTTCTTCAACCGTTCCTTTCTTTCTTCAACTTTTCCATTCTTAATACTAAAAATCTAAATCCATCTCAAAGCAATACATTTGACATTTTTCCGTACACTGAGTACAAATCAGAAGGTTAAATCAACTGAGGAGTTAATCAGGAAGTGTGGCTATACATCCAACATGAAACAGACGTTTCCTCTGGCCTGTGGAAGGTGCATCAGAAAAGACTTTTGCCTGCTCTTTTTGGGCCTTATGTAAACCAGCACCCCAGAGAAACCATGCAGTGGCACGGCACCATGGTTAAAGGAGAAATTTTATTTTCCTTTTTATTATTCTTGGTTCAGAAATGAAGTAGACACCAAAGATGACTGCCCTTTTCCAGAATAAGATGAAAATCTCACCATTTCAAGGTCAGGACTGGCAGCAATTGGCAGGCTAACGTAGGGAGAGGAGAGAGAAAATGTGCATTAATGCTCCCATTCTGCATGTCAGCACTATGCAGTGACTTAACATGACCTCTAAACCTCACAAGAAGTATATGTGGCGAGCCCTGTTAGCTTCCGTTTAAGGATGAGGAAACAAGGGATGAAAGAGGCAAAGTAAACTTCATGATGAAGTGGCTAGGAAGTGGCAGAGCTGAGATGCTCTTTGAGTATAGAGCCACACTCTTTCTGGGCTACCCCTATGTATTTAATCCAGTTTAAAGACTCCAAATTAATTATAAATCCAGAATTCTAACTGTTGGTTCCTCATAGTATAATTATATTTAAAGTAACATACAGAAGTGCTCCTGATTAAAGAAAATTTCTCCAGGGTCTTTGTCATAATTTTGACTTCTGTGTTGTGTTGTCATTGGCATCTACTGATTGTCTTTTCCCAGGTGAGTTGTGATTTTCCTGATTTTGCGTGTATGTGTATGTTTGTGTGTGTGTTGAGTAATGTTAGATTATGTTCCAGATATTTTGAACATTTGAGGCTCTGAGTCTTATTTAAATCCTTTGGAGAATGTTGATATTTTCACGTTAGCAGGTAACTGACCCAGTTGGGTTCAGGTCACAAGTTCTTCCAGCCTTCTGTGCATTATGGTTTCAATGTCAGTCTCTTGTTCCCAGCCCTCATGCATGTGTGCCATCCAGTTGTGAAGGTATAGGTAAATGCACAGTGACTCAAATATTGCTAGCTGTTCGTAAATGGTCATAGCCCATGTCTGCCTAACTTGGCTAAATTGTATGATTGAGGACTGATTGGTTTTGAGACCAGAACGGGAATTAGCCCAAATGAATGAGGAAACCGTTGATTTGGCATCAGCATGGTGAAGAAGAATGAACAGTCTGTAGATTCAAAGGCTTAACTTGAATACCAGTTTGGACACTTAATAGCAATGTGACTTTGGGTGCATTACTCTATCGTCCTCTGTAATACTAGATAAATATACATTGCAGGATATTTTTGAGGGTTAAATAAAAATATACAAATTAAACATTGAAATTAAAATATGTAAAACCCCTAGAACAATATTTGGCACCTAGTACGTACTCAATAAATATTTTTATTATTAATTCAAGAAAACACGTACTTCAATAATAAACTTATTAAAGAGAAAGAACAGCAATATTTTCAGTGCACATGCCAAGGTCTACTTTTGTTTTGTTTTGTTTTGCTTTACAGGTATATACTCAGTAGTGAAAGATGCTGATGGGGTTATAACGGGCTAAAACCCTTCCAGTGGCAAATAGAGTCAAACTGATATTTCAGTTTGACTGAAACTGATCTAGCCCCGCCTATCTCTCTGACCTTATTTCACATGATCTAGCCCCTCCTATCTCTCTGATCTTATTTCATACCACTCTCCCTTTATTTACTATTCTTGGACCTTCATCATAGCTCCCCAAATTCCCTGACCCTCAGGACCTTTGCATCAACTGTTCCTTCTTTCCCAAAATCTTCACGTGGCTGGTCCTTTCTCATTAGTTGGGTCTCAGAGCAAATGTGATTTCTCCAGAGAGGCCTCCTCTGACTACCCCATCTCAGATCATGATCCCACCCTTACCCATCACTTTCCATCCTGTTACCCTGACTCGTTTTATTTATAGCATTTGTCACTATCTGAAATTATTTTAGCTGTTTATTTAGTTTCTTGTTTATTGTCTGTTTTCACTCAGAAAAATGTCAGTTCTAAGAGGCAGGCATCTTTTTATTACTACTGTGATATTCCCAGAGCTTACAACAGTGCCTGGAACATAACAGACTTTTAAATACATGCTGAATGAATAAGGAAACTTGCCTTTTGTTGCCTATAATATCTTGAATTTTTTTTACTCTATTAGAAGAAAATCTATAAATATTATTTTCTCATTTAATTGGACTTTTTTCAATTTCTGGTACCCCCCAAATATTCAATGATTCATCAACATACCTGAGTAAATTTTACATTTGTATTGATTTCCAAATTTAAAACCTTGATTTAGTGTTTCTATTGTAGAAAAATCCACTGAAAACAAGAAGCTATTAATTGTGCAGTCTCGGCGTCTGACACATGCATACGGTGTGGAAATGTAGGGTTCCTTAGCAGCGCGTTAAATTAGATAACAATCACAGAATACCAGTAACACACCTGAGGTTGCGTCAGACAACATGATCTGTTCACGTGTGGTTAGTGCCGTTGCTTCTACAAGGGAAAGCAGTCTTTAGTTTTACATAAGGCCAATATGGATCCCTGACAGAAAATTGCAGCCAGACACAGTCACATTTAAGAAATAGAAACTCTACAGTGATTCTGGCCAACTTCAAGCTGTATGTGGCTGAAAATGAAGACAGGCTCGGTGTTGGATTTCAGGCCAAGACAGTAGCCCGGTGCTGGCTGTTAACGTGTCATATTTCAGTCTCCTTGGTCTACTTCATCTGGCAGGACTTCTTCAAGACAAGTCTTGGGGGTCATTTATCCTGCTCAGTAATGTGCTCTTCCTCCACCAGAGAAGCTCCTCCCAAGCTGGGACCTGAAGAATCTGGAGGGCCATTCAGAGCTTGGGAGACTGAATTGACAGAGGGAACTTGGGGTTCAAAGTCATCAACTGGGAAGAGTCACACAATCAGTCTGAATCTCGTATGCTTTGATGCCTCAATAAATAATTTTTTAAATTTTAAAATTAAGATTTGTTTATGATAAGAATGCAAATTGTGAAGTCTTGAAGGCTGGGAATTGGGTTTTAAAATCTATCCCACTTACTTCTACAAGCCTACATTCCCAAGAGATAACCACTGTTCTAAGTTTTCTTGGCATCCTTATAGAAAATTTCTAAGAATGCACCAATATATATCTATCTATGTTAATGCATAGGTAAATGGATACTTGGATAGTAATAGGATCAATCAATGAGTATGATTCCTCAAATTATATAGTGTGGCGGATTGCGATGACGGCCCTAATTCTTCACTCCTTCCTGTAAATTTGCAGTGCTCTCCTGCTGTGGGTAGTTGACCTGCTCCATCTCTTGACACTGGGTTCAGCTACACACCATTTGCTCTGGCTAATGGGATGATAGCAGATCTCAAAGAGCAGTGGCTTCAAACAGGGTTTTGCATTGGGAGTTGCTCTTTTGAACCTATGACACCATCTTTTTTGTTCCAGTTTTATTGAGATATAAATGACATACAGCACTGTATAAGTTTAAGGTGTACAGCATAATGATTTGACTTACATACGTCATGAAATGATTATCATAATAAGTTTAGTGAATATTCATCATCTCATATACATACAAAATTAAAGGAATAGAACAAAATTTTCCTTATGGTGAGAACTCTTAGGACTTATTCTCTGAACAACTTTCATACACAACATACAGCAGTGTTAATTATACGTATCATGTTGTACGTTACATCTCTAGTACTTGTTTATCTTATAACTGGAATTTTGTACGCTTTGACTCCCTTCATCCAATTCCCACTCCCTCTTCTCCCCCACCCACCATAATCACAAATCTGATCTCTTTTTCTATGATTTTGTTTATTTGTTTGGGGGTTTTTTAAGTATAATTGACCTACAACATTGTGTTAGTTCCTGTTACACAACATAGTGATTTGATATTTCTATACACTTCAAAACGTTCATCACAATAAGTCGTTAGAATGCGTCACTATGCAAAGATATTACGTAGTTGTTGACTATATTCCCCACACTGTACATTTCATACTCATGACTAATTTATTTTGCAACAGGATGTTCATACCTCTTAATCTCCCTCACTTGTTTCTTTCCTCCCCCCAACACCCTCCCCTCTGGCAACAAGCTATTTGTTTTCTGCATCTGTAGCTCTGTTTCTGTTTTGTTACGTTTGTTCATTTGATATCATACAGTATGTGTCTTTCTCTGTCTGATTTATTTCACTTAGCAAAATACCCTCTAGGCCCATCCGTGCTGTCACAGATGGCAAGATTTCATTCTTTTTTATGGCTGAGTAATATTGCATTGTGTGTGTGTGTGTGTATATATATATATATATATATATACCATATCTTCTTCATCAGTTCATCTATTGGTGAGCACTTAGGTTGCTTTCATATATGAGCTGTTGTAATTAATGCTGCAGTGAACATAGGTTTGCATATATCTCTTCTACTTAGTGTTTTTGTTTTCTTCAGATAAATACCCAGGAGTGAAATTACTGGATCATATGGTAGTTCTATTTTTAATTTTTTGAGGAATCTCTATACTGTGTTCCATGGTGGATGAACCAGTTTACATTCCTGTCAACAAGGCATGAGGGTTCTCTTTTCTCCACATCCTCACTGACACTTGTTATTCGTTGTCTTTTTGATAATAGTCATTCTGATGTGTGTGAGGTGATATCTCATTGTGGTTTTGATTTACATTTCCGTGATGATTAGCGATGTGAATCTTTCCATGTCTGTTGGCCATCTGTATTTATTCTTTGGAAGAATGTCTATTCAGATTCTCTGCCCATTTTTAAATTGAATTGTTTGGGGGTTTTGTTGTTGTTGTTGTTTTTATTGAGTTATATGAATTTTTTGTATATTTTAGATATTAACCCATTATCAGGTGTATCACTTGCAAATACCTTCTCCCATTCGGTTGGTGACCTTTTCATCTTGTTGGTAGTTGCCTTCACTGTGCAATAGCTTTTTGGTTTCATGTCGTCCTATTTGTTTATTTTTGCTTTTGTTTCCCTTGCCTGATGAGACATATCAAAAAAAATTATTAAGGCTTATGTCAAAGAACTTACTGCCTATGTTTTCTTCTAGAAGTTTTGTGGCTTCAGGTCTTACATTTAAATGTTTAATCCATTTTGAGTTGATTTTTGTGATTCTTTTGCATGTATCTGTCCAGTTTTCCCAGCACTATTTATTGGATAGGCTTTCTTTTCCTTATTGTGTATTTTTGCTGTAGATTATTTGCCTATGTAAGTGTGTTTTCATTTCTGGGTTCTCTATTCTTTCCCATTGATCTATGTGTCTGTTTCTTTGCTAGTACCATACAGTTTTGATTACTGTGGCTTTGTAGTATAGTTTAAAATAAAAGCGTGTGATTCCTCCAGCTTTGTTCTTCTTTCTCAGATTGTTTTGGCTATTTGGGGTCTTCTGTGTTTCCATACAAATTTTAGAATTATTTGTTCTAGTTCTGTGAAAAATACCATTGAAGTTTTGATAGGAATTGCATTGAATCTGTAGATTGCCTTGGATATTATAGTCATTTTGACAGTATTAATTCTGCTAGTCCATGAACACAGTATATCTTTCCATCTGTTTGTGCATTCTGAAATTTCTTTCATCAGTGTCATACTTTTCTGAGTAGAGGTCTTTTACCTCCTTAGTTAGATTTATTCCCATGTATTTCATCCTTTTGGATACAATTGTAAGTGGGATTATTTTCTTAATTTCTCTTCCTGATAGTTCATTGTTAGTGTTTAGAAACACAACAAATTACTGTATATTATTTTGTATTCTGCAACTTTACCAAATGCATTGATAAGTTCTAGTAGCTTTTTGGTGGCGCCTTTAGGATTTTCTGTGTATAGTATCATGTCATATGCAAACAGTGACAGTTTTACTTTTTCCGTTCCAATTTGGATTCCTTTTATTTCTTTTTCTCGTCTGGTGGCTGTGGCTAGCACTTCCAATACCATGTTGAATAAAAGCAATGAAAGTGGGCATCCTTGTCTTGTTCCCTATCTTAGAGGAAACAGATTTTCACTGTTCAGTATGATGTTAGCTGTGGGCTTGTTGTATATGGCCTTTATTGAGTGGAGAGAGTATCACAAACCTGAGATGAAAATCTCAACATGCCTCCTACTGGCTGCATGATATTGAGGGTAGTCAGTTCACCTCTCTGCACTTTTTTTCCTCTCTTATAAATGGAAATATGGCTCCTACCTTGCAGGGCTGGTTATGAGGGTTAGAAGTACTCTGTGTGAAGCACCTAGCACATGGCCTGACACACAGTCCGTACTCAGTAGTGGTACTTAGTACTTTTATTTATGTGACTTTCATGACCATAAAAGAGTGGGTGTTACTTTCCCTCATTTTTCTCTCCTACGGTACTTTATCTGACTTAGGGAGCCCATTCCTCACATTTTCACATCTCTGATAATGCTCTGTGGCTTAATATAAATGATATTTTGTAAGTGCTGTCAGCCAGGCTGCAGTCATAGTGTAATTGTCATTGCCTGTGCATGGGGAATTTGGTGACATGAGTGGACAACTAGAATCTCTCAGTGTCTCAGTTCAGAGACCATTTAAGGATCAGGATTAGGATTCCTACTTATCATCTGAAAACTGGTTATTTCCACTAGTGCCATTATCATGACCCTCAGTTACACGCAGCATTTATTAAGCACCTAACAGCTGAAGAAATCTGGGCTAAGACCCAGAAATGCAAAGTCCTTGAGTATCTTACAATATCACCAGGGAAATAGGATACAGATATAAAACATAATTAACTGTACAAGGCAGTCTGTGTCTGGTGTCAAGAAATAGTACAGACAGTATATAAATGCTTCATTCCTTGATGAGGTCCAGGAGTGTAAAACAAATACTTTGATGCCTGGGGCTTTTGTGAAATAAAATTACCACATACTTTAAGCCTGCAGATCTAAAGAGATGACTGGGAGGGTGAGGGTTCAGAGACAGCCTCACAAAGAGGAAAATCATCATGAAGCTTTAAAATGAGGATAGAACTTAGGAAAGAAGGGGGATCTCTCTGGCATGTGGGATGGCTGGGACAAAGGAACAGTGGGAAAACTCCAAAAGGTATGAAAATATGTAAGTAGTCTCTTTAGATTGAAGTATCAGGTAAAAGGAAGCACAAAGTAGTGTGGTCAGTAAGTTAGGGACAGGGTAGACTGTGACCTTAAAGTCTCATTGTATATCCCTCCTTATTTCTAATTCATAAGTTAATGATGTGAATGTTTGTGGATGATTGCCATTTAGGCCATCGAAAATAGGAGGGAAATTTCTTCTTCATGGATGATTTGACCTGATTGTTCAGAACTAGAAGAGTTCTCAAAAGACAATTTGTCCTGCTCTCTGACTACTACTGGAAACAATGGCATAATTGTCAACCACTCAAAAATGGAGATCATTATTTTTTGGCATATGTCCTTTAAATGTAATTGGTTCAATTTGATAACCCCAGGAAGCAAGTCAGTTCACTTGGTTACCAAGAAGCTTCGATGAGACATTTTTATGGTCATGGCAGGCAATTGGCAATACCTGCTTTGAAGATCACATAACTCCATGTCATCCTGGCCTTATGGTGTACAACTTTTAAGATAGAAGCAATTACTTGTTAAGTAGTAGATCATGCCATTTCTTAAGACAAACCTACCTTATGCTGAAAAAGGGACCCCATCAATCTAAGTGAGATTCTCACCTCAGTAAGGTCCGTTAAGGATGAACCTTAATGGACGAATCTATTATATCTGGACCAATCTATTAAAAATTGCCCCCCTTCCCACCATAACCCTACACTCTAGACCCCTTTCCCTGCTGTGTTCCTTCCTGTAGAATTTGTCATCTCCTAACAGCTATATACTTGTTTACTAAGTTTATTGTTGATTGTGTGTCTTATCTGACTGGAATATATGCTTCCAAAGGGCAGGGTCTGCTCTATTACTGCATCACAAAAGTCTAGAACAGTGCCTAAAGTCTGAAAATTCCAAGTATTTGAATAACCATTTGTTGGATGAGTGATCTCAACAACAAAAGTCTGGGGTATTGTGGAGAGGACTGTCACACTCTGGGGATCAGTTCCACATCTTATTCTGTGGCTTCATTGTTTCTTTGTTTTTGGAATCTATGACATTATACTACAAAAAAGAAGAACCACTAAAGTTTAAAAATTTTTTACGTATCGGTTGATATGTGACACATGCATAGCAATGTGTCATTGGATGTGTCTAATGATACCACGGCAGGTCTCTTCACTTGATGAATATCCAGGCTGGAGTTTTGATTTAGAAAAGGTGACAGAAGAACACCTGAGTATATTCTTTTATCTCTCATTTACAAAAACTGACTTGCCTATTTTTCTTAATTGCTGGAGTTTGGGATTGAGATTGTATATACTAGCAAAACAAGCAAATGTGATACACCAGGTCAGTTACTGAACTGCAGCTTTTATAAGGAATTCCTAACCAGCCACCACCCACCCCCTTAAATTAAGTTCTCATTGAAGTCCACTGCATGTTTCTCTAAAGCCCTTCAAGGGTACTAGTAAGTCATGTTGGAATTTTATCAGCATATGACACTTCAAAGAGAGGCTTGTGACAGAAAGAGTGTTACATGGAGACAAATTTTTCCAATGCTAGTTGTCTTCCGAGAATGCATGCCATATATTTAGGTGAGAGTTGGATTATGTTTTGTTATTCAGTTGCCGAATTTAAACTCTCAGTGTCATTCTCAGCATCTTCTTGGGAAAAACATTCTGTAGACCTTTTATCTGGCATGGCTCTCTATCTGCCATGTGTGGACAGTAATTTGCCAAGCAGAAATCGGGGTATGGCTCGTTCAGTTTCATCATTGGATTACTACCTAGGGGAGGAAAAGAGTGGGAGCGTGTTACCTGTTTATGCTTTGACTTAGATTTTTTGGAAAACTCTTCAAACTTCACAAGAAGTCTCCCAGTTTATATCACTTTTGCCAGGTACTTCTAGCAAATTATAGGCCAGAAATAAAGGGCACCTGCTGCTTTGAAATCCAACTAACCTAATACTGGTAGATTAATTATTATTATTCTTTTAAAAATCTTTTATTGAAATTTATTCTGAAAAGTGCTTAAGCTTACATGAGCTTACAGGTCAATGAGTTTTCATGACATGAACACGCCTGTGCAACAACACCCAGATCCAGAAACAGAACATTGTCAGAACCTCAGAAGCACCCCTTTGTGACTCCTTCCAATCTCCACCTACCTAGCAAGGGTAATCACTATGTTGACTCGCAAGTACCAGCATGCATTGGTTCTCCATACTTTTTTGTTCTTTATATTAATGGAATCATATGGTTTGTATTCTTTAGTGTTGACTTTCAATTTTTTTATGTTGATGCCATTTTTTTTTCATTAAATTTAGTTACAGATCATTCATTCTCATTGCTGTGTAGGAATCCACTGTGTGAATATACTATAATTTATGTATCATTCCAATGCTTGATGGGAATTTGGACAGTTTCTAGAGTAAGGCTATTGCAAATAATGCTGCCATGCACATTCTAGTGTATGGAATTATGGTGGAAATATGTAGGTAATTCTGGTAGTTATATACCTAAGATTAGAATTTCAGGTTCTGATGCTTTTCTGTAACTAGACTGTTCTCTGAAAAGGAAAACATACCAATGTATCAAGTAGAAAAGAACATGTGAAGGCAATAGAATCCAGTGATAGCCATAAACTTGATGATTTCGTAAGAGAACTACAAAACAGTGCCCTCCACCTCTGCTGCCATGAAGAATTCAATTACACGTCCTCAACACCTTTCCTTGTCTCTTCCATAGAGGAATAGGGTGAGGTATAGATACTTCTATCGCCTCAAAACCCACAAAGAATTTCACTCTCCAGAATCAAAGCATCTATGTGATAAGTTAGACCATTGCTTCTTGTTCCAAGAAATTATCCTATTTGTATGTGCCAAGGAGGGCAGGGAATGGTAATTAAAATTCACACTTGCATATCACTCTCCATCTGCAAAATACTTCACAGATATTAACTAATTAATCCCCCACCTTTCTCCTCCTGCTCTCCCACCATTCCTCCCCACCATGAAGCAGGTGGCATCTCCATCTTATGTCGCTCATTTGCAAAAAGGTAAACACAAGAACAGGTTATGCCATTTCCTTGATGAGGTCCAGGAGTGTAAAATAAATACTTTGATGCCTGGGGCTTTTGTGAAATAAAATTACCACATACTTTAAGCCTGCAGATCTAAATTGCATAAATAAAGCCTCTGAAGAATTTTTGTCACATATGACAGGAAAGATGGATTTATCGTCAGGTTTGTTTGCTAAACTGTCACAGTGGTTGCTCATGAATATCAATGATGCCGTAGCTCCTGGGAAAGCTGTGTAAGAACCCCGAGAAGGAAAAAATCACTAAATGTTTTCTAACATGGGACCAACAAAGGCTATTAAGGTGGTTATTCTGTTTTTTTTTTTTTTCCTCCCAATCCAAAGAGAAAATAATTTAAATTGGTTAGAAAAGAGAGCATGGGTGAAATAACATTTAAATTTGTAAATTTATACAAAACAAAGTGATGTCTATTTCTTTACATGTTTGTGATTAGAAATGAGCCTTTTGTTATGAATTTTTTCTGTCTTTAAAAACAAAAAAAAATGTATCCCGTGTAAGTTCTAGTTGTCTATATCCAGGTATTAACCATGAATCAAGTTTGGTTTAAGTTATTATTTTCTAATAGGAAAAAGCCTAGGCCTGTAGAAATTTTCTGTCATTTTATGTTTGTGATTTATAAATATGGAGTAATCTAACTTTAGATACAACCTACATTTGTAAAACCAGGAGCCAGGAAAGTCATCAAAACTAGTAATTATACCAGACAAAAAAGAATTCTTCCTGAGGCTACATTCTGCTCTGGTTCTATGCATGCAGCTTGCTCTGGTTTCCTGGGACTTTCTTGTGCATATTAAGGGCACTGTAGGCTCCTTAGGGCATTGAATAGAAAAAGAAAATTAAGGAGGGGAAATAAACGGCTATCAGGTTTGATAAGTTTGTTCAAAAGAGAAATTAAGATGCTTAATATTTGATTTTTTTTTTCTATCCATCCGAGCACTGCTGGAGTGAAGGCCCCATAACAGAAGCTACCTAAGAAGAATAAAACAGAGCACTGCCCTAGGGGAAATTCCATAGAGTGGAAGAGATGAGTCAGTAGACTTATGTCTACATTATGAGATAGACCAAGAGAATAGTCTGCAATAGAGTAGACTGAACTGCTCAGGAGGGGCTCTACCCCAGTGCTCCCACAATACATAGAAATGTCCCCAAATAATAACACATTTAACAGAAATACAGAGCAGTGCTCCAAGCAAGCAGAGGATATGTTGAGATTCTGGAAATGAAGAGAGAACTCAAAGCTGGGATGGTAAGTGGGATTCGAAGCCAAGGTAAAGAGAATCTACCTTGGGGCTGGGAATTTTAAGACTAATTTGAGGTCTGTGTTGAGTGACTCCTATAGAGAGGCTTAATGAGAGGTCAAGTAGAAAGCATTTGATTCAAGGAGGAGAACAAAACAGCATTTAGAAGAACCACTAAAGGAGGTAGGAGAAGATGGGTAGTGAGGTGGGCAGAGCGGACAGGGCTGAACTGTGAGCATGGCAGGTGTGGGGGCAGGGCACCCCCCGAACAAGGGGCTGTTTTCCAATTTTGGTTGCCATTGAAGGTTGTGGATGGTGAGGTCTGAGAGGCCATGGGGTTTGACAGGAAGTGTTGGGTGATGCTTGGGAGGGTGGTTTCAGTGTATGTGTGAGGGCCGTGAGGTAGACCTCAAAAGGGAGTGGGTTGGGCTTCCCTGGTGGCGCAGTGGTTGGGAGTCCGCCTGCCGATTCAGGGCACACGGGTTCGTGCCCCGGTCCGGGAAGATCCCATATGCCGCGGAGCGGCTGGGCCCGTGAGCCATGGCCGCCGAGCCTGCACGTCAGGAGCCTGTGCTCCGCGACGGGAGAGGCCACGACAGTGAGAGGCCCGCGTACCACAAAAGAAAAAAAAAAAGGGAGTGGGTTGTGAAGGAACAGAGGTAGCTGAGGGGGAGGAAGAGGAGAAGGTGGAAAATGGGGGAAGCCAGATGGATCAAGCGTGTCGTTTGTTGGTGGTTGTTTTGCTGTTTTAAGATAAAGAGATTTTTATATGTTTGTAGGTAAGAAGTCATAGAGAGAAGGAAAGAGACACTGAAACTCAAATGGCAGTTACAGATGCAGCAAAAACCAGGAAGAGGCAGGAAAGATTGCATTCAAATGTAGGTGGAGGAGTTAACGTTGGGAGGGGTCGGTAAAAGCAATGACTTTTTATTGAGTGTTTCAAGGTATTTTATTATCTTCAGTAGTTACTATTGCTGATGAGAAGTCTGCTGTCAGTGTGATGTCATTCCTTTTTAGGTCATCTACCTTTTTGTTCTGGCAGTATATTAATTTTCTATTTTTATATAACAAGTTATTCTAGCAGGTCGTAGCTTGAAACAATGAACCTTTGCCATCTCACATGATTTCTGAGGATCAGGAACCTATAGGAGTAACTTGGCTAAGTGGTTCTGATTCAGGGTCTCCATATGTTGGACTGAAGGCTTGCCTGGGACTGAGGACCCATCTCCAAGTGGCTCACTGTCACACCTGGTAAGTTAGCTCAGGTTGTTGGCAGGAGGCTTAGGAATGCCACGTGGACCTCTTCAGAGGGCAACATGGCAGCTGGCTTCCCCAGAGCAGGTGATCTGGGAGGGAGGGAGGGAGATGGGGGAGAGGGAGAGAGAGAGAGAGAGAGAGAGAGAGAGGGAGAGAGAGAGAGAGAAAGAGAAAGAGAAAGGGAACCACGAGGAAGTTACAAATCCTTTAATGACCTAGACTCGGAAGTCACACACCCTCGTGTCTACCACATTCTCTTTGCTAGACGTAAGTCCCTAAGTAGAGCCCACACTCGCGGAGAAGGAAATTGGGCTCTACCTTTTAAATAAAGGGGTGTCAAAGAATTCGTGGTCATCTTTTTCAACTACAACTGGCAGTTAGGACCTGAGGTGGATGCAGTTCAGAAGTCTGGGGAATCGCACATTGGAAATGTTTAACTTACTTAGATGAGCTGAGATTCATTAGGTGTGAAAAATAATGAAGTGTCTACATACCGTGTCATGTTATTCTGCTCTACATGCCTGAGAAGGTCTGTGTAATTCTGAGCATAATATCAGTAAGTGGTATCTGCTGTGCTATCTCAGATAGTACAGGCGAGGGCTTGCATTGATAATAGAATGGATAGATGACAGGGGAGGGAGTGGACGCATCCATGGCTCCATTTGTTACTTCATTTCTTTGCAGATCTCCTCAGGGAGTGCTCTTATGTGTTGTATTTCACAGGAGAAACAATACTCTTAGTCACAGAGTTTCTGTAACTCCTGACCTTGCCTGTCCAGCTGGTCAGAGCAGGGCAGCCCTGTGAGAGTGGAAAGAACCAGGTTTGAGGTGAAGTTTCTAACACAGACACATTAAAAAGAGAAGAATTTGCCCCCACTTTTGTTTCCATGTTCCTTCAGTGAGCTTGGAAGAAAGAAGGAATTAATGAGACTCATTGTGTATGCAAGGGTAAGCACAGTTTGTGTTGAGCTAAGTCTAGCAGAAGCTGAAAAAGCATATCTGGCACAGCTAAGTAATTAGACTTCACATTTCTCGAATTTTGTAAGGAAAAATGTCTTTAGTGGAATGTATCTTTAAACTCATATTCCACAGACAGAGAAGACTTTCTCAGCCCAACCCCGCACTTGGTCCTTTGTTGACCACATTTAAAATAAAGGTGGAAATCAATGGCGTCATGATTTAGGTTATTTATATGCTTTGCAAGAAAGGGGAATTTGCTTGAGGAAGAAAGAGCATGGCTGATGCTGTGTTCTTGGCTAGAACTGAAATCCAGCAAAATGTGTGTCCAGATCAAATGCAGGAACCAGGGCAGGGATGAAAGCATCCATTTCTAGTCTTCTCAAATGATTGGAAATATCTAGAAAACAGTGAACATGTCCTACATATACTGGCTAATACCTGGTTTCTAGAGCCAGACAGCCTGGATTCAGTTCTGGCTCTGCCACTTAGTCTCTATGTAAATTACCTTCATCTTTCCCTCAGTTTCTCCATCTGTAAAATGAAGAAAATAAGAGTACCTACCTCATCGGGCTGTCGTGAAGAAGAAATACATAAATATATGTAAGTCACAAAAAACAGTGACTGGTGCACCAGTAAATACAGCACTGTAAAGCTGTATTTCTATGATGACTATTAATTATTGCAAAGAATACTGTCATGCACAGGGTGGCTGTTGAATGAATATTTGATATTTGAACTGAACACCAAGACTGAAAATTAGAGCGGGGACTGCGAGGAGAGGTTACTCCTTCATCCTCACCCCGCCCCCACTACAGCATTAGCTACTCCATTCTCGGGTAACAGTTACAGCACTCCTCTGTTATGGCACTGTTCACACTACGTCCTAATTGTGGCCCATATCCGCCTCCCCCACTTGAACTGCTAGCATGTTAAGGATAGAGGGCATATCTTATTTATCTCTTTATCACCAGTGTCTATCTTAGTGCCTGGCATATAATAGGGGTGCATAATAAATATTTGTGGAGAGAGTAATTGATTAATTAATTTAAATTAATCAGAAAACATTTGTCAAGCATGTACTATGTACCAGGAACGCTGCTAGGTACAGGAATACAGCAGTGACCAAAACAGACACTGCCCTTGCTCTAATGGAGTTCACCATCCAGTGGAGCTATTTCCAGAATCCTGGATCCCTCCAAGATACTGAAAGAGAAGAAGGGAAGGCAAGGAACAATGTCTGCTGATCCACACCAGTCAGCCTGTATTAGACTGTATACTGAGAAATCCAAAGTGGCTTAAACCTTAAGGACACACACTGTCCAAGTAATAGAAAGTCTGGCTTTAGATAGTTCTGAAGATGGCTCACTAGTTTCCCATGGTCAGGGTGATAGATTAGTTTAGCAGCAATTCTATTGGCCTTCCCCACAAGGTAGCATGATGGCTACCAAAGCTCCAGGCATCATATCCTCACACCATAATCTCCAAAAACAGGACACAGAGGGTTTTCCATGTGCCTCTCTCCTTTTAACAGGGAGAAATTATCTTTCCCCAAACTTCCCCATCAGATTTTCCCTTACATATCATCGTCCAAGGTGGGGCCACGCAGCATCCCTACCTTCAAGGGAGGCTGGGGACTTGCATTTCTAGTTTGTGCGCCTTCTGTAAAGAGAAGTGGCGGAGTTAAAGGAGGTTGGAAATGGATTTTCAGTGGTCAACGAACAGTGTCTGACACTCTTGGACTAGCCCTGCTCTTCTCCTTTCCCTTGACCTTGAGAAGAAGGTGTGAGCAGGTATTCTTTGGTACTCTGTCCCCTAACCCCATCCTGTCCTCCATCTGTAAAATGAGGCGATAGAGTGGATGGTCCTAAAGAGTTCATCCTACTTTGCTTTTCTGGAATCAGTTAATTCATGACCATGAACAGCAAGGCCTGATCATCATCAACTTGCACCTCTGTGTGTAATTACTATGCAGCCCTGTACTCTGCACACTTTGCTGCCTTAGAACAGAATCTTTGGAGTCCAAAGGTCTGGGTTTTAGTTGTAGCCTTGGATTTTGGCAAGTCACACGTCTTCTCCAAGTTTCAGAATTCTCATCATTTAAATAGAGATCATTACACCCAGCAAGTTTGCTTTGAGGGTTAAATGAAATATTCAATATTATTTGCATTTTACTTGTTTATAGTCTGCTAAGTTTCAGGAAGAATTTGAGGTGGATGTTTTTTGTAAGCTGTTATTATTACCTCTTTTTTAATAAAACAGATTTATTGAGATATAATTGATATACAAAACTGCACATATATAATGTGTATAATTTGACACTCATGATACCATCACCACAATCAAGATACTGTACAAATCCAACACCTCCCAGAGTTTCCTTCTGTCTCTTTTTTCCCCCTGTGGTAAGAACACTAAACATGAGACCTACTCTCTCAACCAATTTTGAAGTGTACAGTGCTGTATTGTTACTATAGGCACTATGTTGTACAGCATATCTGTAGAATTTATTCATCCAGCATAATAACTAAAACTTTATATCGAATGAATAACAACTCCCCATTTCCCCTAACCCCAGCCCCTGTCAACTACCGGTCTACTCTCTATTTCTATGAGTTTGACCGTTTTGGATATCTCATATAGGTAGAATCATGCAGGATTTTTCCTTCTGTGATAGACATTTCTCTTATCCATGTCCTTGCAGTTCATCCACATTGTCACAAATGGCAAGATTTCCTTTTTTGAAAGAAATAATATTTCCTTGTATGTATCTACCACATTTTCCATTCATCTGATGGTAGCATTCCTACAACTCAATAGCAAAATAAGTAATAATAACCTGATTAAAAATTGGGCAAAGGCTTGAACACACATTTCTCCAAAGAAGACATACAAATGGCCAACAAGTATATGAAAAGATGCTCAACATCGTTATCAAGGAAATGCAAACCAAAATTATGAGATATCACTTCAGACCTACAAATTGGTTCAGCCACTGTGGAAAACAGTGTGAAGCTTCCTCAGAAAATTAAAAACAGAACTACCGTATGATCCAGGAATCCCACTTCTGGGTATATATCCAAAAGAATTGAAATCAGGATCTCAAAGAGATACCGTCACTCCATGTCCATTGCAGCACTATCTACAATAGCCAAGATATAGAAATAACCTGTGTCCATTGACAGAAGAATAGATATGATCACCACTTTACACACCTCTGCTATCAAGACAATCATATCTTGATGTGATTGGTTTAAAACACTCAAAACAAGCCCCACATACTTCCCCCTGCACGTACAGTGACAAATACTAGCCCCCTTGGGGAACCTTGAGATCGTTGCCATCACAGTTGGCAGTCTTCTGACTACAGGTGCTAGCACACGAGCTCTTGCTTTAGCGTGTTCCCTTGCACTTCTGGAATCTTCAGAAAGATTAAATGCGAAGCGAGAAAGGCAGGTGAAAAACTTTGCCTTAGGGCAGCTCAGAATTTCAAGGTTCATTCATAACAGAAGGTACATTATTTCAGACATTATGCATGTAAATGTAGTCTTGATCTTGTTAAATATTTGAAACATGCTAGTAAGAAGGCCGTGTTTGTGTTCAGTTATGCTCTCAGAAATGTCACACATTAGGTGATGTCGTCTCCCCAGACTGAATGTGTGTGGCTCCTCTCACCAAGCAGGTGCAAGTTTCTCTCATATCAGGCTCAAAAATCCTTGGAGATATTCGAGGGGGGGTGAGGGTGTAATAATTTCCTAAATCTAACTCAATTTCTTTGAGAGCCAAGTTTATTGAGTCATATCACCCCGCAGGAGACACAGACAGCCAGACCAAAAGGAAGAAGAGCATATTAGTCCTGTTTGCATGATAAAAGCCTCCTAAACTTGTGTTTTAGCTGATGCAATCTGACAGCCCTGCCTGAGAGCTTCAGCTGGAAAATGATAGAGAAACGAAAGCTGCTAGAAATGCTCTACAGGTGTGGTCATCTTAAGTAATCCCTCAATATTATAAGTGATTCAGTCAGCACTGGTATCCAAATTATAGTGCTGGAATTTTCCACACATCCATGCACATTCTTGCACAGGATTTCTTTAACCTTTTCCAGCCTTTTAAGATAAACTGTGTGTGGAGAGTAGCAGCACAGGCATTGCAGTCAAGCAGATCTGGGCTCGGATCCCTTCAGCACAGACGTGAGTGACAATTACTTCTTTGCACTGCAGTTTTCTCGTCTGTAAAATGAGAAGAATGGCTGCCTCACCAGCTTGCCTTGAGGATTAAGCGAAATAACCCCTAGAGAGAATCTAGCAGACAGTCTGCCTCCATCCTAAGTGATCAATAACAGTTCCCTACCTTTCCCTTATCAACGGGACTAGAGGAGCTTTGTACTTTTTCTTGCCTGCGCTTTCTTTTTCCACATATTAATGGCTAAAATAATTAATTTTTGGCAAAGCTAATGAACACTCCAGTTATTTTATTGGGCCTTAAATTTGGAGGGTAGAGTCTTTTTCAACCACATTATAGAACATAAAGAATGGTTGGGATCCAAGGTTACCTGAAAGGGAATTAAATGCTGAGAGGGCAAGTGAGCAATAGGGTTTATGCACCAGATAAAGCAGAAGAAGATTTTCTCTGCCTGCGTGTCATTTTACCTCCCAGGCGGTACATATGGCATGTGCCAAGAGTCTCATGGGGCCATCCATCTCTAGGGTTCTTTATCTGTTTTCTAAGCATTTCTAAGGAACTATGATGTAAAATGATCCATGGTGAGCATGACCAACTCCTACCAGTTCTTAGCCTTGAATTCCATATATCCAATTACTGTTGATTGATTGGTAATAGAAATACTGTTCATCCTTTTCCACCCTTATCTCCTGTGGCCCTTTGCTAAGTTCATACTATAATTTATGGGACTCCAAAATCCAAGCTCCTTAGTATATAACGTCTTCCCTTACCAGGTCCTTGCTCTTCTCTTGAGTCACCTTCATTGACAGCCCAGATATCCAATAGCTTCCAGTCACATTAACTATTTGAAGAGCCCTAAGAATACGGTGTTCTCTCTCATCTGCATGCCTTTGAATGTGTTCTACCTTTAGCCAGAGTTAGCCTTTCCTGCTTTGTCTATCTGGCTAAATCCTCCTGTGATCATCCTCAATTACATAAAGGTTCTTCCTGTAGGATTCTTTCCTATCTTCTTCTTTATTGACATGTCATCCTGGCCTATGGCTGCCTCAGGGCTTAATCTGTGAATTATAGATTTTTATTTCACTCTAAACTCTGAGGTCCTTAGTGCCAGGAACTGTGACTTCAATTCCCTTATCTCCACTGCTTCGTTTGGTTCCTGGTCTGTGGCACGTCGTCAGTAAATGTGAGAAAAAGGAAGGGAAGAGTGAAAGAGGAAAATTAATCCCCATTTGTCTTTCAAAAGTCTACTTCCTGTGAAGGGAATCCAAAGTCATTCTCTTGCCCACCCTTAATGAAAGGGCCATAAGCCTGAATTCTTGATCCAAGAAAGCCCCTAGTGGAGAGTATTCTGGGTACCAAAATTAGTTTTATGAGAGAAGATTTATATTTAAAGATGAGACCAAGTTTCTGACACTGGAATCATGGAATCTTTGAGATAGAAAGATGCTGGGGAGAAGTAATATAACATAGGCATTAAGAACACCAAATGTGGAGCCAAACTGCCTTAGTTCATATGTTCAGCTCTGCCACTTATGATCTTTATGCACTTGGGTGAATTGCTTAATAGCTCAATTTCTCAAACTATAAAATGGGGATAATAATAGTACTTAATAGGGGTTGTTGTGAGGATCAAACGCTCTGATGTATGTAAAGTGCTTAGAAAAGAGCCTGGCACATGGTAAGCAATATATAAGCGTTTGTTCTCATTCACGGTTGTCTAGACCAGGATTTTCCTAAATATTTAGCTGCAGTTTTGTTTTGCACAGTCTTACATGGAAGCCCATATATGTAACTTATAAATGCAGACCTGTGTTATTGAGATGGGGGGAGGAGGCTGGACAAAGTCCATAGCTCCTCCCTCCCTACTCGTGAGGGGTTCTTTGGAACCCTAGGGCTGCAGAAGCCTAGTTGAGAAACTCTGAGCACACCCCAAAGCCCCTCATTTTCTGGAAGGAAGATTAGGGCCCAGCCTTGGTTTGAATAGCTCCCCACAGTTGAGCAGCAGAGTCCCTCCTGGGACCCAGGTCACCTGTTCCTCAATCCAGAGCTCTCTCCATCCACCTTGTGCCCCTCGCCAAAGGACTCACAATTAGGACAGAAGGAGCTGGGTTCCACTCCTCTTCTGCCAGTCATTTCTGAGTGGCCCCTCAAAAATTTTGCTCCATGATGCAATTGTACCTCCTTGTCTTCTGCCCAGTGGAAGAGTATATTTCTGCAGACTCCAAGATTTATATCCTAGAGTCTGAAGAAAGAGAGACAACAAATGAAGATGTGATTTTATTGTGCAATTTGCCATGCCCATCTTGGTAATATTAGAACTGGAATTCACTCTTTGTTTTGCCAATATCTCAAGAATTTCCTCACCCTTAATTCATCACATTGTCCTGAAACAGATAGGCTATGGCTATACTGTATTCAACTACACTGAGTAATTAAGCCAGAAATTTTATCTTATTATATATTTAGACACACACGTAAACCAACCCAGCCTTTCCTGGAATCCCCATTGCTCACTTGGTTGACTCAGCAGAGATGTTTGAAGCGGGTTAGCATCCTCATTTAACTTAATGGCTCCTTTACTACTAACTAAAGTTCACTTTGATGGAGAAAGTAACATATCTCTGTTTTTTAGAGCACAGCTTTCTGACTGAGTAGCACACTGTAGAGCTCTATAGGTTATTTTTCTCAAGAGACAAGAGAGTTATCTTTGTATGACCGGGTCCAGAGAACCGTAATCACCCCGGTTGTAGGGTAGGAACTTTTAGATTTTTTGTTACACATGAGATCATGTGGAGTGGTTACAGAAAACCAGTCTTTCCCAGTAGTTTTTTTTTTTTCTAGACTTTGACTGAAAGAGGCGGTCTTAAAACGATACACACACACACACACACACACACACACACACACATGCATATTTATAATTCCTTGGAATATGTGTGCTACTAATTACCGTTAAATGACTCTACGTGTTTCATTTTTGGATTATTTATTCTTATCAGGATGCTAGAGGTAACTTGAACCTGTTTGGTTATTCTTTTAACAAACATTTTTTGAGTACCTAGACTTTATTGTACCTTCTCAGACATCCTGTAAAGTAGGCACTGTTATTTCCATTTTATAGATGAGTTAACTTAGAAAGCTCAAGTAACTTGCACAAAGCCAAGCAACTTTTGGGGGTCAGAGTTGATATCTGAACCCAGGTATGTGAGACTTCAATGAATGGTAGGTAAGGATTCTCAAGAGGGTGAAGGATGGTCCAGTAAGAAAGAGCATGGACAATTGTGTGGCTATGTGTTGTGTCCAGGGAATGATAATTAGGCTCGTGTGGCCAAAGCATGGTGTGAAAATGGGAGAACAGGCAAGAACTGAGGTTATGAGTCTTTATCCTTAAGGCAGTAGTGAGCTGTATCAGCCAGAATTCCTTGCTTGTAAGCAACAGAAACATACTCTATGTTAAGCTCAAGTAAACTCACAGATGTACACTGGGAGCTTGCAAAGTCTATGGGAAGGCTGGAGAACCAACCTTGGAGACTGGTAGGAATTGCTTTTAGAATAGTAGCTCCAGAGGGCCAGGAGAGAGAAATATCAAGAATGGTTCCCTAGCAGGAAGGGTCTGGCCAGGTTACGGGAGCTCCAACCACTGTTTCTGTCCTCCATCTCATGTTGAAGATCCAGAATCTAGAAGGATAGACGCACTGGTGAGCTTAAGCACCCCATCATCCCTGGGTCCGAGAGAAAATGGCTGTGGGGAGAGCATCAGAGGACTTTTCAGCCTTTCACACAAAAGGGAAGAGTACTGGCCCAGCAAGAAAAGAGAGGGGCTCTTCTGGGAGGGGAAAATGAATGCAGGGTAGATTTTTTTCTTAATTCCTCCATATATCAATACTGTCAGTGATTTCAGAGCAGGGCAATCACATGAGCTGGATGCCATGACAACATGGAGGGTGGTTCAGAGAAGTTTGGGAGAGGGTCACTGGTCTGCCTAAGAGGCAGTTGCTTCGCTCCAGGTGAGAACTGCTGCCTTCAAAGTGAGTGTGGGGATGGATGGAGGTGAGGAGACAAACTCACAAGGCGATAGAAATAACACTCCACCACTACGGTTATCTATAATGTTCCTCACTTGGGCAGTATTACATTCATTTGATGAGAATATTATTGATCTAATGAGGGATTATCCCAAGGCCTATGATTTTATAAGTGAGAAAATAACACACACTCCAGGGAGACTTTGCGATGACCTAGAGACATGGGATAGGGACGGTGGGAGGGAGGCTCAAGAGGGAGGGGATATGGGGATATATGTATGCATATGACTGATTCACTTTGTTGTACAGCAGAAGCTAACACAGTATTGTGAAGCAATTATACTCCAATAAAGATCTATTCAAAAAAAACCAATTAATAGGAAAATCTGACAAAGCCAAGGCTTGGAAGTCATGCTTATCATGAGTAATATAGAGCTGGGAGAGTTTGTCTGAGCCCAAATACATTCAGAGTAATTTTCCATAAACCTGCCACCTCTGGTTTGAAAATATTTCATGTGTGAGACTGTGATTTTCTCTGACAGCCTAGGATGTGAAGAAGAGGAAGTTGGAAAAGTAAATTGCTCTTTTTGTAATGGTAAAAATGTCATTACTGTGAAGAACATTAATCTTTCTGATCAGGTATTGGATTTTGAGCTAAGATAAGATTCTGACTCTGGAATCCTCAGGGTTACAAGCAAGCATGTTTGAGAACTCCTAAAACTATGATAACTGGTTTTATTGTATTTTCCAAACAGTAATAGGTATATTTTTTAAGACATTCAGTGCAGCCAATCACTTTTCCAACACTGAAAACAGCAGTAATTTCAAGAAGTCCCTTTGGCCACAGCCCAACCAGCTCTGACAATTCCAGTGAACTTAGATTCTAACAGCCCTGCTGTGTCTCTTGTATCCTCTGGACACGTCCTACCTTGTAGGATTTGCAGGAGGTAATGAGGCCGGTTTCTTTGTTGGTCAGTTAGGTTCACTGTGGTCCACAGACTAATCCCAGATCTGATTACCAGAGGACTGTGGGGAGAGGATAGAAATTGTCTTAGTTTGTGTTCTCCATTGCAGACTCTGAGACAAAAATTTGGGAGCAATAAGTTTATTTAGGAAGACAGAGGGATTGGTGAAGTGAGCAGGGGAGGAAGGGCAATGACAGGAGCTTCAGCGAGCAGTACAGCTGTGCACTAGGGGAGTTCCGTCCTGCTGAGCACCCTCGGGGACACTGTGGGACACACTTGAGAACTGTCCCACCAAGGGGGAAGGAAGCCAGGGCATTTATCCACCTACTCCTCACTTGTTGAAGGTCATCCCTGGGTGCTAAAGCCCCAGGACTTTGGGTCTGCCCCCCATGCCATCACAGGCCAAGCATGCCCTTGCAGTCAGAGAATGTTCTCAAGAAGCCATTTACATGCACAGGAACCATCGTCAGGCAACCTCCACAGAAGTTCCAGAAGATATAAACAACAGCTGATACAAAAGGAACTAGGAAACATTAATTGCTGTGCCTGAAAAAAAAAAAAAAAAAACAAGGAGCAATGAGTATTCTTAAGGAACTTCCCATTATGTTAAATGAGGTGGATTGATTTCTTCTCTGAGTGAGGCAGAGTAGATAGTCAGCCATGAATCACACTTGAAAGCACTTACAATTTAATAAAGGAGTTGGGATATATTTACAAGTAAGTCTAATGCAGGAGACAAAGTGACGGGAAATCTAACAAGTTGCATACAGAGAGTGAGAGGCGGGAGGGATAATCTCCAGGAAGGAGGGAAAGACTCAAGAATGACTTCTTGGAGGAGGCAGCACTTGGCTTTTATATTCAGAGATGAGGAGGCTGGGCATTCCATGCAGAGGAAACAGAATCATCACAGACACGAGGATGGAAAGTGAAGAACAAGGTTCGGCTCAATCTAATCTGACCTTGGGGAGGTGAAGGTGAGCAGTTGGAGGAAGATGAGAAAGTTCTGTTGGGCCCAAATTGTGAAGAGTTTTAAATACCAGACTCAGGATGTTGCCCTTTGCCCTTGCAACTGGTGTACCAGGCACATCGGGGTGTCACCAACCCTCACGGGTATGCTATCACATTTTTTATTAAAATTTAAAATTGATTTTTGCTGAAGCAGACACACACACACACACACACACACACAAAGACACACACATAATACATACATACTGTTATCGTGGTGTCTTTCAGGTAAGCCTAGTGGGCCATGTGTCACAGTGTGGGGCAGTGTACAGCTTTCAAGGAACAAGTAGAGAGAGGTGGAACAGAATGACAAGATAATGTTTCCTGTAATGTGAGAGAATGCTGCCTTTTGTGCAGATAAACAAGCACAGACAGTGCAATGGGGAGGTCTCAACCACCATCTCAAATGCGAAAGGCAATCAAGTAAATAGTTCAGTGGCACTGGATATAATCCACTCAATACTTTCAACGGGCCACATGCCTTTTTCTTAATTTTAATATTTAAAAGTGTGTCAAGAAATCCCCCCAAAAAGGGTTGTTAATCATCTTAAGGCAATTGAAAATCATTTCAAGGTTTTTCCAAGAAGAGTAGCATGTCAGCCCTTGACTCTGTCGTTAAGAGCAGGAGCAGTGAGTTGGGTCCCCCATGGGTCTTCATGGGTGAGGGACTTTCTGGTCACACGACTGTGTGTTGAGGCCACTTGCCAGACTACTTATGCATGTGGCAAAGAAGGAAACTGAATTGGATATTCTGAGACTAGAGACAGAGCTCTCTTTGATATAGAAGAAAGAACCTAGACTCTTCCCATCAGTATTCATCAATATGCATTTGACAACTATGTCTTAGACTTCATCTGTACACAAAGGCCCCATTTGTGTGTTGGGTCAGAAAGACACATAATACTCTGTGGCCTTAGTAAGTTACTCATCTTGGTCTCAGTTTACTTACCTAAAAAACTGGAGATAAAAAGAGCTGTCTTGCAGAGTTGTGAGGATTAAATGATACAATATTTTTAAAATTCTTAGCCCTTAGTTGAGTTTAATAAATGAGAAATCTTAGATATTTTATCACTCAGGTGCCCTCAGGAGCATATTTTGAAAGTCACTCAAGGCAAATCTCCTAGGAATTCTAGGTGAAATCAGACGATTTCTTCAGTAAGCTATGGTCTTCTATATAAAGAAAGTTCCTGGCACACTGGAGTTTATATCTGTTAACTTTGGGTGTAGTTCTTATGGAAAATGTGATATACATCTATAATATATATATATATATTCTTAATTGGCATGTAAGACTGAAATTTATGAGAATTGTGTAGTGCTTCAATTGTATAGTGCTTCAATCCCTCTTTCTAGAGCATGGTATGTTATCTTACATACTTACCCTTTTGTTTTTTTAATCATTCATTCTACAACCATTTTTTGAGTATATACTATAAATGCAAGGTATAGAGCAGACACAGAAAAGTGTAAAATTTCTTTAAGTATCTTACAGTCTATATGTAAAGACAAACTATGTATGTGTGTATATGTATATATATATATAAAATGTTACTTAAACAATGCACATATAAATTATGGCAAACATTTAAGTAATGCTACCAGATAGTATAGATTAAGAACAAAGACAAAGTGTAATAGTGAATATTGTAATTGTTTATAAGAGGAAATGGTTAAGAATGTTTCATGGATGACATAGGGCTTAACTTGGCCTTCAAGAGTGGCTGAGAGATCATCATTTAGAGAGGAACAGGAGCCTGGCTTCTGTATGAATAAATAGGACAGTGAGGAAGTCAAGCCAGAGAAGAGGGTTGTGTTAGGGATTAATGGGAAGTAAGGCAGTAAACGCAGCAGAATTCAGGCTGCAGATGGGTTTCAATGCCAGACCAAGTAATCTAGCCTATAGTTCAAGATCATCAGCCAAAATGTCTTCAGGAGCTGGTAAAAGTTTCAGGTGGTCAAGGATAAGAAATAGGGAGTGGTGCAGACTGTGGGAGATCTGGAGAATATAAAGGTCTTCAAATTTAAAAATATTTGAAACACTGGGCTTCCCAAACAAAACATGCCTCCAGGCCAAATTCTGTCAGCTGGACCATGGTTTTTAGCCACTGTTCTAGACCATTACCTGGGCTACCCATTGCCGTGCCACACGATTGGCAGACATTATCAAACCAACAGATCACTATTTCTTACCAAGCCTAGATGAGCTCTCAGAATCCTTCTCAACATAATGTCATGAGCATTATTTCTATATTGATTTTTCTCCCACCCTGTTCTCCAGTCTCAGTAAGACCATCACAACATTTGCCTTGCACATATTTGCAAAAACACATTAATTTATAAGTGAAGGGGGAGCTATTTATCATATAAATGTGTAGTGTCATGGTACCCCTCTCTCTAACCCCCAACTGCCCACAGTCAAACTTTTCTCTTTTGCATTCATTTTCAGCCATGTGTCAATTTTGTACTACTGGGACCTTGGGACTATAAGGTTACCCTTTCTTAAGGGAATCAAGGTCTCATGGTGTCCTGTTGGAGTAAGGAGATTAGGGATCCCGGCAGAGGTAGACTGGGAAAGAGACAGGGTTATGTGGGGCATTGGAAACCAATGCCTGGCCCACTGATGATTGCCATGAGTAAAATAACCTCTGAGTCCCAGTTTCCTCAGCTCCCAATGAAGGTAATCACCTCCCCTTTGGCCACCTAATGATGTTACTGTGAGAATCAGATAATCTCATGAGTGTGTAAGGGTGTATAAGGGCAAACTAAAAGAATTTTAACATTAATCGATTCCTCTTACGAATTAATCACAAGGGAGTTATGGGAAGTTGATGGATAGGGTGGGCATACATGTCTGATGAGACCGTATGCTATGTTCTGATTAAGTTGTATAATTTTAAGATTTACCATTGAATATCCTGTTTTAAAGGTTGTCCAGGAAACCAGGAGAGCTTTCTTTGCAGGGAAGCATGTTTGGTAATAACAAACACAAAAACTGAGGTCAAACAAAGAAATGAAACCATTTTGCAGATTGAGTATGTCATCCTATGCTACAATGAAACTTTCTCCTCTCCAGCCTCTGCCATTCTAACAAACCCTTACACACTCATGAATTCATGTGGTCCTCATAGTAGTATCATGAGGTGGTCTAGGAGGGGATGATTGCCCTCATTTGGAGCTGAGAAATCCAAGATTCAGAGAGGTGAAATCACTCATACCTGGTCATCAGTAGAGCCAGAAATGGGATGTGGGTTTTCTGATTCCCTGTATGACCCTGTCAATTTCCTTGTCTATCTCTATCTAAAACTATTTTTCAGCTCAGATTCTGAAAGGATGCCTGGAATGGGAAAGAAAAAAGGAATCAGAACATGGTCATTCCTTCCCATGTCTTCAGCTGAGACTGCACTCCCAGATTTCCACTGCCCTTAGCTTGCAAAGTCGTGCCCTGCTTTAATCATCTGTGTAAAGGTGGCCTTACCTGCAGCTAACCTGATGCCCTTCTGCTTTGCCCAAATGCAAGAAAGGATGGATTTACACTTAAATCAATATTTAATCTAATGTACCTCTCTTGATTCCGTTTGTGAAATTGTGTGTAGATCTTGGATAAGAATGTAAGCCCATGAGCTGAATCAAAGCCATTTGAAAGACAGCTCCAGAAGGAGACATGGTCATACATGCAGAAGAGAGGAAGTTTCCTTGATGAGAACCAGTGTATTTCCTTACCCTCCCCCCCTTTTTATTAAAGATATGAAAAAGGAAGTCAATAATGATTTAATTGGGCCCTGTTGCAAATGAGGCTCAGGATTCCAATAGGACCAAAGACATTAGCAATAATGAAGAAAAATACCCTAATAACATGTAGGAATTCTTGTCAGTCATATATCATAATACTTCACAGGATATTTTCATTATTTGGAGGAGAAAAGGCCCATATATGTCATTTTTCCAGATCATAAAATAAGAACTAAATACATGATACCAGATGAAACTTAAACCCCAATATTACATTTTTTATGTAGAACCTGAAGTCTATGGCTATCTTTCAAAGTGTCCCCGTTTCAAAATGATTTGTCCAATGCCATTTTAGAGTGTGAATTTCAAACTAGAAATGGAATTCTCAGCCTGATCTTTAAGAAACAGGTTTAACTTCAATCTCCCAGTCTGGGAAATAAATTGTCTGTGGAGTGAAGATGGTGAGGTAAGTGAGCTTGAAGCATGAAGCAAGAATGAAAGGAGGAAAGAAGAGAAGAAAAAGGAAGAAAAGAGAAAGAAAAGGAAGGGAATAGAAGAGGAGGGAAGGAAAGGGGAAAGAAGAGAGGGAAGAGTATACCTCTAGTGACCTGCAGGAATCAAAGCCTCTTCATAGTCAGCTTCTACATCTTTCTTATCAGCAAGATCAGACTCATTTTTTAAAATTTATTTATTTAATTAATTTATTATTTTTTTGGCTGTGTTGGGTCTTCGTTGCTGTGCGTGGGTTTTCTGTAGTTGCGGCAAGCAGGGGCTACTCTTCATTGCGGTGCACAGGCTTCTCATTGCGGTGGTTTCTCTTGTTGCGGAGCACGGACTCTAGGCGCGTGGACACCAGAAGTTGTGGCTCGTAGGCTCAGTAGTTGTGGCTGACGGGCTCTAGAGCACAGGCTCGGTAGTTGTGGTGGACAGGCTTAGTTGCTCCGTGACATGTGGGATCTTCCCGGACCAGGGCTCTAACCCGTGGCCACTGCATTGGCAGGGGGATTCTTAACCACTGCACCCCCAGGGAAGTCCCAGACTCATTTTTTAATTAACAGATTTCAAGGTTTCAAGTTCAGTGAATCAGCCTACTTATTTAAAAGTGTTTTCACCCTCCCTTTGCTAAAATGTCCCACATTCAGTAATGTTCTACCTGACCATTTGTTTGATTGACAGTAAAATCACAGTAAGGGGTTCATACCATAAATTCACAATTAAGTGGCTCTATGAGGCATATGAAATGAGCAGCATTTCATCAGTGAATTCTATTACCCGCATCTAAGGATCAGCAAAGTACCTCTAACTCCAGGATGCCTTTGGAAGCACTGATTATGTCAACAGGAAACTTTAGTTATATGCTTCTAAATGCATAGTTCTAAGAAGCAATGACATCACTCATAGCTGATGTTTTTAGTATTCCTCATGATAACTAGGGCTTTGGAAGTCAAGTCAGATTTGGGACAAGAAGCACATTTTGATAACACATCTGTTACAAAGCATGAACTTTGGATTTCTATAGTGTTAAAATGCCCCCTCATAATCTCCTTCAGCTTCTTTCTCCAAAACCTCTTCAAATAGACATACAGTCAAAGCAGAAGCATGGTGCTTGCTTTGCAAATGCAGCTTCGAGCCAGCTGACTTTCACCCCTTCAATCCGATGGCCTCCTGTAAGACCATCTATAACAAAATTTTAGAGCCTTTACTGAAATAAAATCATTAAATTTGAAAACTTACAAAATGCCTAACTTTGCACATTTAATACTTTTATAATGGCTATGAGATTTTGAACTACTTTATTAAATCATTGTAATAAGCTGAGATTTTGCTATAAGCATAGAATGAGGAACACTATCTTCTATCTGGAGGGTAACTGTTATAGTACACATGGGTGGTCATTTGTTTGTACGTTAGTGGTTACACACTGCCACCCCTCTTAACCTTGATGACACTTGTCTGTTTGTGTTAATGAGCAGGAGAGTGTTAGACAAAACCACTGTGGTCAAAATAACAGGGAGAGAAGATGGATAAACCACATGAAAATCATAGTCCTTCATCCACATCCTCTTTAAGAGCACACATTTCCACTGTGAATATCTGATAATGATAGTTACTTTGTCATTTTAGGTTTAACTAAGTAGACAGTCAATTAGAAAGGCATGTTTCAATTGATCTTCATTGTAAGTTAGGTTATACCACTTCTTTTGTATTTATCTGACAATATTAAATCAATATTTTCTTTAAAATTCACATCCAAGAGTTTCTAGTTGACATCTGAATCCCTTGACAGCAGTTCAAGCACCTAGTCAACACATGTTTATTGACCGAATAATCTGGTGCTGTGGAAGCTGCAAAGATAACACTGTCTGCCCTGAGAGAGTTCATAATCTAGCAGAGAAAATAAGATGTACATGGAGACCCATGATATAAAGCAGAATGTGCTACCAGGAAGACATAAGCAAAGTGCCGTAAGAGCTGAGAAGAGGGTTTGACTGGAACCTGTCAGGAGGTGGATATCAGAGAAGGTTTGAGGAACAGGTGAGATTAGGGTGGGTACCAAAAAGAGGGTTAGATTTTGACCTCCAAATAAATTTACTTTTTTCTCCTTCCAGAAAAGAGAATCCCAGCTTTCATAATCTTACTGTGAAGATGATTATACAAAAAAGAAAAGTTCAAGAAAGTGAATCACATGGGCCAAATGGTCTGCACTGTGTGCAATTATTTCACCTAAATGCTCTCACTTCATTTTAGCCATGACGATAAAGCCAAAAAACAACCCTTGACATATCTCTTATAACAGATTTTGGTCCATTGCCAACGCAAGAGAAAATACAAAAATGCAGAAAGAAAGTTAGTACAGTATTAGATGCCAGAAGTTAAATTGCTAGAATTTAGCTCAGGGTTCTTATAAAAGCAAGGTTTTCTCTATTTAGCTTTGTAAACCTTGCCACATGGAGCTGGCCTCTGAATCAAATTGGGGACAAAAATTACAACTGGGTTGCATCAGTGTAGGACCTACGAGTCAGTAGCTGCTTTTCTTCATCTTTTGCTGCTCATTCCAGTTAGGGACTCCCAACCCATTCTAAATACTTGCAGACCTCAAGACAGCCATTAGTGGAGCCAGCATGGGACCAAGATGGGAGCTTTCACCTAGACAGGGAGTCAGGGCTCTGCTTTTCCACCAGCCGGGTGACCCTGGACAAATAGGGTCTCATCTGTGAGCCTCAGTTTTCTCATCTGCACAATGCCATGCCTACATTAGAGGGTTGTCGTGAATGTCCAGTGAGATAAGCCACAACGTGGAAGTGCTCTGTAAACTGTGAAGTGCTGCCTAAATATCAGTGAGCATCTGTGTCAGCACCATCATCAGTGGTAGTTTGTTCCTGCCCTAAACAAGAAACCTCCCTCACTGAAGCAAAGCTCTTTTATTTTGTCATCAAATCCATCCTTTATGCTGCTGCTTCTCTGCTGTGTGACCTCAAAGATGCTATTAGACCTTCTTGAGCCTCATCTTTCTCGTCTAGAAAGTGGGCATTATAGTTGTGTCTGCCCTATGTTAAAGGTTCACTATAGTAATTAAAGATGATAAAAGGTTGTGAAAGCAAATTGCAAACATAAATCATCTCATAAATATTCATTGTTATGCCCATATGGAGGCTCCAGGCCTGCATTCCTAACCCAGACCCCTTGCTTGAGTGCCTGATCCTTGCTCCTCTGGCCAGCTCCCTAGGTGTAGCTCGTCACCTGCTCTGACCTTCAAGCCTTTGAGGCTTCTGCTCGTCCTTCAAGCCTTGCTCGTCTCTCTGGTTCTAGTCCACTGAGTGCTGATCCAACACATGCCCCTACCCTGGAGTGTTCTGCTCTACCCTGCCCATCATTTCAGGAATCCTACTTCAGAATCAAACTACTTCTACTCCGTGGCCCTGAACTTGAACTCAGTCAGGCTGCAATCTTTTCAGGTCTTGACAATTCCAGGCCTCTTTGCCCTGGGCTGGCAACTGTGTGTTGCTTAGACTTTCAGAATTCTCAGCCATTTTCATCTGACTTCATGCATGGAAGGTTCATAGAGCTCAGTGGTTCCCAACATTGGCTGCACACCAGAACCACGTGGGTGACATGAAAAATAAATAACAGTGCCTGGGCCCCACCTCCAAAGATTCTGATACAATAGGTCTGGAGTATAGTTTGAGCATTAGGGTTTTTCGAAGTTACACCTGTAATTCTAATAGGTAGCCAAGGTTGAGAATCACTGATTTGGAGGTTGTTCTAGCCAAGTTGTAATCTGGGTTGGGAGTGAGGGCTGGCAACAAGCCACGTTTTATCTGCACTGGGGATGGAGGCCAAAATCTACAACAGAGGTGAGTCCTAAGAGTGGCATGGACGTATATACACTACCAAACGTAAAACAGATAGCTAATGGGAAGCAGCCGCATAGCACAGGGAGATCAGCTCAGTGCTTTGTGACCACCTAGAGGGGTGGGATAGGGAGGGTGGGAGGGAGGGAGCCGCAAGAGGGAAGAGGTATGGGAACATATGTAGATGTATAACTGATTCACTTTGTTATAGAGCAGAAACTAACACACCACTGTAAAGCAATTATACTCCAATAAAGATGTTTAAAAAAAAAAGAAGCAGCAGCAACGTGTTCAACACTCACAATACCGGTCCTGAAGCCAAATCCCAGGGAGACTGATTCAAATGGCAACCTAGTCCAACAGGATCACTAGGGCTCAGGTAGCAGAACTCAGTAAAGAGGGGGATGGTCGTGGCAGGGCTAAATCTGCGTCTCCAGCTAGGCATTGTTTATATTCCATCCTGAGTTTGAGAAGATAGTGCCTTCATAGTTAAAGATAGTGAACATGGTGTTTCCTATGATAGACTAGAATAAAATTTTTATGGGCCTAAACGTAAGGTTTTAGCTTATTTTTATTTGTGCATATCTATAAGTTTGCACCCACTTTGGGCCCAGGAAGTCTTGGTGTTCCCCGTGTTCAGAGTCTTTAATAAAGAATTAGAGAGGAAGGCAGCAAGAGCCTCAAAGGCCAACTTTTTCATTTTCCACTTGTGAAAACTGAGGCCCAGAGAGGACAACAGTTTGTCCAAGGTCATACAGCATACAGTTGGAGGTAGAGTCTGGTGAAGAGTGGAGCTCACCATCCAGCAATGGGCGTGGGATCATGGGCTTTGTGTACCACGTGTTTAAATTGTGAAGGCACGAACTGTGTAGAAAATTATCTTAAAATGGATCATGCTGTTCATAAAATTTCTGACTGGTGCACATGTATTTCAAATTCTTCCTTCACTTTGAGACTGTAAAGCAAGATACTTTAGTAAGAGAGGGGGCCCAGCAGGTGAAAGCCAGGTGCTTTCCACTTATTTTAAGGGGAAACAGAAGATAAAATGAATCTGAGTTCTCCCTTGGATTTTTTTTTTCAGTTAGCAAAAGAGAAATTAGTAAGAGCTTCTGATATCTTTGTTCTGTGATTTCTGGGGGAGTGTAATTAGCAGGGTGGGATGCATTTTTCACCTAAAGCTAAGGTATTGGTCTAAGGACTCATTGTAGTTGGATGCTGACTGCAGCAGATGTTTAATATTTCCACGTAGGTAAGCGTCAAGGCCATGCGTGAGCCACCAGAAGATGGCTTCCTGGAGGAGCTTGGCTAAACAGGAAGACAGACAAGGCAATAATAATAATGCCTGGCATTTCACTTTACAGTTTATAAAACACTTTAAGGCATTGTTATAGCCATGTCTTAGGAAAATATACAAATCAAGCAAGGTCACAAAATGGGTAGAAAAAACTCAAGCTATTTTAAGAGAAGAAGAAAAAGACACTCTGTGAGTGCCCTGTGATTTGGAGATACCCATTTCTTAGGTGGCCAAACTAAAGTTCAGCAAGATCATGTGACTTGTCAAGGTGGCACAGAGTAACGATAATGAAAATGACCAACGTTCATATTTCCTATCCAGAGCCTATTTTTCTATCACAGCCCAGATGCCTCATGGCAAAGAAAAGTAGGCAGGGTTGAGAGTCCAGGAGGCCAGAGGTGGCAAGAATAGCACTAAGAAGTGGGTTTGGCACTCCCCAGTGACAGGACTGGCTGTGAGACACCCGAGCTCATAGGTAGTGAGGGAGGTAGAGGTAGGGCAGACATCCGGGACTGCAGTCAGCCTGGAGGCAGAGATGCCATTAGAGTGAGTGTTTCTGGCTTGTCTATTTGCCCAGGTTGTACCAGCTGAGCTGAGCCTGTCTCTGAAATGACCTCTAGGATGTAGCTTCGATCTAATAAAATAACTTAATGGAATTTTTCACTCTGATCAGATGGTTTCAGGACCAGCTTGGGATGACTGATCACATTCCTTCGCTGCTCCCTCATCCTCCCTCCACTAGAGCTTGTTGGATTGGCTGGTGGCAGGACTTGAATGATGTTGCCTTACGGTTTGTGTCTCTGTTAAACTTGGATGAATATCGTGGGACTTAACATAAATTGTTTAACATAAAAAGTTTTTCTGTGCCTTTTCTCTATGTTGAGAGAATAGTAAGATAGAATAATGCACTCATTTCAGAGAAAATCAGATAAATTGACCTTTTCATTTGTGTGGATACTGGAAGCTTTCATACTCTGAGTTGGAAAGATGAACCCAGACTCATAACAAACTAAATGCTTCATTCCCCAGAAAAATCTCTGCACAAAAGTGATCTTATAGGAAATCTAAACTGTGCTCTCTCCATCCTGTGATGATTGTAATCTTTATTCACAATTAAAATATGTTTATACATCAATTAATACAAAGGCTCTAACAGAGAAAAATAAACCCTGTGTTTGTGAAAACAGGATAATTCTTTAGTGCAGACTCTGGTGTCTGACTCTCTGGGTTGGAATTTGACTCTGCCACTTACCATCTGTGTGTCTGTGGTCAAGTTACTTAACCTCACTTTGCCTCAGTTCCCTTGTCTATAAAATATTAAATATTAAATTAGTCAATTTATGTCAAGTGTTAGGGGGGCCTAGCACATGATAAATACTCAACAAATTTAACTTTATTATTGTTACATTATAATTTCCACATTCTAGATTATTTCAGTGGTCTCCTCACTTGTTTCTGTTTATTTTCCAGTTCCTTGCTTGCAAAACCCATTCTATTTCTGGTTACTAAAATAGTCTTCCCAATGAATAGACTACATCATTCCCCTATCTAAACATTCACATTGAGAAGATCCTGTTACAAAAGAAAGTGGAGGGCTTCCCTGGTGGTGCAGTGGTTGAGAGTCCGCCTGCCGATGCAGGGGACACGGGTTCGTGCCCCGGTCCGGGAAGATCCCACATGCCGTGGAGTGGCTGGGCCCGTGAGCCATGGCCGCTGAGCCTGCGCGTCGGGAGCCTGTGCTCGGCGGCGGGAGAGGCCACAACAATGAGAGGCCCGCGTACAGAAAAAAAAAAAAAAAAAGAAGTGGAAAATGCTTTCACGTATTGTATTTTTCACATATAGTACATTACTAAATCAATATGCCTATGCATGTATAAACTTTCTGGATCACTGGGGCCAGGGTGGGGGAGGGGAGAGGGCAGAAGAACACATGAAATTTTAGGAAAATTATTAATATGTATTCAGAATGAGATTAAGAGGATAACAGACTTCCATTTCATAAAATGATTCATTAAATTCTTGATGGGCACTTTTCTACCCAAAACCTGTTGGTCATTCTGACCTGGCCTTGGAAGTATCAAAGTATCAAAGAGTGAGAAGGCCATATTAGCCATTTTGAATGTGAGAGTATACTCATAAAAATAAGTAGAAAATGTTTAAAGATCATGATGTCTAATAAAAGGTTTTATAGAAGCACACAACCATACCAGGAAGAGTTGTTAAAAACAAAATAATGTTGTCTTTGCACAGTATATATTTATCGACCTAAATTTATATAATTAAAGTGGCAAAATAAAACCCTCAATATAATTATGATTTGGGATATTTTTGAAATAAGAATTTCTGCCAAAAGTTAAGTAAGCTTGTAGACACCACTGTTTCCTTTGTCTCTGTAATAAATATATCACTTACACATGATATTTTTAGAATAAGAGATGATGAGAAATTCTGGAGTGGGTACTGACAACCATGCCCGTAATTAGCTCAACTTTCTCATTAGGGGATGCTGCTTTTTAAAAAGTAGGAAATTGCCAAGAATAATAGCTTATCTAATTGAAGATCATTATAAACAAATTAGAAATTATTTGTGAGTTGTGCTAATAATGAATGTTAAATGTATGAAGTCATATCCTGGTGTAGAAATATGATGAATATCTGTCTTTCACATTCGTGGTAATTGTTTTCTATTACGTATGTGTTGTTTCCATTTTTTTTATATGTATGTTATTTTGGGGATAGGGAAGTTGCATAATTGGTGTTGTGCTTTGGGAGAATTAACCTAGTAAGCAAGTATGAGTTGGTTGGATAAGCAAAGGAAGGTCTTGATGGAAGATCCTTTGATGAAGGGGAGGGAAGAGGCTGTAAAGAGAATGTTAAGTTTTATTAATATCTAACTTAAAATATCATGTATCAGGTGTTGGTTCAGCAGAAGTGTATCATTAAGAAAAATATGAAATGTCAAAGGGAAAAATACATTGTTAAAGAATGCTAGCAAATATATATACTAAACCTCAAAATTGGCTTAACAATTAAAATTTTTGAGGATGTCTTCTATGTAGGGAATTTAAAGCACTTTATCATGATACAGTGTTCTAAAGAAATAATCCAGAAGAAACAAAAGGAAAAAATAATGTTAAATCATCACGAGTTGTTATCATGGAAATGTGTCCATCCGTGTGACTCTATGACACTGATCCAGCGACACCCCTCTTTTCCTCCCCAGTGGTGGTCCTTTCTCAGGAACAGATGGCCACACCTACCTCACACGCATCCTTCTCCTGAAAAAGATTCACTTTCTTCCCAGACCTCCCTCTGGCCCCCAAGTACACTCCCATGAGTATGAGTTCAGTTACATCCTCCCCAAGCCAAAAGAGGAGTACAGCCCAGGAAGGCAATCTCATGAAGTGTGCTAGGTATCAGAAGGTGTCACAAGAATGACACCTGGGATTTTTTTCTTCTCTGGCTCCTGGAAGCGAAGACTAAATCAGTAACTGGACTCAGCATAGGTGATTGTCAAAAGTTATACATTTAGTTCAGCCTCATAACAGATGAACTGACTTAAAAAAAAAAAAGAGTTAATGGTTTGGGATGGTTGTAATAGCTCCTTGTAATAGATAGTAAAAGAGCTTTGTGGATTGAAGCCAAACTTACCTTCAGTGGAAAAGCACAGGAAGGTAATTGCTCAGAGAATATATACACCAAAGAAGAAGAGGTCATGACATTTTATCATGATAAATGATGGTGAAAAGCCGTTCGGGAATTAATCTTTAATCCATAAGGGCTAGAAAGCTGAGGGAGAGAAAAGTAAAACTATTCTTTTATCTGGCTTTGGAATGAAGAACCAAAATCCTGGGGGAGCTCAATTTTCCCTGGAAAATGCAGGCATTTCCCTGAAATTGTGCTCTGATGAAAAAAAAGAGCTTTTAAAAAAATACACTTTAACATACATCTTAATGTGTACTTCTGTATTGTTATTGAATACCTTTATGCTATTTCTGTTATCATTATTCTAACCTTTGGCATCTAAAATTACACATATATTTGACAATTCAAAGAGGATAATTGTAAGTTTCTCTTCTCTCCTTTTTTTATTATGCAAAATGTAGTGAAGACACATTTTCTGTTGCTGCAAACATGTATCAATCATTTTTGCTGTTCCTACATATTCTACCACCTTACTAGTCCCGTGCTTCTGATTGCTGCTGTCCCAGGTGCTTTGTCTCCAGGGCCTAGTCATGGTTTTATAATGCTGGAATCAAAGCTCAGTGATTTAATTGCAGCCATTTTAAGGTTATGGCCCAGAAAATACTAATCAAAAAAGTTAATAAAATGAATAAAATGGAAGTTGAGAGGAGCATTTCTTAGTCTTGCTCTTCCAGGCTACTTGTCAAAATGCTATCAGTGTTTATTCATTGGACAAACATTACCAAGTACCTACTGTGGGGCTGGAGATAAGAGATGTGAACAACATAGTCCTTTCCTGAAATAGTTTACACACAACTAAGTACAGTAGGTTGACCTCTGAACAAGTTATAATACTATGTGAAAAGTGCTATATAACAAAAAAGTGACAAAGCTGTATCACATGAGAATATTTCAGTGCAAATGACACAAAGTAAAACTAAAACTCAGGGTATCCCAAAGAGCAAAGCTAATTTATCAGCTCACATAACTAAAACAGATATTTCTGATCCAAGGTGAGAATGCATCCAGCACCTCAAAGTATATAGCAAAGGTCATGGCTTCTCTTTCTCTTTCTGCTCTGCCTTCCACAATACGGGTATGTTATGAGCTGAATTATGTCTCCCCAAAATTCTTATGTTGAAGTCCTAACCCCCAGTACCTAGAATGTGACTGTTTTTGGAGATAGGGTCTTTAAAGAGGGGATTAAGTTAAAATAAGGTCATATGGGTGAGTCCTATCCAATCAAACTGGTGTCCTTTTAAGAAGAGGAAATTAGGACACAGACATATAGAGAGGGAAGGCCATGTGAAGATGCAGGGAGAAGACAGCCATATACAAGTCAAAGAGAGAGGCCACAGAAGAACTCAGCTCTGCTGACGCCTTGATCTCATATTTCTAGTCCAGATGGTGATAAAGTAAACTTCTGTTGATAAGCCACCCAGTCAACTGTACTTTGTTACGGCAACCGTAGCAAAGTAGTACAAGATATCTTTGCAAGCCCCGTGGTGGTTCCCCATCAACTCTTGGCACCATTCTGGGGCTTGCAGTATACCATCAGCAATGCCAGACTTTACAACTTCTCACTACATCTTCCAAGTGTAGCAAGAGGAAGCTTGTAGTAGCTCTCCACAATTTTTAGGATTCTTACTCTCTCCTATGCCTTTGTCTGAACAGTTGGTATGCCTGGAGATGGGATCCATGGATTGGCCTAAGCCAACCAGGACCCACCCCTGAGGGTGAGTGGGGTCATATCCATCCACACCACATAAGGTAAAGTCCCCAAAGGAAAATTTAGATATGTTAGTGAGGGACAGATATGGAGATAACCAACAAAGATTCAAAGAAAGGGAACAAATAAATCCACCTAGGAAAGCTAAGCAAAAGGAACCCCAAGGGGGATTAGGATGGATCGTGAAGAATTAATAGATATTCACTTGGTAGAGAAGGGCTCAAAGGACAGTCCAGACAAAGGACACAGCCTCTGTGAGGAGACAGAAGGCACAAAAGGGCCTGTTGTATTTGGTAGAGTGATCAACTTGTCCCAGTTTGCCTTAGTCCCAGGCAAACAGGTACAGTTTGCCCAAGATGATCTCTATTTCAAAACAGAAGCCCTACATCCCAGGACCCCCTCAGTCCTGGAAAAACTGGGATGGTTGGTCACTATATGTTTTGGGAAGTTATGAGCAAGGTTTATGGGGCAAAGTGTCTGGAGATAATATCGGACTGTTTGGCTGAGACTAATTGGGAAGGGGTTTTCATGCACACTAGTTTGAACTAGAGAGAAAATCTGTAGTTTTCCTTTGCCATGTTGAAAAAGTAAGCTGTAGGACATTATTCCACAGAGGGTAAAGGGACTCTCTGTTCATAGTGTGAATTTCATGGACATTTTGCAACTTGACCGATTTGGGGAAGTTCATGGGACTTGAGGGCTGTATAGCATTTGGGAACAGCAGAAAGTTCCAGGCCACCTTTTCTGACTCAGAAGCACTGATTCCTGGGGTCAAAGGTCAGCACTCTGCTAGGCATATCATGAGGCTCCATAAATACTACTTGATTCTTGGTTAACAAGCTTACCTTTGTAACTGGGATTCTCTCTTTGCCTTCAACTACCCATTCTGTGTCCCTGTCTCTTAAAACTATCTCTCTCTCTTTTTTTAAACTTCTTCATACCTTCATTTTCCAACTGCCCACCTGGGGATTCAGACTCATTATATCAACCACTAACTGCTCATCTTCCCTCCAATATTACTTCTTTTGTCCATTGCTTTACCTCTGCTGAGAATGCTACCATTCTCCCAGTCACCCAATCCCATGCTATGGAGTACACTGCAGCCACTGAAAAGAAAGGGCTGGAGTGAACAAAGTGACAAGCAATGGATATTTGGAAGGATCCCATATTTGTAAAAATAATATATATGTATTTTTGCATATATGAAAATATATAGGAAAAGTATCCAGGAATTAATACACCAAACTTAACAGTTATTAACTGGAGGATGTCTGGTGGGAAACTGGGAGGGGGGATTCTTTTACTTTTTATTTTATATACATCTTTATTGTTTAAATGTTTATAGAATTAGCTTATGTAACTATTTTCCAAATAAAGATAATATACATTCATTGTAGAAAATTTCAATTGCAGATAAACATAAAGAGCAATAAGAAAACCACCTGAAATTTCACCACCAGAGGTACCACTGTTAGCAGTCTGGATAGCAGCCTACCAGCCCTACCCCGGGTCCCTGTGCTGATGTAGATACTGAAGCCACAGAATTGGGTCTTCCCTCCTGCCAGAGACCAACAGTATGTTGCAAAACCCTCCTATCGCTTGCACATCTGCAGGGTCTCTGGAACCTGTCACCCTCCATTTCCAGTGCCATCACCCTTGTTGAGCTCTTATTAACTCACCCCTGCTCTGTAGCTATAGCCTCCTAAGGGGTTCCCACTCCTTTCCTCTCTCCTTCCTTGCATCCAGTCTCCCCACAGCCTCCAGATCAACCATCCTAAAACCTGGCTCTGATCTGTTTCAAAAACCTTCAGTGGCTCCCCATAGCCTATAAAAGAAATGCCAAACTCCATGATCTGAATTGAAACTAAACTTTTCATTGTTCCCTTAGGAACTCTTCTTCTTCTCATTTCTAGTTCAATGGTTTCCTCTAACAGGAATACCGTGTCACTCAAGCATTTTCAGCCATTATAATTCCCCTCCTCCAGGTACTTGCACAATTGTGAGAAAATGATTCCACGAGGATGTTCATTGTAGTCAAGTCTATGATAGGGAAAAATTAAAGCCAACTCTAATGTCCACCAGTAAGGGGCTGATTAAATAAATTATAGTACACACAGTTTTCCAGTTCTGCTGTTAAAATGATATAGGTATAGCTTATTATACAGATGTGGGGAAAAGTCTACAGAATATTACCAATGAAAAAAGTAGGTCATACAGCAGTTTATAAATAATGATTTTTTAAAGCACACATCAAATAATAACAGAGGTGGTAGAATTTTGATTTGTCTTGTCTTCTTGGTACTTTTCTGTTTAATTTGAATGTTTATAAACACAACCACAATTATAGAAGTTACCATTTATTGAGGGTTATTTGCCAAGTACTATGCCTGGTGTTTTACATAAAATAATTCATTTAGTTCTTACAACCAAACTTTGAGAAGGTTATCATCACCCTCCTATTATAGAAGAGTAAACTGAGGGTCAGGGAGCTGAAGAGATGTTCCCAGGGTTACACCGTTAGTGAGAAACAGAGCTAGGATGTAAACTTCTGTCTTTCTGACTCCAAAGACAATACTTATAGACATTATGTTACATAATAATGAAGTACCATTTTTACAAAAAGAATGAAGTTACTAAAATATGTTCTCCCAGTCTTATATGGTCACATTCAATTGCTCTGCTCCTCAAAACCTTCCCTTATCCCCATATCCAGAAGTGTGACATGGTAGGAAGATGAGAATAGAGTGAGAAACATATCAGAAATACATATAATGGTTTTCATTTTTCAGTATAAATAGCATCATTCTGTATATTATATTATTTTATGAATATATCTGGTTGTTTATACCTAAAAGTGCATCCCAGGCATCTTCCCATGACTGTACATATCAATCATCCTTGACACATTTGCTAACAGTTTCATAGTAATCACTTGTATGGAGGTGCTATAATCATTTACCTGCCCCCACCCCATGGACAGTCATTTATGCTTATAAATTTTACTATTATAAACAATACCAGAATGAGCACCCTCATTTAAATCTATGTCTGTACACATGTGAGATTGCTTTTGCAAGATAGATTCCCAGAAGAAGACTTACGAGGTCAAAAACTATGGTTTTTTTTCCTTTTCTTTTCCTGTATCAGAGTTCCCAAAAGTTTTAGCTGTGCTAAGTGAATCTGATCTAGGAACCAGCTGGTTGGACTCTTGTGGCCTCGATTTCCCACTCACAGCCTCCCCAGGTGTTGGCAACTGTCTGCACACTGCTAATTCCACCATCTCCAAACTGACTTGTAGAGAAAAAGCTCACTGCACTGTGAATTGCCTGACTTGTGGTGAATTGTTGGCCACCAGGTTGCTGTGTGACCCTGAGCGATAAATGATGCTTCTGGTGACTTCTATTTCCTTTTCTGTAAATAAGATCCTTCCAGCTCTAGCAGTCAGTGCTTCTTAACTCTAAAGACAAGAATAACAGTTTGTTATTCTGACTTCTTAGATTTTGAAAAATAACATACATACCATAAAGCATTATCTTGCCTCATTGAAAGTTCAAACGATATGGTGATAAGACCATATTAAAAACATTAATAAAGGTCCATGGTAAAGAGTTCATTATGGTTCGTTAAATCCCCTCATGCTTTTATCCACTTTAGTTACTGTATTTCCTGTAAATGGGATTTATGCCAGGGCCACGTTAACACCATTTCCCATTCTGCTGTGCTATTACCCACTGGGCTTGAATCAATTGAATGAAAGAGACCTTTTCGAGTGTATTGATTTTCATTTATCCAAACTCATCTGTTTGCTTTGCTGCATGCTCGTACATAGAAGAGGGCACAGCTAACCTTCTCTATGGTGTTGCTTTTCCCCCCTAAGCATTTAATACTAGAATATACATATGATAAACACTGGTATAAGAACTGCAGAATATTCACTGGAAATACGGTTTTCCAGGGATCATATAAGGGCTTGGCTCTCTTTCTCATGTCAAAAAGAACACTGCCTAAAGCAAAACACTGCAGCCTTTCTTCCTGCATGAAAGCAGCCACCTTCACTCTCTCAGCCCCTAGCGACTCAGTCCAGGGATCCTGCCCTCCTCTCCCCAGAAATAAGGAATGTTGTCAGGACAGCGATTCTTCTAAATGTAAAAGTTTGTTCACTGTCAGGAAGCAGAGTATTCTACTGCTGCCCTGAAAAGAAACACTCTTGTTTCTTTGGTCAGAGATCAAACCGAAATCTGAACAAAAAGAAGTGTGCAGTAGAGAAACACTTTAAATGTAAGTTTTAAGGTCCTTTTCCTACACTCCTAGCTTGATGTGTTTGTGTTTTGTGTGTTTGCTGTGTTGTGATTTCGTGTGACAGAGAGAGACACACAAAGAGGGAGAAAACATTCATTTTGACCCACAGTTAGGATTTTGGAAGTGGAAAGCATTTTAATAATTTTGATTGAATTGTTGTGTTGTTATTCACTGGATAATGTGTGTCTGTCTGGTGTGGGATTAACTGAGATGTCCTAGACTTATAGTAAATAGATTTTGACTTCTGCTCAGGTAAATGCTAAAATTTATCTAGCCGGGGGAATAAATATTGGCTAAGGCAAAGCCGACGTCCACATTTCCTCTGAGTTGCAATAAATATTTCTATACATCGAAATAAGATTTTATGTTAGAGCTAATGATTAAACATTATCCAAGGCCACAGCAGACACTAAAGTTATCAGGCTAATTCTAAGGCATCTTGCTTTTATATTTAATGCTATAAAGAACAATCACTGTTGGTTTAAGCAAGATCTGATGATAGATTTTGGCATAAATCAGGTTAAGCCTGAGTCCTTATTGTGAAATAGAAGGTAAAAGAAATTCATTTATGAAAAGCTTGAGTTACTTAAATATATCAATGAGCAGGCATTACTGACATAAAATGAAGTTAACTTTAACAAAAGTTTAAGTATGACACTAGTAATTGAGCTAATTTTTCCCCTCATTTTCATATCATGTTCAGTGTCATAAAATTTTTGAGAGATTGTTTACAAAACAGTTTTTTAGAAAAAAATTTTTGCTTTCAAAAATAACTATGTCTTTTTTTTTTTTTTTTTTTTTTTTTTTTTTTGCGGTACACGGACCTCTCACTGTTGTGGCCTCTCCCGTTGCGGAGCACAGGCTCCGGACGCACAGGCTCAGCGGCCATGGCTCAGCGGCCATGGCTCACGGGTCCAGACCCTCCGCGGCATGTGGGATCTTCCCAGACCGGGGCATGAACCCGTGTCCCCTGCATCAGCAGGCGGACTCTCAACCACTGCGCCACCAGGGAGGCCCAAAAATAACTATATCTTAATAAGTCAAAACTATCTGACTGTCACTTGGTTAGGAACTAGGAACAGTATAGAGATACAGCTTCAAGGAGATTACAGCCTAAATGAGGAAAACAATAGATACATGCAAATACAGTATTGTGGAGCTGTTAAAAACACGAGCTTTGGAATCTTAATGAGTTTGATTTCCACCTCTGTCACTGTGACCTCAACAAGATTTTCGGAGCCTTAGTTTCCTACTGTATAAAAATGGGATAATAAATTTGATCTCATCGGATCATGGTAAGAATGAAGAGTCTGTAAAGCACTGAAAAGGTGCCTGGCAAAAAGAGAGCCCTCCAGAAGTGGTAGCTTAATGATGTATTGTTTAAGTGACAGATGAAAACACGCATGGAGGCGAGTCAAGGAGGTACGCAATTACTGAATTTTAATGAAACAATATTTTTGCCTTAATTTCACAGAAGAAAGCTCTTATAGGTGGGTTGCATGGTCAGTCAACTCTTCAAGGAAGAGGTAGGATTTGAACTTGAGGTTATCAAAGAAATAGGGTTTTTTTTTTAGTTGATATATAAAACTAAAAGTAATGAGCACTACAACTGCCTATAAAATAACAGTCAGCTATTCAGCCATGGCCCCAACCACATCCTCCTTAATTTTCTCTTCTTGATTAATTGTCATATTAACATTTCCTCCAGGTTTTTCTAATATTTTTCAACCATTTCTAATCGGTCTCTTTTGTTAGCACTTCTTCTGCCTGTTTATTTCCCTCGATGAAAAATAACTTTAAATAATAAGTAAACAAAATAAAATAAGAAAAAGGAAAATCACCAGAAGTCTCATCTTCCAGTTAATATATAACCTTCTGTCAATATTTTGGTGAAGGTCCTTCTAAACCTTTATGTATCTCTCTGTCTTTCTGTCTCCCTATTCTTGCACACGTGTGTGTATGTGCATGCACACACACACATACACCTATCTAGTATGTAGATAAGATCATACTGTACATGCTTTTTGTAATTTCAGTTTTTCTTTGAAAAAATATGCAACATGCCATAAATATCTTCCCATGTCAAAGAACAACTTCTTTATATTTAAATGGGTTTAGCACATTTTATTGTATACATGTTTATCAACACAATTTAATAAAATCCTTAATGACATTTTAGCTGTTTGCAGTTTTTCTCTATTAAAAAAAAAAGTGCTACAGTGACCATCCTTGTACGTTCATTTTGGCCCACATAGGATGATCTCTTAAAGAAAAATTCCTAGAAGTGGAATAGAGGGATCGAATAATACATGCACATTTACAATCTTGGTATTTAGAACCAGAAATGACACATAAAATTACCACATTTTGTCTTAGAAGACTTTTTAAAATTATTTTTTAATTGAAGTATAGTTTTTTACAATGTTGTGTTAGTTCCAGTTGTACAGCAAAGTGATTCAGATATATATATATATATATATATAATTTTTCAGATCCTTTTCCCATACGGTTATTATAAAATATTGAGTATAGTTCCCTGTGCTATACAGTAGGTCCTTGTTGTTTATCTATTTTATGTATAGTAGTGTGTTTATGTTACTCCCAAACATAGAAAACAAACTTATGTTTACCAAAGGGGAAAGGTGGGGTGGAGGGATAAATTAGGAATTTGGGAGTAACAGAAAACTTTTTTGAAAGAACTTTCCCCAATCTTAACTTTCATGAATAAATAACACAAGTATCCTTTTAAAATTAATGTTCAAACCTAAAATTTTAAACGTAGGAATACATAATTAGAAATAGTTATGTGTAAATCTACATAGAGCAATGTCTTAACAATAGAAAAAATTATGGAGAGGGAAAAAATTATCAAATTGGTTTTGTTGTAAGAAGTGTTGCCAATTAAGCTAATCAAACTTTTTCATTTAAATGCCTGACTTCACAACTAAATGGACTTTCTAGCACAATTGTCTGACATTTCGATGAGTTATTGTGGTATGTTGAACTGTACTGATCACTGGAAGTCTCTTGTATAGAGAACTTGTATGCTAGTAACATTTTAATCCAGTCTATGCAGTTCTCTCCTCTCATTTCTTCTAAGACTATGGTGAATAACTTATGCTTTTAGTGATCTGTTATCTTGTTGTCATATTTATGTAAGAAGCTTCCCATCAACATGACCTCAGTTGTTTCAAGTGTTTGGTTTCTTGACCTATCAGTACTAGTTGATTTTGCTGAATTTGGTTTATTTGTCAGAATCTATGTCACTTTTTAAATTTAATTCTTAGTTTTATCATAGTAGACTGGATTTGATGATTCTGTCCTATTGGATTATGTCCCTCTGTGTGACAATCTAATACTTAAATCCTGTAATTTCCTTATATCATTTAAAAAATTTTAGAACTAGAAAAATCCTGATCTATCGTTTCCCAAAGTTTGGCCCTCAAGGTATATATGCCCCCAGATAATAATACAAAAAAGGAATATAAATGAGCAGATATAAATTAATTTGGGAAATCCTGGGATAAATAGCAGGTCTTTTTACTGAAGGATATTCATGAACCCACATGTGCTAAAATCCTATATTATATGCAACCATTCACAGACTATTTTGACCTTGAAATTCATTTTTATAAAGTACCCATTATAAAGTACCCATTAAAAGTGTTATTTGTGTCACTAGTTACGCAAGCACAGATTTAATCCAATCTCCTCAATTTACATATGAGGAAACAGGTTCAGAAAGATTAAATAACCTCAATAGTCTAAAGAAAAATAAACTTTTTTTTATTTAAAAATAAATTAAAATAATAAAATTATTTTAAATTAGTTGCAGTCATTGCATGCTAAATATGCACTGTCAATAGAGAAATACTAAGCACTTTTGTTAAAGAATACAGCATTCTTAATAACTCTATCCATTCATAAACAAGACCAATTTTAAAACTGCAACCTCTGGGAGCCAATATTATTGGAAAGACATTCAATGTTAAATCAAAATATGAAAATATAAATTATTGCATACATAAAACACGAACAAAAAGGTAAAAGGGGAGAATTTAAAAATCCCACATGTCTTGGAGGTTATGGAAGAAATTTTCACACATTGAGGTATGAGGAAGTCATCCTGGCTTATACATTATTTAACTTAAATCTTATGCTAACTAGAACAGTGTGTTTTGTGGCCTGTCAAACATGCATTGTACATTTTCTTTAACCATTAAAGAAATGAATGCATTTAAAAATCAAATTGGAGTAACTGTGGTTCAGGCATCCGAAATGGAGCTGGATGGCCATTGTGGATGCAGTTTCAGATATGTTTCTGCATCCCCGAGAACCTGAATTTTCTGAACTGTATCAGACTCAAGGACACCACCAACCATTCTCAAAACAGTAACTGCTAGCAGCTGCCAGCTGTAACCTTATGGTCTCAAGGACTCCCCTTGTAACTATGCAACCATTTTGGACCCCAGCCAATCCTTGTTTAACAAGGCCCGTTACTTCTTGCTAGCTCTAATTATAATTCTTGACAAACAACTTATATAATTTTTCAGTTTTTGCCTTTATACAGTTCCCCCATTTTGTAATCTGGTGGAACCCAATTCAAGTGCTTCTTGAATCTGTGTCTCCTGGGCTATAGTCCTCAGTTTGGCTCAAATAAAACTTTGGCTCAAATAAAACTCTTTTCTATTCCTATTACAGATTGTTTATTGATTATTTCCATGAACAGAGGTAAAAAGGAATATGTATGATAGAAAAAAAACAAGCTGAATTGGAATTATAGTACTGTCATTTATTAGCTGTGTGACATTGGGAAATTTCCTAATTTCTCTGAGCTTCTATCTTCTCATTTAGTACCAATAATACTCTCCTGGCAAGGAGTTGTGAGAATATAATGAGATAGTTAACATCAAAATTGACAGTACTCATTCAACAAGTATTTATTTATTTCCTTTCTTGAGGATGGAAATGTGCACGAGCAGGCAGGCCTTAGAGGCAGGCTGCCATGAGCAAAGGGGAACAGGCAAGTTGGGGAAAATGGCATCTTGAAAAAGCCAGGAGTTTTATTAAATAAATATCTCTTGTTCAAAACAAGCTGAAAAAGCTTCTGATGGAGACCCTGATTAACACTTTCATATATTCAAAGAGCAGAGAGTCAAATAATAATGCAACATGACCAAGTAGGTTTTATTCTAGTACTGCAAGGATAATTCAATATAATGGAATATTTACATATAATCAAATTGTTAAATATGAAAATCTACATGACCATCAATGCAGCAAATGAATTTGATAAAACTTAATACCATCCTTCCTAAAAATATTTAAAATAGTATTAAAAAGATAATATTATAAACTACTAGTTAATATTACATTTAATCAGGAACTACGAGCATTATTTTTTATTAAAATTAGAAACAAAACAAAAATCTTTATGGTCACCATTATTGCATTGAACAAGATTTCCAAAGTAATGTTAAATCAAAGGCATGAAACAGAAATAGCAGTTTTATACAATGGAAAAGAAGAGAAAAGTGGCATGACTATGTACATAGAAAACTCAAAGATGTAAGCAAACAACCACTTGACATGATAAATAATTCAGACAAGTAGCTGAATACAAGATGAACATAAAAAATCAATGATATTTCTATATTCTGGCAATAACTATTTGAAAGTATCATTTTAAAATATCTTGTTCACATTAGCAACAGAATTGTAATGTGCCCAATAATAACCTTAGGTTAAAAATGTATATCCTATTTGAAGAAAACTACACACACACACACACACACACACACACACACACACACACACACAGAGAGTAAAATAAGAGTTTGAGAAACAGAAGAGCCATGAACTATTTATTTTCCTGGTTAACAAGACTAAATACCAAAAGATGTCCTTTACCTCTCCCTTAAATATACATATATATCAATAATATAGAGCTATTTTTAGATATATAGATATAATTTAATCCTGATCAAATTTCTGATAGGATTCTTGTTAGAACTGAAAATTATTTTTTGAAAATTCAACTGGCAGTTGAAAAACCTAGGATGCAAAAACCTAGGATGCAAATGTTTGTTGAAATGTGATTCATAATTGCCAAAAGCTGTACATAGCCCAAACGTCTATCAGCTGGTGAATGGATAAACAGATTGTGGTACTTCCATATAATGTGAATACTACTCACTAAGAAAAAAGGATGAAGTACTGATGTATGGAGCAAAACAGAAGAATCTCAATAGCTTATGCTAAGATAAAGAAGCCAGACTCAAAAAGTTGACCGAATATATGATTTCATTTATATGGCATCTGGGAAAAGACAAAACTATAGGGAAAGATATCAAACCAGTGATTGCCTAGGGCTGGGGAGAAGAAATTGACTACAAAATGGCACAAGAAAACTTTGGGGGATGGTACTGGTTATATAACTATGTAAGTTTGTGCAGATTTATAGTACTATATACCTAGAAAGGGTCAGTTTTACTGTATGTAAACTATACTTAAGTAAACAACAAAGCAAAACATACACACATACTTTAAAAAAAAGGTGAGCTATTAAAAGTCCCTCCTGGAAAGGAGTTGTTTGCCTCTACTCCTCTAAGACGTTAAAATGTATTTGAAAGAAAAGCATAAAAGCAGTGGCTTGTTTATGGGAGGATAGACAGATCACTGGTAGAGACCATATGAGCACGAAGTCAGTCCCACTGTACGTGATCATTAAAGACTGGGTAAAAAGAGGTCCCTCCAAAATAATGGGTGGGGAAGAGAAAGATTCTTCAGTGAACTGTTGTAAAATACTAACTGGTGAACACTTTCTCAGTTTAGATTTATACTTCACGTACCATAAGATAAGTTTCATTACAAAATCAGCATCAAATCTTTAAAAATTAAATCATTTGCCAGGACTCTAAAACATTTAGAAATATTATAAATAGATCACAAAAATAGATCCAACTGTCTAGACATATATTCTCATACAAATTAAGTTTAAAAAAGAAAAACAATGAGTAAAAGAAGGTATTAAATAGAGCAAGAGTTATATGTTTGCAATCCTACAATACAGTATAATTAATAAGAAAAAATATTAAAACTGCAGTAGATAATTGGGTAAAATCATTTCATTACAAAAAGTAGATATAACTATCAAACCAAACTTATGAAAATATTTTAATATAATAGAAAAATGCACATTGTTTTGATTATCGCATGCTATTCTTTTATGTGTTCAATAACATTGATGAGTTCTTTTCTTGCTGCTGATGGTAGAAATGTGTGCATCCCATCAGAAGGATACTTCTGAAGTATAAAAGCATCCCCTCTTATGGTCATTTTTTACCTTATTAATATTTCAAATAAAGGAAAACAATATTTAGTTAAAGATATTCATTGCGGCATTATTTATAACAATAAGAAAGTGAAATCAATTTAATGTTAACCCTTGTAATAGATAGACCAGTAAGCAGTCATTACAATTTTAATTATGCTAACAATAAAACAGCATGGCAAGCAATTATTATGATCTTAAATGAAACAAGAATCATACACATGGTACATATGTTATCCACTCAACTACGATTTTAGAGTCGTGCAGTAGAGAAAAAAGACAGAAAATACTGCTTAAGGGTAACAGCAAATGCTTATACAGCTCCCACCATGCCAGGCAGTACTCTAAAATCTTTATGTGTGTTTGCTGGTTGAATCCTCACAACTCCATGACTTCCATTTTGTCAGTTAGGAATTTGTGCTACGGAGAGGTTAGGTAACTTGTTCAAAGTCACACAGTTATTTAGTGCAATTGCTGGAATTTGAACACAGGTCATCTCTTACCTATTATCCTATAGTGCCTCAATGTGCTGAAATAAAATGGATGTTAGTTGTGTTAGGCTGTAGTTGTGTTAATACTACCTGTGGCATTTATTTTCCAATCCTTTTGTAATATTCTTTTGTTTTTTAATCATGAGATTGGTGTGAGCTTTAATTAATTTTTATTTATATTTGCTGTGTTGGGTCTTCGCTTTTCTGTGCGAGGGCTTTCTCTGGTTGTAGCAAGCTGGGGCCACTCTTCATCGCGGCGCGCGGGCCTCTCACTATCGCGGCCTCTCTTGTTACAGAGCCCAGGCTCCAGACGCGCAGGCTCAGTAGTTGTGGCTCACGGGCCTAATTGCTCCGCGGCATGTGGGATCTTCCCAGACCAGGGCTCGAACCCGTGTCCCCTGCATCGGCAGGCTGACTCTCAACCACTGTGCCAACCAGGGAAGCCCCCTGTAATATTCTTAATGAAACATGCACTTTAGAAATGTTTGTGTGGGAGGCATTTAAAGGCTTCGGGGGAAGGATGGAAAGCATGAAGGGGAATGAAGGAATCACAACCACCAGTCTACACCAACAGAAACTGCCCAGGGGCTACAAGTCTAAGGGATCCAGCTGTCCTTCTGACCTGACCAGCAAGGAAGCCAGTGTGTGCTCTGCGCGAGTATAGTGGGGTAGGGGAACAGGAGGGGTAATCCTGCGTTTTGATTGTGTCTCCCTCTGAAATCAGTTAAGATTCAATGAAAGAATCAAGTATATCCTGTGGAATTACGTAGTGGGTTATGATGCATTTGGGTCAAATGTCTTACTTTGTCATCTAAATATAAAGCACGTTTTCTTTTTTTGGCAGAAAAGCCAGCAATTCCTGTAATAAAAGTTACCCTGAGGATGTGTAAGAATAAGCTTAGAAAAACATGAATTTAAAAAATCATAAAGAATTACTTGTAGCTATAGTTGTTGATCATGAGGATTAAGTTTGACAGAAAAATAAATCCTTTGGGAAATCCTATTAATTCTTAAAAGCAAATTTTGCTACACCCTGTACAATTGTTGCAGTATGTCTGATGCTGAAAACCTATTTTTATTGAATTTAGGAAACAGAGGTTTCAAATGCCCTGAAATCCACCCTACAGGAAATGTGACTATAAGACTCTAAACGTGCAGACAAAATAAGAAACAAGGGCTTCCCTGGTGGTGCAGTGGTTGAGAGTCCGCCTGCCGGTGCAGGGGACACGGGTTTGTGCCCCGGTCCGGGAAGATCCCACATGCACTGGAGCAGCTAGGCCCGTGAGCCATGGCTGCTGAGCCTGCGAGTCCGGAGCCTGTGCTCCACAATGGGAGAGGCCACAACAGTGAGAGGCCCATGTACTGCAAAGAAAAAAAAAAGAAAAAAGAAATCCTGGAGATGGGAGCCCAGCAGACTGTGTTTTGAAAAGCCCTGCAGGTGATTCTTAGGTACTCTAAGTGTGAGAGCCAACTGCATGTAAATTATTCCCTTTTTTTAAAAAAATGTCTGTTAGGTGTTGTAGACCAGATGTAGATCTAAGGAGATCACAAAAGAGTGCACTTAGTAATCTAGTTCTTACATATTCAGTAACTAAGTTTATCAGATAAAATACAAGATGTCCAGTTATATTTGAATTTCAGGTAAACGACAAGTTTTTTTTTTTTTTTTTGCGGTACACGGGCTTCTCACTGTTGTGGCCTCTCCCGTTGTGGAGCACAGGCTCTGGACGCGCAGGCTCAGCGGCCATGGCTCACGGGCCCAGCCGCTCCGCGGCATGTGGGATCTTCCCGGACCGGGGCACGAACCCGTGTCCCCTGCATCGGCAGGCGGACTCTCAACCACTGCGCCACCAGGGAAGCCCGACAAGTTTTTTTTAGTATGTCTCATACAATACTGAGGACATAGTTCTAGTAAAAAAATATTATTGTTTATTTGAAATTCAAATTTGACTGGGAGTTCTGTGTTTTTATTCGCTAAATCTGGCAACCCCATCACCAGCACCATCCCGTTTTTCTACAAGTGGGCTCTGAGAGGTGGGAGTAGCTTCAGTTTGGTGGGACCATGTGGCCTCTCTTGTTTTGATTCTGCAGCCGGTCAGGCTGGGAAGAAAGCACCGTGTCATTCATGCCGGTGCCTTTTATAAGCACTTGGCTGCATGCTGTGATTTGGGAAAACAGTAATTACTCCACTTAACATTACTTGTTCATTTTGTATCACAGAAAAGGATAATGCCTTTCTCCCCCTTTTAACCTAATAGCCTATTAGAAAAACACGAGGTAGCCTCCCCATTAGTGCCTCGGGGGAATTTCAGAAAAATCAAGCAGAGTGAAATAAAATAAGATGGAGGCTGGGGAAGATGATTTGTTAAAGTGCAGAGAGTGGCACCCAGCATGCCTTGAATAAGCCAGGGCTAAGTTCTTAGTCAAGGGGTGTGTGTGTGTGTGTGTGTGTGTGTATGTGTGTATGTGTGTGTGTGTGTGTGAACACATAGGTGCATGGTTGGATAGGTGGGAAGGGATCCGTAAAAGATTAGGAAACTAATACTTCCTGGGTTCCTACTGGTGTCACATACAGTGCATGAGTCTTTACATAAATTACATTTCATCTTGATGTTATTACAAAAATGTTCTTTGAGAAAGGAATGTTGGAGACGGGAGTTCGGCACTGATGTCAGTATTACCCCTCCCAATGCTACTTGTGCTTCTTTCCTGAAGCTGTCATCTCTGTCTTGCCCACTTAGGTGAAAGAATGCACAGGAAAAAAAAAAAAAAGAATTCACCAAACTGTATTTACTGCCTATCCCCTTGCTTCAAGAAGGAGACGTGAATACCTTTTTAAAAAGAGAGAAAATTCATCCTAAACTCTAAGGGGTTTAGAATTAAATCCTGAGCGGGAATCCTCTAACAGCAAGCCACTGAAGCTTTGATTCCATGAGATACAATAGGGGTCAAGAGAGACTCAGCTGAATGTGGTTCATGAATTTAATCATCCTGTTGAGTATCCCCACCTACAGGTACTAATTATAAAGTACTGTGAACATTAGGGCAAACATGTTTTTTTAACTGGTTTACCTAAACATGGATTTCTTAGCTGGTAATAGAAATAGTTTATATTTTGAATTTGTTTTTCTGTTATATGCATTGCTCTCGCTACTAAGAATTAAGGAGAGAGACACAAACAGCCAATGCCACCCCAACTCCTCCCTTTGGAATGCAAGAGAATTTAGGAGAGCGATTCATGCATGGGGCCACTTGGAGACCAAATGGCCTCATCTACCCTCCACCCCCACCTCTAGGCAGGAGTCAGTGACGGTGGAACAGGGTCTGCCGTCACATGTCTGGCAGTGCCTGATGGTGAACAGTATATTTTTGTTGAATGACAGGTGTGCAGATGGCCCGGCAGTGCGATGATGGGCAGTGGGCGAACAGAAAGAAGAGCGAGGGGAAAGGGGCCTCAGTGGTCTGGACTGCCTTGTGTTGATTTACGGAGGAGCAGTTCATGACTCCTGAACCATTTGTAACTTTCCATATAATTTAACGCATACATTTTATCTGTCTTCAAAGCAGCCTTAGTTTAGCTGCAATTTGGGGATCTGTGACATAGCTCCCACAGTTTTTTGCTAGCCATTAACCACGCAGCTGTTTGGGGGGATTTTTTCTAAACTAATTCAAATTTAGGAATTACTTGTATGGGCACTCAAATTGCTCTTATTTCCCCTTCCCTATCAGAGATGCTGTTTGTGTGATTTCTAACTGAAAGACAGAGGATTCCTTGACATAATGATTTCACTTTCTTAACCGGCTCTAGATATAATTCAGTTTAATTGGCAGAAAGCAGTGGGAGAAGTGAAAGCAATCTAAAGTTTCCAGAAAGCTCGTAAAATATAAATTATTCTTTAACTTCTTACGTTCTACCTTAAATAGAGACACATTGGTGTTCGCAATTAATTGGAAGTGAAATTTGTGATAAAGTGATAAGTTTTAAAAAATACATATACTTGCCTTTTGTATCAGTGACAGTCTTCATGCACTGTATATGCATGGCTGGATAGGGATTTATATATGTAAATAAATGCAAGTAAATATATATACAAACATACATATGTTTGTAATGTTCTGGCACATTGTAGTTGCTCAGTAAATAGTAACCATTATTATTACTGCGTACAACAAATCACGATGTGGTAAGTAGAGTCAAAACATCCAAATAGTGGGGTCCCTGTGTTACACAGTGAATACACAAAAAGAGTATTTTCAGCTGGTCTATAATCCCTCAAAATCTCGCCAAAAAAAAAATAAGAAGAGTGAAACTTCTATTGTACCTACAGACCGTACTGTGAACTAAGACAGTTCCAAAGAGGCATCACTTGCTCCTGCGTTTAAAAATGGGGATGGGGAGGGGACCAGAACTAATCACTAATCATATTACATGTGAGAAGGTATAATCATAGGGGTTTATATCATATTCTGAGTAGCTGAAAAGTATAATTCATGCATGTTACATGTTAGCTGGTAAACCAGATCATTCAACTAACTAGTTAACTCATTTCTCAAACATTTAATACAGATGCAAATTTCACTGTGGTTTTATTGACTCTAGTTAATAATACTGAACTGCACATTTGAAAGTTGCTAAGAGAGTAGATCTTAAAAGTCCTCACCACAAGGAGAAGAAAAAATGTAACTATGCGCGGTGGTGGAGATTAACTAGACTTAGTGTGGTGATCATTTTGCAATATATACACAAATCAAATCATTATGTTGTACACCTGAAACTAACATAATGTTATATGTCAAGTATATCTCAACTTAAAAAAAAAGTATATTCTAATTCTTATCCCTAAGCTATATCAATACGACATCATTAAAACTGGCTAAAACGTGGAAGTTAAGTTAAAGAGGGAATCAGTGTAGTTAGACCTACTGTTAGATAGGTAATGATAGCCAGAGTTGAATTCCTCATGGTAGCTGGGGTCTTCCAAATACAGTTAAAAATCTCAGTGGCATAAATGGCAATAGCCAATTGATGCCAGGAAGTTTTTCTAACTCAGAATCAAAATTGAGTGGGTATGTCATCGTGTGGTATGAAGAAATCTCATTTATATTTCATTGAAACAACGTAAAGAAAGGTTTCTATTTTCTTTAATACAGGCATTTGTCTTCTTTGAAAAATCAGGTGAGAGGCTCTACTTAAATCTCTCTCATGTTGCAGCTTCTGTGGGGGAAAAAAACAAACCCTGCATAAACAGTTGCCTAGGCTGATTAAAATCACGTATTCTATACAAATTAAAACTATTGAGCATTTAGGGGAACAATTACAAAGCTCTGGAATGCATTGGCACAGAATTCCATCAGTGTTTTCTGCCCAAGCCAAAGCAAAATGACTCAATTCCTACAGCTCGTTAATTTCCAAGCTGGGTTATTAAGGATGATAACGTTTAGTTTTTCAGTGGATTGTGTCCCCCTCTCCCTTTTGGTTTTTAGAGAGTAAATGGACATTTTACATCCAGGACATGGATAGTAATTTCGCAACTCTGTCTTTAGTACCTTATATGTTTGACCTTGAGGAACAAATCCAAGCCTTCCCTTTCAGCCAAACAGAAGCAGAGTTCTCAAAATCAACCTTTGGTTCCAAGGAAATGGCAGAAAATCCTTTCTCCCCTGCCTCCTCACACTTCCTGGGTAATCAGCCTTTCTCCCTGTTGTCTCAGAATGGCGTTATCCTGCCTGAGAGGCGTGGAGCCAGCCCACCTGGGTTCAGATCTCCAGTCATACACTTATTCCTCTGGGTGGCTTCAGATAATTCCTTCGTCTCGAGGGTCAGTTTCCTCATCTGTAAAATAGGAGTAACACACATAGGACCAGGCACTTAGCAGGCACTTAATAAATATTAGTGGAGAGAAAAACAGTCCAGAAATCTTTGAGGGACTACATTTTGGTAGAGCAGGTCTCATAGACCTGAGCTAGGTCACATAGCCACCCCTAGCTGCAAGGGATTCTGGAGGGAATGTTTAATTGGACATGTTGCTGCCCTAAATGAAGTTGGGATTCTAGTAGTAAGGAAGAAAGGGAGTGTAGATATTGTTTGGCAGCTAGCACTGTCTGCCACAGTGGTCTGGAATCCTGAAAGGGGTGCAGGTGAGAATGAGCTGGTGGCCCCTCCAGCAGAGCAGAGGTCTGTTTGAGTTGCTACAGAAGATGACTTTGCACTGAAAATTCTAGTAATTCTAAGATTCAGACTGCCTTCCTTTTTTGTGGTAAGAACAGATAACATGAGATCTGTCCTCTTGACAAATTTTTAAGTGTATCATACAATACTGTTCCATGTGGAATGAGGTACTATTCGCTTTTCTTGCTTTACTTACAGGAAATGGAAAGGCAAGTCTACAATTGAGAAAAGCAGTTCATATCTATGGTGATTGATTTGGTTGGGTTTGGTTTAATCATTTTCATTTTTCTGAGGTTTGCAGTGCCTCAGGTGTCCAGGCTGACACACTTCTTTCATTAGCTTTGTCCTGGCAATCCATGGCTGGAGGTCTGTCTCCACAGGGTAAGTGTGGACATTCCTCACAGCAGTCTGCATCCCAGCCCCAGACCTCTCTGTTGTAATCTATGGATGTCCCGCTGCGGAGAGCACAGCTCAGGTGCCACGTGAGCAGTAGCCCTGCCTTGCGTGGCTGGAGGTGCTTTCTTCCATGTGAAGAGGGGAGCACGTGATTGAAATATAAATCCTATCCAAATAATCTTGGCGTAACTCCACAAAGGGCTTCGGTATTGCTATGCGTTCTCTGTCTGAGAAGTGAAGATAAATCAAATGCACAAAACTGAGATTGGTGCTGTAAATACAAAAAATAAATATTAACATCTGTAACAGGTCTGTGTGATATAAGCCCAGCTAAGAAAAATGTCTATTCTTATTTGCTAGAGGGGATCTCCAAAGGAGATGGAGTCACCTTCTGGGTAAGAATGTGGCTCTCAACACAAGAAATATAAAAAGTGTGCTCCACTGGCCTTGACCCAGTGGCTGAAGTTTTATTACTACTTAGTCTTTTAAGGTCCCTGTTAAATTATGGATGTTATAAGTGACATATTAATTAAACTTTATCTTCCACAACACTTGATCTTAAACAAGTTTATCAGGACTTCCCTGGTGGCCCAGTGGTAGAGAATCCGCCTTACAATGCAGGGGACGCAGGTTCTATCCCTGGTCAGGGAACTAAGATCCCACATGCTGCGGGGAAACTAAGCCCATGAGCCACAACTACTGAGCCCACACGCCTCAACTAGAGAGGCTGCATGCCACAAACTACAGAGCCCATGCACACTGGAACCTGTGCGCCACAACTAGAGAGGGAAAACCCGCTTGCCACGACTAGAGAGAAGCCCGCACACCACAAGGAAAGATCCTGCCTGCCTCAACAAAGAGCCCGCGTGCCAGGACTAGACCTGACACAGCCAAAAATAAATAAATAATAATTTTTAAAAAAAAGTTTATCAGATTAATTCTAGAAAATTCCATTAAGTTGAGGCTTTCCTGGGAGCAGGAATTGGGCTTTCTTCCTATATAAAAGGACCTGGCATGATGCGGGCAGCTGGGCACAGAGTCGGTGTCAGTGAATGTTGGCCCAAATTAATGAAGGGGATTGGATGTGGGAATGAAGAATGGGAGGGTCTGAGGAGGGCAGAGCTGACATGGCACATGACTCTATAGGAGGAGGTCCTGGCAGCTGTGAGGAAACTAGATATCTGGGGAGAAAGGGCACAGAAAGAAGACTGGAAAAGCCCCATAGAAAATAGGCATCCTGGGCTTCCCTGGTGGCGCAGTGGTTGAGAGTCCGCCTGCCGATGCAGGGGACACGGGTCCGTGCCCCGGTCCGGGAAGATCCCACATGCCGCGGAGCGGCTGGGCCCGTGAGCCATGGCCGCTGAGCCTGCGTGTCCGGAGCCTGTGCTCCGCAACGGGATAGGCCACAACAGTGAGAGGCCCGCGTACCGCAAAAAAAGAAAACAAAAAAAGAAAAGAAAATAGGCATCCTATTGCACGCATTTGCCAAGAATGATGCTGCCCTTGATACCGTCAAAGTGGAGATCAGGAACCCATGATGCAATACCACAGGAAAAAGAAACACCACAAAGAGGATAAATATTTGTTACCACGTCCATTTCTGGCTTCTGCTTTGGATTTATTTTTAAGTAAAGCAGATCTTATTAAAGTAATTAGCCTAGCTGTGAAAGTTTTGCCACTGATTCTGGAGTCCCCGAGATAATAGAGCTCATGTTGAATAAAGAGATAATTCGAAGCCTCCATGTTTCTCTAGGGTGCTTTCTTAGTTATAGCCCAAATTTCATAAGTGTTGAGCTAATGTAATGTTTTAATTGCTCCTGCCCCTCTATATGCCATGATAGAATGCAAGCCATAACACTGATTAATTTTACATTTTGCTTAAACAATATAAAAGTCCTTTCCATCTTTTAGTTTAATCATGCAATACTTTTTGAGTATATTGTTTTTAATTTTTAAGAATGAGGTGCTGATAGTCATATCTTTATCAATAGTAAAGTGTTTTCCCTCCCCTTTCCTTCAGCCCATGTCAACTCCCTCTATCGATGAATTTGTAGTCCTACTAAGTGAAACCACTAACTCAGAAACATTTACTTATTTAAGGGGATTTTTAATATTAATCTGATATAATGGAGCCAATATCCTGTGCTAACTCACTGCATTGCATACGCCATCAGTGTATATATAATCACTGAATTTATCGGGTCATGACTTGTAATGAGGAGATGATTAACCATATTCGTCTTTAGAGTGGAAATGCTCTGGGCTCTCTGAAAAATTATTGGTGAGAATGTAAATAACTGGCTAAGCTTTGGGGAAAGCAAGGTGGTGGCATGTATCAACCTTTTTAGTATGTGTGTTCTATGACTAACATCCATGCCTAGGAATCTGTCCTACTGAGATGCTTGCATATATGTATGGGTTGGCCAAAATGTTCGTTCGGGTTTTTCCATAACATAAAGTGGATGTTATGGAAACATGGAAACACCCGAACAAACTTTTTGGCCAACCCAATACAGCAATGAATGTTCAATTCTGCTCATAACAGCCAAAAATTACGGGGAAAAATCTAAATGCTTATTGTGAACAAAGTGATCAAATAAACTACAAGACAGCCACACTTCAGATCATTCTGTATCGACTAAAATAGATATAGTAGAAAGAGAACAAGACACGTTGATCAACAAGGTGGTAGTATTGAACAATACATATGGTATGGTCTCCTTCAGATGAAAAACTATATATTTGTATATGTTTGTAATTTCATAAAAGGGGATTGGAAGGAACTACACCAGACGGTCAATTCTAGTTACTTCTGGGGGAAGAGGGGTGGAGTGAATAGGATCTTTAGCACTTTGCTGAGATAAATTTTTGTAATTTGAATCTTTACATGAAAATGCATTCATGTATTTGTTGGATTTTTTGTTTAGTGTCTTAGATCTAACTTTCTTCAGGTTCAAAATAAAACAGTGTGCACAATTTTTTCTTTCAAATAATAACCGGCATCTGTGAGTACCATAAGTTGATATACAAAAAAGAAATATTATGAAGATAAAGTAGAAGTAAGAGTGATGAAATGGGTTATGGCTGGATGTGTTACCAAACAGCACACATACACACGCACACACACTTCATTCAACTTCATTCAATCGCTTATCCAACTATTTATTTATTTAAAAAAAAATTTTTAACATCTTTATTGGAGTATAGTTGCTTTACAATGGTATGTTAGTTTCTGCTTTATAACAAGTGAATCAGCTATACATATACATATATCCCCATATCCCCTCCCTCTTGCATCTCCTTCCCACCCTCCCTATCCCACCCCTCTAGGTGGTCACAAAGCACCGAGCTGATCTCCCTGTGCTATGCGGCCTTTTCCCACTAGCTATCTATTTTACATTTGGTAGTGTATATATGTCCATGCCACTCTCTCACTTCATCCCAGCTTCGTCCCAAGTGATATTTATTATGTGCTTAAAACTTGTCAGTGCTAAGATAAATGTACAAGTGCATACACACAAAACTATAAACACTGGGGAAATAATGAACCTAAGATTAAACTGATGTTCTATTTACTTCTACCAAAGCTGTGGGTATAGAAAGGAGCCCTTATGTATGAGGAGGAAATTAATTCTGTCTAAAATTTACACTGAAAACCACAGGAGGCAGGTTTGGGTGTCACAGGGTAGAGTGAGAGGAATTAATCTTAGGTTCTCATCTGTAAGATAACTGGCAATATAACCAGTTATAACTATACAGAGAGATGCCGAGAAGGGAAGGAAAGTGGATTCAATAAGTGGGTATGGCTCTACACCAAGAAGAAATGCAGAATCTGATTTTTAAGATAATTCTCAGCTTTACCAAATAAGATCCTGGCTTGAATTTCAACATTAAGGGAATTACTCAATAATAAGACCCATCTGACTTACAAGTTTATAAACTTATTAAATTTACGAGTAGTTTGGAAGTAGACATTTTGCAAGTTCTGGGTAGGCAGAAAGAGAGCAGTGTGAGGGCTGAGCCCTGGGTACTACACATTCAAGAGAGTCAGACACGCAAGATGAGCCAGGGGTTCACTCCTTCCACATTTCAAGTTTACACCACTCTTTATGTGAAGAAAGGGCTTTTATAATATTTTATCACATGGCTTTCACGGCCACATTATGAGATAACAGTTACCATGTATTAAGGGTCTAACATGTACTTATATCTTACCAGCTGCTTACATAAACTATCTCACTGAATCTTCAAAATCACCCTGCCAGTATGTTTTATTACCACGTGAACAGTGGAGGAAACTGAGGCCCAGAGGGGTCAGGCAAATTGCCAGTGTCATCACACAGCAGAATTAAGATGCCAAACAATGTTTGTCTAATTTCAAAGCCAGTGTACTGTCTCCTAGAAGAAGAGGAGGAAGAAGATGAAGAAGATGCAGACCAAGAAGATGGGAAAGAAGGAAGGAAGGCAGGAAGGAAGGGAAGGAACACTATTGTCAGTTTCACTGTTTCACATGTTTAAAATTAAACTTTGCCAAGGTCTCAACTAGCAAGTGGCAAAACCCAGAACAAAGCGCACACCCCCAAAGTACTCTTCCCGCTGTGGCTCTGCTGGCTCTCCAGTGTCAGGAAATAATGAAACCATGATAAATCTGACAATTCATTATGTCTCATTTTACATCTGTATATTTTCTCTAAACCAACACTGGAAGGGTAAAAAAGTGATTCAAAATATTTTTTCTCTCTCCCTGATAGAAATAGCTTTTCTCAATCAAGCTATAATGCAGAAGTGAACAAACTATGTATTATACATTCAAATTACACAGAGCAATAAATAATTCTCAAAGGAAATAAGCAATGATTTTCAAAAATTCAAGTGACATCCCAAATGAGATCTACATAAGAAGGTCAGCCAATTAACTCTGCCAACCTCTCTTTCTATTTTGCTATTCTCACTTGCATTCTAAAATTTTGTTTATATAATTACTTCAGAACCATGGGGGAAGTAAACTCATTTCTGTCTTTTAGGGAATAATTGTCTTGTTCAAAGGGCAGCAGTTCTATCCATGAATATGAAAAAAGATGCAAAAGAAGAATAGCCAATAATTCCTTACACTATGAGAGAAAATTGCTTCAGGTTGCAAAAGAAAGAGAAGGTTAGGAAGATTAACTAAAATAATCTAAAAATTTGCTCAGATAAATGTCAGAGGAAAAATAAATAGAGTTGGTTTCAGGTTTCTCCTTCCTACAGCATAACCCACAGAGCTGAGTGGAGGAAGCGTCAGCCATGTAATGGATTCTCTATGTAGAAATTCAGGAATGTCCATCCTCCAACACTGGGGAAGAGGGACAATGTTGTGTTCCTACCTACATATCTTCAAAATCCCCTTTCCTCAAGACTGAGTCACACTTTGCCTAAAGAAGTAATCAGTTACAAAAAAAATGTTTCGGTACCAATGTGCTCATAGAAGTCCTATTTGTAATAGCAACAACTGGAAATTACTAAACACAACAAGAGAGTGACTAAATAAATTAAGGGTGCAAATATATATCATATTTCTTAGATCCTTAGATGCTATCTACCGCAAGGTGCAATCCTATTTTACAGGCTTCTTTGAGGGAAAAAGATACAGTATATTACATACTCATCAAATTTTTTAACTTAACCAACATTGCAATTTACCTGTACAATTACACACTCTCGCAGTTGAGGTCGGAGTATACTTCACCTCCTCTTCTAGGATAAAGTTACATCTGGGTCCTGTGGCCCAGAGCTGTCTGTGTGGCTTAGCAGGGACATAAGGCTTATCTAACCAAGATCCATTCAATTTCCAGGTGTCTGAAAAAGTATCCGAGTTGTGTCTGCATTTTCTCTTTGGTTAAACTCGAAGTTCTTCTTCCCTCTCCTGAATTACTCACACCATATATTAAGTAGCTTCTCTTCAAGGCAATTTGGAAGTTTTTGACCGAGCTTTTCAGTGCCTGAGTGATAGACCATCACAGTGCATAAATCAGGCACATCTGTTCTCCCAGCCTTGAAAATGCTATGATCTACTCTAAAGAACTTGACAATTTCTACTGCCTTTAATTCCATTACTCAGGGTATGGCCAGCTTTCTTCTGCATACACAAAAACTTTTTCTTTCAAAGCCCCATCATACTGTGGTATTTTTGAAGTCATTAGGAAATCATTAGGAATCCATATTTAAGTTAAAATTCAAATGTATTTGCTGTTGCCAAGTCCACTGAGATGATGCTCAAATGGACAGGTACTTTCTACTCTTAGGGAGAATCACATAGTCTCAGGTATTGACAACTGTTTTACAATGTACTCCTCTGCCTAGCCACCTGCATGTTTCTTTGATATTGATCATTTTGCATATCCTAATTTCAGAAGCATTCCAATGCTTTTTAAAATTCTTAGAAAATAAAAAATATCAGTAATAGAATCTCATTCGACCATTTTAAAAAGTTATATTTAAAGGATTCTCAGTCACAAATGAAAGAACTCACTTCCCAGCTGTTAGACCTGGGATGAGTTACAGGCCTCTCTGTTGAAATAATACTATCTATAACAGAGGGCTTCCGTGAAAATTAAATGAAGTGAGGCAGAGGTTCTCAAAGTGTGGTCCCTGGATCAGCAGCGTCTGTATCTCCTGGGAATTTGTTAGAAATGCAAATTCTCTAGCACCACCTTCAAGTGACTTTGATGCATGCTAAGGATTGTGAAACACTGGGATAAAGTATTCAGAACATCTGGCACATAGTAATAATCATAGCTACCAACTTCTAAATACATAGCACGTGAAAAGGCATTCTACTAGGTGTTTTCTGTGCCTAATATTACTTAAAAATCAATAATCCAGTGAGGCAGCACCACATTCATTTTATAAATGAGGAAACTGAGGCCCAGGGAAGCTAAGGAGCTTAGTTTTGTTCTGTACTCAGGTTTCTTGTTTTGAGACATCAGTGTTGTTAAGCCACAGATTCAATCACTTGGTCAATCACATGCTTATCAGTCTCATTTAGTTTATTGCCTCGCTTTCTAGATTTAAAAAAGTGATTCCCCAGAGAAGGAAAGGGACTTGCCAAGAGTCAAATATTTAACTCAAGAGCCTGAACTAGGACTGAAATCGTGAAGCTTCTAGTCTGGGACTATTTCCATCACACCTCACTTCCCCTAAATTCAGTTTAGACACTCTGATTTCAAAGTAACAGATGGATACACATGAAATGTCACTCTCGGAATACGTGTTTTGTTCCAGGGGGAAAGAACTTTTTTCCCCCAGAATACTCAAGGACCTCAGATATGTGCCAGGGTATTTCAAACTGGAGGTGCCCACTGGTATTAAGATTTATGTTTTTGACATTCCTTGAGTATTTAGCTCACCAACTGTATCAGAATGTGATTGTTTCCTTGAAAACAAGTATTATTTCATGTCCTAAAGCAAAAAAAGACCAAAAATGTTACTGACCTCAGTATCTGCTAATAAGTTGCAAACGGTTGGCACCTTTTTAGTAGCAGAGTACCTGCCTAAAAAGCCAATTGTTATTTGGGGGATTCCCCTCAACTCCATTGTTTTCATAGTTTTGTCATATACTCATGTATTGAATTGTTTATTTACAAATTAAAGCTGGGCTACTCCTGTAGGCCATCCCAGGTCCCAACCACAAATTAGATCTTTAATTCTTTTCTCTTTTAATCAATTAATTATCAGTGATGCTCTTGATAGGGATATACATAAGTAGTTATTTATTATAAAGTTTGGGATTTTTCAGAAAAACAGAGTTTGTACATTCAGTATTTTCCTGGAAAATCTCAGCCATCTGGGGCCAGGACAAAGTGATATTTTGTACTCTGGGGAAGAAGCTGTATTGTTTGTTCACAGTGGACTGTGACATCTGATTCTGGCTGTGTTCTCACTTATTGCTGTGACTTCTCAAAGCTTACTGCCCCCCAGATGGAGATATTTATTTCCTCATCTATTAAAAAGGATGGTAAACAGGTGCCTGATTTTAAAGTATAGAAACTAAAAAAATTCTGTAGCGTCACTAATTTAGGACAGATTCACTTATTTTACAACCCCTATCATCCCAAACCTTACCATTTTCCCGAAAAACACATTCACATTTTGTTGCTGATAGAGAACACAGTGGAGACTTGTCTAATTACCACTTGACCAGGGTGACCAGAAAAACAGTGTCAGCATCTGAAATACGGTGCAAGACTATGGGCTGCCATTTATGTATTAATTACTTAGGTGTTGTTCTCACAATATATGCAAATACCATATACTTCTGACCAGGTCTTAGAAGTTTCTACCAGTAAACCATGTAGTATAGCAAAATAATACTTCCTTTTTTTCACTAGGGTGATGCTCTTTCCTCAGTTTTACATACAGCAATTCTAAAAGTTAATGATCACATATAACAGGATTAGTATACTATCTGCTCTCTGTCTTCCTAGTTAATATATTAATTCATTTGAAAAACTAGGCATATCAGTGTAGCACTGTGTTTTTTAAAGCATTTTATATATATGATTATTTGGTTCTCACACGAACTCTATAAGCTAGTGTGATGGATACAGGGCTTCTCATTTTACAGATGAGGAAACAATGAGAGCCTGACCTGCTTATAGTCACACAGCAAGTTTTGACTCAGGTTTCCTGACAATCCACTTCAAACTTCATAGTCCATCATTAACCATAAGTCAGGTCGCTGTCCCTTCCACTAATTATTTCCACTAACAAACTTGATGAAGAATATTTCTAGTTTGTAGAAACCCAGTGAACGTGAATTTGAGAAAACTAATTTAATAATGGAATTAACATGTCAGTACAAAAGGGAAAAAGAAGTCTCCTAGCCAACTACTAACCCTGTCTCAAATTTGCATGGGATGAAGACACATCAACCTATGATACTGATTACTTCCGGGGAGAGGGAAAACAGATGAGATGTAGACTTTGGGTGCATCTGTAATGTAATGTGTGTGTATGTGTGTGTGAAGGGTAGAGAAAGGGTGTCTGTTGTGTTGTTTGCATATGGATGGACCTAATGGGTGATTGTAGAGTTGGGAATGGAGAGGGGGAAGGACTGTAAATGACATCTTATTCTCCTCCCAAATGTCTAACCAAATGAGTTATAGAGAGCAGACATATAGTGATCAAAACCAGCTTTATTACTGACAAGGTCTGGGTATGTGGATATGCCTTGAATGTGTAGCCACAGTGGTCTTTCTATCATTTGCCTCTGAATTAGGTAGATTGAGTTGCCCAGGTACAGGATCCCCGTGCAGTGGCCCTTGTAGACTCACTCATGGAGGAAGGGCAGAAAACACAAGCAGACAGGCTGACTCTAAGAAAAGACACTCTAGAAGGGGCTGAATTATGATTATGCCTTCTCCCCTGGGGAGACACTGGAAGTGTCCCCGTGCTTTTCCTTCCTCAGCAGTACATTATTCCATTGCTCCATGGAAACATGGAGGAGTGTTGGAGGTAAGTGTTTCTCCCTGACATTAATCAAGATTTGGGGACAGATGAAGAGTATCCCTTATGGACAGCTGGCTCCTCTAGGCTTAGTACTATTTGGAGGTATCACCCTTCATTTGGGAGGACAGTGACATGTCTTTTTTAACAGCTCATAGACTTTTTATTTGCTTGTTCCCTTCTCTTTGGAAAAGTCTGAGATAGATGAAGCAATATGAAACTATGGCCCCTCCCAGCTTGAATCTATGGAATAGACTTTGTTTTCCTTTCATCAGTCTTACTGCACATGGTGAATAAGAGTAAAGACTTAGTGACATAACCATATAGATTTCCAATTCTGATATTTATAGATGCTACTTTCGCCAATGCATGTATATATTCTTCTGGCAGTATCACAGAATTTCAGGCACCACTGTCATCATATCAGGAATCTGTGGAAGCCACAAGGGGATCTTCCTGGCCTCTTGGACTCAGTCCTACTGGCTCAGCCTCACCCCAACCCTTTCGTATGGTATTCAGAGTGTTAGCCACAAGAGTGGCTGTTCATGGTATGGCTCTCAAGAAAAAAAATGATCATTGAGAATTTTACTAAGTGAACTTTCTTTTAACAAATAACACCAATTATACCCTTCAACATTCAATTAATATGACATTCTCAATTTGATGTCACCAAAATTCATTCAGAATTTACAGAAGCCTCCCTAGTCGTATAAAAGTAATTCACTGAATATTTACTGAGTAACCAGTAGGTGCCAGGCATCATGGATAAAAAGAGGAATAACACAGGGTTCCTATGGTTGAGGAACTCATGGTCTAGATATGGAGAGAATTATAAAAGTGAATAATTAGGTTACAAAGTGGGAGATAGGGAAGGAAAGATAAGTTGATACAAGAAGCGCAGGATCTTCTATGCTGAACTGGAAGTTTGAACTTAACCCTTTAGCCACTAGCTATTCATCATAGGCTATTAAGGAAAGGAGAGACTGTTCAGATTGGTGTTTGGGGACTGTTAAGTTTAGGGTCATGGAGGACAATGGACAGAGGAGAGTTCGAAAGGAGCAGCATACCAATAATCGGGGAGAAAGATGATAGGGGCTCAAGTTCAGGCAGTTAAAAGAGGAAGTTGCCACTTTCATAGTTTTTAAATCATGTTTAGAAAATACAAAATTCTGTACTAAAGATTAGAAGTGTCATGAAGAAATAACGGGAAGAGTCTTTAACCGGGGGCTAACCAGAAATTGTTTTGCCAAGATTCTTCTCCCATAGCATATCTCGCATCTAAAACCAGAACCAGTTCCTACTTGCAATGGAATTAAAAGCTTCTGTACTTTTTACCGATCATGGTTGGTTGCTGAAAATATCAGTAGAACTTCAAAGTATATTTATGTTTAAAATAAAACACCAGAAATTACAGTAAAACTACATTCGTTCAATAGAAAACTGATTCTAATAAATCTGGGAAGCCAGCTTAACACTCTAGCATTTTATATGCTTATCCTTTTTATTGAAGTATAACTCATGTACACTATTATATTTGTTTCATGTGTAACACACTGTGATTTGACATTTGTATACATTGCAGAATGATCACAACTCCAGTTATCATCTGTCACCATACAAAGTTAATACAATATTATTGACTGTATTCCTCACACTGTACATTACATCCCCATGACATTTTTTTATGACTGGAAGTTTGTACCTCTAGATCCCCTTCACCCATTATGCCACTCTATCCCCCTCCCCTCTGACAACCACCAATCTCTTCTCTGTATCTTTGAGTCTGGGTTTTGCTTTGTTTTGTTTTTTTAGATTCCACATTTAAATGAAATAATATGGTGTTTGTCTTTCTCTGTCTGATTTATTTCACTTAGTATAATACCTTTAAGGTTCATATATGCTGTCACAAATGGCAAGGTTTCGTTCTTTTTAATGGCTGAGTAGTATTCCATTGTGTGTATATATACCACGTCTTCTTTATCCATTCATCTGTTGGTGGATACTTAGGTGGTTCTATATCTTGCCTACTGTAAATAACACCATAATGAGCATAGTGGTGCATATATCTTTTAAAGTAATATTTTCATTTTCTTTGGATAGGTGCCCAGAGTGGAATTGCTGGATCATATGTTTTATTTTTAACTTTATAAAGAAACTCCCGACTGTTTTCCATAGTGTTTGCACCAATTTACATTCCACCAACAGTACACAAGAGTTCCCTTTTTTCCACATCCTTGTCAACACTTGTTATTTTTTGTCTTTTGACAGTAGTCAGTCTGACAGGTGTGAGGTAACATCTCATGGTTTTGATTTGCATTTCCCTGGTGGTTAGTGATGTTCAGGATCTTTTCATGGGCCTGTTGGCCGTCTGTATATCTTCTTTGGAAAAATGTTTATTCAGATCTTCTGCCCATTTCTAAATCAGTTTGTTTGTTTTTTGTTATTGAGTTGTATAAGTTCTTTATATATTTTAGATATTAATCCCTTAGATATATGATTGGCAAATATCTTCTCCCATTCAGGAGGTTGCCTTTTAATTTTGTTGATAGTTTCCTTCACTTTTTAGTTTGATGTGGTCCCATTTGTTTATTTTTGCTTTTGTTGCCCTTACCTTTGGAGATCCAAAAAGACATCGCTCAGACCAATGTCAAGGAGCTTACCGCTTATGTTTCTTTCTAGGATTTTTATGGTTTCAGGTCTTACATTCAAATCTTTAATCCATTTTGAATTAATTTTATATACGGTATAAGAAAGTGGTTCAGTTCCATTCTTTTGCATACAGCTGTTCAGTTTTCCCAACACCATTTATCAAAGAGACTATCCTTTCCCCATTGTATAGTCTTGCCTCCTTTGTCATAAATTAATTGACCATACATATGTGGGTTTATTTCTGAGTTCTGTATTCTGTTCCATTAATCTATATGTCTGTTTTTATGCCAATACCATACTGTTTTGATTATCATAGCTTTGTAGATAGATAGCTTTGTAGAAGTCAGGGAACATGACACTTCCTGCTTTGTTCTTTCTCAAGATTGCTTTGGCTATTCTGGGTCTTCTGAATTATTTGTTCTAGTTCTGTGAGAAATGTCGTTGAAATTTTTTTAGTGATTGCATCGAATTCATAGATTGCTTTGGGTAGTATGGACATTTTAACATATTATTTCTTCAAATCCATGGACATGAAATATCTTTCTATTTATTTGTATCTTTTTCAATTTCTTTCATCAATGTTTTAGAGTTTTCAGTGTAGGTCTTTCATCTCTTTGGTTAAATTTATTCCAAAGTATTTTATTCTTTTTGATGCAATTGTAAATGGAATTATTTTCTTAATTTATCTTTCTGATAGCTTGTTATTAGTGTATAGAAACAACAGATTTTTTATATTAAGTTTGTATCCTGCAACTTCACTTAATTTATTTATCAGTTCTAGTAGTTTCTTGATAGAGTTTTTACGGTTTTGTATATATAATATCATGTCATCTGCAAATAGTGACAGTTTTAATTATTCCTTTCCAATCTAGATGCCTTTTTTTTTCTTTATTTTTGCCTAATTGCCATGGCTAGGACTTCCAATACTATGTTGAATTAAAAGTGGGGCAAGTGGGCACCTTTGTCTTGTTCCTGATCTTAGAGGACAAGCTTTCAGCTTTTCACCATTGAGTATGATGTTAGCTGTCGGTTTGTCATGTATGGCCTTTATAATGTTGAGGTATGTTCCCTTTATAGCTACTTTGTTGAGAATTATTACTATAAATGGAAGCTGAATTTTTTCAAATGGTTTTTCTGCATCTACTGAAATAATCATAAGATTTTTATTTTTCATTTTGTTAAAGCAGTGTATCATGTTGATTGATTTGCAAATCTGGAACCATCCTTGCATCCCTGGAATAAATCCCACTTGATTATGGTGTATGATACTTTTAATGTATTATTGAAAACAGTTTTCTAATATTTTGTGAGGATTCTTTCTTCTATGTTTATCAGGGATATTGGCCTGTAGTTTTCTTTTTTGTGGCATCTTTGTCTGGTTTTGGTATCAGGGTGATGTTTTTCTATTGTTGCTTTTAGGATTCTCTCCTTAACTTTTGATATTTTTATTGTAATGTGTCTTAGTGTGGATGTTCTTGGGGCCATCTTATTTGGAACTCTCTGGGCTTCCTTGACCTGGATGTCTGTTTCCTTCTCCAAATTAGGGAATTTTTCAGCCATTATTGTTTCTTTTTCTTTTCTTTTTTTTTTTTTTTGGCAGTACACGGGCCTCTCACTGTTGTGGCCTCTCCCGCTGTGGAGCACAGGCTCCGGACGCGCAGGCTCAGCGGCCATGGTTCACGGGCCCAGCCGCTCCGTGGCACGTGGGATCTTCCCGGACCGGGGCACGAACCCGCATCCCCTGCATCGGCAGGTGGACTCCCAACCACTGCGCCACCAGGGAAGCCCCCATTATTGTTTCTTTAAATAAGTTTTCTGGTGCTTTTTCTTTCTCTTCTCCTTCTGGAGACCCCTATAGTGCAAATATTATTCTGCTTGATGTTTTCCCTTAGGTCCCTTAAGGTATCTTTACTTTTTGAAATTCTTTTTTCTTTTTGCTGCTCTGTCTGAGTGAATGTTATTGCTTTGTCTTCCAGCTTGCTGATCCTTTCTTCTGCTTCATCCAGTCTGCTGTTGAAACCCCTAGTATATTTTTCAGTTCAGTTATTGTTATTCTTCAGCCCTGTGACTTCTGTTTGGTACTTTCTTATATTGTTTTTCTCTTTATTGAAGTTCTCACTGTGTTCATCCATTCTTCTCCCGAGTTCAGTGAGTATTTTTGTAACCATTACTTTGAGCTCTTTATCAGGAAGGTTACTTATCTCCATTCATTAAGGTCTTTTTTCTGAGGTTTTGTCTTATTCTTTTATTTGGAACATATTCCTCCATCTCCTCATTTTGCCTGACTCTGTTTTTCTCTACGTGTTAGGGGAAAGAGTTACCTCTCCCAGTCTTGAAGGAATGGCCTTGTATAGGAGATGACCACTGGAGCCCAAGAGCACAATCCTCCCTGGCCACCAGTGCAAGGCACTCAAGGGGCATCCCACGTATGGGCTGCATGTGCCTGTGGCAGGGCCACAGCAGCTGGGGTGGAGAGGCAAAGCGTTTGCCTGGCTGGCAGTGATGCAGCTGTGGTGGGAGTGCAGGGCTCACCCACTGGCACCACCAGGTTAGAGAGAGAGTGCCAAAATGGCAGCCACCAGCACTGGCAGGAGCTAGGTAGAATGAAAATGCAAAAATGGTTCCTGGCAGAACCTTTTTCCCTGGAGAGAGTCCCAACAGATTCTTGCCTCTTTGGCAGATACTGTACATTAAAATTAGTTAGTTAAGTCTCCTTCACATATGGTCTGGGTACTTTCAAACTGCTGCTTTTATGCTGGGTCCCCGGGCAAGTGAGCCTAAGTGAGAGCCCCTTAGGAGTGGGTTCTTTGTTCCCTACAGCCCTACGGTTCTCCTGGGTATAATCCCATTGGTTTTCAAAGCCAGTCTTGAGTGCTCATCTCTTCAGCGTCAGACCCAGTGTTTGGGGTGCCTGACGTGAGTCAGAAATTCCTTGCTTCTCAGGGTAATGTTCTGTATTTTCGAGATCCCTTCTGTTATGGGTCGTCCACCTGGGGTGAGGATTTTGGCGAGACCATGTCTCTGCCTCTCCTCGGTCTTGCTGCAGCCCTTTTATCATTTTTTTGTGGAGGTGCTGTTCATCTAGTTTTCAGGTCTTTTTCAGAAGAAATTATTCCATATGTAGTTGTAGATTTGTGGTGACTATGGCAGAAGGTGGGTTCGGGACTTTCCTACCCTACCATCTTTAACTGCCTATTAATATGCTTATTAATCCAATAGCTCTTACATTTTGCTTTGTATTATAATTTCTACACACACATCTAATCAGCCCACCAGACTGTAAGCTTCCCCTGCTGAGGGGCTTGTTTAACTTTTTGTATCCCCCGCCAAACTGCCTGCCTCTGGGACTTGCTTCTGGTAGAGATTAGATATTTATACACCCAACAATATTTTTTATTGTAAACCAGCCAGGTGCCAGATACTGGGACTCAGTGATGAAGTGTTGATGAGACTTCCATGAACAACATATAATAATCCCTGCCCTCCCTGAACTGACAGTTCAGTAGGGACAGGAAACCCTCTATACATCTGAGGAAGCTTATGACAGGGGAGGTATGGGAGATGCTAAGGAGGTCCAGAGCACAGTATCTAATCCACATCTAGAGGGCAGGGAAGCCTTCTCAAGGAAGTAAAACTAAAAGCAAGTAGAAGGTAGGGAGATGAACAGGGGCTAAGAGTGTGCCACTCAGAGGAAGGAGCATCTGTCAAGACCAGGAGGACAGAGGACAGCCCAGTACACTTGCTCACAGGAAAGAGGTTCCTGGTGGCTGGGGTGCAGAGAGCCAGATGGGAATGTGGAGTGGTAAGGGTGGCTGGATAGCCAGGTCCAGATCATGAAGTTCCCTGAATAATATCAGCACAGGGGCTGGCACAAAGTAAGCACTCAAAAATGATTGAATAAATGAACCACTGTACGTCAGCTTGCTTAGGAATCCTGTCTGTCTACCCAAATCAATTTATGAATTCAGTGTAATCCAATGGAAATCTCAAAATAATTTAGCAAGGTGGTGTGAAAATTTATACAGAAAAGGAAAGGAAACACATTAGCCAAGACCATTATGGAGAAGAACAAGATTGGGGACTTGCGTATCTGAAATCAAAACTTCTTGTTAAGCCATAGTAATTTTAACAGTGTGGTTTTGATATAAGAATAGATAAATAGGTCAACTAAACAAAATTGAGGGTCCCAAAGGAGACTTATGTGAATATGTGGACTTGGCCTTTGACAAACCCTGCATTGCCCATCAGGAGAAACGAAAGACTCTTTAATGAATGGTGCAGGTGTTACCAACCAGGGTTCTTGGCCTCCCTAATCAATAGAAATTGATCAGAGGCCAGACAAGAAATTCAGGCAAGGCTTTATTGGGGCCCCTGCTGCAGCAAGGGGGAGTGAGAACAAGTAACAGTTTCCCTTGCTCACCACCCCCCGAGGGGGGCCAAGCTGGCTCCTTATATGGGGAGAGGGTAGGGGCGGGTCCAGGGGTCAGGCTGGAGGGGTGGCTTAGGTAGTTTGCCCACCTTTTTGGTGGCATTGTGTCCAGGGGGCATGCACAATACCCTGTTTTTGCTCCTGGCTCTTCAGAAGTGGAAGTTGGTCTTTTTGGTCTTTTTATATCTCGTTGGACACAATTTGCCCCAACTGCACATGCACACAGTTATTTTTAGTCCCTTATAGTTTCTTTGTATCTTGTTGCTCAAGGAGATGTTTGTCCAGGTGCAAGCGCTGCAGCAAAGGGTCCCGGGGCCCCAGGTCCCAGACTGACTCACAGGGACTACTGGTTTTCTATAAAGAAAAGAAAATGGATCCTTATCTCTTACTATACACACAAAACAATTATAGAAGGATTCAAAACTAAACATGAAAAGCAAAAACTTTAAATCTTTTATCAAGAACATGTGGTTGAATAGATTTATGAACTAGAGCTAGAGAGGAATTTCTTAAACATAACACACATAAAAAAGCTCAAACTACAAAGGAAAAAATTGATAAATTGGACTATGTTATATTTTTTAATTCTGTGCATCAAAAGGCACCATTCTAAGAAGTAAAAACAGAAGCAAGAGATATACTTGACAAAGTATTAGTGTCCAGAATATAGAAAGAACTCCTACAAAATCAACATCACCAACAAAATATATAGAAAAATGATGACAGATGGAGAAAGAGCAGGAAGGAGGGAAGGAAAGAGAGAGGGAGAGAGAGAGGGTGGAAAAGATCAAAAATGAACAGAAGAGGAAGTCTGAATGGCCAATAAACACAAGAAGATATTAACCTCACTAATCAGGGAAATGCAAATTAAAACCCCATGAGATAACATTTCATACCCATTGGACTGGCAACAATTTTAAAATTCTGAGAATATCAAGTGTTGATGAAATATGGGGCATCTGAACATTGCTAGGGTCGTATAAATTGTTAACCACTTTGGAGAACCATTTGGCAATTAAAAGCAAACTTTCAAATGTGCATTTTCACAGCCCAGCGCAGGACAATTCAGCCACCTCCCAAATGCCCTAGAGAATCTCCCATACTTGTCCACAGAGAGGCATGTGCAAGATGGTCATAAAGTGTCGTTCATAATAGAAAAAGATAGATACATAAATTATGGTTTAGTCATACAGTGTAATAACGCAGTTAAATGGATGAAATACTTGCATGTGTCAAATTAGATAATGCTCAAATATACATTCTTGCACAAAAAGTAAGTTGTAAAATCACACAAGATATGATTCATTTAAATTTAAAATATGCAAAACTACCACATACTATTTAGAGGTACTTACAGATGTAATTACATTTTTTAAAAATATGTAATGACTGGATAAACTATAGATTCACAATTTTGTAGTCTCTCTCATGCAAAGAAGAGGAGAATTTGATCTGGGGGGAGTGCACAGACAGCTTCTACTATATAATTTTTGTTTTATTTTCAAGCTAGGTGATGAGTGGTACACAGATGTTTGCTATATCATTCATAATATCTTTTTAAGTGCCTGGAATATTTCATTACTTTTTAAAACTGCTAAGTTCTATGCAGATATTCTTCTGTTTGAATCACAGGTTGCTTAGACATATTTATTCGCATTTCACACAAGAAGGATTTTCGCATTTCTTATTTCTTTTCACCTTCCTAGTAGCATTATTCTAGATGGAGGACAAAGTGAGACTTAGATTAAGCGACTTTCCTGGGGCCAATAAATTGAATGACAGAACCAGGACTGGACCCAGCTGTTTCACCCTCACCATGACTTCCACCAGCCCAGCTGCCACTCAGTGTTAGGGAGAGAACCGGTGCCATGGAGACGGTCTGAAATGGCTTTATTGAAGGGAGAAAGGGGCTCCAAATTGCTCCAAATAGCGCTCTGCAGACAGAACAGAACAAATAGCATGTGTCCAGAGCAGATGCTGATAGTCAGTGGGGTGAGACCGTGTACCACCCACTCGAGCAACTGCAGAAACGCCCTGATAAGGTGGGGGGAGCTGATTGCCCTCCCTCTTCGCACATTTCAAATCCTAGCAGTCCTTGTCACTAGCATTGCAGTGTTTCACATCCCCACTCAAGGCATGATTAAAGGTTGGTCTCTTTAGGTGTAAAACCCTGTGCCCGTTTGACAACAGCATCCCATAAAAACAAATTAGGTGAGCTCGGTAGTAATTCAGGTGCAAGATGTGAAATGAACCCTGCATTAGGCAGAAGGACATGATAATGGTTTCACAGTGGAATTAACTTATGGACATCTGGGAAGCAGCCCTTTTTTCCTAAGCCCAAGCCCCTTTCACAGGCTAACCGGCTACCCCCGTGGGCAGGCCCACAACATAAGGGATCAGAAAACTGCCACCATCATGGAAAACTACAAATGTGCATCAGAAAGGCCTTTCCATTTTTGTTTGGCAAAGAGAAGTGCAAAAAATATATCAGTTGATGTTACACTGAAATTCTTATTCGCTGACACATTTTCATAACTATTAGGCTTGTGGAATTAGTCACTATAATGCATTCAGTTAGTTCAAATGAACTCCTGAAAGGAATTACATATTTGTTCATAAAGTAATTTATAATGAATAATTAACAAGGCTTCAGTTCAGTGCATACATGGTTTATTAGCAAATTGAAATCGTCCTTCACTGAGCAGAGTCAGCATTGGCTACACCTGACAGTTCTACCATTTTGAATGAATGTATTAGCCAGGGCTTCATTGCTGAGGAAGAAGCGCAGTGAAGCTGTGGCTCTCTTTTCTCGTGTGATTTCTCAGATTGTCTGTAGTTGCTGACCTTCTATTATAAAAAGGATAAGGGTCGCCAGAATATTTTGCATTAAACATTATTTTTATTGAAGACTATTCATTCATTGCTTCTAAATACAGCTGGAATTTCAACCCACCTCATAGCCTCAAATACAACTAACATGTTGTACTGGGTTGGCCAAAATTTTCGTTCAGGTTTTTCTGCAAAACGTTACGGAAAATCCCGAATGAACTTTTTGGCCAATGCGATACTTTCCCCCTGAACAACAGGCTTAGGGATCCAACTCCCTGCTCGGCATCTCCATTAGGATGTGTAATTGATGCCACAATCATACCATATCCAAAACAGATCTTCTCGCCCCTACCCCAAAACTGCTTCTAATTTAGCGGTCTTCCCCATCTTGGTTGCTAGCAACTCTATTCTTCTCATTGCTCAGGCCAAAAACCTCAGAGCTTATCCTCCTCAACTTGTTTCTTTCATTCAGATCATATCTATGTACCTTGTATTCAATATATCAAGAAATCCTCTTATTATCTATCTCTAAAACATATCAAGAATTTGACCATATCTCAGCACCTCTTACACTGTGACCCATTTTAACCCACCATCATCTCTTGCATGTATTACTTTAATAGTCTCAAAACTTCCATCCATCCTTCTGCCCTGGCTCCCCTCTAGTTTATACTCAACATAGAAGTCAAAGTGTTTCCTTTAAACGACTAAGACAGATCATGGAACTCCTCTGCTCAAAACCCTTTAGTAGTTTTCCATCTCATTCAGCACACAAGCAGATCGGGGGCCCCCATTACCAACCCCACCTCATCTATTTCCATTCTCCTTGTCACTGGCCTCTTTGACTAACTCCATGAATGAATGAATCATGGGCTCTGCTTCTGGGTGTCAAGGTCAGCTTAGTCCTGTGGGAAGAGCATAGGCCAAGGTTAAAATCCACTTCAACCTCTTAATAGTTTACTTAGCCAATTACTTACTTAATTTCTTCATTTCCTTATCTCTAAAATGGAGATAACCAGTGATTGTGAAAGAAAATAAATTATATAAACTATCCCATATATTTTGTGATCAATATAAGGGAGCTGCTTTTATTATAATTTCTTCATCTTTAAGGGAGTTATTTGTTTATCATAGTATAGTTTTCAAGCTCACATGGAGCAAAAACTATTTTACGAACTTTGAATAGCAGCAGCGAACACCTGAACATTTCACCTCTCATAAAGCCTCTTGGTATCTGTGATACAGTACACTTTGCTAGTTCACTTATTCATTCATTTGGCAAACATTTATTGCACACCTACTTTGTGCCGGGCACTGTTCTTAGCACAGGAGATATGGTAGTGAAGGTAAAAATTTGTGCTCGCACAAAGCTAAATGTTAGTACAGAGCAACAAAATAATTAAGATAAATGAGACAAATATATAGTATTTGGAGGTAAGTGCCAAGTGAAAAATATGAAGCAGGCAAGGAGGATATGAAGAGTTGGGGTGAAATCTGGGATAGGAGAGTCAGGAATGACCACATCTTCTATCTCTCAGACCATTCCTAGGTCCCCCTGCTGGTTCCACTCCCTTTTCTGGAATCCTAGACGTCAGCCGCTCGCAAGGCTCTGCCAGCAGCCCCTTCTCCAGTCCCCTGATTTCAGAACACCCTTTGACGGCTTCATTTATCTCCTCCCAGTGACTGCCTTCCAAATCTTCACCTGGCGGTGGGCAGACTCCCACTGCCTTCACTCCTGGACACCTCCATGTGCACGTTCAGAGTCCAGGTGTCCAGGATGAACTCATTCCTCTGCTCCCTTTGCCCAAGCCTCCAACACTTGACACTTCAATGGACTTCACCTCCTGCCTCTGCTTCTCTAGCTTTGGAGACACAGAGCCTGTCAGACCTACCTCCATAACCTCTCTCAAATCCCTTTCCTCCTTTCCACCATCTTCATGTCCCCTAACTCAATATTACCTCTTGTGAAACTGCCTTCTAAAAACCTCTCTCTGTCTCCACCTCTTCCACCCACCTTCTACTCTGCTGCTAGATAAATTCCTTAAAAGTGGGATTTTGATCACATCCCTCATTTTGGCCCAAGACGTTCTCCTTTTGCCTTTAATATGATCCCTAGTCCTGGCAATAAACATGGTCCGCAGCATGACCTCAGTCTTCCTTTCCATCCTCATCTCACCCCTGCACATCCCTCCCCACTGCTCAGACTCCTCTCTTTGCTGTCTGTCCCACTTTCACTGCTCATTCCAGCCTAAGCCTCTGCTCATTGTGGCCATGATCAGAAGCCCTCACTTTTTCCTTCCATTCATCCAAACCCTACTCATCATGTGAGTCAGTGGTCCCCAAAGTGATGTGTGTGCACTACGGGGGATGCACAAGAGAATCCATTTGGGGGCAGGATTTGAAAAGAAAATTCCATTTTTCCTTATCTTTTATACTGAGCTTTACTAATATGTAACATGCAGACTGAGGCTGACAGCCTCACTCAGGTGGTATATTAGACAGGAGGTGTTCTGAGGGCAAGAGGACAGTCCCCCAAACAATGAGTGTTGGGGTGCTCTCACTCTTTCATGGTTCCAGCGTATTGTGGGAAATTTTAGTCTAAATGTGCCTGATTAAGTGGTTTTATGGATTACATTCTGAGAAAAAGAGTTTTATTATGCTTGATACTGAGATGAGCAATAATCATAAAATCTTTTATTATACAAAAGTTCAGGGAAAAGAGTTGGCACGTTTAAAGCTGAGTTGGCGTTTTTTTCTTTCAAAAAAGATAAGATTCTGAAATCTCTGGTCTTTTCCGTGAGGAAAATATGGTTGTTGAAGACCCTGTTCCCCTGCAGATATTTTAAAATGAAGAAATAGAAACACACCTTCAAAAAAGTTGGTATTTGAATCATGAGTAAAAAATTAACTGTTTGTCCAAATAAATTTTGCTCTGGAGAGGGCTTTTTAAGAATGGAAGTGTAGAGGTGTTTTCACTGTTGTTAGATGTTATTGCTGATATGACGTGTATCACGTGTTAAAATACCTCAGCTGTACATTGTAAAAAACTTGGAATTCGATTTTCTAACCTGCTTTAAAATTTTCCATATAAACAATTCCAGTGGGTTTTTTTGACCCATTTGCACAGATAGATAGATGATAGATAGATAGATAGATGATAGATAGATGATAATGTGTGTGTGTGTGTGTGTGTGTGAATCCCACAACAAAACCCAAATAGTTACCAAAACTAATTGATTGACATTCAGGGAAGTACATGTTCAGGGAAGGTATCCATTTTTTTAAAAAACAAAATAGAAAACTGCAGCATAACTGATGGAAGGGATGAAAAAAAGACTTAGTAAGTACAGGTATCAATGTACTTTTCCATTTGGAGCTGCACATTTTTGAGCAAATGTTCAATGGTGCTTTGTTAGCAATTACAAAAAAGATGAATGAACCTAATTGTACATCACTAGGGAAATGGACAATAAATTGTGGTCGATTCATACAATGTAATTCTATACAATTGCAAAAATGAAGGAACTAGAGCTATACACAGTCATATAACATTTTTGAGCAAAAACAAGAAGCAAATTGTAGAATGATATGTAAGTGTTGAGACCATATGTATGTGATTTCAGAACCTATAAAATAACATCAAATGTTGAGTTCATTGTTTTAGGTATACCCATATGTAATCAAAGTGAAAACAGGGCTTCCCTGGTGGCGCAGTGGTTGAGAATCCGCCTGCCGATGCAGGGGATGCGGGTTCGTGCCCCGGTCCGGGAAGATCCCACATGCCGCGGAGAGCTAGGCCCATGAGCCATGGCCGCTGAGCCTGCGCGTCCGGAGCCTGCGCGTCCGGAGCCTGTGCTCCACAGCGGGAGAGGCCACAGCGGTGAAAGGCCCGCGTACCGCAAAAAAAAAAAAAAAAGTAAAAACACATGCATGGGACTGAGGCACACCAAATTTAGATAATAGTTGCTTCTGGAGAAGAGAAGGAATGGGATCTGGGGAGGGTATTGTCAGGGCTTTAATGGTTATTTTTGTGCGTGATCACTCACCCTGGGTGGTGGATACATAGGTTTTCCTTTTATTGTTCCCTGTGCTTTTATGTACACCTGAAATATTTCATAATGAAAAATGTTTTCTGCTATTGAAGATGGTTTTCTTTTAAAATCCCTTTGAGGAAATTACAACTGTGACAAATTCATAGACTTATATCCATGGCAAAAACATTCTGAGATGCTTCATTAATTTTAGAAAGCTGGCATGAAACTGCTGTGGCTTTCAGAAAGTGTGGGTTATCATGTTTTTCTAACCATTGAGGAAACTCCCTCAGAGTGTGAAATATAAAATACCAGGAGGCTAAACCACCTGGAGAGATATAACCTTTCAGGATTTAAAGTCAGATAGAAGTGTAGAGGTGGGGGTGGGAGCTGGCCAGTATTTTCTACTTTGGACTTTAAGCATCTTTCTCTATCCCTCCAATAATATCTAGTACCACGTCTTCCACATCCATAAGAAAATCAAACAAAAACGCATTAGTAATGATAAAACAATCCATTCTCATTAAATCGTGTCCAGGTTGATTTCAGATTAGATTTTCCAAAAGACCCAAGTAAAAATTTGGTAGAAAATCTATATGTCTAAACCAAGATGATGAAAGATTTCTGTTTGTTTAGCTTGCAGAAATATTTGTTTTTAATTTATTTAATAGATGACTTCCATTTAAGAAACGAAACTCTGTAATACTAACATTGTTCACCTATGTCTTAGAACTCGAGAAGCAATTGTTAACAAAACAAATTACCAACTTAGCAGAGATAGTTCATTCTAAGGCTTGTAGTGGAACCTTTAACCTTAAGATGAGGTGAAGAAGTGAATTTCAAAAAATGGATTCAAAGCCCATTAAAAAGCCATGTTCGCCCCTTTAAAATAAAAGAGGAGAAGCAATTAAAGGAAGCTTTGGGGGATGGTGTAAAGAGGAGAAAATTTATGGTTGGAAGTATCCCATTACACGCATGACCCGGACACATCATTATAACTTTGCTTAGCTTCACTTTCCTCACTTGTAAAATGACAATAATAATATTATTTTGAGAAACAAGAGGAAAAAAGCATATGTTACTTCATTATTATATAGCAGTACTTGATTTTTTTAAATGCCAGTTTGCCCTAAATGTCCAAAAGATCCCAACATAAGTTCAAAAGATCCCAAGAGCTCATTGTCATTTTTTGCATTACTGTACTTACTCAACTCCAAATTACTTAGGAAAAAATAGATCACAGGAGACTCACTTTCCACAGATAAAATACTAAAAAAAAGTTTTTTGGAAAAAAATTATTTTTGTTGGAAAATAATTAACAGCATATTTCTGTTAATGGCTCCCTTTCTCTTTCTTTTCTTTTAAGGTAAAATATGAAGGCCTTTAGTGCCCCAGGTTTAAAGAAATTTGAGTTTGTCTGATAAAAAATATATGGTCATAAAAAGCTACAAGCCTTGAGGTTGTAAAAACAGTATCTTGGGCACTGAGTTTCAGGCATTAGGAGGAGGATAATGGGTATTTACTCTCTGTAAAGACAGAGAGCAGGCCCTCAAAGCATTTTCAGTCATGTAAAAAGACATATATACATGCAGTTAAACACCACTGGGGCCCAGGGCCACCACCTACTTTGTGCGGTTGGGGCACAGCACGGCATCACGTGGTGCAGTTCACATAGACCATGACAGGGAAAGTACAGAGCTGTGTGCTTGCATAGGGTACCGGGTAGTGCGCTATTGCATGGATGTACGCATGAGACACGCATAACCTCCTTCATCAAAAGAACTCCCAGCTCAGTGGAGGAGATAGCACAACAACCGAAACATAAACAGATCCTTACAAAAGGAGCTGAGAGTACAAAGACAGCCATAGGCACAGAAGAGAATGTCACCGAGCTGCGGGCTGAGGAGAGACCGTGCCTCAATGAACCTGAAGCATGAGTAGCAGTCCATGGAGAAAAGGTAGGACAGGAGTTTTCCAGGCAGATGGGCAGTAACGGCTGAAGTACAGAGGCAAGAAAGAGTCTAGTGTATCCTGGAGCTCTAAGCAGTCTGGTGTTCCAAGACACTATAGTGTGAAGCATTGGGCAGTAAATCTGGCAGCTCAGAAAGGAAGCTCTGGCTTGTGTGACATGGTCTGGTGTGACAGCCACAGGCATGACCACCAGCTTTGGAACAGCCAAAGACAATAAGGTCCTATCTTCCATAGGTGCCCTGTCTAGGCCCTTAGATTAACCTAGAGCCTGATGCTCTACTGGGACCATTTTTGTCTCTAGTGTGCCTTCCATTAGACTTAGTCCTACTCATTACTTTCTCTTTCTTGGTTTACTAGAACTGCCTTGCATTCTGTACCACTGACAGCCTGAACCCTCCATCCCATGAATTAGACCCAAAGTTTCCTTATGATGTTTTAGAACATGCCATCAGCATACAGATCATTTTCCTTCATTTAAAATAATAATTATTTGTGTTTATCTAATTATAGAAGTGATGTAGTGCATCATAATTTACTTAACCAATTCGCTACCGTTAGGCATTTTGCTGTTTTCACTATTTACTACCATAAACAATATGAGATGCACAACCTTACGTGAACCTCTATGATTTTAAACCTATGTCATTTAACATCTGTGATTGTCTCCTGAGAATAAATTTATGGCAATAGAATTGTTGAGCGAAAATGTGTATATTAAAAAAATGTTTTAAACATATTGCCAAACTGCTCTCTGTAAAAATAGTTCCAGGGCTTCCCTGTTGGCGCACCGGTTGAGAGTCCGCCTGCCATTGCAGGGGACGCGGGTTCATGCCCCAGTCCGGGAGGATCCCACATGCCGCGGAGCGGCTGGGTCCGTGAACCACAACTACTGAGCCTGCGTGTCCGGAGCCTGTGCTCCGCAACGGGAGAGGCCACAACAGTGAGAGGCCCGCGTACTGCAAAAAAAATAGTTCCAATTTACTCTCCCACCCTCATCTAAGGAAAGGGCCTTTTTTTCCACTTTCCTAGTTATTTTTAATCCACACTGCTAGGCTGAATCTACAAAGTGACCCCATGTCTCCCTTGGGCATGTCAGAATACAGAAGATCCTGTGAGATGATTAGAGGACAAATATTCTCATCCTGATTAAAAGAAATACATTCATATATTGAGAAATTAAGTAAGTTGTGGAAATTCTACAGTAGCAAGCAATCAGAGGCAAAACCCTTCCAGTGCAGTTTATCCCAGATCAGTGTTTGCTCTATGCAAATAGCAGGCATGACTTCTTTGGTCCACATTTTTTAATTGGGAGATTTAGCATAACAATCTAGGTTTATGGCTTCTCTTGGGGAAAAAAATAGGACATCTGGAAACACCATGCCCGCAAGGTACCACCAACTAGAGCTAAGAGTGCTGCCACCTTCAGACAGAGCAGGTAACCTCAGGTAACCACCTATGTAGTCCACCTACATGGCTTCACTCATTTATGTTACCTACCTGATCCCTGTCAGGATTTGAACTTGAAATTCCACACTGAGTACTGTTTCTTCACAGAAATAATAGTAGAATTCTGTTGGAACAGAATTATAACAGATTTAGATATACTGAAAGTCAAGCTGTGACCTCTGAAATAAATCAGTAGCAGTAGGGCTTCTGAGTTGGTGCATCCTATCCAGTTCTACATTATAAAAAGATTTTACCATAATATGTTTACATAAATATATAGATAATTTGTGTATGAAATATGCGTAGCTACAAATATAATTGCTAATCTAGTATTAGAAATTTGTGCAACAACAGACTTCAAACAAGAAGTACAAGAATTTTGTTCACATATACTTTCCAATTTAATTCAAACTCAAACTGCAATAAGCTTACTTGGAAAAATAATAGCCAATTAAAAATTTTAAATATCTAGCCTGTGATCTGAGGACAGAATTATATTCATTTCATTAAGTTCAAAAGTGTAATTAGACGTATATCTGGGTATGGTGTCAGGATTCTGCAGGCAGTTACTTATGCAAGACCATGCAGGAATTAAAGCCTGGGAAATAGGTGTTCTGAAGTCTTTTCAGTTGCAACATAAATACAATCAAGCAGAGTAAAGACAGCAAAACCCTCAGGAGAAATCTGAACAAATGATAGGAGCATAAGCACATACCTTTGTCAGTCGAAATAGGCCTGAGGTTTTATTTTAGTAAATCTTAGTTAAACGTATCAAGAGGATTTATGCTAAGGTTGGCAAGTAATATAGAGTTCTTTTAAAGCACAAGGCATGGGTCTTAAGATGTCCTATATAAAGTGATTTATATGACGAGCAAGAAAGAGAATGTTTTAAAGGTTTGTTTTATTTCAATGACTTTTAAGATAAAAAGAAATGCCTTCTTCACCAAGGCATCTATTGCCTGTGAATATGCATACACAGTAGCAATAGATTAGATGAATGAAGAATTTAGAAGTGTGTCTGATGTGGTTAACTTAAAACACCATAATGTCTGCTCTACCAGTTTTCCAGATCTTAATATCCACTTTAGCTCTTTATTATTAATTGTTTAGCAAGGAGAATTTCAAACATACACAAAAATAAATAGAGTAGCGTAAGGAATCTCCATGTACCCATCACCTAGCCTCAATGACCACCCCCAACCGCGTTTCCCCTTCTGTATTAATTTCAAGCAAATCCCAGATATCATAACATTTTATCCATAAATGTTTCAGTATGTATCTCTAAAAGATAAGGACCCTTTTTTCTTCAACACAACCATACTATCATATCACACCTGAAAAAAGATACCATTAATAATCCCTCAATATTGTCAAATATGCTATCAGTGTTCAAACTTCCAATTGTCCCATAAACGTCATAGTTTGTATTGCTCCTTTTAAAATCAGGTTTCAAATAAGGTACTTACATTGTAGTTGTTGCTTTGTCTCTTATGTTGCTTTATATTGCAAGGTTCCTCCTCCATCTCTTTTTCTCTTGAAATTTATTTCATAAAGCAAATTAGGTTTTAAAATAAAAACTATAGGAAATAAGATTAAAACTTGGTTTTTGTTTTTCAAAAAATTATTATCTGATTAAAATGGGGAAAAAGGGAATCAGTGTGTGGTAGAATATGTGTGTAAATGTGTATGTATGTGTGTGTGACTCAGCATCCTTTCCAGGAACATTTATTTACAGTTTGATCACTCATTTACTCTTGCATGCGTTCATTTATTTACTCTTCCGTTCATTCATTCACTCACCCATCCATCCATCCACCCAGGAGTGTCTGAGCACTCTACATGCCAACAGTCCTCCAGCCAGTGGAGCCAAGCAGAATAAGACACTGCTCCCTGCCCTCAAGTTGTCTGCACATTTAAGAGTCAGAACAGTAAACAAACACAGTGTGACGGAGGCCCCAATTATTCCTGTAACCCAGTTACACAAGAAAGGAAGAACTGCCTCCTCATGCTCTGTTCCTGAATCTGTGCTTGATCTCTGAATCCCCCAGTAGTTTGGCTCAACTTGAGCATTCTGTGCCTTGGGGATTCTTTCCAGCTCAGCATTTCCTGATGCAGGAACATCAATATCCTCTTATTACACAACTTCTGTTCCTCAAAAGGCACCGATTTCAGTCTCAGCATGCCCCTGCCTATGTTATCACCTTTATCAATTAACTTGATTGTTTGTCTAGCATCCATTGAGATCTGGTTCACTGTGCCCCATGTAGAAATGTCAAGCCCCTGCACAAGGTGGACATGGGCAGGCATGCACTTGGACAGTGCATATGTGACCTATCCATGCCCTCAGTAGATATGCCTCCCCATTTTTAGAACAAAGTTTGGTTTCACAGCGTTGACTTCTTCACTACAAAATGAAAGGCGTCCTCTCCCTCCCCGGTCTATCTCAGAGCTTCATATAATCCTTTTCAGTTGCCCACAGAGAACTTTGATGCATCTTGGTCAGGTTAGGAACCTTGTAGACCGGTGTCCTTGCAAACTTGGTAAGACTTCCTCTTGTCCAGTTTCTGTGTCGCTCCTGTCCAGGGATCTGCAGTGAGCTTCTGCTTAGACATCCAGATCTATCTCAATAGACCCAAAGAGCTACAGCATACTCCTCCAGGAGTCTTATGAGTTGCTGCCTTTCTTAAGCATCCTACCTCATCACTATCCAAGCCATCCTTTGCAGGTAATGGTGGAGTCTGGAGTAAGCCTCTGGAATATGTGACTATGGGAATTGTGTAAACAAGAGAAGGCTGAGCCCAAGAGAGAGACTGGGTCTCAGGTGATCCAATGAGGAAAGGGCATATATGGGCAGTCTGGGGGTGGGGGAGACGGGGCAGCAGACAGAGGCCAGGGAAGCATGATGGGCTAGGATCATGGACAGCTAGAATTAGCTGTCCTGCATAGAGCCAGTCTTCCTCTTACACTCCACATCCAATTAATCGTAAACCCTGCAGGATCCATCTTCAGAGTATTTCCAGAATCTGACCACTCTTCCTCACCCCTACTGTACGTCCCACCCGAGCCACCATTGTGTCTCACCTAGATCTATGTCCTGGCCTCCTGACTGTCCTCCCTGCTTCCATACCAGGCACCCTGGTCCTTTCCCACCTCTGGACCTTTGCGTGTGCAGTTCCCTCTGCCTGTAAGTTCTTCCCCTAGGTGCCCCTGGTGTGGTGTTCACTCTTCACCTCCTCCAGGTGCTTGTTTAAATGTCGCTTTGTTAGGGAAGCTTTCCCCAGCCCCCCATTCTTAAAAGTATAGCATACATACACACAATCACATCCAGTTCTCCCTAGGTAACTCCCTTAGCTAATTTTTCTTCACTTTCTAATACACATTTTCCTTGTTTATTTGTTTATTGTCTGTCTCCAATCTCCTCACCAGAAGGTAAGCTCTATGAGGATGAGAATTTTGTCTTTTTGTTCACTGCTGCATTCACAGTGCCTAGAACAGTACCTGGCACATAGTAGGTGCTTGGTAAATAATGAATGAATGAATGAATGAATGAATTGGCCAATCAATCAATCAATGACTTCCTCTCCCAAAGAATTAGGGAGACCTTTGTGTAAAACCAAGTTAGGCATAACTCTTGCCTTTGAGGTTCTGAGACACACCGTGATACTTTCATGGTGATAGCAAACGTTTGTCTAGTATAGTTATGAACTGACTTGGGAATGTTGGGCATGTGGGGAGGTGCTTGGTAAATTGAGACAGTGGTTAGCTAAAGTTCTTAGTGTAATAAGGATGATCAGACACAGGGTAATGAGGAGAAGATGCCTGAGAGGAAGGAGGCATGGTTATATGTCATCTGCAGTTTGCTTTGGTTTAAAATAAACATGGTGCCCTCTTTGGACTGCAGCAGTGCTAGGACCTCAGAGAAGCATCACTTGACAAGACAGCCCAGATTTCCTTCTGGGCATACCCAGGGTGAACTGGGACGTGTGGGCAGCCTGGACAGGCTGGTGACTTGCTGCCCCCCTTAAATGGCTAGTTTTCACGTATTTGTTCAACATTCATTTAATGAGCATGTTGGAAAAAATATTTTCTATTAATAAAAAGTGCAGACTTTTTTGTTAAAATTCAGTGTGAGGTATTTATTTCATTCTTGATATATCACCATATTTTAACATATTTAAAATTCTTCACATCACAGTTTTTCTACCACTCATAACTCAATAGTGTTAGTCATCAAACTCACTGAAAATAAACTTCACTTACATGAGTATGCTCAAAATATATTTAATTTTCTTTTCTTTTGAGCTTCGTGTTGGCAAAATATTTTTCACTTTTCTCTCTTTGATTTGATTTTTATGCATGTTTTTTCAAATGAGGCAACTTCTTGAGAAATGTATTAAAGGATTTAAAGTTGGTGAATGAAATAAACAATTTATTCCTGGGGAATATCACCAATGCATGCTTTATCCAGTTCCTGTTTCAACTATCTACAATTTCTGAGTAGGGGACTGTCTACTGGTAGGTTGTGCGACATGGGATGCAGGTCTGTGATCCCAACATCCACAGCAGACATGGTTGCATGGAGAGGAAGTGTCTTCTTTTGTTTTTGAAGAGAACGGTTTTCCAACTGGTGCTGCACCAGTTGACATCTTGCCAGTTTTGTAAGGTGTGGCACTTGGGAACTGAGTTAGCCGGCTCTATGTCCAAGCATACAGTGTTGTGGAGAAAACTGGGCATTGTGAACAGTCCCGTCTCTTTCCCCACTGCTACTGCTGTGTACACTGCTGTGCAGTGTAGACTGGCAGTCCAGGACTGTAGTTTTTCAGGGTAGAAGATGGAGAAGAAGGAGGTCTCTTTTACCAGTATTAAACTCTGCCTTGATCACCTTATGCTACCATGCTCCTGGGTCCCAATATTGTAGTTCCTCAGTTAATAAACCCCCCCGCCCCTCTTTACCACCTTCACCACACACGCATACACAGAGCTATATTTTCCCACACACGCATACACAGAGCTATATTTTCCCAGTGCTAGGTTTCCAGCTCTCACTAGGAAATGTGCCAAGAACCACTCCTTTTTTCAGATGCCCTCATCCTTAGGGTAAATTTCCTTTCACAACTTTCTGGGATCTTCCCTTGATCTTTTTTCTCTATCAGGGCCATTTCCTTGCAAGAGAAACACTGAACCTCAGAACAGAAGGCATCAGAATCTTAATCCCTCTCCTCCAAGGAGATCCCGTGGCTCCCATGCAAATGTCCCTTGTTCCCTCCTCACCAGTACTTGATTTCCACAACCAAGAAGGATGCGCAAACAGGGCCTCTGTCAGGCCAACAGATGTCCTATTACACTCTTCCCTGGAACAGTACCACTTGCCTTACATGTCCAGTCTAAGAGGGGCCATTTAAAGGTGTTCCTCCAACAGAGACCTCTGCCCCAAGGTAATGTCAATAAACAAATGACTAAATGACCAACCTCTGTCAGCTGTGAGCATGTGTGCATTTAACGTTGGAAATTCCCACTGAATTAAACTGTTCATTACTGCATGCACTTTCATAAACAGAACCCATTTTATAAAACTGTTAGAAGCTTTGTTTTAGACTTAAAGTGTCAACTTCTATTAATAAAGAATGTATATGTATAGCTGGTTCACTTTGTTATAAAGCAGAAGCTAACACACCATCGTAAACCAGTTATACTCCAATAAAGATGTTAAAAAAAAATAAAGAATTGACAGGGCAAGAAGATCTTGAGTTTAGGTATGGCCAGTTGTTGCCCACCTTAAATGGAGCAGAAAACCTATTATACTAATGTGCATTCGTAGTAAGCAGATTTTTTAATAAATTGTTTGTGAATTAAGTGGGTTTTAATTGGGGAGGGTGAGTGATGTCCAGTGTGATAGATCTTAGTAAAAGGATAAATCTCTCATGCATGACGTTTTAATATTTCAGCCACGAGATCAGCACTGTTACGTTGCAAATCTCATTTAAATTGTTTGCCAAAGGCTTGAATTAAAAATAATTTATGATAATATAAAGTCATCATGGCCAAAAACCGATGATAGATAACTTTTAGTGGGTTCCAGAATAATTCTTTATCCAACAAAATGGTTTCCAGGTCAAACTTGATACATCTGTTCAAGGAAATGCTCAGTGATGTGCTAATTACCTTCAGTAGTTTATTACTTTTAAAAAGTGTTCAAATTATATGTAGAGAAGGAACTCTGATTCCTTTGTTGCAATGAATAATGCAAAGGTTTGTTTAAATTCATGCAGTCCTATTTATAAAAGAACACCTGGGTAGCTTTATTTTGAGCTTAGAACAAAACATAAAATTGTTGAGAACATGATATTTAAATGTACTCATTTACATTCTTAGGCAGATCGGCAGCCGTAAAATAGCCTTGCTGAGGATATAGAAATCTAGATCAGTGATGCTGTAACAACCACTAGCCTTCAATGAAGGGGAAAGAGGAGAACGATAAAACATCAGGATGCTGGTACTCATCCCGTTCCCGTCGTGGAAGGAAGGAGGGTCAGGTGCTAATCTCCCTGTTAGTGGCAGCAGGAAGGGAAGGACTGCTGACAGCAATGAATCGACTTTTATTCAGTTCTTTCTCTGTCACCCTCCTTTCATCCACTCCTAGCTCTTCCCACCCCTCCAGCCCCCCCCCCCCCCACACACACACCCCCAACCCTCTCTCTGTTGAAATCTCCTCCCAAAGATCTCTTCCCATGTCTTTGGGAACAGTTGGTTTCATGGGCCACCCCAGCCTCAGAACTCCCCATCCCCTGACCTGAATTAAGGACAGGGTGGCCTGGGCAGCCGGCTGGATGGCATTCGATAGTGTTCCATTACCCATCATGGAAAAGAGATGGCTCACCACAGGACTAAATTGGACACGTTCTCACACATGACTCCTTAACGCACAATATAATTTGGTCCTGCTCCTAGGGAAGAAGAGAGAATCCACAGGTGAAAAGTGGAAAGCTAAATAAAAATCCTCACCAGAACATTCCAACTTCTGTTAAATAATTTTTCTATGCCCACACAACAACGTCTACATTCGGAGCAGCTCACCAACTTGAGACTAGCCACCTGACAGCCTCTGACGTCAGCTGTCAGAGTCAATTAAACTTCACACATTGCTGTTCACCAGCAATGAGTCAGTACCCACATCCATGTCATTTGTGCTGTCGTTACAGGGTGTGGAGGCCAAACACTACCCATGTATGTATGATGGAAAAACTATAGAAGTAAAGGGAAATCCAAATGAGTGAAAATTGGGGTAACTAAGGGCACATCAGTTCTTCATTACCTACACGCTACTTTTATTAATAGAAAATCACTTCCTCCCCTCCTTAACTAAATAAGTTTTGAACAAATATTTAATAAATATTAGGTTTAATGAAGACCAAATCACTAGCCGGGGTGGTGGCCCAAGGTGTAATTAGAAACTAGGCTGGAAGTAAGGATGCGATATGAGAGTGATTGAAAAAAACACCTTCCTTTGCTGGCTTCCAACTACTCTCTTGGTCTTCCAGGCTGGTGGCCACTCCCAAGTCATCTGAGGTCACAGCAACCTTGCCTTCCGCCAACGCTCCCTCCACGACAGTGGGGCCAGTAGCCTCAAGTCCAGGCCTGAAAGAGAGCTGCTGAAGGAGCTCGTGTTGGCTGGACCTCCATCTTGGGCCTGGCATCATCACCCTTCTCCCATCCCCCTCATTCAAGGTTGGGGTGTCAGGCCCTCTCCCTCTTCCCCATACCCCAAAAGGTGGCTCGCCATTTCCCTACTTCTACAGTCTCACCCACCGCCAGCCATCCTGCTTCCTGGGAACAGTCATCTCTCCCCATTCAGGCTGCCACTTCTCCAGGAGGTACACTGAGCTGATTCACCCTTGGGATTCACTTTGAACTTCTCTTGACTCTGTGTCCTTGGAGTGCTGCCATGACCACCCACCATGGAAGTAAGAGCGATGAACTGGCAACTGGCATTAACAGAAACCCATTTCCTGCTCCCTCAAACACGTGCAGCCCGCACAGCGGACAGAACGTCACACGGCCCCTCCACCTGTGCACCCTGACACAGGGGCCCTTACTGCCCCTGTCCCTGCCCCATGTGGGCACTGAGCTGCCCAGAGGATTATCAGATTCTGCTCACAAGAAGCCAGGAGGTTGAAATCCACATGCAAAGGGTCACAAGAATCCTTCTGTATCATCCAAGGAGCAATGATTTTTAACAGGGTAACAGCAGCCACATTTCTGCCCCTGAAAATCCCCAGAAGTAAAACCCTCTTCTGACAGTTCACCGCCCTCATGCAGAGCCTCACCAAAATTGAATCTCTATACCGGTTTGTGGTATGTAGTACTTGGAGCTACCCCAAGGGACCCTAAAAGATTTCAAAATTATATTATACTGAAGGTTGATAATTTTTAATTAATAAAACCTTTAAGGAATAATTTTTAACTAACACTCATGAGAATCAGACACTACTTATAATGATAAATTATCATATAAAATGCAAAGTGTGCAGACGTACTAGGGAATAACCACATTAATTACTCACTACAGCCATTAAAATGTTTCCTAGAGATGCTTCATGCAGTCTCGACCACCTGGGATGCCCTTCTGCTTTCTCCCTGATAATGTAAGTCCATCATTCCCTTCAAGACCCAACTTAAATCTATTTTTTACTAGAAGCCTTCTCTTTCCAGCCCCACATACCTACATAAAAGTTGCTTCATAATTGTTTAAGTTCTTGGGTTAATACTATCACTTCTTTGTTTTCTTTGGGGAGCTTAGTAAAACATCCTGCATGCAAAAGATCAGATATCCCATAGAATACAAGATACCGTCCCTACAAAACTGATGGGCCAGTGGGTAAATGACCAAGAAAGTCAATTCATCAATTAATCAATCAATGCATAGATACATAAATTTGGAAACCTGATCCAGAAAGTCATACACTGAGACTTAAGTTTGCCAAACAGTATGATCCTTACCTGAAAGCATAGATTTGGGTTTGGAGTAATGAGATTTGAGTTCAGGCTGTGTTTGGCCATTAAAACCAAACATTAGACAAGTTATTTTACATGTCTTAGAAATCGTTTTCCTCATCTTCTTTTTTAGAAACACAATACTAAATCAAATGAGAGAATAAATGAGCAAAGGCCTCATAAGTGATGTAAGTGTGGGTAATCACCAATATTATATAAATAAAGAAGGAGGAAATTAGGCACAGAAAAAGATCTGTGCAGCAAACTGGGTCAATCTAGAGATTCTGAAATATGCACTAAGAAATATAATATTTGAACCAAACAAAGGTATTGTTTTTCCTTAGTATTCAGCATGTTTATATTCCCTAGCTTATTATTTTGTAATTGATAGCAAAGCTGTAAATGGCTTGGGGATTGTTGCATATCTCACATTATTGCCTTGCTGTGGAATAGCATAATCAAGTGGAAATGGAGAACATTTCTTGTCAAATATTTCTTTCTATAGGAAAGATGCTGCTTTTTTCTAAGTACCTTTTAGCTGTTGACTATTTTATAATCATTGGCATAAATATAAAAATGGTAAGCAATGTTTATTGTTTGCATACAAGTGAGTCTGAATTGGGGGCTTTTACTGCCAGTCATTTGCAACGCAATCTCAAGAACATAATAAGCAATCAGTGATTTATCTGACCCATTATTGAGAAAGAACCAAGAAAAATCTAAACATCATTTGGCTCACTCATGTGCACATTGCAAATGCAAAACAGTGAATTATCTCAGCTTTGTCATGATTTTCTATGCTATAAACATATTTAGTATTTGAAAATTTGCTTTTATTGCTGCCCTTAGTTTTTCTTTGTTCAATCATGGGAAGAAATACCAAAGCAAAGTAAATATAATGGGGTTTCATAAAGAAAAGGTATCTAAAAATCAAGCCAATGGCTGCACTAGAAAAATAATTCTCTAGGCTTTCTTAGGGTGAGATGTGTTGTTTCAATGTCATGACCGAATTCCAGCTAGGGTAATGACTTCAGTCTACACTGCCTGCAGGAAATGCCTCCTGTAGTCTGGGTTGGCCACTGGACTCTGTCACATTGATAGAACCATTGGTTAGTGGTCTGCTAAGCAGAGGCCACATGGTTGCATTTCAAGTGAAGATGAAGCAGGCTTGTATGCTGAGTGAGTTCTAAGTCCCAAAACAAACTCCAAATCACAAAATGTACTTTTAATCATTTATTTTATGACCAACAATTATGTTATGAAGTTCATTTGAAAAAATAAGCCAGTGTTACACCATGAAAAAATAAGACACAAATGAATTGCTTTACTAGGTAGTTTAGTAGCTAATCAGATATTGATTCTGTGCCTGCCTCATGGATTATAGTCCGGTAAGCAAGATGGACATATCCGAATAATGACACAAATAAATGTATAAACTACACACTGGGAAACTGATACAAAAGAAGAGAGCAGAGTTCAGTGAGAGCACATGGCCAAGGGAGCTGACTGGGGCTGGAAGGTCAGGGGAGCTTGAGTTGACACTGCAGGGTGAGAGGGGATGGGGCCAAGGCAGGGGATGGAGGACAGGGACAGGGAACAGCAGGTGTAAAATCTCCCCAGCGAGCGAGAACACAGTGCATTGAAGGCAGCAGGGGAAGGCTTTGGGCAGAGGTGAAAGTGAGGTGGGAGAGGGGTAGGAGGAGACCATCCCAAGCCTTGTAGGGTTGACACTGTTCCTAGGTTTTGACCCTGAGTTTTGTTTTTTGTTTTGTTTTGTTTTGCGGTACGCGGGCCTCTCACTGTTGTGGCCTCTCCCGTTGCGGAGCACGGGCTCCGGACGCGCAGGCTCAGCGGCCATAGCTCACGGGACCCGCCGCTCCGCGGCATGTGGGATCTTCCCGGACCGGGGCACAAACACGTGTCCCCTGCATCAGCAGGCAGACTCTCAACCACTGTGCCACCAGGGAAGCCCTGCCCCTGAGTTTTAATGGGAAAGATTACCATTATAATAAATCAATTATAAAATCAACTTTGTAGAATTCAGATAATTTGTTCCATATTCACCGTATTTTATTACCTTTAATTTTCATTAGAGATTATTAATATTTAAATAATTAAATTTTGGGCACTTATTTAAATATTTAAATCATTAAATATTTACTAACTAAAGACTGGGCACTGTATTGGGCACTTTGATACATCATTTTGTTTTCTTCTCACAGCAGCTCATGAGGCAGACATTTTTCTAATTGGGGTATTGAGGAAACAGACTTTGTAACCTGCCCGAGGTTCACAAGTAATATGTGGCAGAGGAATAATTCACGCCGTAGCCGGCCTGACTCCAAATTCTTTTTATTGATCTGTCTGCCCACATTTGTTTTCTGGCCCAGAATACTGAAGTAGTCTGTGGAACTATTTGGTAATAGCTCCAAGGAAACATTAAAGAGTATCCCTCGGGCTTTCTTGGTGGCGCAGTGGTTGAGAGTCCGTCTGCTGATGCAGGGGGCGCGGGTTCGTGCCCCGGTCCGGGAAGATCCCACATGCCGCGGGGCGGCTGGGCCCGTGAGCCATGGCCGCTGAACCTGCGCGTCCGGGGGCCTGTGCTCCGCAACGGGAGAGGCCACAACAGTGAGAGGCCCGCGTACCGCAAAAAAAAAAAAAAAACAGTATCCCTCAGTGTGACTCCAAGATACTTACCCAGCCACAAGTGGGGTTTGACCACAATGCTTCCAGAGGTGACTGGAACAAGAGCTCCCTTAGAGACACAAGGGATGAAAGAGTAATAGGCAGCAGTTGGTAGGACAACTGTGGACCCTGAAACCACATAAATAAAACACTATTTTCATCAGAAAAAAAAAAGAGTATCCCTCAGATCACTGAGGAGCTGTTAATGCTGCAGTTTTAATCTTAACAGTTTTCAGTGGGCATAGTCAAGGCCAATTAAAATGTATCCCTAATTCTGGAGTTTTCTAGGAGGTAAATTTTAGTGTTAAGGATCTTATATAAGTCAAGAATTGGCCAGAGATATATGTATGTCAAATCACACAGTGTACATTAAATATGTACTTTAGGGCTTCCCTGGTGACGCAGTGGTTGAGAGTCCGCCTGCCGATGCAGGGGACACAGGTTCGTGCCCCGGTCCGGGAGGATCCCACATGCCACGGAGCGGCTGGGCCCGTGAGCCATGGCCGCTGAGCCTGCGCGTCCGGAGCCTGTGCTCCGCAACGGGAGAGGCCACAGCAGTGAGAGGCCCGCGTACAGCAAAAAAAAAAAAAAGTACTTTAAATACCTCACAATTTTGTCAGTTATACCTCAGTAAAGCTGGGGAATAAAAAGAGAATTGGCCAGAGAAAATAGATTGGAATACTTTGTAACAAAACCCTGCAATCAGCAATAGTGCTAAACCTAGATTTGGAGAGTTCAAACTTAGCTTCATGCACAGACACCAACCCTGATCCTCTCTATGACTGCAAATGGTTTGGTCATCTTCATTCTTTGGCTACCATGTTGAATAACAAAGACAGAGAACACGTCCATCATCACAGAGAATTCAACTGGACAGCACTGGTCTAGAGCCTGGCTCAAACTAGTAAGCTTTTTATTACAACGTTTTATTGAGACTAATCCCCTCTCCACATTGCCATGCCCTCTCCACATCTATTCCATTTCCCTCCCAGTTAACTCATCCCCCATCACCATAGCAGTCTACATGACTCCCTCATAAGCAGTAGGGGCTGTCATCAGGAGAAATGAAGCAGAAAGCCGGCAAACTTGACTTTCACCACAAGTTATTTTTTTTGTAATGATCTGGGCTTTTAATAGAAATTAGCCAATCAACCTTTGAGACCTCCCTTCTAGTTCAGAGTTTTGTACTTTCTGGTGCTATCCATGCTTTTCCAACTTCTACCAGCAACCTATAGGACAGACATCAAGATAACCTGGATCTCCCACAGCAAATAGAGGGACAGTGATAAATCCCAGTTCTATCTACCTGCACCCCAATCACACAAGAGAATGGAAACAGGGAGAACAGGATATTAGAGAAGACGCTATCCCTCCCAAAGGCATCACCTAGGGTGCAAAAGGGAAGGGAAGGTAGACAAACTAGGGAGGGCAGTTTCAGGGAAGCCGGAGACAGCTCCTGCTGGCTCATGAGAGCCGATTGTTAAATGTTCAGGAATTTGTGAGCCTGTTGTTAAACATAGCAATTTTTTTTTTTTTTTTTTTTTTTTGCGTTATGCGGGCCTCTCACTGCTGTGGCCTCTCCCGTTGCGGAGCACAGGCTCCGGACACGCAGGCTCAGCGGCCATGGCTCACGGGACCAGCCGCTCCGCGGCATGTGCGATCTTCCCGGACCGGGGCACGAACCCGTGTCCCCTGCATCGGCAGGCGGACTCTCAACCACTGCGCCACCAGGGAAGCCCCTATAGCAATTATTTTTAAATAAATTATATAAACTTACAGTTAAGAAAATTACATTAAAAGGACTTCCCTGGTGGTCCAGTGGTTAGGACTCCACGCTGCCACTGCAGGGGTCACGTGTTTGATCTCTGGTCAGGGAACTAAGATCCTGCATGCTGCATGGCCAAAAAAAAAATAATAATAATTTAAAAATAAATGAATAAGTAAATAAATAATATAAAAAAGAATTATGTTAAAAACAAAGTAGTAAATGCATAAACTCATCCCTTTCTAATTATTTGGCTACTTTTTACTATTGTCTATGCTCTTGAGGTTATTTGTGCCTACTGCACATGTTTGATAGAAATATTATATAATACTTTGTTGCTGCACCTTTCTTCCCAATTGTGTCCAATGACGTCATGTTGGTAGTTTGAAATTGGCCATAGTAGGGTTATTTATACCACAGAAGAAGGCAGATACTACAATCAGAGTTGTTCGGGTTTCTTTTTTAACCCAGAGAGACAGTTGTTAAACATTTTCCAGAACACCATTCTCCTGTGCAAGCCAAAAAAATAAAAATAAATAAATAAAGTGAGATACTAGAGTTGTAAGATGCTGTTTCTGCTAACTACAGACCTTTGCTGCTGAAGGTGAATACTGATTAAAATTCACCCAGCTCTGAAGGAGCATCCCCCCCCACCCCGGTTAGAACTTCCCCTACACCTTGAACCAGCCTGCCTCAGTGCTCTTCAACCAGGAGACCTATCGCCAGGCCTCCTTACGCCCAAACACCTGTCTTTTGGGGGTCTCTGCCAATTAGTTGCCATTTCGACTTGCCCTGGTTCACTACCCCATCATTACTTAGACATCATAGATTGTGGATCCCGTTCCAGTCACAGTTAACAAGGTTTGCTTTCCTCTACTATTTTATCCCTGATTTAATCGCAGATTTTCTTTCTGATAATAAATTCTTGCTATTCCTAGACTAGTAGACACTTTGTCATATTGCACCTACTGGCCTTGACAGCCTGGTTATCTGACCCTAAACTTCCCTGGTCTGGACAGTCCTTTTGAGGCTCTTTCCAATCTCTTTCCATTACAGCCACCAAATTATAAACAAAGCTTTTATGGAAGGCAAAGGAAGGCTGGCCTCAAAAAAACAAAACAAAACAAAAAAACAAAAAAACACTTTCAATGGCATCTTACCAAAAGATTAACTTTTATGGCTACATTTAAGTTTGCAGAAAGTATTTTTATAAAAATAGAATGGCATTTTCAAGGGGCTTAGAAGAAATTAACTGTTATAAGTTTTAAACAACTTCGTCTTAGTTATAAACAGTGGAAATGAATATATGTATCATATTAAAGGCAATTCACAGAAGACTAAATTAAAGAGGTGTGTAATACAGAAGCCAACAGGCACAAACTCACTTAACTCTTGACACAAAGTATTAAACATCATCTCTTTTTTGTGACCTGATCTGTACACTGTTATGGATCAAGGGAGATTAGCCACGTGACTGGAGTGAGGAATTAGATGTTCTTGTTCTGAAGGAAACCACCAAAGCAGAGCACATCACTTACATGTAATTATAATGATTACAATGAGAAGCCCTTGGACTTAACAAGGAAAATCATGTCATATAAGAAGTCACTATTTTAAACAAGATAATCAAAGCATCAGCAAGACTGTTGAGAAAAGGGAGGGAAATTTTAGGAAAGGGCCGTACATAATTCAAGTACAGAAAATAATTCAAAAGCAATTGCAATAACAGCTTGTTGATGAGAAAGTAATATTGGACTAAAAGTTTTATTATTTTTTCCCATTGATGACCTAAAGAATCGACTTTTATCCCTCTTGTTATTTTCCTTACTTATAAATTGTTTATAAAATAATGAGCTAAATAAAAAGATATTTTTATGCAGTCTTTCAAATTCTTTGTATTAGAATTTGTATAGAACTAGGACTTGGGAAATTTTTAAGGTACACTTTTTGTTTCTAAACATTTAACACCTCCTCTTGTGTGACAGTAGCCATAATTTACTATACATAATACCTTGCATTAGCCAACAAGCTAAAGAAATATTTCATAGCTTCAGCCTTGACATAGTGAAAGCACAGTTATAAAAAGATAAAAGGAATATTGCAGTAGCCTTAAGTATTTAACTTTTAGAAAGCACTGGTTTTGTATGTCTGTACCTGCCAGGTGATATTGTTGTCTTTAAATACTGGTTTGGGCCATAACATTGAAAATAGCCATTGTGTATAAACTGCCTACAATTTTATTCGTTGACCATATTATTAAATAAAAAGTCAACAATATTTTTATTCTTGTTGGGTTCCCTTTGCCTAACTTGGAGTGACTTCCAAAGAACAGATATTTGATGCTTTGTAGTATATTTGTTCTTATTTTAAAATAATCCCTTGCACATATGCTATCTATGCCTCTATAAGAATGTGCTGGGCTTCCCTGGTGGCGCAGCGGTTGAGAGTCTGCCTGCCGATGCAAGGGAAAGTGGTTCGCGCCCGGGTCCGGGAAGATCCCACATGCCGCGGAGCGGCTGGGCACGTGAGCCATGGCCGCTGAGCCTGCGCGTCCGGAGTCCGTGCTCTGCAACGGGAGAGGTCACAACAGTGAGAGAGGCCCGCGTACAGAAAAAAAAAAAAAAAAAAATGTGCTTTATCCAGATAAAGTAACTTCATGGACAAGGCCCCCATCTGCCTTCAATCTGATATATTCAGTAACACTCTTTCCCCCTCTTCCATGAATGATTATACAAGTGCTTGTACATTCCCTCCAAACAGTGTATATCCCTACAGAAACCTGATACTAAGAATAGCCTTGAGTTTAAGCTTCAAGATAAAAATCCCTGTCCTATAATGCAATACTGATTCATAAAGATAATATATAAGAAAATGCAGTGCCCATTGGAAATGAAAATTTATGTGAGTCTATCTAAACTCTAAAGGAAACTTTTCTCCTCCCTTTTTTGGTAGTCAGTAGCACTAATCAATTTTTCAAAGATCAGCAATTAACTTAATGTTATTTATAACATTCTTTGTTTCAAAAGGGATTTAGAAGGCATACAAAGATATATATAAGGCAACTGTAATATTAGAACAAAGGTAAAGTAAGTTAACAAATAAAAAAGGGGGAAACAAAAGAGAAAATAATACATATGTTATAACTGATTTAGTACCTCAGAGTTTAATAATCTGGAATGGGCTTGAAATGAAGTTATGGAAGGAAGGGTCAGGGAAGCGATGGGTAATGAGTCACTGAATGTTTGTGCAAAATGTGGTGGGTATGTTTGGTGCACATTTTTCTGTTCCTTCCCCTTCCATAAGTCTTCTCTACAATGGCAGATCCTTGAAGCTAGATATACAGTCCTTAGAGATCTACGGAATTTCTATACTATGTCCTAGGACCATGTAAGAATGACACAGTAAAGATACAACGTAATTTCACTTTCCATTCTGGATGTTTCTGTTTCCTTTGTACATTCTTTTCTCCTCTGGATGCTTTCCCCGCATTTTACTTAATCATTATTATGTGAACTAGATAACAAAAGGGAAAAAACCCACTACTATCACAGCACATACACTACACCAGATACGAACAAAAAAATGTTTGTTATAAATCTTACAGTGAAACATCTGAAGAAATGGTTCCTCTCCAGGAGACCCTGCCGTTTCATATTATTCTAAAGAGATAAGCGTTTCTTTAAAATTAGGAAAGACATGTAGATCTCTATTCTCTCTCCTTTAAGTCCACAAGCCTAAATAAAATAAATACATAAATGTATATATACATACAGACATATTTTTGGTCTTTCTCTTTCTTTCCTTTCCCCGTTAGGACTTCTGATGTTTAGAAATCAAACACTATTTCAGAGAAAGAATTCTTGACGGCAGCGTATTCACTGGCTTTCTTAATGTCACCTCTAGCTTTTCCATTTCTTGAATATTAATGGTGTCTGTGCTGTAAATCAAGGTATTTTTCAAAAGAGCACAAAATACTGCATTTCTCTCCAAGAACTGTCAGTGTCTTGGCCATTTTTCCTTCTCATCATCTTAGGAATTCATGAGAAGTCTTTTTACCCACAGGAATTTCCCTACCTGCTACCAGAAATAAGGTAATTAAGGGTCAGGCTCTCCTAGGGGCACGTTGAAGGATTTTTAAATTCCCTGAAAATTGGTTTCACACTCAGTTACCAAATTTAGTCCCTCTTCCGTTTTGCCCCCCTCCAGGGGGCTAGCTTGATTTCATTTCAATGAAGTCCCTGAAATCTTGGGCCACTCTTAAAATTACATTCAGGGGAACTGGTCAGTGTCCTATTTTCAGAAACTTTTACAGGAGAAAAAAAATCTGCATTATCTTTACCAAGAAGAGCTTTAAATGTAAGTGAGTCACTTTTTCAATGAAATAATGGGGGAGGAAGGCCAGGAATATAAAATGGTCTTTGTTGCATTGCCTGGATGTAAATAACTTGAGCATCCAGTTTTATTTGTTTGGTTTTAATATAGTGAGTGGCCAGAAGATGTATGAGCATCTTTTAGGACTGATGGAAGCAGAATGAAGAAACTCATTAAGCTGTTTTACCCATTTTCTGGTGTCAGCTGAATAGATTCTCTAAGATCAAACTAGAAAAACCATTTTATTTGCTCTTAGTTCCTGAAAAAAGCTTTCCATAGTCCTGCTAGTGACTCCAGCTGTGCCTGTGTCTGCAAACTGGTTTCATTGTTTTATCTCAGTCTGGTTATTTAAAAAAAGAAAGAAACCTTAAAATCCTTTCTAACCTTTCCTGTTTGCTTTGTACAACATAACAGCACAACAAGGGCAGCCACTCATACCTCCAACTACTGAGCTTCTTCAAAATGCATTCTTAAATAAGAAATAACTTTAAGGAGGGAACTGAAAAGCAAAAAAAAAAAAAAAAAAGCACTGTCAAACTATTTCTGTAGGCCTGAAATGTCTTAAAAAACTGGAAATATGGAAATCACCATATAAGGCAGTTTACATCAAATTAAATAGCTGTGAGTCAAAGTTCAGTTCATCGGACATATTGTAACCATTTCAGAGAGGATATAGTTTTCTTTCAAAACTGCTCAAACCTACTTGTTATTGGGTTTATTAAGACAACTGTAATAGTGTTTCGTTTTGTAAAAACTGCTATGAATTGCACCTTTTAAAAATTTTTTGTCCTCACTTTTCCTTTTCTTCCTCTCCTTCTTTACATCTCCCTTCCCCCCTCTTTCCCTACATCCCTTCCATCTTCCCTCCCTTTTACATCTCTGACTATTTCAATGAATTTTCAGGATTACATCCCAGCCTTTCTTCAGAGAGGGGAAAAGGTCCACTTTTGTACAGTGCACAGGCATAATGTTTTAAGAAAAAGAGCCAATCATCGGTGATGGCCTAGAAATGTACTTTCTCTCCTCAGACCTGTGAATTTTCCCTGTAGGAACAGCTGTTACATAGTGCACTTTTCCAGCAAAGTAGCTAAAAGAGGCCAATGCATTTTAACCATCACCTGTATAAATGAGCAAAATTTGGAGCTGAAAAATGGTGATATGATGAAAATATTTCCAACATATTTACAGTATACTTAACCTCGTATGGGTCCAGGAGAAGCAGATTTTCTAAATGGCCTAGCTTATTTTCAGAAAACACGGACAGCACTTAAATAACTTAGCAAGACCACTATGGTGCCATTTTGGCCCCAGGGAAATCTCTGGTCTGGACAGGGGAAAAAAAATCTTTTAGTTTCTGGAAACATGACCGATAGAAGGTTAGAAGAGAATTTTTGCATTAACCTTTTCTTTTAATTACATATAAAGTGCAGGTGTAGATGACTCGATGAAAAGAAAAGGGAAATATGGTCTGGGTAAACATTTACATTTTAATTTTCTCTTAATTTCTTGAGGCCCATTATGTGTTTATCAAGGCGGGTAACAGCTTTAAGTTAACAATGCAACAATGCCTCGTTAAATGTACACCAGATGTTCCTTTCCTGGCACCTATTACTGAGAGCCCTCAACTTGCCTGTCAAGGAGAGGAAAAAAATGTGTGTTCTCCTTTAATAACGAACACTAACCCATCAAAACAAGAAGCAATAACGGAAAGGCTCTGACACATTGCTTTGATAAAATACTGCCTGGAAACTCATTAGTGTAACAGGCTGCACATGAAGCAGCATACCCACTCCTCAGCCATATTCTTGAGGAGCTGAGTAATAAAGACACTCAGCAGAAGTTTAAGCCTAAGCATTGAACCGCTGATGCAGTTTCAAACGATGGGCACATTGGTTGCCCTTGTGAATCACAAATAGAGAGGACTTGGGAGCTAGATGAAATTGACAGACAGCAAAGAGTATGAGCAAGCCCATTCAGAAAATGGGTGATACGTGTTTTGGAGATCATAAACTAAAATGTTACAAAGAAAGTTGGAGCAGATGGCTACACGGGCATAAATGTTCTAAAATGTGGAGTTTTTTTTAAAGGAGCTTTTTATGGAAGATGTGCAGTTGGATCTTGGAATGGATTAAAATTGGGGGAGTTATAACTAGTTCTTCGCTTTTCCGTGTCTGATTAATTTACCTCCCAGAGAGTTACTTAAGTGGGCTTTCATAGATCCACTGTAGCAAATCCTGTGAAAAGATGACACATTTCCCCTGTGGCTGATAGATTTATGGATATTTCTACAGATCAAATCTCAGCCTGGAAAACTGGTGGTGGGGGGAGGTGAAGAAGGGAAGTGGGTGAGAATAAATGTACCAATGAAACTTGTGCTGTTCTTTCATTGAACCAAATTAATTGAGACACATCAGCTTTCCTGTTTTGCAGGCAGTTTTAATGAATTTTGGATTGCAAATGTCTTCGAAGTAAAGCAGAATCGAAATCTCTTCAAATGTTGAAATGTTCCATGCAGTTTGCTTTCTATGAGGGAAAACATTCTCTTTTACCCAAACTGATAAACTCAGGGTTTATTCAAGGAGGAAAAAAAAAATCAGAAATAATGAAGTTAAAAGGAGCTGTAAAAATTGCTTTAAAATACGTAGAGCACACATTTCAAGGCTGAAGCTTTGCCCAGCTACAATGTATGGATAAAGTTCAGAGCTTTACGATGGTACAGCATGAAAGTGTCCACCAGGAGCCTTTGGTACTGGGAGTGGAATATTTGGGATTTCACTTCTCTTCTTTAATTCTGTCCTCCTCTTTTCTCCTATAAATGAAAACAGAGTGCATCAAAGTTCTGTTAACGTTGTATTAGTGAATTGAAGCTCTGAGCTCAGCAGTGAAACGCAGAAATCCTCTGTTGGGCAATATCCAAAGGTCGTTTATCCAGCCTTTCAAAGTGGTATTTAGTTTGCGCCAGGTGATGCTGGGCCCTCTATTGAAAGGAATCCAGGAACTGAGCTGGTGATAGCAGGAATCGTACCACCCACAGGACCATTCAGCATGAGGCATGACGGCATACTTAATGATAAGTTATATCCTCCCACAAAGGAATTTCTGAACCTGCCATTTGAGAGCTGTGCCATTGAGCTATGATTCCTGTAACTGAGAAAACGAAGTTCTGCCTCCCACTGAGTGATCTGTTGAGTCTTTTCCTACCGAGATGAAAGTAAAGAAATGAACATAAATAGTGTAGATTACAAGTATAGTTGTTTCTGCAACAAAATTAATAAAAGCAACTGACACAGGTGTTTTGGATCATTTCCAAATTCTGTTGGTTTGAATGTAGTTGAAGGATTATTATTCTGAGCACTAGGAACTAAGATACTAAAAGAATGGCCTTGAATAAAAAGGAGTCCCAAGCATTTCATATATATTCCTTTGTCGGAATATATATTGCACACATAAGTACAGAAAAATCATAAGTGAACAACTTGATGAATAAACTGAGCACAACCATGCAACCACCAATTAGATCTAGAAATAGAACGCTACCAGCACTCAAGAAACCCACAGGGTCACCTCCTATTCATTACCCCCCTCCTCCCCAAAGGTAACCATTAGTCTGATTCCTATCACAATAGATTAGTTTTGTTTTTGAGCTTTATATGACTACCATCATGCATTATACTTTGTATATATATGTATCTGAACTCCTTCATTTCATAACATGTTCATGTTATTCCTCCAGGCAATAATATTTTATTTTCATTGATGTGTAGGTCCCATTGAATGAATATACTGTACTACAATTTATTTATTCTAATGTTTAAGGATATTTGGGCTGTTAACAATGTTAAGGTATTATGAACAACACTTCGAGAGCATTCGTACACATATTGGAATTGCTAGGAGTGGAATTGCTGAGTGATGGAATATGCATATGCTTAGCTTTAGTAGATAATTCCATACAGTTTTCCAACGTGTGTATCAACTTAGAGTTCTATTATACCATCAGTATCTGAATTCCGGTTACTCAAAATCATTGTATGATCAGTTTGCTTAAGCTTTAGCCATCCTGGTAGTGTGTAGTATATCTCATTGACTTATTTTCCCTGATGATTGATATAGTTGAGCATCATTTCATATGTTTACTGGCAATTTGGATATTCTCTCTGATGTAATCCCTTTTTAATTTTTGTGTACGGCCCCGGGCGTCCCCGGGAGTCCCGACCAGCAGGACAAATCCTTGTGAGTCCGAGGAGGAACCTGTGGGGGTTGAAAAAAGGGGGAAGGGCAGGAGACGCGAAAGAATGGAGGCAAGACAAAATCCTGATCAAGCCTCAAACTTTTATTGCTGCGGTAGCTGTATTTATACACTGCAGAGAAAGGGGGGCGGGATTCAGAATGAGGGAAGTACTTGGCTAATCATCATTGGTGCTGCGTGCGCGGGCTTTCATTTTAGGCGCGAACTTCTATCTCATAAATCAGGAAGAGAAGCAGGGTGTCGGCCATCTTCTAATGGCGAAAACTTCTTGGCTCCCAACATTTCCTCCCTTTTTATTTCTTTTAAGGAGGTGGGCATTAACCGAGTGAGGGAGTAGTGACCTGAATCCTCCCGTGGACAAGGTATGTGTGTCCACACTCATCGGCTCTTGGTATCTTTTGGGGAGGAGAGGCAGAGCCAAAGATAATCTTAGCTACTAAAAGCCAAAAACAATGTTTAGATACCAACCTCTATCATAATTCAGGTATACTCACAGGGAATAACAGAGATTACCTTGTATATACATATATACACGTTTTCCCTTGTGCATGCTTTGCTGCCACACTCAACTCGGTACCCATACCCTCCATCAAAGAGGGGGGTAGGCATGTCTCTGTTTCATGCCGCTCCAGTGGAGGGGCAGCCAGAATCATCCTTTGGTTCTGCTTCTGTAATGGCGAGGCGATGGTAATGTATGAGGTTAAATTTTGAGGCAAGTGGGGAGTGCTTTCAGCCTGTCCAACAACCAGCAAAGATGACAGGATCAGGGTCACAACGGATAGCTCATGTCGTCTCTGCCGCTCTTTCAATATTAGGAGGGTCTCCATCTTTTTCTGAAAAAGAAAAAGAAATACAATCTCAGGGAAAAGGGCCCTGGATAAAATTTATTACTTTATAGAACTTATAGGTTTAATAAGGCGCTCAGGCAACCAGCGTGCTCCACCTTCTTTGGTATTATATACACATGCGGATCCCCTCCCCCAGATGAGGAGTGGATCGGGTCCATGCCATTTAAAGGTCAAAGGGTCTTTCCACATAACTTGTGCATATTGATTTTTAGTTTCTTGATGCCAAAGGCGATCGGCGGCAGATCTACCATTATTATCTAATTGTAAAAAATTAATTACAAACAGGGCATGACTAAGAATATTTTTTGGGGAATTTTTTGTAGCAGTTAAATCATTATTTTTAAGCTTGGAAATGGTATTTTTAAGGGTTTGATGGGCTCTTTCTACTATGCCTTGACCCTGGGGGTTATATGGAATTCCCGTAAGATGTTTTATTTGAAGCCAGGTGCAAAAATCTTGGAAAGCCTGGGAGGTATACCCAGGCCCATTATCTGTTTTAATTATTTGAGGCTTGCCTAAAACTGTAAAACATTGGAGCACATGTGAAATAATGTTTTTTGTGGCTTCTCCTCCCTGAAGGGAGGCATATATAAAGCCGCTAAAGGTATCAATGGACACATGAATAAATTTTAATTTTCCAAATTTAGCAAGATGGGTAACATCCATCTGCCAGATTTCATTAGGTAATAGACCTCTTGGGTTTACCCCAAGATGTGGAAGAGGTAAAAATGTAACGCACCCTGGACAATTTTTTACAATTTGTCTTGATTGTTCTCGAGTAAGCTTAAACATTAAGCGAAGAGTATGTGCATTAACATGATGTAGCTGATGAAATTGAGTAGCTTGAGAAACAGAATCAGAGGTTACGGTGCACATCAGGCGGGCATTTTTATCAGCTAAATCATTGCCCTGAGAGAGGGGTCCAGGAAGATCTGTATGAGCCCTAAGATGATCAATAAAAAAAGGCGCTTGTCTTCGAAGTATAAGACTTTGAAGTTGTTGAAAAAGGGGAACAGCATTGGAAGAGGGTTTAATATATGGAACAGTTTCTAAAAGGGGGACGGACAAAGCTATATATGAGCTGTCCGTATATAAATTAAAGGGGATATTCTGTAACATCTCAAAAACCTGAAGAATGGCAAAAAGCTCAACAAGTTGTGCTGATAAAAAGGGGGACTGTACCCTATAGGGCTGATTATTTATAACAAATACAGCAACACCGGATGATGATCCATCAGTGAATACTAGGGCAGCATCTCCCAGAGGAACAGCAGAAGTGATTTTGGGAAATATAAACAGATGTTTTCTAGCAAACTGAAGGAGCTTATCAGGTGGATAATGATTATCAATATTACCCTGAAAGGAGGATAAGGAAACAAGCCATTTATCATCAGTTTGTAATAACCAACCAAGCTCTTCTTTGGTATAGGGGAGAATCAAATGATCAGGATCTCTGCCAAAAAATTGACGGCTTTTTTCTCTGCCCAAAGTAAGAACCTGTGCTACTAAGGAAGGGCAGGTCTTAAGCACTTTATTAGGAGATACGGACAAATGTATCCACAAGAGGGGATGATCTTGCCATAGGACTCCAGTGGGTGTATGTGCAGTGGCACAAATAATCAAACTAAAGGGACGACCATAATCTAAAAAGGTAATCTGTTGACATCTAATGGCCTTTTCTACTAATTGAAGAGAATTTTTAGCCTCCTTAGTCAGCCTACGGGGTGACAAGGGATCTGATGGCCCTTGTAAAATTTCGAATAAGGGTTTTAACTCTCCCGTAGTAAGTTTAAGATACGGTCGTAGCCAATTAATATCTCCCAAAAATTTTTGAAAATCATTAAGGGTTTGCAAATGTGATACTTGTATGTGTATCTTTTGAGTGGTAATTATTTTTTTGTTTAATTCGAAACCAAGATAATAGTATGGATCTTTTAATTGTACCTTATTTGAAGCAATTTGAAGGCCAGAGGAAGCAAGATTATCTTTTAAATCTTGATAACACTTAAGGAGTTCATCAGTTGATTTTCCAGCCAAAAGAATATCATCCATATAATGAATGATATAGATACCAGGCCAACGAGCCCTAAGAGGGTCTACAGCTTGTGCAACAAATTTTTGACATAAGGTGGGGCTATTGGCCATACCCTGCGGGAGGACCTTCCATTGAAAACGTGGCATTGGGCCTTTAAAATTAATTACTGGGAGACTAAATGCAAAACGCTCTCTATCCTGAGGATGGAGAGGGATAGTAAAAAAGCAATCTTTAAGATCAATAATGATTTTAAAATAGCCAGCTGGAATGGCAATAGGAGAAGGCAAGCCAGGCTGTAAAGCTCCCATAGTAAACATTGTTCTATTAATTTCCCTAAGATCTTGGAGAAGTCGCCATGAGCCAGATCTCTTTTTTATCACAAATATAGGGGTATTCCATGGCGAAGTAGTGGCTTCTAAATGTCCAGCGGCCAATTGTTCCTGCACTAACTTTGTGGCAGCTGTAAGTTTTTCTTCTGTTAGAGGCCATTGGTCCACCCAAACGGGATCATTAGTTTTCCATCGTATTTTGTCCGCATGGGGCACAGGAAGGTCAATGGCCGCTAAGAAAAAGGCGAACTGCCTAGGCCCTGGCGATTTATGTTAGATGCCAGGGAAATAGGTCGTATAATACCCTGATTATTTTTTCCTAAGCCTAAGCCTGGTAGAAACCCTTGGTTTAGCATTTGTTGGGTCACCACCTCATTGGGTCTGGCCATGATTAACTTTAATTGTGACAGGATGTCACGTCCCCAAAGATTCAACGGGATATGTGGCAAAATATAAGGTTGTACCTGTCCAGTATTACCTTCAGTATCTATCCATGTAAGAACTTTAGAACTCCGTTTAGGATTGGTAGAATGTCCTATGCCTTGTAAATGAGTTATAGACACTGTACAAGGCCAAGAGGAGGGCCAATATTTTTCCGAAATAACTGTTGCATCGGCTCCTGTATCGACTAAACCCTCAAATTTCTTTCCATCTAACCACAGGGTTAGGAGTGGCCTTTCAGGAATAATTTGTTGGACCCAATAAATATCTGAGGAGCCAAAAGCAGCATCTGCTCTAGGACAATTAGTATGGCTCTTATTTAAAGAATTTAGGGGCAACAATACTAACTGTGCTATCCTTTGACCTTTAGGGATTGATATAGGGCCTTGTAAAGCAGATGCCAAAAGGGTAATTTGACCTGAATAATCATTATCAATAACACCAGGTATAATTTGGAGGCCAGCCAAAGCGGAACTACCTCTTCCTAAAATTAAACCAAAAGTATTTGGGGGCAGGGGGCCATAAACTTCTGTGGGAATTGGTTGTACTCCTTGTTCTGGGACTAATATTGAGTCGGTGGAGGCACAGAGGTCCAATCCTGCGCTTCCGGGTGTGGCTCGACAGAGGGAGCCAACATCTGGGTGCAGGGAACTTGTCCAGATTTTTGAGGAACAAACCGAATTGCCCCTTGGTTTGGTTCCAAGGAAGGGGCCAGGGGCTGGCCCCGTGAAAAGTTTCCCTGTTTTTTGGGGAGCAATTGGCCATTTATATCCGTTTTTGAAAAACATTCTGAAGACCAATGTTTGCCTCTTTTACAACGAGGGCAAACGGTGGTGGGAGGAGCCCGGGATTGATATTGGGGTTGTTGTGGGTTAGCCTTTAATGACTGTCCTTGTCTATGTAATGAACAATCCCGGGCAAAATGTCCAGGTTGTTTGCAATTATAGCAAGTTTTTTGTTGTTTATCTAGGACGGATGTATCTTTAATAAAATCTTTTAGAGCAGCTCCAATCGCAAGACCAACAGAATGGGAGGGACCAATTCCGGAGCACAACTTAATGTAATCAGCCAGGCTACCACCACGATGAGCCCGAAGGGCAGCTTGGCAGGCCGGATTGGCATTTTCATAAGCTAAATGTTTAACAAAGGCATTATCAGTTTCACTATCACCCACTACACGCTCGGCGGCGTCCGTGAGGCGGCTAATAAACTCACAATAAGGCTCTTCTGGTCCCTGGCGAATTTTTGCCAAGGAAGTTGTGGGCGAACCCTTAGGCGGAAGACGGCGCCAGGCCTTAAGGCCAGCATGTTGTATTTGAGCCAACAAACCAGGGGGAAAAGCAGCCTGAGACTCATTGGATTCATAGGGGGGACGGCCAAGTAATTTATCTCGGGTCCATGATCGGGAAGTTCTGTTTTCAGCATTTCTTTGGGCAGTTTCTCTACAATTTTCTGCAAATTCAGTGCGCCATAAAACAAAATCTCCCCCAGAAAGGGTGGCCCGAGCCAGGGTAAGCCAATCATTTGGGGTCAGCCAGCGATCGCTTAATCCCTCCAAGATTGCCAATGTATAAGGGGCCCATAATTATTGACAGCAGATTTTAAATCTTTTATATGTTTTAAATTGAGGCGGCGATATTTATGTTCAAAAGGGCCGCCCCCAGAAGAATTATGAATATCTGGTCCCTCATCAGGTTCAGGAGATTCTTCTCCCTCTTCCTCTTCCCCTTCCTCACTATCTTCAGCTTGAATTTCATCTTGAGTGGGTAAATTTTGACTGCGAGTAACAGGGAAGGCTAACTTAATGGATCCTGGTTTTTGTCGAAGTGGGGGTTTATTGGGACCGTTCGAGACATTAAAAGAAGTAAGCTCCACCTCAAGGGCCTTAAGCTCCTTTAGGAGATCCAAGCGTTCCCGTTTTTGTTGTAAAACATCTCTCAAAGAGGAAATTTCCTGGGTTAAGGCCATCTTAGCCTGTCGAAGGGGATCAATCAGGGGGGCAATGGGAGCAGGGGCGCTAAAGGCAGGCATCTGATGAGGAGTATTATAAGATGGTGGAGGCTTCAAAAGGGGGAATCCCCAGGGATCATCATTGCGATGATAACGAGCAGCCTGCTCATCGAGAGTTTCCTGATCTTGGGGGGAAAGCTGGTCATCATTGGGATCACCCTTAATAGCAGTAAGGGAAGGATAAATCTTTGGGATAACTTTATCATCTGTGGGATAATGATGACCGGTTTCTGGAATTTTTGGGAACTCTTCATTTGAACCCATATCAATGGTAACGGATGGACAAGCTGAATGGAAACGAGAGGCTGCTTTAAGAATTGTTTCCCCGGTCTCTACAACCTTTTGGACATCGGGGTCAAAAAAATGACCCATGAGAATCTCCCTAATTAAATTCCAATACGAAAATGCAGTCACAGGCACTTTAGAAGGCCCAAAGGTTTGATAATAATCATTTAAACAATTTCCTACACGATTCCAGCATTTTTTATCTATTGTCCCTTCCTGTGGGAACCATGGGCAAACATCAGACAAGAACATAAAAAATTCACGCAAATCTTTTTTTCTAGCCTTAATCTTCCGCATCTTGAGGGAATCCTCGATCCCCTGAAGAAAGAGTTCATGGGAACTCAATTCCTGTCCCATATTTATAGCTCCGCTTACCTTATCCTCAGGTCACGACTGCCGAAGGGCGGCCAGTCCTCCGGGGACCTAATCAAGCTGCACTTTCGAGTAAGTCTCGCGGCGGCTCAGTGGGTGCCTGGCCAGGCGTTCGTAAGCGTGCTACCTCCGTCAGGATCCGTTCCTCGAGCCCCACGTTGGGCGCCAATTGTGTACGGCCCCGGGCGTCCCCGGGAGTCCCGACCAGCAGGACAAATCCTTGTGAGTCCGAGGAGGAACCTGTGGGGGTTGAAAAAAGGGGGAAGGGCAGGAGACGCGAAAGAATGGAGGCAAGACAAAATCCTGATCAAGCCTCAAACTTTTATTGCTGCGGTAGCTGTATTTATACACTGCAGAGAAAGGGGGGCGGGATTCAGAATGAGGGAAGTACTTGGCTAATCATCATTGGTGCTGCGTGCGCGGGCTTTCATTTTAGGCGCGAACTTCTATCTCATAAATCAGGAAGAGAAGCAGGGTGTCGGCCATCTTCTAATGGCGAAAACTTCTTGGCTCCCAACAAATTTTCTTGCCAGTTTTTAAAATTGCATTGTCTTTCTCTTACTGACATGTGGGAATTCATCATATAGTCTATGTGTGTGTCCTTTGTTAGTTGTATGTATTGCAAATACCTTCTCCCATTATGTAGGTTGCCTTTTTCACTTTTTAAATGTGTCTTCAATGTAAAAGTTCTTAATTTTAATGTGGTCAAAGTTTTTCTCATATATAGTGTTTTTGGTGTCCTTTTCAAGAAATCTTTGCCTCCTCAAGATCATAAAGATATCCTCCTATGGTATATCCTCGAAGCTTTATCATTTTACTTTCACATTCAAACCTGTAATCCATCTGGAATTGGTATTTGTCGTTGATGAAGAGGCATTTTTTCCCATATGGATATTCAGTGGGCCCAACACTATGTGTCAAAAAGATTGTGTTTTGCATACTGCTAGGTAGTACCTCTGTTGTCATAAATGTCCATATATGATTAATTGCTAGGTATTGTATATGAAAAAGTTTAGTGATAATTTAAGGCTCTGGATGATAGTATTGTCCTTCAAGGAGGATTTACTTTTCTTCTGGCAGGTATTTGAAGAGGAGTCACTTACTTTTCAATCAAGGATTAAGCCTATTTAAAGCCTTTGTGAGGGGTTGTCACTTTCCATTTTGCCCTTAATCATGGAGTATAGCCTTTCAGGACTACAGCTGAATGTCTGGAATGTTTAGCAAGGCTCTTCATTTTTGGTGAGCCCTGAACTGCAATTTTTTTGTGCTCTCAGTCTCATCAGCCTTCCAAAATTCTGCTTGCCTTCTCAGCCTCTCAGCTGTCACATTAAAATTGCCAAATGCTTTGCCAAATATCACACTCATCTCTCTAAGCTTTCCTTCTCTCCGGGAGCATAGCCCCTCAAATTCTCTTTTCCAAATCAATTCTTCAATCTTTATTTTTCCTTCAACTTTTCTACTTTATCACACTGGTAGGGCTCAACTGATGAAAATTGGTCTATCATAGCTAAAAGTCTCCAACATATTTTAATGAAAAAATGTTTTTTAAACCTGAAGATTTTATCAAGCTTAACTGAACCACAAACTAAAAATTATACTTTGATTTGTGTTAAAGAATTAAATGTTAAACTTTCTCTGAATTTTGACCCAGTTTGTTTAAATACAACCAGTAAAAAGTTAAAGCAATGACCTTTATTTTTTAATAACTTTAGCAGATATATTTTGGTCATTAATATGTGACACATACTCCTCTAGGAATCATGGATGCAGTAGTGCACAAGAGGGTTCCCTCTCTCACACAGCTTAAGATTTTCTAACTCTATTGAACTGAAAATTCCATATGGTTTTAGCAGTGCAATGGCTCTTACAAGGAGGGAAATACAATGGAATCCATCTTCCCTTCATTGTGTAAGTCAGTCTCAGCTTGGAACCAAGACCAAAAGGCTTAACTATAAAATCACCCTCTCATCTTTTCAGAACAGGCATAGTGAGAAGGTGCCTGAGTGGGTCACGTACAGGCCCAAAGCAGAGAGGTGATGATCCCATACGAAGTGAAAAGCTATGACTTGATAAGAAGGGGAAAAAAGGACAGAAAACAAAAAATAGAGTATTTGGTTGACCATATTATCAGGCAGAAAAATTTAACAAAATCAATTGAACCTAATTCTGTACTTAGGGTAAACTTTAAATAATTAAAGCTGTAGAAGCAGGCTAACTATTACAAGAAAAACTGTGTCGAAAGTAAATGATGCCCTGACTGGCATCAACATGTGAAAAGACTAGGCTGTGGCCCACATCAAAGGTTAAGCCGAAACTTAGTAGTTAAAGAAATCTGGAGTGGACCAGTAAATCGTTAGAAATTAACATCACCCCTACCATATAATTCTACTTATTGTACATAATTCTACTTATATCTAATTATTGTAAATAATTATTTTGTTGGGAGTTAACTTTATGTTCTCTTATTCCATACATTATTTTTTATTCTCAGTGAGGTCTTTTTATTGTGTTCATAAAGTCTCAAGTTAAAGAACCACTCCAACACATCGTTAACTAACACATCAGCAGTTGTTAACATGAAATCTACAGACCCCCTGTAATAGCTACAGGCGAGTTGAACTTTTATATCAAATTTTGTGTGGATATATGATTAAGTATTTTCCTGGGGAGAGGGTTTAAAGGTTTTTATCTGCTTCTTGGAAGAGTCCATAACCCAAAAAAGTTTAAGGACCACTGCTATTCCATCAGTATCTGAATTCAGGTACCCAGAGTGGATGAAACAAGGAAAGTAATTTCTTTACAGAATCCTGCCTGCAAAAGCTTTACTTTTAAAAGAGCATGCCAGGGCTTCCCTGGTGGCGCAGTGGTTGAGAGTCCGCCTGCCGATGCAGGGGACACGGGTTTGTGCCCCGGTCTGGGAAGGTCCCACATGCCGCGGAGCGGGCTCGCTGAGCCTGTGCGTCCGGAGCCTGTGCTCTGCAATGGGAGAGGCCACAACAGTGAGAGGCCCGCGAACCGCAAAAAAAATAAAATAAAATAAAAAAATAAATGAAAGAGCATGCCAAACTTTATAAGAGAATATGATAATATGCACCACACTAAATCTCACTGGAACTATTATTTCAATCAAACCACCTCAGATAGCCTGCTACTGTAGCAGTTTTTTTTTTAATAAACTTGGGTTCTTTTCCTGCCTTATCAGCAGCTTTATTTTACTGAAAAAACAAACAAAGAAACAAAAAACAGGATTGGGAGACTGTTATTATGAAGGAAAAACAAGACTTCTTCCAGTAAAATAGGTATCTATAAAAATTGTTCTTCCACCAAATGAATATTGTTAAAATGGCCATACTGCCCAAAGCAATCTACAGATTTAATGAGATCCCTATCAAATTACCCATGACATTTTTCACAGAACTAGATCAAATAATCCTAAAATATATATGGAACTATAAAAGACCTGGAACTGCCAAAGAAATCCTGAGGAAAAAGTACAAAGCTGGAGACATAATCTTCCCAGTCTTCAGACAATATTACAAAGTTACTGTAATCAAAACAGTGTGGTATTGGCACTAAAACAGACATATGGGTCAATGCAACAGAATAGAGAGCCCAGAAATAAACCCACACACCTATCAACTCATCTTCGACAAACGGGACAAGAATATACAATGGAGAAAAGACAGATCTCTTCAATAGATAGTGTTGGGAAAGCTGAACAGCCTCATGCAAATCAGTGAAGTTAGAACACACCCTCACACCATACACAAAAATAAACTCAAAATAGCTTAAAGACTTAAATATAAGACATGACACCATAAAAATTCTAGAAGAGAACATAGGCAAAACAGTCTCTGACATAAATCATAACAATGTTTTCTTAGGTCAGTCTCCCAAGGCAATAGAAATCAAAGCAAAAATAAACAAATGGGACTTAATCAAACTCAAAAGTTTTTACAGAGCAATGGAAACCATAAACAAAATGAAAGGACAACTTATAGACTGGGAGAAAATATTTGCAAATGATGTGAATGACAAGGGCTTAATTTCCAAAATATGCAGATAGCTTATACAACTCAATAACAACAACAAAAACAACAAAAAACCCCACAAACAACCCAATTGAAAAATGGGCAGAAGACCATACAGGTGGCCAATAGGCATATGCAAAGATGCTCAACATCACTAATTATTAGAGAAATGCAAATCAAAACTACAAGGTACCACCTCACACTGGTCAGAATGGCCATCATTAAAAGGTCTACAAATAACAAAAGCTGGAGAGAATGTGGAGAAAAGGGAACCCTCCTACACTATTGGTGGGAATGTAAATGGGACAGCCACTGTGGAAAAGAGTATGGAGGTTCCTTAAAAAAACTAAAAATAGAGTTGCTATGAGATCCAGAAATCCTGGGCATTTATCCAGAGAAAACTATAATTCAAAAAGATAGATGCACCCTAATGTTCATTGCAGCACTACTTACAATAGCCAAAACATGGAAGTAACCTATAAATGTCCATTGACAGATGAATGGATAAAAAAATGTGGTATATATACACAATGGGATAATAGCCATAAAAAAGAATGAAATAATGCCATTTGCAGTAACATTGGTGGAACTAGAGATTATCATACTAAGTGAAGTAAGTCAGAAAGAGAAAGACAAATACCATAAGATATCACTATACGTGGAATCTAAAATATAACACAAATGAACTTAATTTCCAAAACAGACTCACATAGACATAGAAAACAAACTTATGGTTACCAAAGGGGAAAGGGCATTGGGGAGAGATAAATTAGGAGTTTGGGATTAGCAAATACAAACTACTATATACAAAATAGATAAACAACAAGGTCCTATTGTATAGCACAAGGAACTATATTCAGTATCCTGTAATAAACTATAATGGAAAAGAATATGTATATATATGTATAACTAAATCACTTTGCTGTACACCAGAAACTAACACAACATTGTAAATCAACTATACTTCAATAAAAAAAATGTTTAACACATACACAACTTAAAAAAATTGTTCTTGCACTATTAATTTTTAAAATAATGATGAACTATAGAACAGTTTTATTTTAAAGCCTATAAGTTGCTCAACAGAAGTGTTTAAAACTCATATTTTTTCAAATATGGCATCTGTTAAATTTTACCAACATTGAGATTTTATCATTACAGTCACTGCTATTAAAATGCTGTTTGTAGTTTTCCAGTTCTTTCCCATTAAAAAAAAATGAACAAATTTGAATAAAATTGGCAAAAAAGTAATCATGAGGTCAAATTAATTTGCATTATGTTGGTACATGAAACCACATTATGGATGCCAAAATTCAGATTAGAGGCAAGTTATCCCCAGTTGATATTACTATAATATGGCATTAAATTATTTACAAGATTAGCTGTTGGCTACACATTTTGTGATACTTACAAAAGGAGAAATGTGAAATTACCTAATTGTGCTTGCTACTGATATTGCACCTGAACAGATATTCCTTTAGGCTGCCACACTGCAATTTTTTCTGACCGGGTGTGTATTTTTAATTTTTATTTTAATTTATTTTTTATACAGCAGGTTCTTCTTACTTATCTATTTTATACATATTAGTATACATATGTCAATCCCAATCTCTCAGTTCATCCAACCACCACCAACACCACCCCTACACTTTCCCCCTTTGGTGTACATACGTTACTTCTCTACATCTGTGTCTCTATTTCTGCCGTGCAAACCAGTTCATCTGTACCATTTTTCTAGATTCCACATAATGCGTTAATATACGATATTTGTTTTTCTCCTTCTGAATTCACTGTATGACAGTCTCTAGGTCCATCCACGTCTCTCCAAATGACCCAATTTTGTTCCTTTTTATGGCTGAGTAATATTCCATTGTATATATGTACCACATCTTCTTTATCCATTCATCTGTCGATGGACGTTTAGGTTGCTTCCATGACCTGGCTATTGTAAATAGTGCTGCAGTGAACATTGGGGTGCATGTGTCTTTTGGAATTATGGTTTTCTCTGGGTATATGCCCAGTAGTGGGATTGCTCGGTCATATGGTAATTCTATTTTTAGTTTTTTAAGGAACTTCCATACTGTTCTCCATAGTGGCTGTATCAATTTACATTCCTACCAACAGTGCAAAAGGGTTCCCTTTTCTCCACAGCCTCTCCAGCATTTATTGCTTGTAGAGTTTTTGATGATGGCCATTCTGACCAGTGTGAGGTGATACCTCATTGTAGTTTTGATTTGCATTTTTCTAGTAATTAGTGATGTTGAGCAGCTTTTCATGTGCCGCTTGGCCATCTCTATGTCTTCTATGGAGAACTGTCTATTTAAGTCTTCTGCCCATTTTTTGATAGGATTGTTTGTTTTCTCAATATTGAGCTGCATGAGCTGTTTATATATTTTGCAGATTAACCCTTTGTCCATTGTTTCGTTTGCAAATATTTTCTCCCATTCTGAGTGTTGTCTTTTAGTCTTGTTTATAGTTTCCTTTGCTGTGCAAAAGCTTTTAAGTTTCATTAGGTCTCATTTGTTTGTTTTTGTTATTTCCATTACTCTAGGAAGTGGGTCAAGAGATCTTGCTGTGATTTATGTCAAAGAGTGTTCTTTCTCTGTTTTCCTCTAAGAGATTTATAGTGTCCGATCTTACATTTAGGTCTTTAATCCATTTTGAGTTTTTTTTGTGTGTATGGTGTTAGGGGGTGTTCTAATTTCATTCTCTTCCATGTATCTGTCCTGTTTTCCCAGCACCACTTATTGAAGAGACTGTCTTTTCTACATTGTATATCCTTGCTTTCTTTGTCATAGATTAGTTGACCATAGGTGCATGGGTTTATCTCTGGGCTTTCTATCCTGTTCCATTGATCTATATTTCTGTTTTGTGCCAGTACCATATTGTCTTGATTACTGTAGATTTGTAGTATAGTCTGACCTCAGGGAGTCTGATTCCTCCAGTTCCGTTTTTTTTCTCTCAAGATTACACTTGCTATTCAGGGTCTTTTGTGTCTCTAAACAAATTTTAAGATTTTTTTGTTCTAGTTCTGTAAAAAATGCCATTGGAAATTTGATAGGGATTGCATTGAATCTGTAGATTTTTTGAGTAGTATAGTCATTTTCACAATATTGATTCTTCCAATCCAAGAACATGGTATATATCTCCATCTGTGTCATCTTTGATTTCTTTCATCACTGTCCTATAGTTTTCTGAGTACAGGTCTTTTACTTCCTTAGGTAGGTTTATTCCTAAGTATTTTATTCTTTTTGTTGCAATGGTGAATGGGACTGTTTCCTTAATTTCTCTTTCTGATCTTTTGTTGTTAGTGTATAGGAATACAAAAGATTTCTGTGCATTAATTTTGTATCCTGCAACTTTACGAAATTCATTGATTAGTTCTAGTAGTTTTCTGGTAGCATCTTTAGGATTCTCTATGTATAGCATCATGTCATCTGCAGTGACAGTTTTACTTCTTCCTTTCCAATTTGTATTCCTTTTATTTCATTTTCTTCTCTGATTGCCATGGCTAGGGCTTGCAAAACTATGTTGAATAATAGTGGTAAGAGTGAGCATCGTTGTCTTGTTCCTGATCTTAGAGGAAATGCTTTGAGTTTTTCACCATTGAGAATGATGTTTGCTGTAGGTGTGTTGTATATGGCCTTTATTATGTTGAGGTAGGTTCACTTTATGCCCACTTTCTAGAGAGTTTTTATCATAAATGGGTGTTGAATTTTGTCAAAAGCTTTTTCTGCATCTATTGAGATGATCATATGGTTTTTATTCTTCAATTTGTTAATATGGTGTATCACATTAATTGATTTGCATATATTAAAGAATTCTTGTATTCCTGGGATAAATCCCACTTGATCATGGTGTATGATCCTTCTAATGTGTTGTTGGAGTCTGTTTGCTAGTATTTTGTTGAAGATTTTTGCATCTATATTCATCAGTGATATTGCTCTGTAATTTTCTTTTTTTGTAGTATCTTTTTCTGATTTTGGTATCAGGGTGATGGTGGCCTCATAGAATGAATTTGGGAGTGTTCTTTCCTCTGCAACTTTTTGGAAGAGTTTGAAAAGGATGGGTGTTAGCTCTTCTCTAAGTGTTTGATAGAATTCACTTGTGAAGCCATCTGGTCCTGGACTTTTGTTTGTTGGAAGATTTTTAATCACAGTTTCAATTTCATTACTTGTGATTGGTCTGTTCATATTTTCTTTTCTTCCTGGTTAAGTCTTGGAAGGTCATACCTTTCTAAGAATTTGTCCATTTCTTCCAGGTTATCCATTTTATTGGCAGAGAGTTGTTTGTAGTAGTCTCTTATGATGCTTTGTATTTCTGCAGTGTCCGTTGTAAGTTCTCCTTTTTCATTTCTATTTTTATTGATTTGAGTCCTCTCCCTCTTTTCTTGATGAGTCTGGCTAAAGGTTTATCAATTTTGTTTATCTTCTCAAAGAACCAGCTTTTAGGGCTTCCCTGGTGGCGCAGTGGTTGAGAGTCCGCCTGCCAATGCAGGGTACACGGGTTCGTGCCCCAGTCCAGGAGGATCCCACGTGCCGCGGAGCGGCTGGGCCCGTGAGCCATGGCCGCTGGGCCTGCGCGTCCGGAGCCTGTGCTCTGCAACGGGAGAGGCCACAACAGTGAGAGGTCCGCGTAACGCAAAAAAAAAAAAAAAAAGAACCAGCTTTTAGTTTTATTGCTCTTTGCTATTGTTTTCTTTGTTTCTATTTCATTTATTTCTACTCTGATCTTTATTTCTTTTCTTCTACTAAGTTTGGGTTTTGTTTGTTCTTCTTTCTCTCGTTCCTTTAGGTGTAAGGCTAGATTGTTCATTTGAGATTTTCCTTGTTTCCTGCGGTAGGAGTGTATAACTATAAAATTCCCTCTTAGAGCTGCTTTTGCTGCATCCCACGGGTTTTGGATCATCATGTTTTCATTGTCATTTGTCTCTAGGTATTTTTTGATTTCCTGTTTGATTTCTTCAGTGATCTCTTGGTTACTTAGTAACGTGTTGTTTAGCCTCCATGTGTTTGTGTTTTTTACTTTTGTTTCCCTGTAATTTATTTCTAACCTCATAGCGTTGTGGTCAGAAAAGATGCTTGATATGATTTCAATTTTCTTAAATTTACCGAGGCTTGATTTGTGACCCAAGGTGTGATCTATCCTGGAGAATGTTCCGTGCGCACTTGAGAAGCAAGTGTAATCTGCAGTTTTCAGATGGAATGTCCTATAAATATCAATTAAATTTATCTCGTCTCTTGTGTCATTTAAAGCTTGTGTTTCCTTATTAATTTTCTGTCTGGATGATCTGTCCATTAGTGAAAGTGAGGTATTAAAGTCCCCTACTATTATTGTGTTACTGTCGATTTCCTCTTTTACAGCTGTTAGCATTTGCCTCATATATTGAGGTACTCCTAAGTTTGGTGCATATATATTTATAATTGTTATAGGTTCTACCTGGATTGATCCCTTGATCATTATGTAGTGTCCTTCCTTGTCTCTTGTAACATTCTTTATTTTAAAGTCTATTTTATGTGATATGAGTATTGCTACTCCAGCTTTCTTTTGATTTCCATTTGCATGGAATATCTTTTTCCATCCCCTCACTTTCAGTCTGTATGTGTCCCTAGGTCTGAAGTGGGTCTCTTGTAGACAGCATATATGTGGGTCTTGTTTTTGTATCCATTCAGTGAGCCTGTGTCTTTTGGCTGGAGCATTTAATCCATTCACATTTAAGGTAATTATTGATATGTCTGTTCCTATTACCATTTTCTTAATTGTTTTGGGTTTGTTTTTGTAGGTCCTTTTCTTCTCTGTGTTTCCCACTCAGAGAAGTTCCTTTTGCATTTGTTGTAGAGCTGGTTTGGTGGTGCTGAATTCTCTTAGCTTTTGCTTGTCTGTAAAGCTTTTGATTTCTCCATCGAATCTGAATTAAATCCTTGCCTGGTAGAGTAATCTTGGTTGTAGGTTCTTCCCTTTCATCACTTTAAATATATCGTGCCACTCCCTTCTGGCTTGTAGAGTTTCTGCTGAGAAATCAGCTGTTAACTTTATGGGAGTTCCCTTGTAAGTCATTTGCCGTTTTTCCCTTGTTTTTTTAAATAATTTTTCTCTGTCTTTAATTTTTGTCAATTTGATTACTGTATGTCTCGGCGTGTTTCCTCTTGGGTTTATCCTGCCTGGGACTCTCTGCACTTCCTGGACTTGGGTGGCTATTTCATTTCCCGTGTTAGGGAAATTTTTGACTATAATCTCTTCAAATATTTTCTCAGGTCCTTTCTCTCTCTCTTCTCCTTCTGGGACCCCTATAATGCGAATGTTGGTGCGTTTAGTGTTGTCTCAGAGGTCTCTTAGGCTGTCTTCATTTGTTTTCATTCCTTTTTCTTTATTCTGTTCCATGGCAGTGAATTCTACCATTCTGTCTTCCAGGTCACTTATCGATTCTTCTGCCTCAGTTATTCTGCTATTGATTCCTTCTAGTGTAGTTTTCATTTCAGTTATTGTATTGTTCATCTCTGTTTGTTCTTTAATTCTTCCAGGTCCTTGTCAAACATCTCTTGCACCTTCTCAGTCTTTGCCTCCATTCTTTTTCTGAGGTCCTGGATCATTGTCACTATCACTATTGTGAATTCTATTTCTGGAAGTTTGCCTATCTCCACTTCATTTAGTTGTTTTTCTGGGGTATTATCTTGTTCCTTCATCTGGTACATAGTCCTCTGCCTCTCCATTTTATCTATCTTTCTTGAATATGGTTTTCGTTCCACAGGCTGCAGGATTGTCAAGGCTGCCCCAGTATATTTTAATTAGAATTCTTCATTTTTGGACAATGACCATGGAATAACTTGGCCACTCCCTGATAATGAATGAATCTACAAAAGGGAGTAGTTTTAGTTTCCAATCCTGAATCTAAATGTGGCATTACTTCCATGTTTAACTGCAGTCCATTCAGCTTTAAAAGACCATTCTGCAGAATAGCTAGGGCTGAATAAAGGCAATTTCTGAAAACATTCTTTACATACAGTCAGCGTGTCCCTAAAATCAAATGGCCAGGCATAGGGTTACGTGATTGGTATTTTTAAATGCACTTAATCCATCCTTCTTGCCTTTCCGTTAATTTTTAAAGGAAAATTACTTTCCTAAATATAAGCAGATGCAGTCTGGAAATATTTAAGATAAAATTATAAAATAGCATTAAAATTATACCTGTAATCAAGCCTCAGCCCCTTATGTAACCTTACCATTGATTTGAAGAATTCCTTTATTACCTGACAAGCTTGTTCATTCTGTACATTTATTTCTATTTTGTTGGGCTTTCAGCCATGCCTGTAATGTTGCTGAGGAGTAAAATATCTTTCATAACCAGAATCATAAATCTTTCTTATAACCATGGGACTATATCTTTATGGCCATAGATCATTTTAGTTACTGTCAAAAAGTGCCATAATATCACATTACAAATTAGAAAACTGAAAGACAGTGCATGGCTGACAATACCTATTACATGTGGGAAGGAAAATAATTTTCCTTTCTCATAAGCCAACATTTCTAATTACAAATACTTTGTAGAAACATAGAACTTGGATGTGTGCTTTAGCCAAATTTGGAAAGCACAACTATGTAAATGTGAGGAAAACCGCTATTTATGAGAAAGTACTCAAATGGAGAAGGTTTAAAAAACTGTGGAAAAGAAGGAAACTCACCCTTTTATTTTATGAGGGATGAGAGAAAAGGATTACCTTTCTGAATTCAGCTTTCCACACAGAGTTTGGAGCACAGATTCAGTAATGAGATAACTCTTTGAGTCTCTTCTTGCAAGAACTGATGATTGTCTAGATGTTCCATGTATGACCTTTGTTGATACTTTGAATGTATGGTCATTATTAAGTTCCTCTTCCTAGTAAAAGAAAATAGAAATTTTGATAAAGAGAACTTTGTGTTATTTTGATTAATAGAATGTTTAACTTTTTTGTTGCTTTATATAAACTCTCCTCCTGCTCTCAACCTATTTATTTATTTATTTATTTATTATTGGCTGCATTGGGTCTTTGTTGTTGCGTGCAGGCTTTCTCTAGTTGCAGCGAGCAGGGGCTGCTCTTCATTGTGGTGCGCAGGCTTCTCATTGCAGTGGTTTCTCTTGTTGCGGAGCAAAGGCTCTAGGCGCATGGGCTTCAGTAGCTGCATCACGCAGGCTCAGTAGTTGTGGCTTGCAGGCTCTATTTCACAGGCTCAGTAGCTTTGGTGCACGGGTTTAGTTGCTCTGCAGTATGTGGGATCTTCCCAGACCAGGGCTGCTTTCAACCTTATATATTTTTAAAGCACCTTACTTCCTTAGAATTCATAGTACCTACTGTCTCCTAATTGTGCCATTCTGAATGAAAACTGGTTGTCATAAAACCACAGAAGACAGTGAGCCATGGCGTTTCATATGTGCCTGTCTCCCCTAACATATCTCTTCATGGAAGAGCTTTTACATAACTGAGGGCTTCGAGTGAGGGTAGTGGAAAGAGAAAGGGGACTTGGGGTGAGCTTTCATGTCCTTCTTTGTCTTTTTGTCCTTAAATATGTTTCCCACCTTCCCCAGCTTTGCCCTGTGTCGCAGGGGTACTGACCTGAGAAATCACATTAATGAGGCTCCTTTGCTAACTGGCTTCCAGCTGGGTTTAGCCGGTGGGAGATACTGGAAGGAGATAGGATGTGAGAGAAAGTGAGAAGCCAGGGCATGCCTCCTCTCCCATGCCTTGATGGCTCCCGGAGCAGCAGTTGCTTCTGCTACATGGCTCCTGCATCCTCTAGGCAGATGCACTGTGGTTCTAGCTTCCTGGGTGGCCCTTATTCCAGGCTTTGATGCCTCATCGTTTTCCTTTGTCTTTCCAGCCCTAGGAATGGTTTCAGCATCCTGAAGCTGCTCACCTCTGGGTCACCTCACTTTTCTCTGCTTGCTCTTTCAGTTCCTCTAACACCTTTGATACTAGGGCATCTCCTCTTATTTCCCAAGTTGCTGTTACAAATATTAAGCCCACTTCCCTTTATATGCTCCCACCTCTACTATCTTTATTGAATCAAAAGGAGTTTGCAATCCTAGCAGAGGGAGAGGAAAAGGAAGAGACCCAAACTGATATGGATACATAAAAGTTTTAAGGAAAAGGTAAAACTAACAGTTAACCAGCACTACACATACACACACAGAGTTGAAAAAATAGCTCCTTAATCTTCTCTGCATAACTAGTCTTTCCTGACCTCTGCTTTCTTTTAAGTCAGAAGCTCAGATAGATGGATTCGGAATAGTTTGAGTATCGCCATTTATCCATCTAGGTCCCTCAGTCCATTGGTAAGTTAATTCCTCTCTCTGGCTACCAAAAGATAGAAGGAAGATCCAGTGTTGATAGTGACTCTGGCCCTGGTTGTAATAGGAGGTTAATGAAGCCCAAGGACCTGTGCTTGGAGAGCCTGAGTCTCCCACTGAGAGTTAATTTTGTTTGCCCATTTTCTAACGGTCTTTGTGGTCATTAGGCTTACTGCTGTTTGGTACTCAATGCATTTTCTTTTTACTTTTGGCTTTTGTTATACAGGTTCAGGGCTGAAAGCATCTAGTTCTTAAAACTACTGAGTGATTTTCTACCGGTCACAGTATGTGGGAGGTAGGCACTCTACAAAGCTAAATGTCATTTGGCACAAATTATACTTGGTAATTTATAACCAATCTAACTATTCTTTCTTGATGAGCACATCCTCTGTGTGTGTGTGTGTGTGTGTACATGTATGTATGTACTGAGAATGATAGTCAAGTCTGGCGTTTTAAATTAGACTTTCATTCTCTATTAATGGGCAATTATTGATCTGAAATTCATAACCATCCTTATGATATAAAATAAGCATAATTATTATAATTCAAATTAGAAAACCAAGAACATGTTGTATTCTGGACCACATGTTTCTATCTCTATGGTGACTGTATTTCCCAAACCAAGATCTAGGACATGTGTTATGGTAAAGAACTTCCTTTAAAAATGTTGTTAACTCTTACTTATATGATCATTCTTCTAAGAGTATAAACATTCAATCCTGTTTTATGCATATTTCATAATTTTTAAAAAGAATAAAACTTTCATAAATAAAAATTAGTCTAGAAAGTCCACAGCATTGACTCATACTATGTCTTTTCCCCATTCCTCCAAGGAATGATTCTATCTGTTGGCCTTGTTTAATCTGTAGATGGACTAGGCAGGAATAGAACGGTCACTGGTCCATTCAGGAAGCAATAAAATTCTTTGCTTAATAACACTGGGTTATTAGGCATTTAAGAATCTAACTTTATATGCAATTAAACTGGAGGGTGGAGATTGGATCCTGTAAAATATCCCTTGTTGTGAGCTGCACTAATATGCTCCCAAAGTTAAAAAGAGAAAGAAGTCACAGTACATAGTCTTCCCCCTATGGAAGAGATATAAACTAGCTTTTCCCAACACCGGATTAAAATCAGTCTAGTAAAAATAAGGCAAGTCTAATCCATATCTTTTGTGCAAATAAGTTTTCCGGCTGAGTAAAAATTGAAAGAGGCACTTCCTGGATAGGACATGAAGGCCGTTGAGAAAGGAGTCACTGGCCAGGGGATCCCCAAGATGTAATGACCCATTTGAGAACAGTGTGAGTCTAAATGGGACGTGTCTTGTAAGTGCCTTCTGCACCTTCATCCGGGATGTTTGCTTAAGAAAGAACCAGATATCAGGGGTCAGAAGAAGACAAGTATCAAAAGTCATCGGGAGGTTTGAGGAACTCTCCTTCAGGAATGAAACTCGAAGGCAGTTCTCCATGGTTCCTCAATCCCAGCTAGAAAGAAAAACAGAAAATATACATCAAGAACTTCGACCCTGAGTAGCGGTGTGACTTCTTAAACCTCCTGTAGTTTCTCCAGGTCTATTACTTATTAATCTGCTCTTTTGATATAAATAAAAGCAAACCCCTTAAAAGGAAATCCTCCTTCTTTTTTTTCTAGGACAGTAGGAAAGAGAATTTGGGGAGACTACACCTAACTTGGTATCCTAGTTTGGGTGTAGAAGAATTCTAAGGATAAGAAAGGAAAGAAAGATGGTAAATCCTTGGTATCTGAGGATACCAAGGATAATCTAAGAAGGGAAGTTACAGGCTCAGGACACAGCAAAGAAAAGAGCCCAGGAGTTGAACATTGGGAAGTGAGTGCTTTTCCTCACGCAGGGGTCTCATCAGTAGCCCCTCTGAGCTCACTTTCCAAGCTCCCTGATTCCACATATGCAGCAATGGCAACACAGCCTATAGGAAAAAAATGTTTTGAATTAGCAATTTGGTTATTAGGTCATTCAACCCTATTTTCTAATGCACCTCCCCTGCCCCATTACAATCCCATTAAGAGCATAAACTGCCCCGTTCTTTTCCTTTACAACTCTGGGCCGTCTATAACTGTGGTACCCACATACTTTTCATAAATATAGAAACGATACTTCTCATTCTACCCTTACAGCTCAACACCATTTCCAAAAGTAATGGACAAAAGAGTGTCCCAAAGGACAAGGGAATGGGATTCTAGCAAGATGGATTGGGATAGCAAATGCTTGGTACATTTTTTAAAAAGGGATTTCTCTCTCAGAACTGAAAGTAACTTCCCAAGAGCTGGAGACACACTTTGCTCAGATGGAGAACTCCTGCTAGCTCTAATTTGCATTCAAGGCCCTGGTCTCAGCTTGAAATTCTTTCATATTAGAGTCTTCAATACAGAGTCATTTTCAAAGAGAGGATTATTTTTCTTTTTTTATCCCAACATTAATATGAAATTTTTCAGACATACAACAAACAGAAACATTTTAGAGTGAACACTCATTTACTCACCATCTGGACTATACCATTAATATTTTACTGTGCTTGCTCTGTCACATACCTATCCATCCATGCACCCTTCTAGCCATCAATAAACCCACTGCTTTATGCATTTCATAATGCAGACATTAAAACATCTCCCCCCCCAAATACTTCAGCATGTATAGCATTAGCTAAAATTTAATATTTGTTTACAGATTTTAATTGTAAAATTTGCACATGATAAAATGTACAAAGCTTAAGTGTATATCTACTGAGTTTTTTAATCTGCTGCGTTTTAACAAATGTATATAGCTATGTGATCCTAATCCCTATTAAGATATAATATTCTATATTATATTCAAATCTGCCCAGCATTATCATTATCCCAGAGCGTTCCCTCATGTCCTCGCCAACCAATCGCTACCCACTAGTCTCCCCCAGAGTCATCAACTCTTCTGATTTTTTTTTCTTAGATAAAAGTATTTTTCATGCTTGCCAAAGAGTCATGCAAGTTCTGGTTTTAGTGATGAACTTTTGTGGCCAAACTTTAGGGACATTTGGCTTCAACACAAGAGAAACGTAACATTTCTAAATGACTGATTATTGTAGATAAATGAGTAAAAGGAGACTCATTCTAGTGCATAAGTCATCTTCACCTCCTGCCCATTCATATCTAATAGCCTGGATAAGAAATAAAGTACACGTTGTCCCTGCTTGACAAGTCAGCAATTTCACTTGTCTCATAATGAAGGGTCGGGGAAGAAGGTCTTCAGTTTTTGAATATGGTCCTCAGGTGATTACAGGTCCCAGAATACAGAACAAAAGAGAACAGATTTTGATACTACCAATGAGCTCTTTTGGCCTAGTCACTCATACTCACTTCTTAAAGAGTGTCCTAGAAAAAAAATGTAAATACAAGAACTACATCTTGCCAGATGGCTAACCCCTCCTGGGTGGAAGTTAAGAACCAGGAAAGATGCGTTTCTTCTTCCAGGCTGGGCAGGAAGTTGCTGTTGCCCTGTGCTCAGTAATGGTTCCCTGATGGTTTGAGAGTGAATTCTCCTCCTAAAATGGCAACTGCCTAAAGGAAGTAGCTTTCTGGCCCATTGTTTTGTAAATTAAATGGAAAGTTTCTGACCTCTGTAGCATCTTTACACCCACTGCATGGTCTTTTCTCTATTTGCTAATACTCCTCTTCTTTATCCTATTGCATCACTTTCTAGTTTCTCTTTCCCAAGTCCTTCCACACACACTCCTACCCCCATGTCTCCTTTCCCTCACATTATTGCAAGTTTTACACACAGCATTGAACTTGCTGCTTCTTCATGTAAATCCCCACCCCTCCCATTCTCCCTATCTCTCCAGTCACCCCTCTTCACTTATTATGCTCTTTGTTTCCCTTTCCTGCTGCTTAATGATTTTTCCTGCTGATAAGCTGTGCTCAAAAGACTGAGAGGCCAGAAGCACTTAAGACCGTTCACTGGGCTCATTGCTCATCGTGTGTTCCAGAGCAGATGGAACAAGGACTCCAGTCATACTCATCACAGGGCAGCTCTGCCATGATGTGCAAATCATATCACCTCCCATCAGCTTCTTGGTTAATGAACCTATATGTTTCCCGTTTTTATTTCCTTTCTTTTGAAGTTGGAGTTTGATACTTTGGAAAATATTTTTGTGTCGGAAACTAAAAGCAACAGAAAAAGCAGAAGCAAATGTTTATTTGCTTTACACGCCAGAATCAAGTTTCTTCATTGTGATTCATGCTGGGAGAGTGGAATAATAATAATTATTGACATTTGTTATAACATCCTTCTTTGTAAATGCAATCTTGTGCATTGGCCCATTTGAGTCTAATAGCGACCCTCACCATTATTTCCATGATTCTCACTCTTAGTAAAAAACGGCTGCAGGTGTTAGTGAGGGAGTGCTTCAGAACAGCTATACATCGTTGAAACAGAAGCTCACCACGAGAATACCTCCTTTTTTTTTTTTTTTTTTTTTTCCTAATGCAAAATTTGCCTTGTTCTTTCTCCACTGGATTTTCCTCCTCGGGATCAGCAGTTAAAATATAAAGCTTTCTAGGAGGCTAGAATGTTTTTTAAATACCGTAAAGCGGTCAGGAAGTTGCTACTACGGTAATTCATCAGGCACCAATACATCATATGCTGGGATGTTCAGCCACATCAGCGACCGTCATGAATATACAGGCATTCCACTCTTGACCCTGAATGTGCGCTCCTAGAAAAATTGTATGTTGATCAAATTACAGCACGTGAAATCATATTGTAAAACACACCAGGGTAATTTGCTATTTAAAGAAATCCTGTTGTTTACCTTTGTTTAAAGAATTCTTCTATGACGCAGCTAATCCATATTTTATTTGTAAATTTAGGACTTTAGGTATAAGTTTGCATAACGTGAAGGGCACATCAATTTTAACGGACTTAAGTAGATGGTGATCTGAGACACATTTTTCTAAACCACCCCGGGGATCCCAGCAAATGTTCAGTGAAACAAAGGGACAAATTAGTCCCTCTGGAGCAATAGAACTCTGCCATTATTCTTAATATCAGTTGATATGAGAATAGGCGGCCCTTTCCGCTCTCCCACAGTGGGTTCACCTTTCCCAGTAATTGTTTCCTCAGAGTAAACTTGAGCTTTATATTTGTGGAAAGCACAAGGAATTCTTTTCTAACAAACCACACGAGCATCAGATACCCTTGAACTAAGCATACAAGGGTACACAAGTGCTTTCCCTGCATTTCCGGAGACGAGCTTCAAAATGTTACCTCTAGTCTCTGAATGCTCCTTAAGCAGGATTTGCCTTTTCTCATTTGTGACCTTGGACTCAACTCTAAATTCCCTCAATCCTTTGCTCCCATCTTCAGTTTGTGGACAAACAACTGCCATGTCCTAGGATTATTTATTTCCTCTCTGTTTTCATCAACTTGTGCCATATCCCACTTTCATTGAAGAATTTTCTATCTAAATACAAGTAAACATTCACCATCCTTGCTGAGAAAGGTATTAATAAAATGCTCACTGCTGAGGAAAGTGTAGGGTAAAGCAAAATTGTGTTATAGGGGTTATCCCATCTCCAGTGTGGGTGAGTGGCCTTCCCAAGGATCCAACCTCAACCTCAAGAACTTTAGAGCCACTGTTTTGTTTTTGTTTTTGTTTTTTTTTGCGGTACGCAGGCCTCACATTGTTGTGGCCTCTCCCGTTGCGGAGCACAGGCTCTGGACGCGCAGGCTCAGCGGCCATGGTTCACTGGCCCAGCCGCTCTGCAGCATGGAGCCACTGTTCTTAAAGAAGGGAGGAACTCACTGATGATCCACAGTTGTGTACAGAAAAAACTGAGGACGGAGTAAATTTGTCTCAGCTACCAGGATCCTTTGGAGCTATGCTATCTGATTCCTATGGAAAAATAGATCAAGACAAGAGACCCTAAGTGTCCAGCTATTAGGAGATTTTGTTGGCTACGTTGAATTGTACCCCAAGCCGTGAGAGTTAAGTATTACCTTAGTCCATGCCCAGGGAAGACTTCCATGAAGATTTTATAAATTCCCAGCTTGCAGTAACTTCACAAGTTTGCTCCCAATTTCTCCCCTATCAAATGCAACCACCCAGGAGAAGATAAGGAAATTCTATAAAAGAGAGACAAATTTATGAACTTGGTGTACAAATGCTGCACTTTTTACCTTTTTTCCTAGGAGGTCTCTCATCCTATCTTGTTCTGTGACCTCAACCCACCCTTTGTAGCTAGACCATGGCCAAAATCCTTCGCTCCCCATGCCACACTTCTAAAATCCTAAATTCTAGACTTGAGGAAATATATAGGGAAAGACATTCTTCACCTGTTCCACAGATACCTTTATGTGGGAAGGGTGTGGTTTATAACTGGATTAGAGATCTTGTTTGTTTTAATAGTAAGATTATAACTCAGCTCAGAGGGAAAAGAAAAAAGGTACCGCATCACGCAGATGCTGTTCTTAAGGTAATGTCAGCTCCCTGACAGCAATTTGGAGTCAGGGAGCATGCAAAGCTTAAAGGTCTTCAGACCTGAGTTTATTGCTTAAATTCCTTTAATATTAAACTTCCATATGGTTAATATTAATCCTCAAATTATATCTCCACAATTCTCAATATAGGAACTTGGAGGCTGCTACAATATTATATGAAGAGGATGGAGTTATAAGTTAATTTTTTCTTTATACATCTCTATTTTTTAAATTTCCACAAGTAGGTAGCATATGCTACCTATGTAATTATATATATATTTACCTACATCTAAATACTTATATTATTATACTTATATTTATAAATAAATATAGGTAGCATGTGCTACCTATACACCTATTTTTTAAAAATTAAAAATTGTGAGAGGAAAAAGTGGTTCTCTATTACATATCAAAATCTAAATTTCCTCCTCATTGTATCTCATCATATACACTTCTCTTTATGTATCACTATTGTATTTCTGCCTCAACAAAGCACTTGCTGCCCTCTGCCTGCCCCATCTCTCCCCCTCCTTAATATATAATACTTATTCCTATCTCCTTTAAGCCACCCACATTCCACAGCTGAATCTCAAAATTCACCTTCTTCAATCAATCTTCCTTTATCAGCCCCATCCAAAATTCACTTTGCCAAAGTTCTGAACTCTGCACTCACATATACTTCCCCATATGTTGCTTTTTTTTTTTTTTTTTTTTTTCGGTACGCGGGCCTCTCACCGTTGTGGCCTCTCCCGTTGCGGAGCACAGGCTCCGAACGCACAGGCTCAGCAGCCATGGCTCACGGGCCCAGCCGCTCCGCGGCATGTGGGATCCTCCCGGACCGGGGCAGGAACCCGTGTCCCCTGCATCGGCAGGCGGACTCTCAACCACTGCGCCACCAGGGAAGCCCTATTTGTCTTTTTTAAGAACTAAATTAGGTCTCATTTCCTGAATACACACCCCAAGGAGATATCCCCACATTAGCTACTACCCACTTCCCAGTGCAAAAGTTGCAGCGAGCGGGGGCCACACTTCATCGCAGTGCACGGGCCTCTCACTGTCGTGGCCTCTCTTGTTGCGGAGCACAGGCTCCAGACGCGCAGGCTCAGTAGTTGTGGCTCACGGGCCTAGTTGCTCCGCGGCATGTGGGATCCTCCCAGACCAGGGCTCGAACCCGTGTCCCCTGCACCGGCAGGCGGACCCCCAACCACTGCGCCACCAGGGAAGCCCAATGTTGCTTTTTTGATATAAAGATTTCATTAAGGTATAATGCACAAATAGACAAGTACAGAAATCCTAAGTGTACAGCTAGATGAGACTTCACAAAGTGAAACCCAGGTCAAGAAAGAGAGCAGCATCAGCAAAGCCAGAAGCTCTCATCATACTCCATTCCACTTACTTTCCTGCCATCCCCACCAGGGGAAATCACTGTCTTGGATTTCAGCACCATAGATTATTTGCACCTGTACAGTGTATACTCTTTTATGTCTGGCTTCTTTCACCCAGCTTTATAATTTTAAGATTAATTCATGTCGTTCCATATGGCAATACTTTGTTCATTTTCATTGCTCTATAGTATTTCATTGAATAATGATTCCTATCCATTTGACGTTTGATGAACATTTGGTTTACTTCAGTTTGGGGCTATTAGGAATAGTGCTGACATTAGTGCTCTTATACATGTCTTTTGGAAAACAAAAGAACACTTTTTCTTTTAAGTATATCTAGGAGTTGACTTGCCGGGTCATATAGGTACATATGCTCAGCTTTAATAGATAATTCCAAGTAATCTTCCAAACGTGCTATGCTGCTTTTTATATTCTCACGAGCTGGAGTTCCCCACTGGTCAGCCGCGATTAGGCAGTCAGTGTTGACACCCAGCCTAGTGGACAGCCATGTCACACCTGACTCCCGTGCGTGGTCTCTGGGGGGCACCACCCACTCACGTCTCTGTGAGCACACATGTGAGAATATCTTCAGGGTATATAACTCCCACATCTAAGGGCCAGCATAGCTTACTTCATCTCATCAACCCCTGCTCATGAAAAGGCACCTCATTTTTGTCCATGTGATGTACTTGTAATCAGCCATCAACCTCTTGAGAGGAGGAATTTTATACTATTGAAGTTTTTAGAGTTTCTCCTCAACTCATCCACCCCACTTTCCACCTGCCTTGAAGAACAAAGCTTTAGACGTTTGTAATATATTAACACCTGACTATGGACTTCTACTTCGGGCATTGGTGGGTCCCCTACCTTTCTAGCAGCCCATTTTCCCTTTTCCTGCTATGGAGGCAACGTGTTTATTCTGCCTCTCTCCTCCCTTTCTCTTCTCCACAAGGAGAGACAACAATTATGGATACAGATAGGCTGTATTGGTTAAATGTCTTACGCTAGGGGGCCTCTTCATCTTTACCTGGCCTCGTAAGTTCTATTGATACGAATAGCCATTAGGTGTTTCTATGGAGTATACAGACCTCTATATTTTATAAGGAAAAGCTAAATTGTATTGTCCTTAAAAATGCATTTTTTCTTTCCTTCATTTTAGTCTTCAAACAAAGTAGAACAGAAAGTCCTGTTTGATGAAATGATACTCTATTATGTGGTTACAGTAAGTGCATGTAATGGACAATATTTATATTCCCTACATTCTTCACATGCCTCATGTAATGAGCATCTTACTGTTAAAATTCTCACTGGTAAAATTCACAGTAGGGTAACCACTTCCCTTATATATATCAGGACAAGCACGACTGAGAGGCTTTTGCATTCTATCTTGCTTGAAGTAATTCTTATTTACCAAATAAATAGAAAGATTCTCTCCAAAGTAATACATTTTCTAGAGATTACATAATGCTTAAGGGAATAAACTGATTTGCCATTCTAATATTTTTCTTCCTTCCTAGGAGAACATATTGGAATGTGGAATTCATTTTAGTCAGAGAAAGGGCAGCCTTTCATACTTCAGACTGTGCTGGTCGCTTGTGCTGTGACTCTGGGCAAGCTCCTTAACCCTTCTGTATCTCAGTGTTCTCCCAGTGCACAAATGGGCATGTTATTCATCCTACTCTATTTCACAAAGTGTTGGAAGGATTACAAACATTGCCGGAATGAATGTTTTTATGCACATTTATTCACATAATAAATATTTATTGAGCACTTAACCATGGACCAGGTATTGTCCTAGGTCCTAAGGGCACTGTAGTGGAAAGAAAAAAGCCTGCTTTTAGTTATGAACTTACATCCCGTAAATAAGTAAATAAATTAAATGTATACTATGTTAATGATAAGTGCTAAGGTGAAAAAAATTAGGGTGGAAAAGGGGATGGAGAATAGGGGAGCCAGGAAGACCTCAATGAGAAGTTGATATTCAAGTAAAAACTAGAAGGAAATGAAGAAGGAGCTATGGAAATACCTTGAGGAAGAGCAATTCAGGCAGAGGACACAGCAAGTGCAAAGGCCCTGAGCTAGGAATGCGGCCAGTGTGTTTTAGGAACAAGGAGACCAGCACAGAGGAAGCAGACAGAATGAGAGGAAAAATAGTAGAAAACAGCATCAGAGAGATAATCAGGGGCAGACCACAGAGGCCACGTCTCCATAAGCGCAGGTGTGAGGGTTTCTTCAGGGTATATAACCCGGGAGTGGTATTGCTGGGTTGTAAGGTAAGATGAACATCTGCGGTTTTGCCAGATATTGCCAAATTGCTCCCAAGTGCACAATTTTACACTTGCATGAGCTGTTATTTGAGTTCCTGTTGTTCTACATCTTTCCAGTTCTTGTTATTTTCAGTCTTTTAAATCTTTGGTCATTTGACAGGTATGAAAAGCTATCTATTGCAGTTTCAGGGGGTATTTCCTTAACTACTAATGAGTTTGAAGGTCTTTTCATTATATTGGTCATTCCAGATTTCTCCTTTTGTAAATTTTGTTCACATTTTAATTTTCTATTATGCTGTTTGCTTTTTCCTATTCACATGGAACTTTTTTATCTGTTCTTAGTATTAATTCTTGTCAGTTAAATACACTGCTGCTCTATTCTCCATGCCCGTGGCTTCTCTACTTTGTTCTCATGGTGTGTATTAATGCATAGCAGTGTTCAATTTTAATGTACTCAAATTTGCCAATCTTTTCCTTTATGGTTTATGTTTTTGTCTTCTTTAAGAAATCCTTTCCTACACGCAAGACATTTGTTACCTCTGTAGTTTCTCCTAATGATCTAAAATTTCAGTTTTTACATTTGAGAACTGTGTCTTCCTGGAAATGGTGTGAGGTAGAGATCTTTTTTCTTTTGCCACATGGCTCACCAAGTCCCAGTCCCACTTTCCTCTTTAGATGAAATGACAACTTTATAATTTATTAAGTTTCCACATGTGTGTGAGTAACTTTCCGAATTCTTTAACCTTTCCATTGGTCAATTTTTCTTTCTTTACAACAGTACCATATTATCTTAGTTGCTACAGCTTTATAATAAATCTTGGGCAAGTGAACAATTTTCCCCATCTTGTTTTTCAAAATTGTCTTGGATATCCTTGACCCTTTGTTCTCTCGTGAAAATTTTTAATTATTTTGTCAGGTTCTATAGGAAAATCTCTTAGGATTTTTATTGGAATTGCATTGAATTTAAGGGTATCGATGTCTTTATGATATTGAGTCTACTTACTACAAATGTGGCATATCTTTTCATTTACTTAGGTATTTTTTAATGTCATTCATTAAAATTTTGTAATTTTTACCATATACTTCATGTACATCTTTTGTTGGATTTATTCTTAGGAGCCATTTTTGCTGATGACTGTAAGTGGTGCTTCTTTTTATATTTTTGTATTTTGTCACTGTTTGTTCCTGGTGAATAAGGAGTGCAATTTTGTTACATTGATCTAATATCCAGTGAGCCTGCTGGACTCTCTTATTAATCCTAATAATTTTACTATAGGTGCTCTTGGGTTTTCTATATACAGAATCATATTTCCTGAGAATAAGAACAATTTTATTTCTTCCCTTGTAACTCCTGTACATTTTATTTCTTTATCTCATTTTACTCCATTGACTAGGCCTTCAGGATAATCTTGAAGCAGAGATGAGGGTATTTTTGTTCCATTCCTAATTTTAAAAAGAATGATTCTAACAATTTACCATTATATATTTACTATGGAGGCTTTTTTTGGGGGGGTGGGGTGGGGTCGTATGCGGGCCTCTCACTGTTGTGGCCTCTCCCGTTGCGGAGCACAGGCTCCGGACGCGCAGGCTCAGCGGCCATGGCTCACGGGCCCAGCCGCTCCGCGGCATGTGGGATCTTCCCGGACCGGGGCATGAACCCGTGTCCCCTGCATCGGCAGGCAGACTCTCAACCACTGCGCCACCAGGGAAGCCCTATGGAGGCTTTTTATTTGATGGCTTTCATAAGCTTAATGAAATTCCTTTCTAGTCTTAGTTCACTAAATATCTTTATCATGAATGGATACTGAATTTTATCAAATGCCTCTTCTGCATTTATTGAGATGATCATATGATTTTACTTCCTAAATTTGATAAGGTAAGTTTTATTGGTGAATTTTTTCATTGCCATGATGCTCTTTCTAATCAATTGCCAGAATTGGTTTTTTAATATTTTATGGTTAGTTTTCTTTTTAATATTCCATATTGTTTAAGGGGGAAAATGTGTTTTTTAATTGGTGGGTGCAAGTCTATGTATGTGTGTGTGTATGTCCAATAGATCAAGGCTATTAATTATGTTGTTAAATTGTTCTATATCCTTGCCAAATTTTTGTCTGCCTCATCTGTCAATTACTGAGAGTAATATATTCAGATCTCCCTCAACAATGATGGATTTGTCAATTTCTCCTTGTAAGTATGTAAATTTCATCTGTGACTATTTTATTAGGCATAATGAGTTAGAAATGTTACATCTTTCTAGTGGAGTGAGCTTTTGTCCTTATGTTTTGATCCTCTTAGCTCTGATAAGGCTTTTTGCCTTAAAAACTGTTTTATCTAATATTAATTCAGCAGCAAAAGCTCCTTTTTGGTTAGAATTTACCCTGTGTATTCTCTTGCATCTTTTTCCTTTCAACTTTCCTGTGTCCTGGTGTTTTAGCTGTGTCCCTCAAAAGCAGACTCTGGGTGGATTTCTTATAAACCAATCTGACCAATTGTCTTTTCATTAGCAAGTTTAGACTCCATAGATTCATTGTAGTTTTCATCAAATTTGAGTTCTATCATACACTTTGTGCTAGTTTTCCTGAAATTTTCTGTGCTTTGACCCCCTTCTCTCCTTACTATTTAGATTGAATTGTCTTAATCCTATTTTTCCTTCTTTCCTCAGAGTGTTCACTTTAAAAGTCCAAATTAATCAATAATTTTACACTCCTAACAATGATAAATTTTGATCATCCTCCTTCCTCAATGTGTTATTGATTTTTAGTATTTGCCACCATTTTTCTCCACCACAAACCAGTCATTAATATCCTTTTGTTATTGTTTTATACAATCAGTATTTACATATATTTAACTACATGTTTTCCAATTACTGTATCCATTAGTCCTTCCTATACCTCTATTTGTTCTTCCAGGTTCAATTTCATTTTGCAGAGAGCTCATTCTTTGGAAGTTCATTTAGTGATTGCCTCTCAGATATTTATTTTTACGATAAAGTGATTATTTTTCTTAAATGATAGGCTGACAGATATTTTCTCTTAGCACTCCGAGCTGTCTTCTGGCCGCTATGTTTACTGTAGAGAATTCTGCTATCGCTCTAATTGCTATTCCTTTGACATAATCCATCTTTTCTCCCTGTTGCTTTTATCTTTTCTTTTGTCTTTTATATTCTGCGGGCGCGCTTTGATGTGTCTACATGTGGATTCATCATGATTTATCTGCTTGGGACTTGTTGCAGTTCCTGATTTTGAGTGTCCAATTTGCTTATCAGTTCTGTAAAACTGTCAGTCAGTATCTTTTTTAATGCTAATTCCCCCCCCCCGGCCCCCCCCCCCCCGCCCCGTTCTCTTTATTTTTTCCATCTGGTACTCCAGGCAGACACTTTGTCAACTCCTTTTTCTTGAAGACGATTTCTTAGTCTAGCCTTTCATTGAAGTGTGACCCTTCCGTGATCCTGGCTTTATGGAAGGGCTCAGTTTCAACTCCTAATTTTGGGTGGGCCCAAGGCTTTGCCTCCTTTTCCCTACCTACCCCCACCTTCTTGCATACATCTGTTGAAATACATACTGTCATTGACAAACATAAGCACATACCCCGAGCGCAGCGCAGCTTCCTCTAACCATTTACCGTTTTGTTTGCTTTTGCCCCTGAGATTTTCCTTGGGTTCATATGACCTCAGGTACACATTTGAGAAGATATTTCTTTCATTTAACAGCATGTCTATGTGCTTTGTGGCTGAAAGGTACACATATAAAATCTAGACTGCGGTATCACCCAAAACAGAGCTCTAGTTTTTAATTATAGTTTTAAAGTTTCTCAGCCCTTTCCATTGTCTTGGTCACATGATTAAATAGCACAATTTTCATTATTCTAAAGCACTTTTCAGGTATTACAAAATGTCCTAAAGTTTGCTTTTTCCTACCACCAGCTAAGGATTCATTGCCAAACTCCTTCCCTCAACCAAAGAGCAGGGCGAAAAAAGGCAAACTATCAGGCAAAGGATGAAGGGATGAAGTGTGAGACCTGGAGGATTACCCTCTGCTCCTTCTCTTGGCCAGTTGCTGAAGTTCATCCTAAGTTTTGAATGCCATTCATTTTGTCAAATAATTCCACTAACATTTCTGAGCACCCAAATTTATTGTGCTCAATTTGCCGACAGGTCACCCATCTCATAGTGTGAATATCATAAAATTCCAGTGAAAAGATGCTACTTATTCTAAGGAACTAGAAAGAGTACAACTCTCCGAGCCTTCACATTATTGACAATTCCTTTGCATGTATATAAATGAACAGTAGAATTGGAATGAGGCAACTGTATCACAGATTTCTCTTGGACTACCTATCCACACCATTATGGAAAATAATGAGGTGATTTGTCCTCATGTGTTCTCAGTCAGAGCTGCAGGTCTATTCAGTGGGAGGTACCACTTTTTGAACAGACTCTTTCACTGTTCTACCTTGAAGGCAGCTAGAAGGGAGACCAGATCTCATCCCCTTGCAGGCGATTACTGCATTAGCTGTCCTTCACTGTGAAGGACCAGAGGAACAGAAAAATTCTCCACAGAAGATCCTGGATTTTCCCAATAACAGTTAAAATTTTGCAAAAAAGACACCAGTAAGTACTGATCATTTGAGAAAGAGGTGTGTGAGACAAAATATTTAAGGAACTTTTCATATGGATAATAAAACAACAACAAAAAAGTTTACCCAATATCTAGAGCAGTGCTTCTCAATATTTAATGAGCATATGAATCACCAAGGGTTCTTGTTAAAATGAACGTTCTGGGCTTCCCTGGTGGCACAGTGGTTGAGAGTCCGCCTGCCGAAGCAGGGGACACGGGTTTGTGCCCCGGTCCGGGAAGATCCCACATGCCATGGAGCAACTAAGCCCGTGTGCCACAACTACTGAGCCTGCGTGCCACAACTACTGAAGCTCATGAGCCTAGAGCCTGTGCTCTGCAACAAGAGAAGCCACTGCAATGAGAAGCCCACGCACTGCAACGAAGAGTAGCCCCCGCTCGCTGCAACTAGAGAAAAGCCCTCGCGCAGCAATGAAGACCCAACGCGGCCAAAAATAAATAAATAAATAAAATTAAAAAAAAAAAGAGAGACACGGACCTACGTGACTGAGGCAAATGGGTTATATTTGGATTATCTAGATCTGGGCTATTTATATTGAATACAGTAGCCACCAGCCACAAGTGGTGATTGAGCACTTGAAATATGGCTAATCCAAGTTGAGATGTGCTATAACTATAAAATATACACTGAGTTTTGATGACTTAGTAACAAAAAGGATATAAAATAAGTCATTTTTAAAATTTTGATTACATGTTGAAGTAATGCTTTGAACATACTGGGTTAACTAAAATATATTCCTAAAATTAATTTTTTTTTGCTTTGTTTAATGTGACCACTAGAACATTTTAAATTTGATATGTGGCTCATATCTGTGGCTCACAGTGCTTCTGTACTTGTTTCCTACTGCTGCTGTACCAAATTATCACAAATGTAGTGGCTTAAAACAAAACAAATTTACCATTTTTCAGTTCTGAAGGTCAGAAGTCCTAGAGTCAAGGTGTAAGCGGGGATCTAAGAAAGACTTCGTTTCCTTGCCTTCCTTCTGAAGGTCACCAGCATTCCTTGGCTTGTGGTCCCTGACTCCATCTTCAAAACCAGCAGCATAGTATCTTCAAATCTCTTTCTCTCTCTCTCTACCTCCCTTTCCCCCTCCCCTCTCTTTCTCACATACACGTTTCTGCTTCTGTCATCACATCTCCTCTCATTCTGATTCTCCTACCTCCTTCCTATAAGGACCTTTGTGATGACAGTGAGCCCACCTGGATAATCCAGGATAATCTCCCTCTCAAGCTCCTTAGTTTCATCACATTTGCAATGGGACTTCTTTTGCCAAGTAAAATATTCACAGATTCCAGGGATTAGGATGGGGAAAGATCATTTTGTCTACCACAATTCCCAATGAATAGCACTGATCTAGGTAATCCATTAGTTTTGAATTAAACAGTAGCCAGTTGTATACCTTAGTCACTATGCAGATGAAGTCAGGAATAAAAAATGAGGGATTTAATCACTTTGTTATCACAATGCCACACATCGGGTAAATAAACCCTAAATTTATTTTGGCGTGGAGTACTTCTGATTTTTGCATAGATTCAATGTCATACAAACAGGTTCTATGGTTGGAAATATTGGCAAAAAATACAGATTCCTGGATTCTCGTTTTAATTCAAGAGATTTCTGTGGCCCTTATTTAATTCTGCCTATTAATTGACAGATGAAGATTGATGAATATAAAGGACAAACTCTGGAGAGATGAATTAAAATCCAGTTATAGCATAATATGCTGAAAGACTTAGAGCATTTGGGGGGCTGAGTCACCTTGTAAATTATTAATAAATTTATTTTACAAGTATTTGGGGAGCACTGCTGTATGTAAGGCATCGTGGGGGACTGGAATGTGTCTGGACTCTGTGAGCTCACAATCTAGCAAGGAAATAAACCATGAATAACAATGGTCAATATCCCAAATAGGAAATAAACATCACCTGCATGGTGGTATTAATAAGGGTTTAAGGGGACGGAATTACTGCTGGTAAAAGGTCCTATTAGCTCAAAATGATAGGAGAAAATTCCTTGGAACAAGTAGAATATGGCCTGGGTCTTTAATAATGGAAATGAATCTGGATCCCTTAAACATTGATTCCAAACAATTCCATGACTCTTCTGTTCCGTTTAAGAGGCACATTTTTAAATACTGGGATTGACAGCATTGAGTTTCCTTTTTTTTTCTTTTTCTTTTTTTGTCCATTTCTTAAACATTAACCTTGGAGGTTAGATCAATGGAGGAAGTGAAGGACACAGAGAATGAGGGCAAGGGAAAAAAACGAAGAAATGGAAATTACTGCAGTATTTTTCCCCACATACTTCCTGTCTACAATACAAAATAACTTGTGCTTGGATTTGAGGAATATGGTCACAAACTAGCTAGGCAGAATGACATAAACTGGCCAATGTTCAGGATATTGAAGGCACGTGGTCTAACTTACTATACATTTCAAAACATTTAAGATTCTGCTATGGTCTAAACGTATCATTCTTGCAGCAAATTTCCATATTCATAAATTATACATAGATCCACGTTATCATCCTACCTATGTATTCATCCATCCATCTATTAAATAGCAACTTTATCCTGAGGGCTCTACCAGGATTCTAATCTGAGGAACCTGGGGAGATAGCCTGAAAATCCAAAGCCCTATTTTGTCATGGTTATGAATTAAGCCTACATAAATGCCAGGCATTTCCAAAGCCTGCACGGATGTAGGGCTTCTCGCTTTGGCTTATGCTGGAGCTCACATGACCAGACAGCAGTTTGTGCCCACTGGAGGAAGGAGCAGATGAGGACAGTGCCTGTGCTGAGCTGTGATGGTGAAGACTGACCCGTAGAGTCGGAGCTGCTTCAGACACTCCAGAATAGAATTACAACTGCTGTCTCTTTACAAGGATATTGAGATGTCTCATAAAATATTTATTGGATGAAATATAGAATGTCCCACAAATGTTATCAATTATTTTCAACAACGACAGAAAATAATAAAATAAGGCTGGAGCACAGATGCTCACTTCTATGGAAAGCATCAAAGGAAGACAGGTGAAGACAGGGCCTCAGCAGATGTACTTTTTGCCACTCTTGAGAGTAGCAGAATTGGGCCACCTTGTCAAGGAGCTCAGACAGAAGTCGAAAGTGCCCAGTGATCTCCTATGGCTTCACCAAGGGCTCAGGGTTCACTTGAACCTTCCTAAGAGATGGTTTTCTTTGCTACAATCAAAATTAGTGACAGAAAGAGTGAAAGCCAGGATTCCTTCCTAAGCACTTTCCATGTGTGATCTCTGGTACTTCTTGGAACTGTGAACTAATTCAGCATTCATCTCATGGGTAGGGTGATAGGGCACCTATCTGAAAACCTGTTTCTTTTGAGAACTTCAGCCTGCTGCTCTGAAAAGCTTGTCTTGGAATATGCCTCATGCCTCTTCATTACCTCCATTCTACAGTTCATGTCAAAAGCTAAGCAATGTTGATAGCGCTTTCTTGTAAATAAATATTAAAAATTATTTAGAGAAGACTTCTGCTTCTGGGAACATGGGGTAGATGTTCTTTTCCCTATTCCTCCCTACAAGTGCAACTACAAATCCTGGACATTATATATAAAGTAAACATAAGACACTGAAAGGAGGAGAAAAGAAGGCAGAATGGCTAGGGACTTAGGGACCCACAGTGCTGAGTTTCCTGGGTTTTCTTTTTGCCTCATATGTCCCAGACTTAGAGCTGAAGAAACCAGCCACCCAGAAACACCAGTGGGTTCAGGCCAAAAAAAAAAAAAAAAAAAAAAAAGCCTCAACAAAGGCCTGCTCTCTCTGGCCAAAAGGACAGCAAGGGGAAAGTAAGGCAGAAAACGTCTAGACAATAACCCCTCCGCTCCAGCCTGACGCTACTGAAAAAACTGTAGCCCCATGCCTGCACACGCCTGCAAAGACCCAGTGGGGCGTCTAGACTTCTGCCCTCTTAAAGCTGTAATGGGGAGCCCAAGACCCTCACCCCAACACGTTAGAGGAAGCCGAGTAAGGTGCTGGACTTTCATCCCCACCGACAGGAATTAGTGCCCCTTCCTCCACCTCGTGTTAGCAAAGGACATCACATCATGGAAAAGCTGGGACTTCCCTCTCTCGCCTCCTAGGGGATTGTTCTAACATTTATATGAAAAGGAATTCAAATATCTGAAACAATTTTGAAAAAGAAAAGTAAAGTGGGAGGAAACAGTCTACCCAGTTTCAAGACCTGTTATCTAGCTACGGTAATCAAGACTTTGTGGTATTTGCAGAGTGATAGACATATAGATCAAGGAATGTGAGCCTACAGTTATCTCAGAATGAAAGGTTTAACTTTTAAAAAATTATTTGTGCTACAGTCCACTTGTTCAGATAGGGCTCGTTTATTTTTTTTCCTTTTTGTGACCTTGTATTATATAGAAAATATTATGGAGGAGTTGAGCGGTTTTCTCCCAATACAAAATCTTCACATGTTGGAGAAATCATTATTTTACTATGTAGATTAAACTGAATTGTGAGTCATGTTTATGTAACTCTTAGCTTCATATTTTAAAATATTTTGAATATGATTTGTGAGGTCAAAATCTAGATATAAACCAAAATTGAGTCAACTATCTAGTTTTAACTTGGCTAGATTATCTAGATAATTTTGCAATATGACCAAATAAGAACAATTTGTAAATTCAGAAATGTGTTCTATTTATAGTTGTACTCTGAAAATTTATCAGGTATTAGCTTAAGTGAGACCCTGAGTCTGAACTACCTGTGTCAACAAATAATGAGACTGAGTTGGTCAGGGTTACATTGTAAAATATACATGTAATACACAACAATGCACACTCTTTTATTATTTTTAAGGGGAAAAAAAGCATACTCTCAAAATTCTTGGCCATTGTTCTTTTTTTTTAACATCTTTATTGGAGTATAATTGCTTTACAATGGTGTGTTAGTTTCTGCTTTATAACAAAGTTATGGGAACTATTTTAATTCAGGACAGCTCACTAAATGCAAATTAGCATTAATTAGTATAGTTGGTAATTGTTCTTTTCTGATACAGGGCCTATATTCCGTTTTAATCAGTAAGCACACCACCCAACTGGTTACCTCAATTTTTACTCTTAATGCAATATTTCCTTGCTATGTAAGCAATTTATTTAAAAGTCATGCATCCTCCAGCCACATTCCTACAAAACGATGTTAATTTTGACCTTCATATGTAGACTATACTAGTATCAAACATGTGTGCAGCACTTTAGGATTTAAAACCACATTCATCTAAGCTATCACATTTGTCCCTCCAACGACCCCCTAACTGGAATCATGGTGCAGATTTTCCAGGGGGTGTAAGTGACTTTCTAAAGGTTACACAACGATGAGACCCAGCAAAGACTCTAACCTACGTGTCACAGCCCCAAGTCAGCAACTTTTCCCAGTCACCAAACTGACTTCCTGTAGGTGAATATTTCAGATTCACAAAGCAGTCCCATTGATTGAATAATGCCTTCATTAGGAATTGACACTCCTCTGGCAATACCATCACAAAAGACGAAAAATTATATTTTAAAAGCAGTGATCCACTATTTCTTTTGATGAGTACAATATCAGCTAAACATTATGGACATGCATTTATTTGAAACATGGGCTTAGCTGAAATGGATACTATATAGGTGCTTTGATTTCAACTGGCAAAGGGGAACAATCTCTGAACCCAAAACATAACAAAAGCAGAGAAAAATGAAGAGAAACGTGTACCTGAATATGAGACACTGCTTTATAATTTATCTCTCCCTGAGGCCTGATATTCCTTAATCAGACATACTCAGAAATCAGTATCTCTGAGTCAGTGAACGCTCTGGGCTGCTCAGGTTCCTCTGTGGTAGGAATGGTAAGCATTTGTCATAAGGAAATGATTACCTTAGTTTTATGCATGTTTTTAATCATTCCCCAGTTGTCCTCTCTCACCCATTGGAGCATGTCTGTGTCTTCATTATTTGCATTCTTAACATGCCAATTGCCTCTTTATTCTCTTGCTGAGTACCTCTCCTCTGAGGTGTCCCAGTAATGCATAATTGCCCATGTCCAGCCTATAGATCAAACTCCAATCTAATTTGCAAAACCAAGTAAATACAAAGTAGGTTGCACATAATTCAGACCTCATCTTGCAATGATTAAGTTATCTGATTCTAGCTTTCACATGTTCCTGCTTTCCACTTAATATTCTCCCCGCCGTCTCTTCACGACAGATATTTGCCAGGTCATTTTGGTTTGTCAAGTACTGCTTCAGCTTCTCTTTAACAGTCACAAAAATCTTTTATTATTTAGAAGTCTAGGGGATGTGTTGCCTCCTTTCCCTGAACTTCTGAGTACCATCCTGATGAGGAAACGCTATGTCTTTAATCTTCCCCTCTTGAAACATGAACTGAGCCATGTGCTGTTTTAGAAGGTAATAAGTCGAGCCAATTTTGTACCCTACGGAAAGGCTTTTCGTGCTACTTAATGTTATCTTTTTAGAGCCCCAAATCTGTTTGTAACAAAATACTCCACAAATTCTTATTCAGTGAGGAGAATAAAATGTTATTATAGCAGGGCTAAGGAGTCACCATGGAGGCTGAGAAGTTAAATCAGAAACGTTACCAGTTTTTCTGGCCTAACCTGAGTTAGAGGTCAAGTATCATGCTCTTCCCTGGTTGGAAAGATGAGGTTGATGCAGGACCTTCAGAGAGGTCTATGGATGAGTGGTCCAGTCCAAAGTTCCCTAGGGCCAGGATTCCTGACTGTGGTCCCAGACAGAGTTTAGAAGCCCAGGAATACCATTAAAATATATGTTCTAGGTGAGACGTTCTCAAAGTGTGGTCCCCAGACCAGTAGTGTCAACATCACCTGGAAATTGGTTAGAAATTCTGGAGGTGGGGTCACCACGACCTGAGTTCTCACCATCCCTGATGCAGGCTCAAGTGTGGGAATCACAGCTCCAGAGAAAGGATGGATAGCTTTCCTCAGGTAGTCTGACCTCATCTCCTATGATGCCCTGCCTTGCATAGCTTAGCCACACTGATGTCTTTTCAACACCCTAGGCATGCTCTGCCCTGGGACCTTAGCACTGGCTGTTCCCTCTGCTTCAAACATACTTCCCTCACACATCTGTGCAGCCAGCTCCCTTATCATCTTCACACCCTTGCTCAACTATTACCACTCAATGTGGGCTACTCCAATCACCCTAAGTTATACCTTGTCCCCCTCTACGCCCACAAGCACTTCAAACACCCTGTCTCCTGGACTTTTCATTTTTCTGAAGCATGTATCACTTCTTACATGTTAGATAATTCACTTGTGTATTATGCTTCTTTCTTTCTTTCTTCTTTCCCCACCCCCAGAGACTAGAAGCTCCACAGGGCAGCAATCTTTGCTTTGTTCCCTGAGTGCCTAGAATAATGCTTAGCACGTGGTAGGTACTCACTAAGTAATGATTCAATCAACGGAGGGAATACTCAAAAGAATCCATGACCCTAAAAAGGGAGAAAAACACTGTCTCAGAAGCAAGTTGGTAATGTTCTTTCACAGCAGAATCCCTTCTTATAACCCATGTACTTACCACTATCATTGTGCTGTTACATGAATCTAGGTGTGTGCTACTTGGGAAAGCTGGAAGTAAAATTGTAGAAGAGGTCCAAGAATGAAGGTGGGCAGAAGTTAGAAATATTTGTGCCAACTCTGTTTGATTATATATTTGCCTTTCAGATTATGAGTTCTGACATTTTTGAAATAAATATATATTAGCTCACTTAATCCTCCTAAGAAGCTTATAAGGTAAATACCACACGTAATCCTCCTTTTATAGATAGAAACCTGGACATAGAAAGGTTAATGTTTTGCCTAAGTTTACACAGAAGATATATGGAAGAAATAGGATTTTGTTACGGAACCAAACTCGGGTCCACTTGCCTGCTGTGCAGCAAAGCCAATTTACGGATACCAGGTTGTGGTAAAGGAAAGTTCAGCATTTATTGCAGAGCCCAGCAAGGAGAAGAGGTGGCTCACGATCAGAAGAACCAAACTCCCTGACAGTTTTCAGGGATGTTTTTAAAGGCCACATTTGAGGTGAGGGCTGCAGGGTGCACGACTTGCTTCTGATTGGTTGGTGGTGAGGTTACAGGGTGGTGTTTCAGGAATCTCAGTCATCAGCCTTCTGGTTCCAGCCAATCTGGGGTCTGTGTAGTCACCATCCTCCACCTGGGTGGGGGGTCTTATTTTTCCTGCAGGACAACTCAAAGCTGTGTATCAGATTGTTGTGTAAATCCCTCGAGGAGGAACTAGGACTGGCTGAACTATTGTTTCTTGACTGCTTTCCTCTGTTTTTGCATTCTCTCACTTCCTTAATTAGTAACTGTTTAAGATTGCTCTTTGGAACTCAGGGAAGGCCTAGGAGACCAAAGCCTTTTTCTAGAAATAAGAAGGGAGGGACACAGAGAGGCTTTTGTACCCAGGAGGGCCCCCCAGGGTCCTGCTCTGTTTCAGTCCTTCCTCCTCTTTGATACTCCTCAATTCTGAGAAGAACAGGGGGCAGGACAAGAAAGAGAATAAAGTTTTGGATAGAGAGGTTAATCATAAACTTGGCAGGGGAAACTTGGTTTTAGAGGGACTCCATTTCAATTTGAACGTAGCAGTCTGGCTCAGTAGTGTAGCTCTTATAGTTATACTATATCAACATAACCTTCCAAAGTTAATGAGTTATACCTATGTATTAGCATTTAAAATGCTTTATTATTATTTTTATATACTTCTATCTTCCCTGCCTAGCTGAAAAATCTTAAAAGGGGCACCATTTCTTATTTATCATCTCTACTTACCCAGTGCCTAGCATAATGTTATTGGATGGATGGATGAATGAAGGGATGGACGAATGGACAAGGATGTAATTTCCAGGCTGGCTGCCCCATTCAGCTGTAAGATAAACAGTCCCTTGAAACTCCAGAAATGAATTAATCAGCTTTGGTGTTTCCTCAGCTTAAATCTGTCAAGTAAGCCTGAGGATTTGTAATTGAAAAAATGTATAGGTGATCAGATAAGGGAAACTGAATGATAAGGACATTTGTCTCCTGGTAATTTTGGCCACAGGAATGTCTATTCCCCCAACCATCCTGCTTCCTTCCCCAGAAGATAAAGAGCAGCAACAGCAGGGGAAGCAAAAGGTTGCTGTGTTGTATCCTTTTCCTCTCTGTGGGAGTTTGGAAGGATGAGCCAGCTTAGCCCCATGACTGGACCCCAATTTCCATATGTAATCAGGACCTGATAATAAAAGTAATTTTAACAAACTGTGCCTCCAATTGAAAGAAGGCAGAAGGAATGCAAATTGCACGTGGCTGCCTGACCATCCTACAGGGTTCTCTAAGCCTAGTCTTCCTTCCTGCCTCAGTCTCAATTTATAAAATGCAGGCATTCATTAACATTTCAATCTAAGTTGTTACAAATGGATAACATCTCAGCAGAGCTCCCTAGATGGCTGTAAAACTCAGCCTTCTTCTCACCAGGACGTCTCCAACTGGCTGGCCTCAGCTCCTGCCTCTGCTCCTGGGTCCGCAGGACGGATCCCATTTCCACTTTCGGCCTCAGGCTAATCCAAGGCCTTCCTCTGCAGACCGCAGGGCTGCTGTCTCTAGCTGGGATGATGAGGCTTGGAGCCCTTCCATCACAAATTCCAAATATCCTTTTTAAAAGACTTCAGTAACTCCTCTCAAAATAAAGAGAGCAGCGGGCTTCCCTGGTGGCGCAGTGGTTGAGAGTCCGCCTGCCGATGCAGAGGACGCGGGTCCGTGCCCCGGTCCGGGAAGATACCACATGCCGCGGAGCGGCTGGGCCCGTGAGCCATGGCCGCTGAGCCTGCGCGTCCGGAGAGGCCACAATAGTGAGAGGCCCGCGTACCGCAAAAAAAATAAAAAATAAATAAATAAAGAGAACAGCACTGGCATTTAGGAAATTTACGGGCAGCCTCTAACCTTAGAAAGGTGGTTATTTATCCTCATTAGAGTTACCGCCTGCACATCAGCAGAGAGGGAGCATCTCTCCACACCTGGGGAATCTAAGCCTGCACGTGCTGTTTCTAAGTCACCGGCTCCCGAATGTCAGTCCAAGGGCAAAGGCCACTCGGCTCCATCAGAACCACTGGGGAAGCTTTTCCAAAATACAGATGCCTGAGCCGACCTCCGGAGATTCTAATTTATTGGAAGAGAGGTGAAACCCAGGAAGCCATCTGCATTTTTAAAGAGCTCCTCTGGTGAAACTGACACACAACCAAGTTTAGGAACTGCTAGCAAGACTTTTGAGGCATGTGTCACCTTAAAAAATAGCTGACTTTTTAAAATGAAAGTATCTTTATTTTTATTATGAAGTGTTACATTCTCATGTTAACACTTCAAAAATCCAGAAAAACATCTAAACAAAAAAAAGCAACTAAACATCACTCAAAACTTTTATTACCCAGAGGTAATTACTGTAAAGATTTTGGAGAACATTTTTCCAGACAAGTTGACATGCAAATATATATAATTTTAAATAAATGTCAATTTTCTTAGATACACTCTACACATGTATAATAATCGTTCTATTAACTAAAATTATGTATCCTAACACCAAGCTTTGGCAAAACTTTTTTTAGCAGACTTAGAAATAATGTAGAAGCCTGCATGGGACTTCGGACCAAAGCGTGTACACTGTGAAAAACCATTAGATGGTAAATATTTACTGATATTCTCCCTTGTTCCATGTTAGCAATTTTCAAGTAAGTACTAGCCAAAGTATCAGTAAGTGAACCACAAACCTTCAAATATGTATTCAGGAGTCTTGGGGCAAAGGGAAGAGAAGACAAATGTTAGGGAAAATTAAGGGCAGGTGAAGGAGGAGGTATTGTTGCCATCTAAAATACAGGATTTCAAATTTGCATTCCAGATAAAGAAATACGTTTTTTTGGTGTAAGCGTATTGTAATTTGTTTATCTGAAATTCAAGCTTAACAAGGTATCCTATATTTTTATTGGCTAAATCTGGAAACCCCAGGAGAGGACCCAAGGTTTGCTGGGGCAGAGTTGGCCCAGGGTGGAGGCAGAAGGTGAGCAGGTACAGGGCCAGACTCCAAGTCCAAGAACAAGGTCATGGCAAAGACTCAGTAGTTCATACATGTCTCAGAGTCTGGCACAGCTCTGCCACATTGAGAAGTCGAATCCCAACCCACCCAGACACTCTCCCTCCCAGCTCAGCACATGGTAGGAACCAAGCCGCTAGAACCCACCATTCATCTAACGCAGTCAGCATCCCTACCCACGCGCATTCCTTCTCTTTTTATTGTGTGTTATGTTTCCCTCTCCCAGGGCACCCTCTCAGGCTAAATAATTGTTTACCTCAGGAAAGTTTCCTTTAGCAGTGACTTTATTTCTTTAGTTCTAATTCTTCTAGTTTCTTTTCTCAAGAAACATTATCTTAGTTGGGAGCGCCATTTCTTGTCCTCCACATTTATCACTGTCTCTCTCATCATTTTTAGTTCTTTTTTCCTTCCCTCTGCATCCTGCGGAAGCTTCCCAAATTGGCCCAGGCCTTGATTCTGTAACTTCAGTTCTGATTTTACTGTCTCCAGTGTGGGTTTCACTCTGCCATTGCATGCTTAGCAGCCTTACAGTCTTGACTTATCTTACCCATATCTCTTTTTATCTCATCCAGTTTTCTTTTTATCTCTCCTTTTGTTTTCTGCTCTGGTTTCTTAGAGACTATATCTTTTCGTGTCCTTCTAAAGACCCCCCAGTGTTATTCCACAGTTCCCTGTGGTTCCAAGTATTGGTCAATAGAAATTGAGTGTGGATTACTCTTGGCCCAGCTCTCTGTCTGCTTGGGGGCTGGGCAAATCCCTTTCTCACAAATACAGCAAAAGCAGGTAGGTGTGCCTAGCTGCTGTCCCCCTACCCACTATAGCAAAACTTGCACCTTGTATGGAAATGGGACCTTCTTACCTTCTTATCCCTCTATTTCTTTTTCTTTCTTTTTTTTTTTTTTGGTGGTACGCGGGCCTCTCACTGTTGTGGCCTCTCCCGTTGCGGAGCACAGGCTCTGGACGCGCAGGCTCAGCGGCCGTGGCTCACGGGCCCAGCCGCTCTGCCGTATGTGGGATCTTCCCGGACCGGGGCACGAACCCACGTCCCCTGCATCGGCAGGCAGACTCTCAACCACTGCGCCACCAGGGAAGCCCTATTTCTTGTTTCCTGACTTGCTAAAAAGAAGGAATCCATAAAAATCTGTAATCTCCAATGTGCTGTGTTGCCAGGACTCTTCTTCCTGTGCATAAAGTATTTCTCAACATGCATTTGCTATAATCTTTCCCTCACCCTCTTTTCTCTGCCCTGTGCACTACCCATGGAGATTCTAATTCAGTAGGTCTGAGAACCCAGGTGTAGAAAGACCCAGTTGTTGGTATAGAGATTGGTATAGACCTCTCATATCTGAAATAGAAGACCCCAAATACAAGGGAGTTGGAAGGGCTTCCCCTCACCTTTCAGTTGACCAAGTCATAAGTAAGACCCCAGTTGAATTTTTCAGTCCAGTTCTCTGGGCCATATGATTGGCTTCTGGTTGTCTAATTAATGCTGGCTTTCCATAACGGAATAGTTTTCCACCTTTTGTTGAGTTTCCTGTCGTCATGGGCATTTTAGACCAGAGGGAGCTAACCGGATTCCATTTGAATGCAGAACTCTGAGGATATTTTAGTTTGTTTCATTTGAAGAAGTCAACTTCATATAAAGAAATTTCACTGACTGGAGTATTGTTCATTTGACCATTGCCAAGAACAACAAAAGCATCCCCTGCCTTGGTAGATAATTCAGAAAGACGATAGAGACGAAGGTGCTTGGCTGTGTTCTGTTAGATAGTAGGAAAATCTTTAAACTGATCCTACCCTAATGCACTGTACTATAAAAGCCCAGAACACAATAGAAATAGACAACTGCGGAACCTTAGGATACAGAATGGAGCTATCCGTGTGAAAACACCTAGGTTTCAGTGGTTTCACGCTACATCCAAATGCCCTCAGACTTATAATAAAACTTGTAACTGTAAGTTTTATTAAATCCTCAAAGATTTAATCGTTCTATCCTGCACTATAAATTATTGTTTGGATAAGTCTTCCAAGTGTCTTAACACAGTTTAAGACCCTTTTACTCCTGGATGGATTTTTCCTTTCCTTCTCCTCCTTGTCATCAGAATCCCTACCACGTTCCCTACCCTACAGCAACACCAAAGCTCTCCTTTCTGCGACAGCATCCGCTCCTTTCCAACCACCGTGTATTTGCACAAGCTGTTTCTCTCTGTGCACACCCTGTGCCCTCCTGCACCTGGAGGCCCCCTATCCTTCTGGACCCAGGTCCCAAGTTTGTGTCTCTGTGAAATCTCTCTTGCTCCCCAGGCAGTTTGTGGTTCCCTCCAGTCTGTCCATTGTGGTTCCCTCCAGTCTGTCCATTTTAACACTTTGTACCAAACCTCCCTCGTAACGCAGCCATGGCCAGTTGTCCCTGTGTGATGGTGGATACACACTCGACTGAATGAACAGAGAAGAAATAAGAGGAGTCTGGGGCTTGTGCTCACTTAAACAGCAAAGACAGTCTCCACACCTCACCGCCCGGCTCTTCCAGAATGGATAATCTGGCCTGACCTTGTTTCTTAAAAAACGGAGGGAACAAACTAATAGTTATTGAATATTATGCTCAAAGGCTTGCTCTGGACGGAACAAAAAATCCAGGCTCTGTTACTTTTTAGCTGTGTGCCCTTGAGCAAGATTCATACCTTATGTGAGCCCCAGTTTCTTCATCTACCGAAAGAGGATAATAATAGAAAACTCCTTATAGGATTGTTGTGAAAATTAAAAGAGACAATATTTTAGAGCACTTAGAAGAGTTCCTGGCACATAGTAAATGTTCGAAAAAAGTTAGCCATTAATGTTAATCTGTTGGAGAAGATGGACAAATTGAAAGTACCGGATTAGGTGCCTAGGTGGAATCAGAGAGAGACACTTGGCCGGACTTTATAGTTAACAGACAATGCACCAAAGGAGATGACCAGAAAGAGGCCTCTGTGAGGAAGCACCCCTCCTGGACTAGCAGGCTGCCCTCTTTACAGGGTACCTCTCCCCGCCCAGCCTGCCCAGAGGACGCATTTGGTCCTCTGGCCCCCACTCCCTAGGGGTCCATTGCTCCAGCCCAGAATATCCCAGGCCCTGGGCAAGGGTAGGTATTCTGGAGGAAGCTGCCTCTGTCACCAGCAAGCTGTGTGAGCCTGGCAAAGCAGCTCAACCTCTCTGGGCTTCCAGAGCCTCATCCATGATGCCCTTTCCTGTGATAGTGGAGTGATGAGAAGTCCCAAAGGGACGCCCTCAGCAGATCAGGTGACCCAAGGCAAAGCAGATAACGGGGGCTCTCCTGGACCGGCCCTGGACCCTCTCGCTTTGCCCTACCGCCCTGTCTGGATGAAGAGATCTGAACGGGAGGAACTGAGCCATGTTTGGAAATGCTGTGCCCTTCTCAGCAGGAGTCAGAATGGACAAAGCAGGGGGTTGTATTGTAGGAGTATTTGCATAGACAGTGTTTCTGGGCATCTGTTTCCAGGATGTTTCTCTCTGAAGTAACAGAGGGCAAAAGCCAGAAGGCTGCCTCCAGAGCACCTGGCTCCACTTGACAGATCCGATTCTCTCCCGATTGCCTCTGTGGCCATCTCTCCTGTCAGGCCCATCCCTCACCTGCACAGCAAAGAAAACTGCAAGACTGCTCACAGCTTCCTTCCGGAGCTGCTCAAGCAGTGCCCTCTCCTGACCCCTGGCTGCTCCCTCTGTGAGGAAAGGCACACTGACACATTGCCAGAAACCAATAGAAGCCCAGCATGCAGCTGCGTCCATCTCTTTGTCAAAGTACGGCTTAGATTAATTCATGGGTTTCCTCTGTTTTGGGGGCTGAAGAAACAGCAAGTTTGTAAAAAAAAAAAAGGAAAGTGGCCAAACAAAAACTGGAGGCTGCAGAATAAATTAAGAAGAGAAAATCACCAAGTAATTTTTCCCCAGCATGTTTGCTTTGTCTTTGAACATTTTTTTCTCATGTTATGTCAATGGGTTAATTGCCTTCTGACACTGAGTGGCAATAAGACATGTTTGCCTGCTAAGATAAAGCAAAGTTAATTGAAGGAAGTTAGTAATGAAACTGTTGGACTCGGGTCCATTCCAGGTAGAATATGACATTTGAAATTAGAGCCAAAGTGACTCCTACACTTACACTCTTTTTCCAAGAGCTTGGCTTCAAAGAAGCCAGCCATCAGTCACCTAGAGCTCTGTGTCCATCGCAAATGAACGACATGGGACCCCATAAACCATAAATCCTGAATGTCACTGGAGGAAAGAAAGCTATGGTGCTCATCTCTAGAAAATTCATTAGCAACATCTTCAGCATAGAGGGAAGCCAATTGTTTCTATATTTGACCATAATTGTATTTCTGAATATAAACTCAGATGGCTGAGTGCATTCATTTCTGAAACATGTTTAACCCAAATACACAAATTGTTCAGTCTGCTCAGTCCTTCAGTGATGGAAACAGTGCCTGATAAAGCACAAAGCCTGGTTGTTCACTTAATTGGCTGCTGTGGTGTTGGCTCTGTAGAAATGAAAAATGGGGAGGATGTCAATCAGGTCTTCAACCCCGTGTCTACTAAGGAGCATCAGAACCTAATTCTCTTAAGATACTAAAAGTCTCCCAGTTTCCAAAGGGTTCTTTGGCTAGCATCTGTCATAAATTCAAGCGAAGGTATTACAGTCACACAGTCATTGACAAAGCAAACAGTAGGCAATTAGTCACTGGCTGGGCCATCATCTGCTGGTGGTGAGAATAGCCTGCCTGCAAAAGCATCTATGGGATGAGCAGTCCCTGCACTGCTGACCCAGTGTGGCTCTGCTGGCAGAGAGAGAGCAATTCCTGGGCCACTGACCTCCTATACTCCACCTGTCCTCAAAACAGAGGGACAGGTGTCCCTGGATCTCTCACCGAGGAAATCAGGATGGGGGGAGGTCTGTATTAACTGTCTAGGGATGTGTTTTCATTGTTTGGTGTTTTATTCCTTCCTTGATGGCAAAGCCAACTATAGAGTAAGCAGAGAGCCCTGTGTGAGTCACTTCAGGACCTTTCTTAAGGTTTTTCAACTTCAAAAGGATCCATTGATTTGCTCCAATAAAACCTGAAATTTGCCTGAGTCTAAAGCTTTCAGTTCTCGAATCAGAATCAAGATTTAAAAGGGTGAAAGATTTAAAGGAGGGTGAGCTTAAAAAGGAAGTGGCATCTATGGAATGTGTACTAGGCATTCTGTGGTCTATCTTACAAATACATTTTCATTTAATGGTCACAATTGCACTTCCTGGTAGGAAAGAGATGACAGAAACTGGTAAGGAAGAAACTAATAAAGACATTACTTACAAATACATGTGGCAAGTTCTAGGAAAACTAAAAAGTGCAGTATCCTGGGGCTAGCAACAGTGAGGGATGTTCTCAGTCCTAGAAGTGCAGGAGCAAGAGCTCAGAACGGTTCCCAGAACCCGAAGATAGTAGACGTATTGAGAGGGCTGCCTAGCAGGAGATGTCACCTGGCTTAGAGGTATGTGGCCAACCAGGAGTGACCCAGAGTGGGAGCCAGGGGAGTAAATGCCCCACCCCTCTCCTCCCACCCTCCAAACTCCAGCCTATTGATACATCTCCTAAGAGAAGATTAGAGAAAAGTGAGAAATGGAACTGAAGGAGCACACAGATGATAACTTAGCATCGTAGGTATATAATTATCCTCATTTCCCAGGGTAAGGTCCACAGTCAAACAACCGGGATTGCAACTCAAAGTTGCAAGACCCCAAAAGTCTCTCTGCCCCACTTAGTAAAATAGACAAGTTCTGAGCGAGATGAAAGACAGACATTAATTTACTAAAACTCTAAATGCCTGGTGGATGGAAGAAAAAGATAAGCAGGTTCTGAGAAATGACCAGATGGAGGGAATGGAAGCCCCTGAGAATGAGGAAGGATATTAAAGGAAGACCAGGGGCACAGGAGGGCCAATGCCTGGCCCTGAAGAGGTCCCCTTTCCTTCAAGAGTCACGGAAACCTGGATCCTAAAGCACTGGACAGTGGTCAGAGTTTCACCATCAGACACATGGTCAATAGGTCCCTTAAGATGAAATTTTAGATTTTTAAGCCTAGGTCTTACTTCTCAAAGTCACAACTATATGAAGAAAGAATACCAGAAGTTAGATGTGAAAAGATAAACTGCTCTGGTCCTAAGCTGAAAAGGAACATTAATGAGTATCTTTGTAGTCTGGTCAGTATCTGCCATGAACATGCCTGACATTCAGTTGCCGTTGGCGCAAACCAAACACAACATGACACGGAATCCAGAAAGCCAGACAGACTTCATGGCAGGGTAGAAGCAAGCCCTAGGGGCATTTTGAATTTGTCTGGAATTCAAGAACCTGATGTGATATCTTGATAAGTCACCTCCTAACTTACTTTGGCTTCCTCCAACCATCAATTGTTTCCTGCTCGACAAAATGGGAAAAACATTATCAGCCCAGTGCACACCATATAGATTCACTGTGGAAATCAAATGGCATAAGGTATAGTTGCAAACTATAAAATGTGTAAAATACAAACTATCTTTATCTTATGTAGACCTTATTTAAAATTTAAAAAAAAATTCACTCCCAAAACAAAAATCAGGGATTGAGTTGGGAGAAGTCTCTATCGTGTTTTAACAAAATTTCTGATGACTTAACCATTTGCAGGCCCTCCCAATACCTATATCCCCACAACCTAGCACAGAGTTGAAAGAGAAAAATTCACCTAAAGTGTTGACATAACTGTGACTCATTTCTTGGCAATTTTCCTGATACATCTGAGTGAAATGCAATAATAAACTAACATCTTTGTGTTTTCTCTGCCTTGTGCTTTTCCCTATCCCCACAACCCTAATGAAGTACTAGGCAGCCCAAGAATTCCTTGGTGGCTACTGTAGCATCTTCTTTTGAATAGATAGATTCTGGGGACCCAAGAAAATCATTTTGATGAATTGGGCTCATGTCTCCTTCTAGCTGCTGTCCCCTCATACCAAGAACTTAGCCACAAGTGAGTCACAGCGTGATGCAGGGACCAACAGTGAGATGGCTCATTTAACCAGCATCGCTGAGAGCCTCATCTGTGCCAGGCACTGTACCGGGGCCAAGAAAAGTGGTACTTACCAGGGGAGTGAGTACCCCTCCCAGGAAGCTCACTCGCAGCCTAGTGGGGAAGTTGTTCAAGTAAACCAGCAATTGAGGTCCGTGGCAGGGATAAAAACAGGCATATGAATTAGACCTGCATTTGGAGTTGTTTTGGCACCTAAACATAATTTAAAGGAAAATTTCAGACGTTGTCAACACATTTTACTTACATGTTATTGACATTCCAGATGTTTCTCATCATCAGAGTATTTGGAATGACATAGATCCAGATGCAGATCATCAGAGTTTTTATATTAAAATATTCCATGAGGGGCTTCCCTGGTGGCACAGTGGTTAAGAACCCACCTGCCAATGCAGGGGACATGGGTTTGAGCCTTGGTCCGGGAAGATCCCACATGCTGCAGAGCAACTAAGCCCGTGCACCACAACTACTGAGCCTGCTCTCTAGAGCCCGCTAGCCACAACTACTGAGCCCGTGCGCCACAACTACTGAAGCCTGTGCACCTAGAGTCCATGCTCTGCAGCAAGAGAAGCCACCGCAATGAGAAGCCCACGCACCGCAACGAAGAGTAGCCCCCGCTCGCCGCAACTAGAGAAAGCCTGCACAGCAAGAAGACCCAACACAGCCATAAATAAATAAATAAATAAATGTTCCATGAGATTATTTGAACATGGTATTGACACAACCCAAAGAAGTTAATTTCCCATAGACTATGAACAATAACCTCAAAGGGTTAAAATGATCAGACTGTGAAATAAGAACAAGCTACTTGACCCAAGACATTTCTAATGACATTTGGTGACAGAACCACTGATTTAATTAAAAATAGCGTTTTCTTCTACCAGAGAAAAATGATCAAGGGACAAAGGGTAAACAAAACATGTACCTAACAGGGAGACCCAGGCTGGTGTAGTCAAAATTTAGATGAGGCTACAACCTTTAGTTCCACAGTCAGACACAAGATTTAAAAGGGCGAATAACAGCAGAAGGGTTAGGCTGGGAAACAATGAAGAAATACCTTGGGGACACACGATCATTTTGACAAGGATCTTAATGAGATATGTTGCTACTCTGGCAAATTCAACTTTACAGTCACAGACGTGCACGCGCGCACACACACACACACACAGGCATTAAAGTGCTGGCAAAAATGAGCTAAAATCCCAGTAATCCATTGATGGGCTTGGACTGGTTTTGAACTCCTGAGTGAACTCAGAACTGGGAAGTAATTGAGGCTTAGATCAGAGGCTTTCAGAATTGGAAGAAAACTACTTAGGATCTTTCTGACCAACCCCATCATCCTCTAAGGTAAGGAAACTGAGTATCTGAGGGGTTAAGGGACTTAGTCAAGGTCACCAGATAGTTCATGGCAATGGCAGGTCTAGAAAATAGGGTCAACACTTGAGGGTAAGAATAAAAGCTTGACAAGTCAGGATATGAAATGACAGACAACCCAATAATGTGATCATATGGGTAGGAAAAAAAAATAGCTATGTTAAAGTTTGAGGAAGTAGAGTTAATCAAACTGATGAATAAAAGTTAAGGCTTATTTTAATAATTAATAAGAATCCTTTAATTGAGAACAACCATTCTTGTCAGCCCAGATCATATAAAGAAATTATCTTCAGCTGAGTGGGTAGCTGTAGGCTCCCAGGGGGACACCTAGAATAGTCTACTTCCTAAGGCACTGGAGACTCACGTTCCAGAAAGACAACGGGGGTGATTCTGCCCCATGTCCCTCCCTGAGGTTTGCGGGAAAGGCAGTTGCAAGCCCTACTATACGGGGCTCTTCCCTAGGAATTCCAAATCCCGGCCTCAGCCTTTCACGATGCAGCCATCTCTATACCAGGGAAGCACTACAACTGTGACCCCCGGGGCAGCGTGTTCCCACACAATCTTCCCCAAGTAATTCCCTTCATGCAATACTTCAGAATCAGCAGTGTCAGGAAATGTCTTTCTGGGGAATTTGATTCACAAACACCATGGAAGGCATAGAGTCCAGTGGTCCCTGGACTTTCGGATTTAACAGATGAGTACATTTTCAAATAAATTGAAGACACTCACTGGTAACTTTCTACTTTGTGAAGTAAGGACATTTTTAAGACATATATTCCTATCATACAAGAAGGATCCTTTTAACCCCCAGAAATTAGGAAGGAGATGTATAATGAAAAAAATATAGTACTCTAAGTTAAACAAGTTCAACTTGATGAAAATCTATATTGCCCTTCTTTTTGAAATTTCACACTGGACCAGTAAAACTTTGTCATGGTTATCTCCAGCCAGTTGACAGACAGCATTTGGGAACCATGACCTTATTCCATTAGAAACTACTTCTATCACCACATATATTTATTCAGAATATCTGCTGACGGCTTTAGCAGGAAACAAATCCCAAATAAGACGATTTGAGAGATTTTAATGAAGGTAGAGAGGTGTGGGAAACAAGGGGTGATGAGACACCCATGACAGTGGGATGATGAGAGGATGACACACCCATGACAAGCATCAGCAGGAAGCTGTGACCACCCCCAGGCCTGAGGGCTGTGAGGAGGAAGTAGTGTTACTGGGACCCAGGAGAGCTGTAGCGTAGAAGAGGGACCAGGCAGTCATGCAGTAACACAGCCACTTCCAGCAAATGCCACCCAGAATGGGAAGGAGCTGCAAAGTGTATCTTGACCTCTTCCTCCTCCTGTCCTCCAGATTCTTGCGGGGCCTTCCACTGGTTGAACCCATCTGAAAGCCAGGAGGCAGGGAAGCCCAGGTGACATGATCCCCAGGGGTCAGCCTCCTGGCCTACAGCAGAGCAAAGAAGAATGGAGCTAGTGGGAGGGGAGAAATGGAGAATAACCACACAAAACAAATAATTCCAGAATTATAATAGATGATCATTCTACTTTTGAGTGCCTTCAGTTGTTAGAAACATAAACGTCTTTATGGGATATACAGCAAAAGAAGAGGCGTGAGAGTGTTTTCATGTGCTTGCCTTTCTTATACCACCATGTTCTTCCTAGTGCCATTTTCCTGCTGAAGATTTCAGTGCTGATGTGTGAATTAAATTCTAGATACGCATAAACTTTGTTCTCTCAAACTTGCTTGTCCTAAACGTGTTTGGGATTTATAACCATTAGTCATTCAGTTCCAATAATTTGATCACACACTTTCTCTACTTGATTTGTTCCTAAGTCATAAATAGTGATGGGGGCTGGGAATGGTTTTTAAAACTGAAACTGATTTTAGCTATTTCTGAGGAGGGAGGTAGCATAGCTCCTATCAATAGAAAGTTGAATGATGAGACTGATGAGAAATAGATAAAGGAGACACTCAGCTGTCAAAGCCTCTGTCAGTTGTTCTTGCTGATAAAAGACAGAAACTCTTTCCTTCTCTAAGCACATTAATGAGGCTCTGGGTATCCAAAGGGAGACCCAGGGCCACAGGGAATGGGTGCACAGTTGCTTTACATAAGAACCTGAAGGAAACTGAGTTTCCAGAGGACATTAAGGATTAGAAAGCAGGGGAGGAAAGAGAAGTAGCAAACCTGAGGGGTATGAGCAACATGGCAGAAAGCCGGAGCCTCTGGAAAACAGTCTCACCTGTGATGGGAGGAACAAAGGGCTCAGGAACAAAGGCTAAGCGAGATCTGATTCTAAGTGGTTTGTATTCCATAATGTACTGCTTCCTCCACGGACTCAAACTCAAGTCTGATATGCGTATAAACGTGTTGTGCAAAATGGTCTGAGGGAAAACCAAAAAGAGCTGATTTCCACTGGTGACTCAGCATGAAGCAGGGGGAGAAGACAGCAGTTGTGAGAGGAGAGACTCCTAGCGTGACTGAGGATCCAGGGCAGCAGATGCTAGGAGCTACCAGGAACCAAGAGAACAGGAGCCCTCAGGGCTTCACAGGACTCTTGAAGAAGCCATGGGACCGCCCTCAGCAAATCAGATAAGGGCTCAAGCCAATGCTCTTTAAATCTCAGCCAGACAGAGTGGTCATACAGCACATCTGAGTTAAACGCTAAATCCAGAAAGCCACGAAGATGAATCTGCTATTGGTCAGTGAGACCTGAGAGATCAACGTGCTACCTTTATGAAACTGAAGTAAAATCTGTATTCGTGGACTGGAAGCTTTATGCTGCCTCCAGTGCTGATACTCTGCCTTTTATAAGCACATCCCTTAAAATTTACATTTGCCAGAAATTAGCCCTCAGGATATATAAATGGAAATAGTCATAAGTGAGAAGTGACAAATATTTCACTTTTTACCAGGCCACAAAACTACTATATTGTTTGGATTAAGGCAGCTACTGTTTCGTTTTACACAATACACTGTTCGTTCCCTTTTACTCTCCTTTTCAAGTGCGGTGTGTCAGATTATTTCTGAGTTTTACTAATTGACTCAAGATTGTCAAAATGCTTTAAAATAAACCCATCTTAACCTCACAATGAGCCGTTCAATATTTCGGTATCTGCAATCTCATATGAAATTCTTTTTAGAGCAATGGGATGTAATGTAAATAGTCCTACAAAGGAAGTCTGGAGACCTTAGCAAGACTCTAGCTCTGCTTTGAAGACCCGGATGACCATGGATAAGTTTCTTGCCTTTCTGGACCTCAGCTTCCCCATCAATAAGTTAATGGATTAAGTATGGATTGTCTACGGCTCTGTGAGCAAAAGATTGCTGGCGTTCTAAAGAAGCCCATGAATTACTCCAATTTTCTTTCTCTTTTACTTCTTCTTCCATGTACTTTTACTTCTGTCAGTTTACCAGCAATGACGGGAGAACCCAATGATCAGCCATGTTAACCTTTATAGTAATTAATGCGAACTCACTGGCTTGACTGTTCTACCTTTATTTAAACTTCATCCATTCATCATATGTAGACTAAATATGAACCAGACAAATACGAATCTTTACAGATGCAAAGTAAGAACAAAATAAACCCCGCTTTTGAGGGCTTCCAGCCTAGAGAGAAGATGGAGCCATAAATATTTGGAGTTCTGTAATCAGTTTAATGTTCAGTACAAGGGAAGATAAATGTAGTGACCAAACTTTGCAGTAGAGTGAGGGCATCAGAAGAGGCTCCATAAAGGAAGGGCTACTCCAAGTCGTCCTTCCACAATGAGTAGGAGCCCACCACGTGGGCAGAGGAGGAACACACACATGCAAAGGTACTGGGGTGTGCGAGCAGGAGGCATATTGGGAGGACAGTAAGTAGCCCGGTGTTAATAGACTGTGAGGCATGCAGAAGGGATAAGTAGAAGGGAAAGTGAGGATAAGGATAAAGTTGCAATGGTGGAAAGAAGAATAGTCCTTTATGTCATTGCAGCAGAGGCTATTAACTGTTCACATATATCCATTACTCTAATAAGAGAACTCCCGTGTTTTAGCTGAGCATGTGGCCATCCAGCTAAAGACTACATTTCTGTTGGCCTCTCTGAAGTCAATGAGATTGTAGGAATGTGCCACCTCCAAAATGTTGCACGGAAAAGCCTGGGTATCAGTTCCCCTGGCCCCGGCCCCTTTCAACCAGCTAGAAGATGGAAACACCAGAAGCAGCCACTTAAAACCTACCAATGGGAGAGTTGCACTACTAGCCCTGGACCACTCACCTCTGAATGTTATGTGAGAGAGAAACACCTATCCTATTTAAGCCACTGTACTTTTAAGTCTTTTTGTCACAGCAGTTTGCCCTGTACCCTAACTAATAGGGCCACATTCTGGAACTTAGTATTTGTCCAATAAATGGTGGGAAAAACATGGAAGGCAGGGAGAGGAATGACCTGATCAGGCATGTGTATGTAAAGGGAGAACTGAGGTAGAGAGAGGCTGGAAACAGAGACAAGAGATGGAGGAACCCGTAATGTGAGAGGATTACTCTATGCCAGATACTGTACTGGGCATTTTCCTAAACATTATCTTACTTAATCCTCATGGTAACTTTCAGAAATGTTATTATTTCCATTTACTTATAAGCAATCCCAAGCTTAGCATACCCAGACTCTCAAGCTGGTAAAGCAGCAAAGTTGAAATTCACACCCAGGTTTGTCTCCAAAGCTAGTGCTCTCCCTTCTGCACCAGCCTGTCCCTCGGTAAGAGATGCCATGGAGGTGGGCATAGGGTGGAGTTGTCCAGCCTGGGATGGTGGAGTGTAGTGGTAAGCAGAGAGCAGCAGATGATATGCAATACATTTCAGCGATAGAACTGATAGGTGTTGATGACTGACTTGGAGCCTCAGAAAACAAGAATTACCCATTCACTTGTTCATGGTCAAGGAAGAAATCCAAGATTTTGTGGGGTTTGTAATCTGTTTTTGTTTGTTTTTTTTCTAAATTGGATTCCGTTTTTTTTTATCTTTTCCGTTTCAGATCTCATTCAGTTTATTTATGTTTCTCTCTCTAGGAGTCTGGTTTCTCATTATGTAGAGATGCTTGTAGTGATTGTCTCCAAAGGCTTATCACCTCCCGCTCTTTCCATTAGGGTGTCCCTTTCTCTTGTCCCACATCAAACACATACCAGGTAGAGCTTGCAACCAACCTACTGGCAGCCTTTTTGGAAAGCTGGAGGATGGTTTAGTTTACTCCAGGCCATCAGTAGCAAAGCATTTCTTCCTTTGCTTGGACCAGTGGTTTGGTCTGGAATGGCATTCAAAATCTCTATTGCTGTTCCTTGCTTGTACTGAAGGTGGTTTAATTGAAATTGGTATTCTAAATAATGCAGTAACATTGAGGTATAAATTTCTTGTCATCGTTCAGCAAAGAACATGGGGAACACCCAGAGGAAGAGTTTAGAAACCAGCTTAAACTTTTATGGCAGGTGTCTTTATGTTTAATGACCATTAACCTCCATGCATGATGTATCTAGCACTTCACAGGTTTCAAACGATTCCATATTTCTTATGACACTCCACCCTCTTGAGAACTCTAAGTAGGCAAGGTAAGAAGTATTATCTCTATTTCCAGAAGAAGTAAGCTCAGGTAGTTAGATGGCTAGCCTAAGCTCTCTTGGCCAGTGTTGTCTTAGAACTCGAAGGTCACTTAGTTCCTCATTGTGATCTTTCCTTCCATAACAACCTGCCATATATATGGAACAATAGGGTGTAATATCAGAAGGCAAAAAACAGAATCTTATATTTCATGATGGTCTCTGCCCTCAATATATTTGCCCTCTTTCAAACATCCCAGGTCATTTTACAAACAAAATGCCATTATTCCCAAAGATATGGAAGCACCTGTAATAGTAGAGAAACAGTCTTATAAGAACTAAAAGCATTTTTCAGATGAGAAAGATTGTAGAGTGTTTCCAGAGCTGGAGTTTCTCCTCCCATAAGCTGGTTTATAGGGAAGCAACTATAGTGACTGGCCCTGGGCTGTTTGGTAAAAAGCTTATATAGGCAGGACAGAAATATAACTCAAAAGCAAAATCCGCCTCATTTTTATCTTTGGGTAGAACACTTCATGAACTTCTAGAAAAATATCTCAACTCCTTCAGCAGAGTCAAGCTCTGGGAGCCAGGCTGATGGCCCCAGGTCTTCTTTATGTTAGAAATGAGACTGTCGAGAACTTGTACAACACATTCAGGGCACAGTTCTACAGGCTAAGTCTCTCCAGAATGCAGATGCTGTCTTTTTCATCTTTGGAGTTCTAGTGCCTAGGACACTAGGTGCTCATTAAATGTGTGGCGGATTATAAGTAGACAAGATGAACTATATGAGCCTCTGCCAGTATTTTGCCAAAGTAGCATCAATGAACCCACTCTAGTTTTTTACATATAAATGTTTTTTATTTAATTTTTTTTTTTTTTTTTTTTGCGATATGCAGGCCTCTCACTGTTGTGGCCTCTCCCATTGCGGAGCACAGGCTCCGGACGCACAGGCTCAGCGGCCATGGCTCAGGGGCCCAGCCGCTCCGCGGCATGTGGGATCTTCCCGGACCGGGGCACGAACCCGTGTCCCCTGCATCGGCAGGCGGACTCTCAACCACTGCACCACCAGGGAAGCCCTATTTAATATTTTTTATTGAAGTATAGTTGATTTACAGTATTATGTTTCAGGTGTTCAACATAGTGATTCAATATATTAATAAATTATATTCCATTTAAAGTTATTATAAAATAATGGCTATATTTCCCTGAGCTGTACAAAATATCCTTGTAGCTTATATATTTTATATAGAGTAATTTGTCCCTCTTAATTCCCTCTCCCCACTGATAACCACTAGTTTGTTCTCTATATCTGTAACTCATTTTCTGTTTTGTTATATTAATCAGTTCATTTTATTTTTTAGATTGCACATATAAGTGTTAACATACAATATTATGTATGTTAGTTAACATAGTATTGGAAGTCCATAGTATTGGAGTCCATAGTATTGGAAGTCTTGCTCCAACTGACTTATTTGACTAAGCATAATACCCTCCAGGTCCATCCATATTGTTGCAAATGGCAGAATTTCTTCTTTTTTTTTTTTTTTATGGCCGAGTAACATTCCATTGTATATAACACATCTTTATCCATTCGTCTGTTAATGGGCACGTAGGTTGCTTCCATATTTTTGCTATTATAAATAATACTGCTGTGAACATTGGCAGGCATGTATCTTTTCAAACTAAAAGACAAAAACTGTTTTCGTTTTCTTCAGATACACACCGAGAAGTGGAATTGCTGGATCATGTGGTAGTTCTATTTTTAGTTTTTTAAGGAACCTCCATACTGCTTTCCATAGTGGCTACACCAAGTTACAATCCCACTAATAATGTACTAGGGTTCCCTTTTCTCCACATCCTCGCCAACATTTGTTATTGTGTTATTTTTAATGCTAACCATTCGGACAAGTGTGAGGTGATATCTCATTGTGTGTTTGATTTGCATTTCCCTGATGATAAGCAATGTTGAGCATCTTTCCATGTGCCTATTGGTCGTCTGCATTTCCTTTTTGGAAAAAATGTCTATTCAGTTCTTCTGCCCATTTTTTAATCAGGTTGTTTGTTTGATGTTGAGTTGTATGAGCTGTTTATATGTGTTGGATATTAACCCCTTATTGGTTATATCATTTGCAAATATTTTCTCCCATTCAGTAAGTTGTCTTTTCATTTTTTTGATGGCTTCCTTTGCTGTGCAAAAGCTTATGAGTTTGCTTAGGTCCCATTTGTTTATTTTTGCTTTTATTTCCTTTGCTTTAGGAGACAGATCCAAAAACATATTGTTATGATTTATGTCAAAGAATGTCCTGCCTGTGTTTTCCTCTAGGAGTTTTATGGTTTTCGGTCTTACATTTAGGTCTTTAATCCATTTTGAGTTTATTTTTGTGTATGGTGTTAGAGAATGTTCTAATTTCATTCTTTTACATGGAGCTGTCCAGTTTCCCCAGCACCACTTATTGAAGAGACTGAGACTGTCTTTTCTCCATTGTATATTCTTGCCTTCTTTGTCATAGAATAATTGACCATAAGTGTGTGGATTTATTTCTGGGCTCTCTATTCTGTTCCATTGAACTATTTGTCTGTTTTTGTGCCAGTATCATGCTGATTTGATTACTTTAGCTTTGTAGTATAATCTAAAGTCAGGGAGCATGATACCTCCAACTTTGTTCTTTTTTTCTCAAGATTGCTTTGGCTATTTGGGGTCTTTTAAGGTTCCATATAAATTTTAGGATTATTTGTTCTAGTTCCGTGAAAAATGTCATGGGTATTTTGATAGGGATTGCATTAACTTTGTAGACTGCTTTCAGTAGTATGGATATTTTAACAATATTAATTCTTCAAACCTATGAACATGGGCTAGCTTTCCATTTCTTTGTATCATCTTCAGTTTCCTTCATTAATATTTTATAGTTTTCAGAGTATAAATCTTTCACCTCCCTGGTTAAGTTTATTCCTAGTATTTTATTATTTTTGATGAGATTTTAAATGGATTATTTTCTTGCTTTCTCTTTCTGATAGTTCATTATTAGTGTATAGAAAAGCAACAGATTTCTGTATGTTAATCTTGTATCCTGCAACTTTACTGAATTCATTTATTAGTTCTAATAGATTTTTGATGGAGACTTTATGGTTTTCTATTTATAGTATCATGTCATCTGCAAATAGTGACAGTTTTACTACTTCCCTTCCAATTTGGATGCCTTTTATTTCTTTTTCTTTTCTGATTGCTGTGGCTAGGACTTCCAATACTATGTTAACTAGAATTGACAAAAGTGGGCATCCTTGTCTTTTTCCTGATTTTAGAGGAAAAGTTTTTAGCTTTCCACCATTGATTATGATGTTAGCTGTGGGTTTGTTCTAAATGGCTTTTATTATGTTAAGGTATGTTCCCTCTATACCAACTTTGGTAAGAGTTTTTATTGTGAATGGATGTTTAATTTTGTCAAATGCATTGTCTGCGTCTATTGAGATGATTATGTGATTTTTATCCTTCCTTTTGTTAATGTGGTGTATCACATTGATTGATTTGTAGTAAATGAACCACTTTGCATAAAATCCCACTTGATTATGGAACAAATCCCACTTGAGTATGCTGTATGATCTTTTTTATATATCGTTGAATTCAGTTCACTAATATTTTGTTAAGGATTTTTGCATCTATATTATCAGAGATATTGGACTGTAATTTTCTTTTTTTGTGTCTTTGTCTGGTTTTGACATCAAAGTAACGTTGGCCTCATAGAATGAATTTGAGAGTGTCCCCTCCTCTTCAATTTTTGGGATAGTTTGAGGAGAATAGGTATGAGCTCTTCTTTTTATGTCTAATAGAATTCCCCTGTGTAGCCTTCCTGTTCTGGTCTTTTGTTTGCTGGGAGTTTTTTAAATTTCAATTTCACTACTGGTGATCAATCTGTTCAGATTGTCTATTTCTTCTTGATTTAGTCTTGGAAGGTTGCATATTTCTAGAAATTTGTCCATTTCTCTAGGTTGTCCAATTTTTCGGCAACCTAGAGAAATGGACGTTGTATTGCTGTTCATTGTATTCTCTTAAGATTTTTTATGTATCTGTGATATCAGTTATAACTCTCCTCTTTCATTTCTTATTTTGGTTATCTGAGTCCTTTCTTTTTTTTTTTTTTTTTTTTGATGAGCCTGGCTAAAGGCTTATCAGTTTTGTTTATCTTTTCATAAAACCAGCTGTTGGTTTCATTGATCTTTTCTATTGCTTTTTTTTTTTTTTGGTCTCTATTTATTTCCTCTCTGATCTTTATTATTTCCTTCCTTCTGCTGATTTTGACCTTTGCTCTTTTTCTAATTCCTTTAGATGGTAGGTTAGCTTGTTTATTTGAGATTTTTGTTTGCTGAGGTAGGCCTGGATCACTACAAAATTCCCTCTTAGAACTTCTTTTGCTGCATCCCATAGATTTTGGCAGGTTGTGCTTTCATTTTCATTTTTCTCAAAGTATTTTCTGATTTGTTCTTTGATTTCTTCATTGACCCATTGGTTTTTTCAGAGCATGTTGTTTAGTCTCCACACATTGGTGTTTTCCCCATTTTTCCTACTGTAATGGATTTTTAGTTTCATATCATTGTGTTCAGAAAAAAATGCTTGGTATAATTTCTATCCTCTTAAATTTGCTGAAACTTGTTTTGTGGCCTAGCATGTGATTTATCCTGGAGAACATGCCATATGCACTTGAGAAGAATATGTATTCTGCTGGGTTTGGATGGAATGTCCTATAAATATCTATTAAGTCCAACTGGTCTAGTGTATCATTTAAAGCCACTATTTCCTTATTGATATTCTGTTTGAATGAGCTGTCCATTGATGTAAGTGGAGTGTTATTGTATTATTATTGTATTATTGTCAACTTCTCCATTATTATTATTGTATTATTGTATTATTGTCAACTTCTCCATTTTTGTCTGTTAGTATTTGCTTTATATATTTAGGTGCTCCTGTATTAGGTGCATAGATGTTAACAAGTATAATATCCTCTTCTTGTTTTGATCCCTTTATCATTATGTAATGCCCTTCTTTATCTTTTGTTAGACTCCATTTTAAAGTCTATTTTGTCTCATATGAGTATTGCTATCTACACTACCTTGTTGTTTCCGTTTGCATGAAATATCTTTTTTCCGCCCCTCACTTTCAGTCTGTGTGTGTCTTTAACTCTGAAGTGAGTTTCTTGTAAGCAGCATATAGATGGATCTTGTTTTTTTTTTACCAGTCAGCAACCCTATGTCTTTTTTTTTTTAATAATACTAGCTGTTATTTCTTTTTTTTAATTAATTTATTTTTATTTATTTATTTTTGGCTGTGTTGGTTCTTTGTTGCTGCTCACGGGCTTTCTCTAGTTGCGGCGAGCAGGGGCTACTCTTTGTTGTGGTGTGCAGGTTTCTTGTCGCAGTGGCTTCTCTTATTGCAGAGCACAGGCTCTAGGCGAGCAGCCTTAAGTAGTTGCAGCACATGGGCTCAGTAGTTGTGGCTCACAGGCTCTAGAGCTCAGGCTCAGTAGTTGTGGTGCACAGGTTTAGTTGCTCCGTGGCATGTGGAATCTTCCCGGACCAGGGCTTGAACCCATGTCCCCTGCATTGGCAGGCGGATTATTAACCACTGTACCACCAGGGAAGCCCAACCCTATGTCTTTTGATTGGAGCATTTATTACTTTGTCATTTAAAGTGATTATTGATAGGTATGTACTTATTGCCATTTTGTTACTTGTTTTCTGGTTGTTTTGTAATTCTCCTCTGTTCTTTCCTTCTTCTTTTACTTTCTTCCATTGTAGCTTGGTGATTTTCTTTAGTGGTATGCTTGTGTTCTTTTCTCTCTAGTTTTTGTGTATCTATTGTATATTTTTGATTTGTGGTTACCAAGGGGTTCATATATGTTGACCTATAACTATAGATACTTGTTTTAAACTGGTAGTTATTTAAGTTCAAGCACATTCTAAAAGATCTACATTTTTTACTTCCCTCCCTCATATTTTGTGTTATTGATGTCATGTTTTGCATCTTGCATGTTTACCCCTTCACTATTTACTGTAATTATAGTTGATTTTAAATGTTTTTGCCTTTTATTCTTCATACTAGCTTACTTAGGTGGTTGATCCTCAGCCTTTACTGCATATTCACCTTTACTAAACGAGATTTTTCCTTTCCTATAAATACTTACTTCTTGTCGTAGTCTTTTCTTTTCCACTTAGAGAAGACCCTTTAACATTTCCTTTAGGGTAGGTTTAGCATTAATGATCTGAGTTTTTACTTATTTGAGAGGTTCTTTATCTCTCCTTCAATTCTAAATGATAATCTTGCTGGGTAGAGTACCCTGGGTTGCAGGTTTTTCCCCTTCAGCACTTTGAATTTATGCTGTCACTCCCTTCTGGCCTGCAAATTTTCTGCAGGAAAATCAGCTGATAGCCTTATGGGGGTTCCCTTGTAACTAACTCTTTTTTTCTCTCTCTTACTGCCTTTAGAATTCTCTAACTTTTGTCACTTTAATTATGATATGTGCTTGGTGTGGGTCTATTTGGGTTCATCTTATTTGGGATCCTGTGTGCTTCCTGTACCTGATATCTGTTTCCAGGTACAGGAAGGGGGAGCTAGAGCCAGAGCCAGGTGTGAGCTGAGCTTCTCCTTTGCTCAGTGGCCAACACCACCCTGTTGGGGGCAGGGTTGGTTCCCTGGTTGCTGGAGCAGAAGCCCTGAGGGTTGGATCTGAGCTGGTCCATTCTTTCTAAGTTTGTGCTCTCCCCCTTCCCAGCACCAGCACTTTCACCCTAGAGGGAAGCAGTGCTAGAGCAAGAGGGTTCTTGGCCCGGGTCAGGGCATGGGCTGTGGTGGTCCCAGCCCCAGTCAGAGTTCTCAACCAGTTCCAACGTGCTGCCTCCATAAGCAGCATTAATGGCTGTTCCTGCCCCATTCAGATGCTGTTCCGGGTCTGAGCTGGCTCCATGCCTCTCAACTGAGCATTCGCCTTGGCCATGGCACTTGCCTCACCCTAGCGTGGAGCTGCGTCACAGAGCCAGCAGGGCTGCAGTGGGAACTTGGTTCAAGCTGGGGCATGTGCCATGGCAGTCATGGGAAACTGGCCAGAGTCCCACACAGTTTCAGTCTGCTTCCTCCACCTCATTTTGGGAATAAGCAGGCATGTGCATACTCTTCACAAGCAGAGTCTTGGGTTCTTACAGCCCCTCCTGTTAGTCCCACTGGTTTTCCAGCCAGCTAAGGGGACTTGTCCTCCCGGTGTTGGACCCCAGGGCCGGGACATCCATTATGTGGCTCTAATCACTCTCTCTCCCGGGAAGATCTCTGCCTGTGTAACCCCCTTCCTCATCTGTGTCCCTTCCCAGGGGCACAGATCCCAACCTGATTGCTTCTCTTCTCCTCCTGCCCAATCCTGTGTGGATCTTTCTTACAGCCTTGCTTGTACAGGAGTCTTTTTGCCAGCATCCATAGTTTTCAGTGAGATTGTTCCACTTGTAGATGTATTTGTTATGTGTTCTTAGGAAGGAGGCAAGCTCCATGTCCTCCTATTCTACCACCTTGATGTCCTACTCTTACATATAAATATTTTGACCCCAACAGCAATGAAGAAGATGTCCATCAATATACCAAAGACCCTTTGCTTCTGCCTCAACCTGTATCACTGAGTCCCACTGTGTCATTCTATCCACTCCTCTCTGCCTTTCTCTTTGACTCCCTGTATGTTTCTAAATCATTCTCTCTTTCTCTCTCATACAGTTTTTCTCATGGATTAGCTAAGAAATGAACACAAACTATAAGTCATTTATAAAATTTATTATGAATTAATCCTGGTAGGAATGATTACTATTACTGTTAGAATCAAAACTTTACAAGTACTGAAACTATATTCAATAAAATTTATTAACTAAAAACTGGTGAAAAGATAAAATATTCCTGAAAAACTTTCTTATGAAAAAATGCACCAGAGAAAATTTCACTTTGTAGAAATAATGACCATAAGAGAAACACTCATTATGGTCAAAGCTATAACCATTTAAAAAATAACTTATCAATGACAAACATGAATACTTGACATAAAATTTAAATGAAAAAAAAATGGTCCTGGTGAAAATAATTTTAGTAACATAAAAATGAAAGTGGAAAAATATGAAAAACCATAAATGCACTCTATAGAAAATTAATTAATCAGGGAATTAAGTTGTCCTAATGATTTTCACTCCACAAAGTGCTTTCTTGAACCAAATTATAATGTTGTTATAATTCTGACTGAAATGTTTATATTAAGAATGTCCTTGGGGTCAAAATATTGAATCAAAACAGCAGACACTAAAAACCCTCTACCAGTGACATGGGATATCTGAAAGGCCACAAATTATGTCCTGAGACAGGAAACCATCTTCTCTGGACTTGAGTTTTTATCTCTTTCAGATGAAGATGTTGGAATAGAAACAAATCCCTTTGTTTCTAAAGTTCTATAATTCTTTGATTAACTGGATAAGTATTAAGTTCTTTAATTTTTAAAAACTTCATTCCAAGACAGTATGAATAAAGAGATCATGAAGGTAAGTCAGAGATAAACCCAAACAAAAATTTTTTTGGACACAAAATATTAAGACCTAGACAATTAATTATATAAACGACATAGTTAAAATTACAAAAACATGTTGTTGCTTTGATAAATAACAAAAATTGATTTACTTTATAAACTGAGGGGAAAAAGATCTCATTTTTCATTCATTTCTGAATTCTGCAAGATAAAGCATAACAGACACCATTACATTTATATGACTAGTAGAGTTTGTGGTGAAATCCTCAAAATATGATTTTTTCGTATTTTATACTGCTGGCCAGAGAGAGTATTTAACTTACACTTTATGTTGAACTAGATACTTTATCCAGAGCAGTCATAAAATAACAAGGCACATTTAGTCAGTTTACAAACAAAATTACTAATCAGATCATCAGTGTAAAATTGGGTTAATTAAATAAGCAATAGGTTTATGTATTCATTTTGCATAAAACATTTTTTCTCTAGTTTTGGCATGCATATTCAATTTTGCTTATAGCTTTAAACATCTTTGAAGGTATCCCTATTTGAAAGTATTCACATTAATTCCCATTTCTGTTAAGGTGATTGACATGACCTACAGGTTGAACTTAAGACACATCTTGACACCCCTTATCAGAGTATGAAGGACACATTCAGAAGTTGCTACCATGGAACAAACTTTCTGGTTAGAACAACCAAGAAGACCCACTACTGAAAGACCACCATCCTGGTTTAGATAACTACTGGCAATCCTCCCTCCCAGGCTGGATGGAGTTCTAAATCATCAAAAAGAAGTTAAAAAGCAAATGTGGCTACTTTTACTCACTATCTGTATATATATTTGATTATAGAAAACTAAACGTTCAGGGACTTCCCTGGTGGTCCAGTGGCTTAGACTCCACATTCACAATACAGGGAGCCCAGGTTCGATCCCTGGTCTGGGAACTAGATCCCTCATGCGTGCCATGACTAAAGATCCCACATGCCGCCACTAAAGATCCCACATGCCACAGCTAAAGATCCCACATGCCACAACTCAGGATCCCACATGACACAACAAAGATCCAGGGTGCCACAACTAAGACCCTGCACAAATAAATAAATAAGTAAACACTAAAAAAAAAAAAAACTAAACATGCAAACAAAAACTTGGATTTCATGCAGACTCACTTATGAAAGAAAAGAAGTCTCAGAGACAATTGGAGCTGCATTGCTTTGCAGATTTTAATTATTTGGGCCTGCAAATAATAATGATAATGAAAATAATAATAATATCACCTAACAATTAGCGAAGCACTCACTATTCTAAACTTATATGCATTTAATCATTACTAAAACACCATGGGATAGATGCCATTATTATGCCCATTTTACAGCTGAGGACACTGAGGCTCAGGGAGGTCATGTAAGTTAACTAAGGTCATACAGCTAGGAAATGTGAGACCGAGGATTTGAATTCAAGCAGTGTGGCTCCAAAGCCTACACAGTGCAACCACCCCAGCACAGTGTGGGTTTAGGGCGGAGGAAGGTTACATACAGAAATATAAATTTCTTTTCTGAAGCACTTGAATGAGAACTTTAGGTATAAATTTTTCTATTTAATGTGGAAGGCAACTCCTTTGCAAGTATAGATCTTAAGACCCTGATTTCTCAGGTTACATTGTAATATGTCCTTTCCTTCATGAGGTTTTATTTTCTCATCTTAAAGTTTCCCTTTCCTGTTTGACTACAATTTAATTGCTCTTTGGAGTCAGAGTCCCTTAAAAATTCTAGTGAATGTTCTTATCCTGTTTTCTTCATTCCATTTGTGGGTCACAACTGCCTTATCTCTAAATCTAATCCAGGACTGTTCTTTGCATTTGCATTTCGGGAGGATCAGGTGAGAGGGGAGACAGAATAATACCAGCATACTCCATTATGTGTCCTGCATCCCCAGCTCCCTCTAGCTCAATCCTTCACCACTCTAACATATCTTTGAAAGTGACCAAGTTCAAAAAGGCAATTTTGTAGTTTAAACCACTGTGTTTAACTGAAAAGGTGAGGTGGAAGCTTAAGATTAAAATAAGTTCAATTATCTTAAGTTTCACTAAAAAACTATGCATTCAACCCCTAATAATGAAATGGAACAGCATTCTACTCGTGTATTCGTTCATTTAACAGAGACTTATGGAGTGCCCACTCCCTGCCTGGTTGTGCTCAGGGCTGGCGACACGAAGTGAAAGAAGGCATGACAGCCTGTGCCCTCAAGACCAATGTGAGAATTTAAAATGCACAGGTGCCATGCCTGTTAAGTTCAGTGAGAGTGTGAAAGAGGAGAGGTCAGTTCCTCTTGTGGGTGGTCAGAAAAAGCTTCATCGAACGTGTGACGCTTTGGCTGAGTCTCAAAAGAAGAGAGTTTCCAGAGCAGCCCAGGAATTGGGAGCCGGGGGAGGGATTCTAGGCAGAAGGTACAGAGGGACCAATATCACAGGGCCTGTTCCAGGTTCTACGAGGAGTTCAGATAGTGTTTGATGCAGTGGGGAGGAGTGTGCAAGGAGGGAAAGGCTGGAGGGGTAACCAAGGCCACATCACAGCAGGCCTCAGAGGCCACATTAACAAGTGTGTGCTTTCCGAGGGCAGTGGAAACCATGTGGTTTTTAAGCAAGAGAGTGCCAATATCAGATCTGTGTTTATGGGTCATCACTGGCTACAGCATGAACTGTAGGAGGAGACCAAGAGCAAGGAGGCAGATTAGGAGGTGGGTTCATTAGTCAGACTGAAAGATGTTGAGGGCAAACTAAGGCCATTGAGGGAGCTGCAGTTGGCCTACCCGGCTCCTTTCTGAGATTTAGAAAAAGCTGCTCCCTCTGGATATCGTTAAGAAACGGCGTCAGGCTTCCCTGGTGGCACAGTGGTTGAGAGTCCGCCTGCTGATGCAGGGGACATGGGTTCGTGCCCCGGTCCGGGAAGATTCCACATGCCGCGGAGCGGCTGAGCCCGTGAGCCATGGCCGCTGAGCCTGCGCGTCCGGAGCCTGTGCCCCGCAACGGGAGAGGCCACGACAGTGAGAGGTCCGCGTACCGCAAAAAAAGAAAGAAAAGAAAAGAAAAAGAAACGTGGTCCCCTCGGGCTGTGGAGCCCCACTGGCTGGGATGCAGATGACCCTCACCACCTTCAGCCAGGCCTCTGGGCAGTGCACAAACTGCTCAGCACATGCAGTGGCCTTGACAGTAGTGTCAGGATGAAGCGGAAGGAGATGAACATGGTAGAACTGATGGAATGTGAAAGATGAGGACAAGATGAGTCAAGGATGACTCCCAGATTTCTAATGTGGGTGAATGTGGGTGAATGACGATAACATCTACCAAGAAAGAAAATGTAATGATAAAAATAAATTCGAAAGAACAGAAAACCAGGTCAAAATAAATGTTTCCAATGTACACATGCTGGTGGATGAAAACATACTCATCTATTGAGAGGGGCCTCTTGATGATCAGCCATGCCTAGTTCTAGGATAGAGGTTCTTCTGTACCTACAGCTGCTCCCACAGCTCCAGAGTCTTTATCTGAGGTCTGTATCCATTCCTTCAAATCTGGAGTTATTTCTCTTTTCCTTGTTAAGTGGTGAGAATATGGAAACGCAGAGGATAAGTCCTCTCATAGAGCCAACTGCACATCCTCCCTTCCTGAGAGCTGCCCTAGAATATTATGAGTAGAGTCTGGGGCTCCCAAGCCCTGGGACAGTGTTACATTTCTGACACTTTCTCTCATATGCAACTAGGACAGAGGAAGCCTATTCATCTTCTGATGGAGCTTAATAACCACACCAGAAATTACCAAGGAATTAATCAGCCATGTGAGGACTGAGGTCATGGATGATTCCTCTCGTCAACTCCAGGACTAGACACATTGAGGGAATAGTGGCTGAGGAATCATTCATTATTTGTCAATACAGGACTCTAGTGAAAGTAACAATATCTTCCTTTGGATGGTTACATCAGTCAGGATAGGCTAGGCCATGAGGTCATAACGTAACCCTCCAACCTCAATGGTTTAGAACAACAGAGCCTTGTTTCTACTCATGCTACATGTCCCAGGTGGTCTGGGGCTCTGCCCTACATCGTCATGTCCTCACTCCTGGACCCAGGCTGATGGAGCAGATGCTACCTAGAGCTATACTACCTAATATGGTGGTCCCCAGCCACATGTGGCTGCATAACTTAAATGGAAATTAATTAAAATTCAATAAAATTTATTAAAATTCAATTTCTCAGTTGCGCTAGCCATATTGCAAGTGTTCATTGCCACTTGAGGCCAGTGGCTGTTCTGTTGGAGAGTGTAGATAGAGAACATTTCCATCATTACAGAAAGTTGGACTGGGCGTGCTGAGTTGAGCACTGGAGCTTTGGCGGTCTTACACCAACAAGTAAATGTCATGTGGTCCCATCCAACCAATAAGATTAAAAAGTGCAATTCCTCCCTGTGCCCAGAAAACAGAGAGCAAGAAATATTTGGTGAGCAGCATTAGCAATCACCCATTCGTAGCTTCAGAAGAGCTCACCATTTCCCCCTTATTTTTGTTGTCATCCAAGATATCAACAGAGAAAGAAGCAGTCATAATTTGGAAATGTGAAAAGTAGAACAGGAGGTCACATATACGTTGTGAGTCCATAATTATATTGGATGAATAACACTTATAGCAATGACATTTCACTGAGCTCTTCCTCTGGGTTAGGCACCTTATTTTATCTTCACAGTGGCCCTGTGTAGGTATATTATAATCCCCACTTTAAAAATGAGGAAACTGAGGCTCAGAGAGGTTAAGTAACTTGACCACAGAGGTCTACCTGATCTCAAAGCGCCAGAGATTCTTTATATGGAGATGGAATATACCATTTCCCAGGTCTTTTAATTTTTACCCTTCAGTTCCATAATGTCACTCAATTCCTAACTTCTAATTCTACATAAATGCTTTAGAGAAGCTAGGTAGATGTGTTTGGCGTAGTTACAGATCTATTCAATTAAAAGCATTTGTGGGCCTGAACTGCAGGAAGACACAGAATGAAATGACTATTTCATACTTTCAACTGCTTGGAAAAAGTATAAATGTACACATATATATTTATGAAATTGATCTGTGTATCATTAAGCTCCTTGGAAACCCTGAAAATCTAAGTGGCAAATTTGTGCAAAATATTCAACTACGATGGAGAGACTATTAAGTATGCTACATTCTTCTTGTTCTACTTTTGTTTTTTTAAGGTCATCCTGGTGCCAACGTTCCATCTTTTTAGATGCCAAAATGGCAGTCCACAGGTCCTGAATATTTAGCACTGGAGCGGAAACTTTAGCTGTAGAGTTGGGGAAGTATGACCCTGACAGGAAGCCCTCCAGCCCTCTGAATGCTGGCCAGGAGCCCCCTGACCTTTGACCCTTGTTTAAGGACCTCTCTTTGGGTTTGGAGCACAGGGGGTGGCTGCTGGTGCCCTATCGATAGCATCCCAGAAACTACACTACCAAGGCTATCCATCCCTCTGATTGGCCAAATAAATCACATCATCTCTCCCTGATACTCTTCCTTTCTCTCCCTTTGCAGCATGCTGTAGCACAGTAAACGGTGCCATTTCAGCAATTTTAAAGGTGACTTCCAATAAAATATGTTTGCAGATTTACTTCAGGGCTGGTAGGCTAAGCTCTAAATTTACACCAGGTCAACCACGGAGAGCTCTTCAATTAAAAAAAAGGAAAGAAAATACAGAAAGTAAAGATTCCATCAACATTTATCTTTGGATTATAAAAAAATTCATTTGGGCTTTTTCCTGTTTTCTGTTATTTTTTTTACTTTTTTTTTTTTTTATGTGAATCTATTTCTTCTCTCTTCGTTTTTAACAGAAAAGAAAAAATGCCCATGAAGAGCAACTGACTGGAGCTTTTCAATAGCCTGGTTTATAAACCTCTCTTGTAATGCCTGGAAGTAAAGAGAAATCCTCCATGTGGCCTGACTGTTGCTTCACAGGGAGCCCAGTGCTTTAAGCTGCAGACGTGCATGCCTGGCAGACTTCACCGCTTGGGTGCAATTTGAAGCGCTTCTATTGGTCCCCTCCCCCCTTTCTTATGAAAACTGAGGGATTAGCAGAGCCTGAGACAGACACCCTGCTGAGCTGCCAGCATCAGTGGACTCCGCAGGCTTTTTCCTCTTTCTTCCAGACCTCAGTACCCATCTCTTTCGAGGAAAACTGCCTTCCATCCCTGTAAATGCATAACCTTTAGCCTCTGCCAAACAAAGACTGCAGATTGCTTCATACATTTTATTTGCCAAGAATTTACTGGAGCCCATAAGACAAATTTCTGTGGCTGGGAAAACTGTACCCTTTTTGTTTGTTGTTATTGTTGTTTTTAATCTAGGCTGCGGTCCAAAAGTTTGCAGCATGAGTGAACTGTTAACGCTCCGCTTTCTAGTTGTATTTGGCCTGGAAAAAGCAAACACATGGCAGTGCTTTGTGTGACATTATATATTAGAGGTTTCTAATGTTTGGTATTTGCCTTGTCATCTTCAAAATAAAACTTGAAAGGGGGAATACTAAAACATTAAACCCATGGGGTATAAAGCAATTCTTTGCCAAGTAGCAAAAGCATAAATAAAATCAAGTTTATCTTCATAACACACTGTATCTAGGTAAATGGGAGATATGTTTATCCCACTTTGTGGATGGGTATACTGACTGGGTCTAGGCCACACACCACAGGGTCACAAAATCAGCTGGAGGTGGATCCGTATCTGTCGCAGTCCAAGAGTTCTCACCCTTTGGGTTCACTGCCTGCCTTACAGGATGTTGGAGATAAATTTAATTTTGAAGCATAACACTTTATGTGAAAGCCACTTTAGATAAAATGCGTGAACATGCCCTGTCAACTTTACAACTATCAAAATGTATCCCCAATGCCACTGAATGTTCCATATTTATCAGAGCTTTTGTTTCAGTCCAAAATAGGAACTGAGAGAGGAAGAGAAACGTGACACTTAGAACTACAAAGATAGGTCATGCTTGCTTCTGTGACATAGCATGTTCCTTTGAAGATTTAATTCACCTGGAAACTATGGCAGGCATAAAGCCCAGTTTCAACTGGGGAAGGAAACAGACAATTGCATTTGTCAGAGTTTTGTGGGGGATGGAAAGATATACAGTAAAAGTACCATAGCAACTGTGCCCCTTCTCTCCTTTCATGCCTGAGCTCCTGCAAGTGAGCTGACGCTGTAATTCTTGGGGTATAATACCCTTTGCGGGCTGTTGTGACGAGGGACCACTAAAGGTAGAGCAGACTCTGTGGACTGTGTCCTACTCCGCTCTGTCCTCATGCCTGGCACGTTCTGTGTGATCATGGGTGGTGGTGCCTCTGGGGGTCTTGCTGAGTGGAGGAAAGCAGCTGGTCATGTCAGGAAGGTTGCAGAACCAGGCAGGGGCCTGAGCCAAGCCTTGTTCTTTCTTTGGTTGTAGCTTCAAGCTTCGTTTTTTGGTTTGTTTTGTCTTGTTTTTGTTTGTTTGCTTGTTTTAAATCTGTCTTATCATGGCATCCTTTACACTACCTAAGCATGGAATTAGCCTGGCAATCCGATTGTACCTCTAAGCTTGTATTTTCTGCTATTTGCACAAATATGTTAGGCACATGACATATATCACATTTTAATATTCTCTTTTAAGTAAGCAAGTGCTTGACACCTTTCTGACATCCCTGCTGAGTCATCGGTTACTCACTGTTTGGAAGAAAAGCAGTCATATGAAGTGATAAGGAATGCTAGTTGATGTGGTATCATCCTGTCACCCGCAAGTGTGCCCCACGTTATCACCTAAAAACCTGTTCACGGGAGGAACAGGAAGGTGATGAGAGGAAGGGAATCAGCAAGAGTTATACATGCTCCAAAGAAGCAACAACTGTGTCAATCCCAAGTGCCCTATAGATACTGTAATGGGAGATAATTAGAGAATTTCAAACAGAAATGCAAGGCTGCTTCCTTTCCTGAGTACTTGGCTGAAAGGCCTCAGGGCTTCTGAGGAGCAGAAAACTTATTCACAGGCCCCGAGGGTTCTTAATCCTTCCACATTCCATTGGAACTCAAACATCTCCAACTCTTTCTTTCTCACACATTATTCATTGGCATCTCTGGAACCTCAGCTAAAGCCAGCTTGGAATGAAACCATTGTGTTCCCCAGCGAGGCTGCTAACCCTTTCATTTTCTAGTAAGATAACAGCTATATTTACTTCTTTTGAAAAAGGCAGCTGAAACAGAAGGGGTGTAGCATGTACTTTCTTAAGGCCATCTGTCTCCCAGCTGAAAGGCCCCCAGCACAGCCTCTGACCCTTCCCCTCATTGCAGCAGCAGCCCATTTTGTCACAGAAGTGAGAAGTGAACAGTTCCAGAGGTTTCAGGAGATGACCTCAAAGCACCTCTGTTTTCTGTCAGCCTTCCCAGATTCCCACTTTGTTTCAGGCCTGGGCCCAGTGAGCTGACGTGCTTGCTCGCTAAGCAGGCAGTGCGCCACCAGAGTGCCAGGGTGGGGACCGCCGGCCAGACGCTAATGGGGTCCCACAGGGAGTGAGTCCAGACCCACAGTGTCAACACATCTGTCAGCCTGGAATAGCCCCACTCCAGGTTAAAGGGTTTGGCCAATTTCAAACTAATGTGATTATATAAACAATAGCTTCTGTAGCAAAGAAAAACTGCTTCATCTGAAAGGAAATGCTATTTGTTTCTGATGATTTTCCTAGAAGCTGGACACAGCTTTATTTCACAGAGTAATGGATTAGGCTTACAGTATAGGGAGAATTCTCTTTACCCCAAGATCTTAAAGACCTCTGTAATTTCATTAATCCTCACAGGTGAATGCTCTAAATTTTGACTTCTATATAAATGTTCCTGCCCTTTGGCTCAATAATCAGAAATATAAGAATTTTTTGCAAAAGAATAATGCAAATAGAAGAAATATGTGTGTGAATATGTATATATATGCACAAGTGTATTATGTATATATAGAAATACATATATATTCAAAGGCATTCCTTGTCGTGTCATTTTAAGATTAGAAACAGCAGGAATGCCCTCTATTAGAAAACATTGAACCATATTAAACTCTCTCAATTGAATAATATTTAGGCACTACAAATAATACATTTGAAGCTCTAGTAGACTTGAAAATTCTCATCATGAAGTAAGTTTCTAAAAAGTAAAATGAAAAATTGTTTTTATACTGTGGATACAATTGTGTAAAAATAATAAATGCATATGGACAAGACCCGAAAGGAAATTTGAAAAGGTGGAGGTGGGGAAATCCTTAGTTGTAGGATTGGAAACTTGATAAGTATATATACCTCTTTTGTTTAAGTGTTTACTTAATATCATTATCATGTTGTTTGAGTGATAAAAGAGAAACATAAAAACAATCGCTTTCCACTTTACATGGCAACTGCTTGCTACATTATCTTCAGTGGGAAATGTAAATTTCAGGTGCGCGCTGTAGGGCAGTGGTCCCCAACCTTTTTGGCACCAGGGACCGATTTTGTGGAAGACAATTTTTGCATAGACCTGGGTCGGTTTCGGGATGATTCAAGCGCATTACATTTATCGTGCACTTTATTTCTATTATCATTGCATTGTAATATATAATGAAATAATTATACAACTCACCATAATGCTGACAGGAGGCGGAGATCAGGCGGTAATGCCAGCGATGGGGAGCGGCTGTAAATACAGATGAAGGCTCGCTCGCTTGATCGCCCACCTCCTGCTGTGCAGCCCGGTTCCTAACAGGCCATGGACTGGTACCGGTCCATGGCCCAGGGATTGGGGACCCCTGCTGTAGGGTGCTGTTAGCTTCTGGCTTTTTCGAAGGTACAGCATTTGGAAGGTTTTCTGTTAAAGAATGCTACAGAGAGAATATAATTTGCTATCCCAGAAAACCCTACTGGGGACACATCTAAGCTCTGCCTTGATTTAAAAAGAATATCTCTTTCCCATGCAGACAGACAGCTGTGGAACACTAGGCCAGTAAGAAAGGTCCTTCCTTTCCCCACTGCCTTCCCCCACCTGAGTCTAAGCCTCTTGGTTGTAGGCGGGTCAGGGTGCTCCTGTGAGGCAGAAACTTGATGTTTCTAGGCATTACAAGCACAGATGATTATTGATCATTTCATATGTCACCTTGTGAAATACCGTGTATGGGCTACATCCTGAGAAACAATTGTAATCACGGTTAGTATTTATTTGAGCAGGTATTGTGCTAAGCGTTAGGCATGCATTATCACATTTGACCTTCACAGCAGCCCGTTAAGCTACATTCCATTAATAGCCCCATATTACAGATTAAGAACATGAGAGTTGAAGATTCATCAGCTGTTAAATGGAATGAAAATTAAGTAGCCTGTGACTGCAAAGCCACACTCTAACTGACCTAAGCTCTCTGCCGTTCTGAATACTCATCGGGTACTTCTTAACTTTTTACAAGATTAAAGTTCATGAGGTTTTCCCTAGACAAGCCAGTGATTTCCTCTAACTTGCAGATGTATAATATGAACCGTGAACTAGGGACACAGTAGCACAGGATCCAGATCCTCCCAACATGGAGGTGATCTATATTCAGGGCCGACAACTCCTGAAGGATAATTAGAAACCACACAAAAAGCCGGCAGAAGACAGAATAATAGACAGGTACAGAGATGTGTGTTTCATCCAAAATTAATGGACCATGGACTCACCCACTGAAAAAGTGATGCCTAAGGCCATGGAGATTGGGGGTAGGAGAAAGATAGGCATCTACTCACCCAGAAATTGAAAAGACTCCTACAAATAATAGCTCAGTTTGGACCGAGGAAACAACCTTGAGCTGAGCAAATAAGAAGAATCACCATCTGAGGTTTAGGGCCTCAAGGAAGGGCTAGAAGAGGCTTCAGACCAGAAGCGTATGGACCACAGCAATTGAGGGGCATGTTCAGGATTTGGGGCTTTGGCAAAGCTCCCTGAGTAGCCTGAGTCGAAATTCGCAGCTTCTGCCTGATGCAAGGTTTGTGTTTCTAACACCCTCACAACGAGATGAAATTTAGCTGTGCACTTGAAACAACAGTGTATGTTGGACTTTGGAATAAAAAGAGGACAAGAGGGGAAGAAGAGGCAGAGAAGGCAAATACGCGGGAACAGAGGTTTTGAGTGAAAGTGTCCTCTGAGTAGAAACGATGAATGGGAAACTGAATAGGATGCAGTGACCCCTCTGGATGCGGGACCTTTGCCCTGGGTCACAGAGGAAAAGGGGATTTTACAGGGTGGCGAACAATCCCCGAGCCTGGAGTCAAGAGAGACCAGGTTCAGGTCCTAAACGGCCCACTTCCTATTGGTATGACCGAAGGAAAGTTACTTCAAATCTCTGAACCTGCATTTTCTCATCTGTAACATGAGACCAGTTATACTTGGGTTCTAGTGTTGTTGTGAGGTGTGGATGCCAAAAAGTACATGAAGTACTGGACACATAATAAATACTCAACAAATTTAGGTCTCTTTCCCCCTTTCCTTCTGAGAGTTGCCCTTATTAACCAGGGGATTCATTTGGACCAGTCAGAATAACCTTATATTTGAAACACGTGGTTCAAGAGCCCAAGGTAACAGGATTCTTCAGTCCTGTTTCTCAAAGAACCTTAAATGTGTTTCAAATGCTAAAGCTTTTCTTTCCTCTCTACTTCCCTCCCACTCGGTGGTGTGCTGAATTTTTCTAGCCAGTTCACTTCACATTGGCAGCTTGAGATCAGCCATGGTGGGAGTATTTACACCATGGGATTCAGCAAAAGCTACAAATCAGGGCTCCTTTTTTGTTTCCAGAGAACCGGTTTATCAGCACACCACACTCCAACCGCACAGCTGCTCCAAAGCCTTTCTCTTCAATTCTCACCTCCTCCCCACTCACCCATCCCCAAGAAGAAAGTCCTTCTCGCAAGCTTCACAGCTTCCTTCCTGCTCCACGCTCCTCCTCTGCTCAACACTTTAACACGTGGACCCACCATGCTTCTCTCCAGACACAGAGGATGGAGGAGACCAGGGCTGGCAAAGGCAAGGTTGTCTTTGGTGGAACAGAAGAGAGATGTTATCAGAACCACTCCTGGGTTAACAGTAGCTATCCTCCAGGAGCATTGGACATGAACACTGATCATGGTTTCTCTACACCAAACTTGTAGCACCTTCTAAAACTAGGGCTGAAGGACTTCCAAGCCTGGAGATTTTTATCTTAAAAAAAAATCAAAGGAATCAACTTATTTATTTTGGAGATGAGACCTTGTGAGTCCACCTTTACATCACCTCAGGGGCCACATGCTCTTTGGTCCACTGCCTCAGATAGTACCTGGAGTCTGGCGTTCGTTCCTACCTGTGTTTCTTGGAAGGCCTAACCAGACAGGATTTCACCAACTATCTGTGGTCCACCAGGGCTCATCTGGGGAACGAATGATCCAGTGTATGATACAGGAATAAACCCCAAATGTTAAAATTCCTCTACCAGCCAAAGCATAGCGAGCAATACAGTTTGCCTGGGAGTTTAGATAGTAGTTTGCTTTTTCACACTCACGCCAAACCAATGAGACCATCCAGCTGCAAGGGATGTCTTCTTGTGCTGGTATTCTACAGAATGCCATGCGGTTCTCTCCTGGCGGAGTCTCGGAGAAAGCTGGTCTCCTAGATTGCATTCCTGCCCTCCCTTTTGTACATGCCACGAGATTGGCAAGTGTCCCAGGCAAAACAGCACTGGCAATCAGGTGTCATTTGATAGTCGGATTTTTGTGATTATTAGTGAAATTACAGACCATAGGCTTCTTAGAGTCACTGTGGGAGAAAAGAATCTTCTAAGTTCTGAAAGATCTATTTAAGTCTTTTCTTTTTTAACTCAAACTACATGGTGAGGCAAATAAATTTAATCCACAGGGATGACCTTAGGCAGAGGAAGGGCAGGAAACAACATGTACTTGGCACCTACTGTATGCCAGTAGGCACACAGTGCCTCATTTAATCCTCACAACACCTTATGAGAAAAATACGATTCTAAAGGGAAAAAAACACACACACTCTTTTGTGTCTCTCCTTTACGCTCACCTACTGTACTATAACACTTCATTTGTGACACCAGATGTGTGAGTTTTCCATACATCGAGCAATTCTGTGACACGAGCCGGATGTCGTACAATCTAACTCAATTCTGACACTAGCTACCTGGAGATAGCGTCAGATCCCACAGGTCAAAGGCTCAGTCCTGCAAGACTGTCCCCACTCCAGATGTCAGTCACAAGTCCAGGTTGTCACCTGTGCTTCTGACCAAATGGCAGTAAGTCACAGGTTCCCATAACACCTTCCTTGGGTTCAATTAATTTGCTAAGAGTATCTCACAGAACTCAGAAAAACAGTTTAATTACTAGATTACCAGTTTATTATAAAGGGATATAACTCAGAAAAAGCCAGATGGAAGGGATGCATAAAGTATGGGGAAAGGGTGAGAAGCTTCCGTGCTTTCTCCAAGCATAACATTTTCTCAGCACCCTTACCTGTTCATCAACCCGGAAGTTCTCAGAAACCCATCCTTTGGGATTTTTATGAAGGTGTCATTCATAGGCATGATTGATTAGATAACTGGCCATCGGTGATTGATTCAAAGTCCAGCTGCTCCCTCCTCCCCAGAGGTTGGTTTGGCCTGAGGTTGGTGGCTGGAACTGAAAGTTCCAACCTTCTAATCACATGGTAAGTTCTCCAGGCCACCAGCCATCATGCTTAGGGGCTTTCCAAAAGAAACCTCATTAACATAAACTCTGGGGTGGTAGAAAGGGACTTGTTATGAATCACAAAAGACAGCCACTCCTCTCACTTTCAGTGCTCTTACTGCTTAGGAAATTTCAAAGGTTTTAGGAGCTCTGTGCCAGAACTGGAATGAAGACCAAATGTACATTTCTCATTATACATTACAATATTACGACTATTATAATCCCCATTTTACAGGTAAACAAATCAAGTCTCAAAGACATGCAATTGTTACCCATGAGCTAACAACTGGTTAGTGGTTAAGCAAGGATTTGCACCTTTGTGCATCTGCCACAGAAACCCCTATACTTCCCACTAAGGTATGCCATGCTGCCTATCTGAACATCCATCCGATAGAGTTCATAATGAGATGGCCTGGTCAAGTAGCGCCTGTGATGGAGAGGAAGCTGGCCTTAGCAGGTGGTCAAAATCTATGTGAGTCAGGACTTCTGCTCCTACTATTATGGATAACGTGTAGCAGAGCCATACTCAACCGAAGCACAACTTGACAAGCTAAATAAAATTGTTTTAAAAATCCGTTGGAAGGCTTCTGGAGCAGCTAAGCCTTTAGGGCCAAGATCCTGAACGTAAGAGAAATTCATTGAAGTGATCCCAATATCGTGTGCTTTGCCATACTCCCTAGGGCATTTGCCCATTCTTAAAAGGTTTAGGGCAGAAGGCAGCTGCTAAAAGGCAGATAAGCACACAGCGCTTATGGTGCTGGATAAAAGCGTTTGGGCTTACTAAGCAGCCAGAACTTCAGGAGCCAAGATCCCAAGAAAGAAGAATGATGCGAAAAGTGAGTCCAACATTCTACGCAAGTTCTCATCTCAGGATATTTGCGAATTCTTAAGTTACACAGAGCAAGAGACTCAGAAATCGAGCAGAAAGTAACTGAGAAGTTGAGTGCTGTTGGGGGCGTTCCCATAATTTGGGCACTCTCATAATACTGGGGAGAAAATAAAATTCAAGGTTTACCGAAGAAGAGGAACCCTGTTAAATACTCTGCGCACACAGAGGAGAACTATATTCAAGAAGTGTGGGTGATCCAAAGAAAAACATCTCACAACTTTGAAACCCTGGCTTGAGCGATTGGATGTGGAGATTTTCTCCTCTCTGCCAGAGTAGAGAGAGAATTTCTGAAGAAATATAACATCATCCAGAGCTTCTACAATGCTTCATCACAATGTCTAACATTTAATAAAAATGACCATGCAGGTCAAAAACTAGGACCAAGAAGAAAAGAAGAAAAAGAAAGGACAATGGAAGCTGATGCACTGGTAATGCAGATATTGGAATTTCCAGACACGGACTTTTCAAAAACATGATTATTAAGCTAAAAAACATAGATAATTCACATGAGAATTCTAGAAATAGAAAAATGCAAGAATAGAAAATAACATATATGTGAACCAAAATGTGCACCAATTCATTTAAACCTGGAATTTAGGAAAAGTCATCAAAACATATGGACACAGCTATCAACAGGCATTTTCTATGTCAAAAACAAGGGCAATAAAACAGGGTCAAAAGTAACAAATCACGTAAATACCTAGCATGGCCATAAAATTTGAACATTAAAGATATCAAAACAACACCTGACTACTGTAAGTGTCTTTCAGATTGTTTTTATCTTTAAGAAGATACTGAATTTTGGGGCTTTCCTGGTGGCGCAGTGGTTGAGAGTCCGCCTGCCGATGCAGGGGACACGGGTTCGTGTCCCGGTCCGGGAAGATCCCACATGCCGCAGAGCGGCTAGGCCCGTGAGCCATGGCCGCTGAGCCTGCACGTGTGCTCCGCAATGGGAGAGGCCACAACAGTGAGAGGCCCGCGTACCACAAAAAGAAAGAGAAGATACTGAATTTCTCTTTTCTGGATAAATCGTCTCTATCTGCTTAATTCAGAGATTTGCTCTTACAGAGGTTGGTTCACTCTATCCCATTTTGTTACAAAACCTCTCAGCTTATCTCTGAGCTTCTGAATTAACACTTCCTATTTGTCCTATTTGTTCGGGGGTTGGGCAGTTAGCTTAAAGGATAAAGCATGCCTATTTGCACCTCCAGTCAGCAGCAGAGAGAGATTTCCAGAATGAAGATGGCTTCCTACAGGACAACACTTACAAGTTGTTTGACCTTGGCTAAGTCACAACCTCCCTGAGCCTCTGTATCTATAAAGTGAAGCCAATTCCACTTCCTTAACAAGACTGTTGTAGAGAGTAAATGAAACAGAACATGTGAAAGCACTTTGTAAACCTTAGTGCCTTTTTAAATTGTTAGTTATTTCTGTTCCCTGACCCCTGTACAGAAGGGGATAACTGGGCCTCATTTATGTTTGCGGAGAAATCCTATATGTTTTTTAAACAAATTTCCACATTTCCTTCACTCAACATTCAACACACCTTTATTAAATATCTGATACGTTCCAGGATCCCTGACAGGTGCTGAAGATGCAAAGATTAATAAGGTAGGCACTTTGCCCTTAAGGACCTCACAGACTGGGGGTGGGGGGGGAAGACAGACAAGTAAATAAAGTATTAAACACCGTGAAATAAGTGATGGGGGAAAAAAGGGAGTTATCACCTCTGCCTTAAGTCAGGGAAGGCTGGGTTTTGACAGATAAATAGGAAATCACTAGGCAGATTAAGCAAGTTGGGGAGACAGTGGCAGCCAGAGGGAATATGCAACGACCCAGAGGCATGAAAAAGCATTGCACATGATAAATTCCCTTTGATTAAGATATGAAGTTGAGATATAATCTTGGTCACTGCCCTTCAGGGGCTCAGTGTGATAGAAGAGAAAAACACACAAACAAGCAGTCTTAATGGTTTTGTGGAAAACCAGGATACCAAATTAGATACTATAAGATCTCATCTAGGGAACTGAAGAAAAAAACATGTATAAAGTTGCCTGGAAACAAACAAAAGAACAACCCAATTAAAAAACAGGCAAAGGACTTGAATAGATATTTCCCTGAAAAAATATACAAATGGCCAATAAGCATGTGAAAAGTTGCTCAACATCATCAGTCATTAGGGAAATGCAAATAAAAAACACAATGGGATACCACTTCATTCCCACTAAAATGGCTATCAAAAAAAACAAAAGGAAATAACAAGTATTGGCAAGGATGTGGAGAAATTGGAACCCCTATGAACCTTTGTGCGTTGCTAGTGGGAATATAAAATCGTGCAGCTATTTGGAAAAAGTTTCGTGGTTTCTCAAAAAGTTTAATATGGAATTACCATATGACCCAACAGTTCCACTCATAGGTATGAAGCCATGCACCTCAGACTGGGACTTGAACCCACGTGCCAGAACTCGAACATGGCCCAAACCCACAGTCTTCCAACTGAGATCACACACCTGGTTTCAGGACTTAATGAAGCTCAGGTTCTTGATGTCTCATTGCAGAAAGAATTCAGTGAGAAACAAAGTGATACGTAAGAAGTGGATTTATTTAGAGAGAAACACACTCCACAGACAGATTGTGGGCCATCTCAGAAGGTGAGAAAGGCACCTGGGTATGGGGTTCTCAGTTTTTAGAGGGGTAGATAATTTTTTTTTTTTGGCGGTACACAGGCCTCTCACTGTTGTGGCCTCTCCCGTTGCGGAGCACAGGCTCCAGACATGCAGGCTCAGCGGCCGTGGCTCACGGGCCCAGCCACTCCACGGCATGTGGGATCTTCTCGGACCGGGGCACGAACCCGTGTCCCCTGCATCGGCAGGTGGACTCTCAACCACTGCGCCACCAGGGAAGCCCGGGGTAGATAATTTAATAGGCTAATGAGTGGGAGGAGTATTCCAGCTATTTCGGGAAGGGGCAGGGATTTCCAGGAATTGGACCACCACCCACTTTTGGATCCTTATGGTCACCTTAGAACTGTCATGGAGCCTGTGGGTGTGTTATTTAGCTTGCTGATGTGTTACAATGAGCATATACTGAGGCTCAAGGTCTAGTGGAAGTCGACTTGTCCACCATCTTGGACCCATTTTGTTCTAATCCATTTATGTCTTGTCCTAGGGCTATGTCATTTTTTACAAAGGTTGTGCACTGTCCCCTTCCCTCCTGTTTCAGGTATAGACCCAAAGGACTGAAAATAGGAACTCAGACACTTATAAACAAATGTTCATATCAGCATTATTTACAGTAGCCAAAAGGTAGAAACAACCCAAGTATCCATCAGCAGATGAATGGATAAATAAATGTGGTAAACACATACAATGGAATATTATTCAGCCATAAAAAGGAATGACGTTCTGATATATGCTATAGCATGAAATAAAATTTGAAAATATGCTAAGTGAAATAGGACAGACACAAAAAAAGGACAAATATTATATGATTCCACTTATATGAACTACTTAAAATATTCAAATACATAGAGAGGGACAGTAGAATAGATATTACCAGGGTCTGGAGGGAATAGGAGATAAGTAGTTATGGTCTAATGGTTACAGAGTTTCCACTTAAGATGATGAAAAAATCTGGCCATGGTGGTGACGGTTATACAGCATTGTGAATGTCCTTAACACCACTGAACTGTAACACTTAAATGTGGTTAAGATGATAAATTTTAGGTTATGTGAATTTTACCACAATAAAAAATTTAAAAAATACTTAAGATTAGTGAAAAAATGATTGGTTCAACATGGCGGAGTAGAAGGACGTGCACTCACTCCCTCTTGCAAGAGAACTGGAATCACAACTAACTGCTGAACAATCATAGACAGGAAGACACTGGAACTCACCAAAAAAGATGCCCCACATCCAAAGACAAAGGAGAAGCCACAATGAGACGGTAGGAGGGGCGCAATCACAATAAAATCAAATCCCATAACCACTGGGTGGGTGACTCACAAACTGGAGAACAATTATACCACAGAAATCCACCCACTGGAGTGAAGGTTCTGAGCCACAAGTCAGGCTTCCCAACCTAGGGGTCTGGCAAGGAGAGGAGGAATTCCTAGAGAATCAGACTTTGAAGGCTAGCGGGATTTGATTGCAGGACTTCAACAGGACTGGGGCAGACAGAGACTCCACTCTTGGAGGGCACACACAAAGTAGTGTATGCATCAGGACCCGGAAGAAGGAGCAGTGACCCCATAGGAGACTGAACCAGACCTACCTGCTAGTGTTGGAGGGTCTCCTGCAGAGGCAGGGGATGGCTGTGGCTCACCACGGGGACAAGGACACTGGAAACAGAAGTTCTGGGAAGTACTCCTTGGAGTGAGCCCTCCCAGAGTCCACCATTAGCTCCACCAAAGAGCCTGTAGGCTCCAGTGCTGGGTCACCTCAGGCCAAACAACCAACAGGGAGGGAACTAAGCCCTACCCATAGCAGTCAAGTGGCTTAAAGTTTTACTGAGCTCTGCCCACCAGAGCAACACTCAGCTCTACCTACCACCAGTAACTCCCATCGGTAAGCTTGCACAAGCCTCTTAGATGGCCTCATCCACCAGAGGGCAGATAGCAGAAGCAAGAAGAACTACAATGCTGCAGCCTGTGGAATGAAAACCACATTCACAGAAAGACAGACAAAATGAAAAGGCAGAGGACCATGTACCAGATGAAGGAACAAGATAAAACCCAAGAAAACAACTAAATGAAGTAGAGATAGGCAACCTTCCAGAAAAAGAATTCAGAATAATGATAGTGAAGATTATCCAGGACCTTAGAAAAAGAATGGAGGCAAAGATCAAAAACATGCAAGAAATGTTCGACAAAGACCTAGAAGGATTAGAAAACAAACAGCTAGAAGAATTAAAGAACAAACAAACAGAATAATATAATAACTGAAATGAAAAATACACTAGAAGGAATCAATAGCAGAATAACTGAGGCAGAAGAACGGATAAGTGACCTGGAAGACAGAATGGTGGAATTCACTGCTGTGGAACAAAATAAAGAACAAAGAATGAAAAGAAATGAAGACAGCCTAAGAGACCTCTGGGACAACATTAAATGCAACAACATTCGCAGTATAGGGGTCCCAGAAGGAGAAAAGAGAGAGAAAGGACCCGAGAAAATATTTGAAGAGATTATAGTTGAAAACTTCCCTAACATGGGAAACGATATAGCCACCCAAGTTCAGGAAGTGCAGAGAGTCCCAGGCAGGATAAATCCAAGGACAAACACGCAGAGACACATAGTAATCAAATTGACAAAAATTAAAGACAAAGATAAATTATTGAAAGCAGCAAGGGAAAAACGACAAATAACATACAAGGGAACTCCCATAAGGTTAACAGCAGTTTTCTCAGCAGAAACTCTACGAGCCAGAAGGGAGTGGCATGATATACTTAAAGTGATGAAAGGGAAGAACCTACAACCAAGATTACTCTACCTGGCAAGGATTTCATTCAGATTCGACGGAGAAATCAAAAGCTTTACAGACAAGCAAAAGCTAAGAGAATTCAGCACCACCAAATCAGCTCTACAACAAATGCTAAAGGAACTTCTCTAAGTGGGAAACACAAGAGAAGAAAAGGACCTACAAAAACAAACCCAAAACAATTAAGAAAATGGTAATAGGAACATACATATCAATAATTACCTTAAATGTGAATGGATTAAATGCTCCAGCCAAAAGACACAAGCTCACTGAATGGATATAAAAACAAGACCCATATATATCCTGTCTACAAGAGACCAATTTCAGACCTAGGGACACATACAGACTGAAAGTGAGGTTATGGAAAAAGATATTCTATGCAAATGGAAATCAAAAGAAAGCTGGAGTAGCAATACTCATATCAGGCAAAATAGTTTTAAAAAAGACAATGTTACAAGAGACAAAGAAGGACACTACAAAATGATCAAGGGATCAATCCAAGAAGAAGCTATAACAATTATAAATATTTATGCACCCAACATAGGAGCACCTCAATACATAAGGCAAATTCTTACAGCTATAAAAGAGGAAATCAATAGTAACACAATAATAGTGGGGGACTTTAACACCTCACTTACACCAATGGACAGATGATCCAGACAGAAAATTAATAAGGAAACACAAGCTTTAAATGACGCAATAGACCAGATACATTTAATTGATATTTATAGGACATTCCATCCGAAAACAGCAGATTACACTTTCTTCTCAAATGCACGTAGAACATTCTCTAGGATAGATCACATGGATCACAAATCAAGCCTTGGTAAAGTTAAGAAAATTGAAATCATTTCAAGCATCTTTTCCGACCACAATGCTATGATTAGAAATCAATTACAGGGGAAAAAACATAAAAAACACAAACACATGGAGGCTAAACAATATGTTACTAAATAACCAAGAGATCACTGAATAAATCAAAGAGGCAATCAAAAAATCCCTAGAGACAAATGACAACAAAAACATGATGATCCAAAACCTGTGGGAATCAGCAAAAGCAATTCTAAGAGGAAAGTTTATAGCAATACAATCCTACCTCAAGAAATGAGAGAAATCTCAAATAAACAATCTAACCTTACATCTAAAGGAACTAGAGAAAGAAGAACAAACAAAACCCAAGTTAGTAGAAGGAAAGAAATCATAAAGAGCAGAGCAGAAATAAATGAAAGAGAAACAAAGAAAACAATAACAAAGATCAATAAAACTAAAAGCTGGTTCTTTGAGAATATAAGCCAAATTGGGAAACCTTTAGCCAGACTCATCAAGAAAAAGAGGGAGAGGACTCAAATCAATAAAATTAGAAAAGAAAAAGGAGAAGTTACAACAGACACCACAGAAATACAAAGCATCATAAGAGACTACTAAAAGCTCCTCTATGTCAATAAAATGGAAAACCTGGAAGAAATGGACAAATTCTTAGTAAGGTGTAACCTTCCAAGATTGAACCAGGAATAAATAGAAAACATGAGGAGACCAATCACAAGTAATGAAATTGAAACTGGGATTAAAAATCTTCCAACAAACAAACATCCAGGACCAGATGGCTTCACAGGTGAATTCTATCAACCACTTAGAAAAGAGCTAGCATCTACCTTTCTCAGCCTCTTCCAAAAAATTGCAGAGGAACGAACACTCCCAAACTGATTCTACAAGGCCACCAGCACCCTGATACCAAAACCAGACAAAGACACTACAGAAAAAGATCTTTTTTTTTTTTTCAAACAACACTGCTCTTTTTTTAAAAAATTTATTTTTGGCTGCGTTGGATCTTCGTTGCTGCATGCGGGCTTTCTCTAGTTGTGGAGAGCGGGGGCTACTCTTCATTGCGTTGCTCGGGCTTCTCATTGCGTTGGCTTCTCTTTTTGCACAGCACGGGGTCTAGGCATGCAGTCTTCAGTAGTTGTGGCACGTTGGCTCAGTAGATGTGGCTCGAGGGCTGTAGAGCACAGGCTCAGTTGTGGCACACAGGCTTAGTTGCTCCACGGCATGTGGGATCTTCCCGGACCAGGGATTGAACCCATGTCCTCTGCATTAGCAGGCAGATTCTTACCCACTGCGCCACCAGGGAAGTCCCAATTTCAAGACCTTAATAATGGTTTTCTCTGGGTGGTTTCTCTCTCCTCTTCCTCTCTCTCTCATTTGCATTCTGTATATTTTCTTTCATGCATACATATTCTATAGTTTTCTTCAAAAAATTCTAAATTTCACTTTTCAAAAGAAGCAACATAGAAAACCAATAAGGTTAGAAAGAAAAATCTATGCTTTCTCTATGTATAAAATACCTTGGGAATGCAGAGCACACCATCTGGATTTTATTGGGCCTGGCAACAACCTTGCAACTAGTTTGTTTGGAGGGCTTGTAAAATGCAGCGCCACGTCCTCTTGTCTTAGGAAACCTCTCCTGGAAGAGATGCAGCCTTGATCTCCATTATTCTGATCATTCTGCAGAGCTGTAGCTCTACGCTGCGGCTCCCTGCAGAGCAAGACATCCACAGCTTCCAGCTTCAAAGAGGCATTTCCCCCTTGGAATGAGGCTGCCCAGCTGGCCTGGCCAGCTCTGCAGAGATTAGAAGGATCAGACAGAAACCCTCTAGTAAGAGAGGAGAAAGGATGGAAACACCAGCCAGTTTCTTCCCAGGACTCCCTACCCCTCAGGGTGTTGCCAAGATTTCTCCCCTTTTACTTCAAGGAAAGGAGAGAAGCTAGTCTTGTTATCTTAGTAAACTGGCCTCTGGCCCCCTGCTGTCCTTCCCTTTGTCAGAGAGAAAGAACAAACAGTATCGTGTTGTATTGTAGCCATGTCTTTCAAACTTGGGACAAAAGTTTTGGAATCCGGCCCTGCCTTGGAACCGGATCGTCAGGCAAGGACCTGGGGGCACTGCTAGTTCGCAGAGGGTTTTGCTCCGACCTGGTTTGACTGAGAAGCCAACTGAACTGCTAGGAAAGGAAAAAGGTGTGAAGAGCTCCTGGTAAATCTGTCACTTACGCTGATGGTGCTCTAGACATATCAAAGGAAGACAGGTTTAAATGACAAGTCAGGGAGATGCCGACTCTTAATTTGAAAGCCCCTTAACTGTTAAAGGGCACATGTGTGAGACTTCTAAATAAGGGGCTGAGGATGAAAGTTGCCTTTTCTTCTGGCATTACGCCCAAAAGGTTGTGTCTGGCTTTAGTTCAGTCATCCGATATGGTCTCAGAGAACAAGCACCAATGCGAAAACCTTCTCATATGTCTAAGAAAGCTCATGAATACAGCCTGGCATTTCATTCCTTTTCCTTCTAAGGTCTTGTGATTTCAGAATTGAACTAAGAGTTGGGACACTGGAAATTTTAACAATAAACCCTCATTTTCCATCTGTTTTTCTCCTCTGTGATAGCCAACTCTCTGTTGCAGCAACCTACACACATACAATGCATTTAGAAGTTTATTCTCTGGGGAAACTGAATTGGAGACTCTTTGGACTCTGGGACCCAGTGGTGTGCTAGAGACAGTGCATAATGGCTTTCGAGAACCAATCGCACACATCTCTTCCCAGCTCTGTTTACATATCCACATCACATTGGTAGCTTGAAATTGGCCAAGGAAGGGTATTGACACATAGAAATTAGCAAGAAGTAAAAATCAGGGTGAGTGTTTTGCTTGTTTGTTTGTGTGTTTTTGGAGGCCAAGTCTAAAGCTCAGAACTAAAGATTAAAAGATTAAGTTAAATCAACATATTGATGGAATGACCCTGAAACCAACCTCTCCCCCTTTCCCTGCCCCCAGAATGCAGCAACAAGATATTCACCACCAGGCAGGAAATTAGAAGTTTATCTCTGGGAAATGAAATTGCCCCAGAACTGAAGACCTATATTTACCATAACTTGGAATCCCTTAACAAACAAAAAAAGCTGATGTATCACTCTGGTCAATAAGTGCCACGAGACTTTCAAGCAACTTTTAGTTCCTTACTTGAAAAAATGGACTTTCATCCAATTTTTATTAGAGATTTGCAGAAACCCCCAACATGAAAACAATAAAAAACTTTTCTCAAAAATAGAGGAAATAAATAATTAGGAAAGCAAAGAAATCTTCAGAAAGACTAGAGATGCTATTGCAACCACAGGATAGAATAATAGTTTGCTGTATTAGTTATCTATGACTGCATGACAAATAACCAAACATTTAACAGCTTAAAATAACATCTATTCATTATTCCACAGTTTCCATGGGTCAAGCGTCCAGGCATGGCTTAACTGGGTTCTCTGCAAAGGGTCTCAGAGGGATGTAGTCAGTGTGTCAGCTGAACTGTCTTCCTTTCTGCAGCTTGAGATTCTCTTGCAAGCCCATGTGTTTGTTGGCAGAATTCAGTGTCTTGTGGTTGTAAGGGGTTGTTGGTGCCTGTTCTCTCGCTGGCTGTCAGCAGGGGCTGCTCTTAGCTTCTAAAGGCTCACTGCAGTTCCTTGTCAGGTGATGCTCTCATAGGCCCTCTCCAAATGGCAGTGTCCCTCTTCAAGGCCAGTGGGAGAATCTCTCACTCTTCTCTACTAAGAGTCTTATATAACACAATGTAGTTCTAGGAGTCTAACTTCTATGTTTACAGTATGACATAACCTAATCAAGGGAGGGACTCTCCCATTGCCTTTGCCATATTTTGTTGGCCAGAAGCAAGGATCTGCCCAAGTTCAAGGGGAGGAGATTATATTAAAGGGTGACCTTAAGGTGTATCTGCCACAGTTGCTATGGAAACGAAACAGAGAACAAGATCCTGAACACTTAAAGCCAAAAATAATAGCATTAAATAGAAGAGTTGGAAGATAAAGTTGAGATCTCCCAGAGAAAAGAACAACTACAACAAAAGGAAATTAAAAATAGGAGACAAAGGATTAAAAAAAAGTTAGAAGACCAATTCAGGAGGCCTAATATCTGACTAGTAAAAGGTCCCAAAAGAGAAAGCAGAAAAAAACAAAGGGAGGAAAAATATCAAAGATATAACACATGAAAAATTCCCAGACCTGGACAACATGAGACTTCAGATTGAAAGATGCCAGTGATGGCCAGAACAATAAATGGAAGAGAGAGAGAGGAAAAAACAACCCCATCAATAAGGCATACCTCTATGAAATTTTAGAACACTGGGAGTGAAAAGGAAATCCTAATGGTTTTCAGAGAGGAAAAATAGATCAGATACAAAGGACTGAAAATCAAAAAATCATCAGATTTCTCAATAGCAACTCTGGAAGCTAGAAAGGAATGGAATAATGCCTTCAGAATCCAGAAGAAAGCTATTTTAACATGAAATTTCAAACCAGGCAGACCAAAACTCAAGTGTGCGGGCAAAAAAAGAGACATTTTTCCCATATGCAAGGGCCAAAAAATGTACTTCCCATGCATTCTTGATTAGGAAGTGTATTGAGAATTTATTTTTGGCAATATAAAAGAGTAAACCAAAAAAAGATGGGGATATGGGGCACAAGAAATGGGGGGTCCAGATCAAAAAATAGACGTAAGGAAGTCTTGAATATTAGCACACAGCAGGCTTACAGAGAACAGTCGAGGCTGGAAGAGCAATATAGGGGAGATTGGAGAAAAGTTTCCATTAAAGAGTGAGGATTAGAACAATTAGATTATCTGATGTGATTGAATATTTGGAAAATATTAGGTATAGGTGATTTGACAGATCTTTTGAATAATTTGGAGTGGGGAGAATAGTAGTACATAACAAACCTAAGCATAAGTGTGGAGGGAAATGGCAACTCAACTCCTGAAAAAAATAAATCTGTAATCTTAGGACACTCCTTAGCTTAGTAGTGAGTAATATTTAATCACAAAAGTGTAAACACTGACTATATGTAGATTTAACCGAATATTGCAACATGTGAAGAGGATCTGGGGGAGTTTGGGAGATTTGTTTTGCAAGGATTTGGGCAGTAGGTTAGATGGCTTACGAACAGAAAGTAAAGAGATAATGTTCAAAATTGGCCAAGCAACCAATAGCATTATTAACATGCTAGCTAGAAATGTGGAGCGACTATATACTCCAAAAGAAAAAGGTGGTGAAAAGCATTGAAAGAGGTTGCCTCTGGGAGTTACTAATGAGGAATAGAAAGAGGATGGGTTTACTTTCATCCTGTTTGATACAGTAAAAATAAGAGCAAAAAGAAAACCTACATAAATGTATTACTTTGGTTGAAACAGATTTATTTACTTACTAGTTTATCAGGTTTCATCAAAGTCTGTAAGAATCACAAAGTTTTTCCAGCCAGAATAAACCAACAGGAAGTGCTGAACAGTTAGAAGCAAAGACCCACCTCTCTCAGTTTAGTTGTTGGTTTAACAAAGACAAACAAACCAAATTTCTCTTCCTTTTGTTACGACTTCCATGCTGATTTTGACAGATTTTCCTGAGTGCCGGTGCTCCACTCCAAATTACTTATTTTTCTGAGTCTCTCTTGTCTAGACTGCAAGAGCGGTTCCTGCACAATGTTGGGCGGATGGGAATGGTAGGTTCTGCTCAGATTTGTTTGTACAGCACTTCCTCCCTCGCGTGAAGTGTACGTTACATGTGAATGAGGCTTTTCACAGCTCTGCATAATTACCACATTTGGAGCCATTCTTCTCTTCAGAGGTTGAGTTTTTTCCTTTTCCTTTTCTTTTGATTTCTTATATTTTGCAGTGACTGTCATCGTTACTTTGATGCTGGGGTTTAATAGCGGCTTCAAATGCAAATTTGACAACACAAGCTGAAAATTATGGGTGGCAAACAGAGGAACTAAACCTCCATGCCTGTGTTTTGAGAGGCTCTACCTGATCTGTCAAAGTACACATGTTTTAGTAGTAAGCCCAGCATACAACCTTGGCTTTTGTATAATAAGAGCCAGAATTTTCTGAAGACATTCCCCAAACCTGGGCCTCAAAATGGAGTCTCAATTATTTCCTCTTCCTTCATGTCTTACAATTCTAATTTTGCAGGTAGTGGAGATCCAGTCTGAGACTCTACTCCCAGTGAATCTGTTCTCCTCTTTGTATCATTTATCCAAGGGTGATAAGCCAAACATTTTACAACCAGAACTGCCCTAGCAACAGCCAATCAGAGCAGGAGGACAGCTGGAGATCCTGGTTGGCACAAGCTTTCTGCCTTTAGCTGATGGGCCATGGGAGAGGTGACAGGAAGGGCGTCTCTAGCCAGGGGCTGAGGGACAAGAGGGATGCTTGCAAGGCCGGGGAAGTAGCAATTGCTAATCAGTATCGGAGTATTTAAACGTTTGAACAACTGATAGGGCCATATCTGTGCATACTGAAATATCACTTCCTGTCTAAAACATAGTTACAAATGCACACGCCTCTCCTTCCCTACTATTTTGTAAGTTCCTTGAAAGGAGACTGGGAATCAGCCTCTTCTCTATGCACAACATAGTGCTTTCTCTGGATGAGTGGATGAATGAATAAATGAATGACATAAATTATTTCTTCTCCCTTCTAAGCCTGGCTTCCTTATTCTTGCCTTTAAAAATATTCGTTATTGAAATTTGCCAAAACTTACATGCCAAAACTTACCTAGGAAGGGACTTTTCAGAATCTCAACTCTAGTCCTTTGGGGGGTTAAAAGGACTTAGAAATAAACGTGAAAGAATAAGACTACCTTTTTTTCTTGAAAAAAGTTATCATTGGCATAATGGATGTTTGTGAGAATTATGAAAGTATATTCTTTGTTATAGTTTGTTAGTTCTGTAGGTGGTTGTGGAGTACAGTGGAACAGACTTCGTGCTAAAAATTTTCTTTGGGAAAAAAATGGAGACTTCATTGGCAGTGTTTTCATTTTGCAATAGTCGTTTAGGTTTAAATTAATACAAGAGGATCAAGCCATAAGCATCACACTGGCAAGTCTTTTTTTCCCTGCTGAAGCTAATTGAAGAATAGAAAGGGAGAGAAATCCATAAATAGTAAGGAAGAAATTAGATGTTTTTTAGATCAATTCTGAGAACGTAAGAAAGCATCAAGCTATAGGATAAGAGATTGTAAAGGAATATGATTTTTATCTAGGTCATAAAATTTACAGCTGTTTTCCTCCCTTAATTTCAATGCAGAAGTGATAGGCATCTGTAATGTGCCAACCCAGCAGGATCAAAAACATGGAATTATAGGTTAAAACATTTAGTTTTCATCCAGAAAGAAATTGACATGAAATAAATTTATCAAGGGACCTCATTTTTAAAACATGCGTCACATGGCTGCCTAGGACAAAAAAAGAATTCTAGTATATTAAAGCAATAATTCCTTTTGAACTATAGGTATGAATGTAAGATGAGAGAAACAGACCAAAATAAACCATTTTCAAAGAAGAGACTGAGACTAGAGTATCATCTTGCTTCTCCAGTATTTTATTAGTTGTAGTTTTAGCTACTCGTGTTCTCAAAAGATAATTACCTAGAATTCCCTCAGCTCCATCTGAAGCTCTGAGCAGAGTTAACTTATTGATATCACACTATTGATACGAATCAAACGCAGGATGTTTCTTTCGAAGCAACTGAGTGGCTTATTTAATGCAAGATCTGTTGATTATATGAAGTAAATAGTAAATCACTATATAACTAGTCTACATGAGACTTTGGGATATTTTTAGTTGTTCTTTAATGAGATTCTGAAAATAATTTGTGTTTCTCTAATAATATGTTTCTGGAGCTACCACTTGCTAGGCCTTGAAAATGTAGAAATAAAGAAAATTCTCTCTGTCACCCTGGAACTCAAGACTTAGTGTAGGGAAAACACAGTTCCACAGATAATTTCAGCAAGACCTGAGAAATGTCATAAAAGAAGTACCCCAAAAGAAGAAGACTCCTTTTCTCTGCAAAGGTGGAGAAGCAGGAGTGGCCAAGGGAAGGTCTCTAAGGCAACCCCTGATCTAAGTCTGTAAGGAAATAGAGATGTTAGCCAGGCAGGAAAGACATTCCAGACAGGAGGAATGGAAACCCGGGAAATGCATGTGGTATTTCAGAGGCATAAACTCAGACGGGATATCCTTAGTGGAAATCAAATATATAAATTAATGGGACACACAGAGGCTAAAACCCTCCTTCCAGAAAAGTCATACAGAGTAAAATAATTAACATTTTCCTTTTGAGAATTATCATTGCATTATATTCTCAGTTGCTTTCAATACAAAAATATATGGAAAACTTCCCAAGAATTAGCCATTAAAATGCTTGGGAAAATTTCAACATTCGCCATTATAAGACACTTTTATAACATTTAATATTTCTGTCTCTGAGAGGATGAATAAAATGCTAAATGGCTTATACTCATAGAATAAGACCAAAATTTGCTATGTTTGAATTTTTTTTTTAAGGTGATTTTTTTTTCTTTCTTTCTTTCTTTTTTGGCTGTGTCAGGTCTTAGTTGTGGCATGAGGGATCTTCGTTGAGGCATGCGGTATCTTTTAGTTGCAGCACTCAGGCTCTTTGTTGTAGCGCATGGGTTTCTCTCTAGTTGTGGCATGCAGGTTTTCTCTTCTCTAGTTGTGGCGCGTGGGCTTCAGAGCGTGTGGGCTCTGTAGTTTGTGGCACATGGGCTCTCTCGTTGAGACGCACGAGCTCAGTAATTGTGGTTCGCGGGCTTAATTGCCCTGGGCATGTGAGATCTTAGTCCCCAGACCAGGGATCAAACCCAAGTCCCCTGCAATGGAAGGCAAATTCTTTACCACTGGGCCACCAGGGAAGTCCTGAATGTTTTTTGAAGAATTACATGTAGTCCATCCATATATCACAATGTGGACTCTTCAAAATTGTCTCCTTATAACATAATTTCACTATATAAATGGAGGAAAACTAGGCTCATGTGAAGCATGTGGAATTTGAATTCCTTATAAAGTAAAACATTTTCCTGTTCTCAGGTACTAAGTCCTCCTTCCGAGCCCAGCTAAAATCTGGACTGGCCAGGAAGACGTTGAACTGTGCTTGCCTCCTGCATTAAAGACAGAGTCTTACATAACATTAGATAAAGTTCTAACTCTGTGGACCTCAGTTTCCTCAATGTAAAATGAGAGTGTAGACCAGATGACCTCTAAGGTCTTTCAGCTCCAACAGTCAGTCTACAACTTTTTTATTTCCTGCTTGGCATCCCACACCTGGCATCCTAATGACTTTCCCAGCACCAGTCAATGAAACCACTTCTTCACCATGAGTCTCGGCCATGGAGATCAAGGGTCTTATTTACTGTAGCCTGCTTTGTCTGCCTCACTTAGGTCATAATCATATTTCTCCACCCTCAAGTGTAGCATATTAAACTGAGACCTTCTTTCACAGGTTTTCACCCAACAAGGGTGGCTCATTCAGCTACATCAGCCTAAGTCCAAATCATAGTGCAGAAAGAATATGAAAGACTCCGAGGTGGTAAACAACCAAAGCATTAAAAACGCTTCTCCAGACAACCCCTATGGCTCTATTACAGAAAAAAATAATCACCTAAAGGGGTGCCAGTTGGTAGCATTATACTGTGCACATTAAGCTTGTCCCTCTCAGTCTCTCCTGATGCTCTGGAGTAGGGATACCAAAGCTTTTTGATTATGTGCTACCTCATCAATTAATATACAGATATGTTATATTCTTATATTTATATTTTGTGTGTGCCTATTTATTTATGTATTATATTCAGTTATATTGAACTAATAGATTACATAGATTATAAAATATATACAAAAACAGAAACTTTAAAAGGATGAGATTTTTAAAAATTAATAAATAGAAACGGAAGTTGCAGTATTCTTGAATGCTTGTGGATTATCTTGAGTTCTCTACTTTGAGACGTTGATTTAAAGTGCTGACTCTTCTGCAGAAAGAAAAAAACAAATACCATATTCTAACACATATATAATCTCAAAAATGGAAATGGTTCTGATGAACCTAAGGGCAGGACAGGAATAAAGACACAGACATAGAGAATGGACTTGAGGACACGGGGAGGGAGAAGAGTAAGCTGGGACGAAGTGAGAGAGTGGCAGGGACATATATACACTACCAAATGTAAAATAGATAGCTAGTGGGAAGCAGCCGCATAGCAGAGGGAGATCAACTCAGTGCTTTGTGACCACCTAGAGGTGTGGGATAGGAAGGGTGGGAGGGAGGGAGACGCAAGAGGGAGGGGATACGGGGATATATGTATACATATAGCTGATTCACTTTGTTATACAGCAGAAACTAACTCAACATTGTAAAGCAATTAAACTCCAATAAAGATGTTAAATTAAAAAAATTAATAAAATAAAGTGCTGACTCTTCTGAATGACCCAGACACTTATATCATTTATTTATCCTCTTCTTAACAACTTCTTATTAAAAATCTTAAAATATTTGAATTTTTTAAAATCCTGAGTTTCAATATTTTTGTTCCAAATAGTCAGGTTTGCCTTTTTCAGTGAACGCAAGAGGTTACTGAGGGTCAAGTTTACAAGGCAGGTAATATCAGATCAAGTTGTTTTCAATAAGATCCCCAACACATACAAGCCCATCAAAATCTCTCCCTCATGGCTCATTTTTCTCTACCATTCATTGGATCTTAAATTGGGTGTCTTTCGTATTGGTAAATCTTTTTTTCTTTTTTTTTTTTGCATGCATGCATATGAGGTAAGAAAATAAGATAATGACACTGGTTCAGAATCAAACATTCCAGGAAGTATATAATTACATTCTCATTACTTTATGATCACACTTTATTTTCTTTCCTTTTTAACTCTATTACCCAGCTTAATCACTCAATTCATTCACTGGATTGAGCCATTATAACCCAAAATCAGACCCATATAAAAGGTGAGTTTTTTGTCTAAAGATAAGAAAACAAAGATTTATCATCCCTGAGGCTATTTAAAATAATGTGTCCTAGAATTCTGGCAGTAAATCCAAACAGGATTGATAGCATCTTTATAATCAGTGCACAAATAATTTATATATTAAAAGAAACATACGAGCTTATGGTTTTTAAAAATCTGTTTTATTTCATCACAGTTCTTTCTTAGAGACATTAGTCTGTCCGCATAGCTGGAAGGCAGTGTGGAGTGCTGGACAGAGCCTTCCGAGGACTTAAACCAGAGTTCCAGTCTCCACCCCATCATTAACTGGCTGTGACCTTGAACCATCTGATATGCTTAACCTTTGTGTCTGTTTCCTATTCTGCAAAATAGGACACTATCTACCTCTTAATCTTGTTGTGAAGATGGAGTGTTTATAAAGCTCTTAGTACAGTGCCCAGAACATTGCAGCTACCCATTAAATGGAAAATGTTTTTGCTACTCTTTTGAATCCTCAAAGGTTATGATTTGTATCTTCTTTTTTTCCCTATTTAGTGCCTAGCATAGTATCTTCTCTGGAGTTAATGTTCAATATTTTCCATTGACTAATACAGGTAATCTCCTATACTTTCATAATTTTATTTAACTTCATACAAGTAAATGATGCTCTGACACTTCTTATATTTTGGAGATTAAAGATAAAATAGTTAGACAACAATATAACAATAACAATGAAAGTGTGTGCAGTCCTGCCTGCTTTCCCAGCATATGGAACATCGATTCCCAGGGTCTGAAGTTATCTGAGCTCTGAGGGAGAAATGAGAAATTGAGGTGCTCTAATCCTGATTCTACCAGCCACTATGTATGACAGATCTGCATATCCTTTCTCAGGGTCAATTCCACAATACAGATATTTGCATCTGGGGGTCAAGTCTAATCTTCTCCATTGGGTGTTTTGGGTAATCCTCTGGCCTCCATCTTTGGGGATAAATCTTATCTTATTCCTGAGAGGGAAGCTGAGAACGTTAGTTTCTCTACCCAGATATGGCCAGATTAGACTCTGTGTAAGAGTGTGTATGTGTACATGAAAGAAAAGCAGAGATCGTCAACAGACATGTCTACAGCTTTCTGCCTTAATTTATAAAAACCCTGGGCCTGAATTTTAATCTTTGGCCCCAACACAAGAAAGCAGGTTCCTCAAAGATGTCAGACGGAAAGGATGTATAGCCTTGCAATCTGAAATGCAGAGAGGCTGAGACACACAGCCCTGGCCATTGGTTGCATCACCACCGTATGGCCAGGAAGACCCACACTCCAAGCCTCTGTGGAGACTGATGAACGCTGTGAAAAGTTAGCCCCTCCAGCTGATAGCTCCCTCCCACAGAAATACACACAAGGTTAATCAGTTCTGAAGCAGTTCTTGCCAACATTAGAAAGACAATGGTTAAATCTGCATGATCTGTTCGGAAAGTGGCATGTCATTGTGGACAGACATTTGACTCAGAATCAGTTTCTGGTGTTTTTCTATTTATGTGACCTTGAAAAAGAGGCCTAAAATATGAGCTCCAACTTTCTTATATGTAAAGTGGGGGAAATAATACCTACCTCATAGATTTATTGAGAGAATTGATTGAGAGAGCAAGTGTGAAAAATGCCTAGACAGTACCTGCCACATAGTAGCCCTTTAATGGGCGTTGTTGAATCTCCATCAAATAATGAAATGAAGTTTTCTGTTATGGTTTATATTCCTGTATCTATCTCATCCCTCTAACCTAGAATTTTGACACATATTTTTTTCTGCTTTTAGACCCATTTATCATTGATTTCGATTTATATTCTTTGGACGATTAATTATTCAGCATTAATGATTTTTGCTGCAGCAAAGATATATTTTGAAGATTTACCTCTGTGTGAGTTTTAATAATTGTAACATCCCCCCATATTTGCATAAATCTATGCTCTGCAAAAGGCTTCCCTGTCTATTTTCTCATTTACTCAAGAGTTGGTACAGTTATGCTCTTAAATTTTCACATAAATTTCTTGGAGATGGGTTTAAATGGTTTTCTGTGGCTGGATACGAGTTGGGCTTTTTATTTTCAGATCTTCATTTGCAAATGGCAACCATAACCTATCTCAGAAATGGCACCCAAATAGGGCAGTGTTTCAAAGGAAATTCAGAAAAATTGCAAATGTAGATTACAGAACGAGTGTCTGGTATTTGTCTTGGCTCCTAAGAGAGTGTCATTCACCCGAATGGGTGGCACGTGTGCTAAGTGCCACACACTGGGAAATACCCAAAGGCCCACTCTCCACAGTGGATAGGCTGCCAAGGAAGAAAAACAAATGACTGTCTCTAAGAAAAGAAAATATTGGTGCTAAATTCATTATGGACATTTCATTGTGGCACAAAGGAAGTCCACATTAAAACAGAGGAAGGAAATGATTTTGTTGTAAGTTTACATTAAATGATTTGTATCACGATCTCAACTTGAGCTGGGTCTCCAAATAGAGTTCGTTTCTGTAGCTTTCTCATGTAAGCAGTAGAGCTGAGGGGAAACGTGGTGGAGGTGATTTAGAGCCAGAGGACCTGGTTTTGAATCCTGTCTCTGCCATTTACTGACTGTGATCAGTAATTTTTAGCTTTTCAGAGCTTCTGTTTCCCCATATGTAAAATGGCAAAGCACAATAAAAATTACTTCATGGTTTGTTAGGAAGATTAAATGAGATAATACATATAAATAACCCTTCTTGTACTGTAAAGCGCTAAACAAACTTTGATGTCAATGTAGTAAGTAATATTACCATGAATAATGATAATAGAAATATGGGTACCAAGGTCTCTACATTGCAGTGTTCTAAGGAAGTATGACAGAATCTAGTCCAAGCCCTCTGCCCCTACATGAAACTTCCTTCTACTCCTCCCTCAGGTTCATTGCCTAAAAAGTATAATTTCTTATTCACATAGCATAATGCTCAATGCATGAAAACTTGAACTACCCCTTCTTTTACCTTCTCATCTCTGTTTAACTTTCTCCAAAATGTTTATAGATTATCCAGATGGTATAGTTAATGTATTCAGTCAATGAACAAACATTAGGCGAAGTATATCTACGTGCAGGGCTCTGTGGAGGGCACTGCTTGATAACCTGTCCCAGCCAAGCAGAGGTTCAGAAGCTCTAAGGTGTGAATGGAAATAAAAACCAAATGCACTATTTGAGGTTATAAAATATTGAGTTGGACAGAGGGACAGAGTTCTACTTACCCATCAGTTACAAATTTTGCCAATAAGAGAGATAAGACCATCTTACAGAAGTCAGCAAACCAAAGGTACTTGACAGATGGGAGGCTGTTCCCGGGAACAGAAACAGGGGAGAGTGTGAGATGTGCAGTGTAGACTTAGGAGGAGTCTGGAGAGATGGCTGAAGCACTCGGTAGACGACGGCTCTTGGGTGGGGGTGGGGAGGAAGGGGCCCATTCTCTTGTTTCAGTGGGGTAGAGGGATGTAAAGGTGAGTTAGCACCGACCTTGAAGAAGAGTGGTAGTCAGTCAGGTCTAGGGTGGTCAGAGATGAGCTCTTGGTTGATGAAACTTGTACGTGCTGAGTATTATAAATACAGACGTCCCTCAGTATCTGTGAGGGGTTGGTTCCAGGACCTCCCTGAGAATACTGAAATCCTGGAATGCTCAGTTCCCTTACTGTCGGTCCTCCGTGTCCATGGGTTCAACCAACCGCAGATTGAAACTTTCAATCCACACTTGGTTGAATCCATGGGTACAGAACCTGCGGATACAGGGTGACTGTCATACAAACGTGAATCAGATTCAGCCCCTCAAGGAAAGAAGTCAAGATTTAATGGAGCAATATCTAAAAATCTAAGGACAGCACCTGCTATATGTGTTCACAAGGTTACCGTTCCGATTTCCAAAAGAATTTCACTTCCCAAGAATTCCCAGTGACATAGAATTTGTTACCTTGGTGAATGTGCTGTGACCCAGAGTCTGGCTCAGCTTTGCAATTTCTAAAACAACAATCTGTAAGCACATCAAGAGTGGCTCTGACCCTCTGAGGCAGACTCCCGTTAGCCAAGCCCATGAGATACCGAGTGCCAACAGACTCATTTACAATGAGAGCCATTACAGTCACATACCCGAGAATACTCAGATGGCACACGGGCACCTTCTCTCCCTGTAGGTGTGTCTACATGAGAAGTCAATTGGTAATCAGAAGGTAGCGTGGCGAGCACAGAATCAGGACACAAAGAAATAGATTATTTGAATGTTTAATGTCATCAGACTATAAGAGCTGTTTGTATTCTTCCGTCATCATAGAAATGTCCTTGACTACCTGCAAAACTCCATAACTTTAGATTCCTTCTACCCTAGACTGGGATTGGCTGGTTTTCTGATCATTTTCTCTGACTCATTTTTTTTTTCCATGTTCCACCTCTCTAATTGATCCTTTCTTCCTTAGGTTTGTTTAATGTATATTAATACATATACATAGCCCTTTGTATACCGTTTCATGGAGGCCTAGGATCTCTCTCTTCTTATCCATTGTGTTGACTTTTATGATTTCACCTTAAGACATCTATCTTATTTCCCCACCTTCTCTATTTAGGGGCAGAGGTGGGTGAACGGGGCAGAGGGAGCACTTCACCATAGCTCCCATTTACTAATAACAGTTACAGTGATCTTGAACACACTCTTCACTTTCCCCTCTCAACATAGGAACATTTCTAGGTTGTTAATGTCCATCTGAAAATGCCACACCTGGAATTAAACACAGTATTCCAGGTATGGTTTGATGCGCTCCCAGAAACTACCACCCATCCACTCATTTTTCTAGTAATGGAACCTAAGATAGAATTTGTTTTCTCAGCAGCAGAATGGCATTGTTGATTTATCTTGGGCTTCAAATAAACTAATAAACTAAATCTCTTACATTGTCTTGTTAAATTAACCTACATCTCCCTGGCTTTTGAGTGGTATTTTTCATTTGTTCCCATTAAATTTCATTTTGTATGCTTTGGCCCATCTCCACAACCTACAAACATGTTAAAACTGGCTTGTCACTGATCAGGAGCTATGTAACTACCTGGGCACACATTACACACTAACTTTCTACAAGTGATTATTTCCTCTCCTTTCTTCAGACTATCTGTAATGCTTGTGAATAAATGCATTCAGCCACATTCCTTTTTGATCTTGTTCTCTTTGTCCATTTGGAGCTTTGCGTGAGCCGTTCTTATTTTGCACTGGTGACCACAGAAGGATTGAAACAAGATTAGATAGTTCACTTCACACTAATCAATAATCAGATCTACAAAGGTATTTATTGCTCCAAAAATAAACAAGGTAGAACACAATTCTGAAAATTGAATAATACCCACTAAATTCAAATTAAAAGCTAGCTTCATTATTTTACAAAAATCACAATTATATTCCTGTTTTACTTAGTTTTTCACATTTGGTGCTTATCTTGTGGCACTTAAAATATAAGCATTCTGAAACATGGGATAGCAAGACTCAGGTTATCAGACAGACAAAAATATTGAAGACCTATCATATGCTAAAAAATCTGGAGAATAAAAACTGAAGCAGACAAAGATCCTGCCCCCAAGGGGCTAACACTCTAGTTGGGACAAAAGACTGTAATGAGCCATTGAACTGAATCTTGACCACCTCTCTGACTGACTGGTCCTCAAAGCATAGCTAGGCTAGCAGCCCCCAGAAGTTTGAGGCAGAGAATGTCCACCGTAACCAAATATTGCCCTGATCTTTTTTTATGTTTTACCTAATAAATCAGAATTCTAATGGGGGAAAAAAAGGCTGAGATAGTTGTTTTCATTTTCAGAAATTCTTAAGAGGACAAGACAGTCCACATAGGTCAGAGTTGGAGAAGCCATGACTCAAGCACAAACCTGAGAAAGATCCTTCCCTCTAATTAATACCCCCAAGGCCCAACCCCAGCTTGGCCCTCTGATTAGATTTCTCTGAAGCAAGGAATGCTGCCTATTAGATTCACCAACAAAATCTAAGCCCTAGAAATCTGGTGAGTCAAAAAGTGCCCACCCCATTGACATCTACAGAAATGGTGGGTTGACTCTTGCCTTATATCTACATCATCGAAAAACAAAAACAAAAACACACAACTCAAAAGGTTCTTCCTAGAATACAGTGATACACTATTTTCAAACGTAAATTCTGTTTCACACTCTAGAATGGAAGGGTTGCTTGCAACCTGCAGAATAGCCATTTTGCCCTTCCAACGATTTATAGATTCTGCCTCTACCAGGCCCCCCCTGCATGTTTAGGTAGCTCATCCCGGCTGCAGCGTGGAGGATGGATTGGGGCAGGGTATCCTGGAGGGGACCCACTGTCATAATCCAGCAAAAAGATGACGTAGTATCCATGTCAGTACGGTTGGAGAGGAGATATGGATCTGAGAAATGTTAATGAGTGAAAAGAAATAAGATTTGGATGTGTATTGTGTGTGCAGAATGAAGACAGGGATCAAAAAGTGGTGCCCAGATTTCAGAGTTGGGTGACTGGGTCAGAGGGGGTACCACTTGCTCTGGAGAAGGGGAAGTCTAAGTGAGAAGATAATGTGTTCTTCTGATAAGATTGTAGTTAGAGATTCTATAGAATATCAAAATGGATTTGTTCATGTCTTGGGGTGGGTTCTCCCCCAAAGATTATGAGTGAAGAATTCATATGCAAATAATTTCTAAAAGAAGTTTTCCCAGGAGAAAACTAGTAAGGAAGTGGGGGAACAGAGGAGACTAGGAAGGAAGTGGGGGAAAGGGAGAGACTCATACAAGGATGTGATCTCAGACAAAAGTTCTACAGAGCTCAGGCTTTAGCCTGACCCATGGGGGAATTTTAACAGGGAAGGCACAGCTCACAGCTCCCCCACCTATAGCAGCATGGAATCTGGTGTGAAACTCAGGCCCATCTTCAAGAGAGAAACTTCCACAAGGAATTCAATTAGCTGTTAGCAATTAGCTATTGGTGCTTTCAGCCTCAGCTGTGTAGCTGAGACAATGCGCCCCCTCCCAGGCAGCCTCTAGCCAACTATTGAGCACAGAGGTATAATTATAATAATTCACCATTTCTGGGATTCCTCTACAAACAGTCTTTGCACTGGAACACCCCATTGGACTAGCTGAGACTTTGTGAGCACTGCATGTCAGTCTGAGGCTCATTCTACCCAATCTTCCTCCCTCCTCTCTCTCCTTCCAGAGGTTTCAGATCAATTCTTGGTCTAAAGGCTTTCTCTGCCTACTCTTGCTCTCTCTGTCCTTTACCTTCCATAGACATTACCCTCCAATAATTACTTGCACTTCTAACTCCATCCTGACATCTGCTTTCTGGCAGACTCAACGTGCTACTCAACACAAGGGACCTGGGCTTTCATACTCCAAACCCAATAGTCATTGGTTAAGAGTTGCAATGGAGCAGACTGGGGTAGGGGCAGGGGCCACGCATAAACTCTTCATGCATGTATACACAAAGCTGCTCTGGTAAACTAAGGACATTCCTCTGCGGGGGGCAGGGGGGGAAGGCATAAGGACTGGCTTTGGGAGTGGGGCTGTGACACACAGAAATACTAAAAGGGACCTATGGGGTCTGAGCAGAGCACCAGCATTGTCTGCTGCATCCAGAAGGAAGTTAGGTATCTATATAGGTCTGGAACACAGGAGAGAGATCTGGGCTAGAGATTGGAAGCTATTAGTGTGTGGCTATTGGATGAAGACTAGAAGACAAGGTCACCAAGACTGAATAAAGAGCATGTTAAAGGAAGATAGGCAACAGCTGAGGAAAGAACCAGAAAGTAAATCAACATTTAAAGGGCAGGCAGAGAGGAAAGAAGTTAGTGAGAGGGGAAAAGGAAGAAAGGCAGAGGAAAATCAGAAGAAGCTGTCGTCAGAGAAAGCCGAGAGGAAAGAGAAATCCAGAAATAAGGGAATGGTTGCGAGCGGCAAATGCTTCTGAGGTTGAGCAAGGCCACAAGTGAAATGAGTTCAATGGTGAGGATGGGGAAGCTGGAAGAGGAGACGGTCAACCTGCCAGGGAGTTGAGAGTGGGCTGGAAAATGAGGTGGGGACCTTTCAGGAACCTTGTCATTGAACTGAAGGAGAGAGTCAAAGCTGTGGGGGAAAGGAACGTAGATCCTTCTCAAGTTCTTTGTGGTTAGAGGGACGTGTGCTTGTGAGAATTGGCAGCAATAACAGTAAACTTCATATGGAAAAGCAGCTCCAAGACGGCTCTGTCCCTGTTTGAAGTGCTGACCAGCAGTGTCTATCAGAACAAATGACTTTGCTAATTGTGTGTCTTCATAGCCATTTCACTTAGCCCTGAAAAGCCACAATAGCTAATGTTTCAATGCTTTTTACTTCTTTTACCCCCTGGACTGGTCTGAGATAATACAGTTGTTCAGTACTGTTCAGTTTCCTATGTCCTGTCTAGAAGCTCAACTGGTGTAGTTGCTGACAGAAACAAAAATGGAAAATCACTAGAACTAAATCTCAGTCTCTTCCAACTCGGTTTCTTTGCAAAGCAGGAAAGAGTGTACTATTTTAAATTTCCTATCTTCAAAAACTCCCTCCCTCCTCCACTCCACCCACCACCTCAGGCCAACAAACGGGATTTCCTTCCTCAGTGTCACGGGGAACCTGATTTATCCAGAGCTCTCTGCCCAGAAGAAAGCTAATGAAGCAGATGAGAGACAAACCACTTCCTCCCCTAAACCCCACCAGGCCAATGAGAGGGACCTGACCGTGGCTCAATTTTTTCAGAAAGTGACAGCCAAGCCTGTGCTGAGGGAGCTGCAAGAGTTTCCTGAAAGGAACAGGAATGGAAGGTGGGGAACTGGAATTGTCAAGCACACTCCTCTCCACTCCCAGCCCCCAACTTCCTTTCCCTGAAAATGGGAAAAAAGAACGTTGTCCTTGCCCTTGACAGGAAGTTAAGAGTGAGGCAGCTGGGGCTTCCCTGGTGGCGCAGTGGTTGGGAGTCTGCCTGCCAATGCAGGGGACACGGGGTCGTGCCCCGGTCCAGGAAGATCCCACATGCCGCAAAGCGGCGGGGCCCGTGAGCCATGGCCGTTGAGCCTGCGCGTCCGGAGCCTGTGCTCCACGGCGGGAGAGGCCGCAGCGGTGAAAGGCCCGCGTAACGCAAAAAAAAAAAAAAAAAAAAGTGAGGCAGCTGTGCACCTCCATTGGAAGTCATGTGCTCCTGCTGACCTGCGGGAAGGAAATCAAATCGTGGATGAGAGCACGACAATGGGGCCAAGAAGACTAGTATAGAGCCCTGTATCTACCACTTGCATTTTAACTTCAGCAAGTTCTTTACATCTTTCCACTTCGATTTCCCATTTCCTAAAATAAGAACAACATACCTACCTCACAAATGGTCGTGAGGCCCAAATGGGATATTGCTCGGAACATGGTTAGCACTATTCAATCAACAGTAGCTAATAGTATTATCATAGAAACTGGTACTTTTCTTATGGTACTCATTGAACACTGTTTCTTCTCATTAAGTCAGTTTATGTCCACTTTCCTTATGCTGGATTTGCACACACACACCCAAATCCATTCCTTGCCCTTCTCTGTTCCCCCCATACTGACCCCTATGGACAGCTTCTGCCAGGCTCTCTGGATCTCTTGTTTAGTTACACCAACATTCTCCCAGTAGAACACTCTAGCAGAGAAAGGTCAGAATCTTTCTCCCCTCACTTCCCGTCCGTTCTAGCAGGCTGGTTCTAGCTGAGGCTGGGTCCCTCACTGAGACAGCAGCCCTTCCCCAGCTCCAGTTCTCAGGGTCCAAATAATACTCTCCTCACTGCCTCCCTCTGGATTTCTTGTAGATGAAAGAGAAGTTCTTTCTGGTTACTTTGGATCTTCTGTCACTGGGACCTGAAACTAATCCTAATTAAATGCCCCACTTCCATCTTCTTTACTTCTTGGAGATAGAAGACAGACAGAATGGGACTTGACTATACAGGTCAAGAACACTGGTGAGAGGATTCCAAGGAGAGAAGTTCGAGATTTCAATACCTGAATTCACTTCAACAAGAATAAAACAGGAGAGTTTGATTCAGCCATTTGACCCCAAGGGCATTTATCTCTGTCACTTTATACCTGCAAGATGTACTAGCTCCTCTGTGCACTCAAGAATTCAGCACTGATTCCTTAGGAACAGGTTGATCTCTTATGTCTGTCTTTCTCAGTCAGTCTCCATTTTCTATTGCTCTCTCTATCACGAAAGTGTTCACAAATTTATCATGCATTAGCTAGGAGATAAATGCAAACCACCAGTCTTTTATTCAAATTCATAATACAATAAATGTTGATGGTTGAAAAATCAACCCAAAACTGACAATGGCCAAAACTACATTGTAAAATTAATATCGAATAAAAATGACAAAAGAACCAAATCTTCATCACGAAATTTAGACCTGCAAATGTTGACTCAAAAAGAGAACTTTGCAGAAATTATGGCCATCAAAAAATGACAGAAGATAGCATCAGTACAATTTTATACAGACAGAAAAATGAATGATAAATCAAATCTGTTCAATTTAAATGAAAAAGAATTGAATCCAATACAAACAACTTCAGTTAAATAAAATAAAAATTAAACAAAGCAGAGATGACATAACAACATCATGTGGAAAATTGATTTAAGAGATTCACATTGGCTTTATTGAAGTCCATTTTAGGAATACTTTCCTCAATGAAAATTGATCAATGTTGTTATAGTTCTGATTAAAATATTTATATTAAAAAATGTCCTTTGAGTCAAAACAATAGGACCAAAGTGGAAAGGGTCCAAGAATCCTGTGTCACCTAAAACAACCCTGAATATACAAACTCCTGAGAGTTCTGGTTGCTGTCATGTTTCCAGAAATTATATTTTCTCAAGACACAGGTACGCTCTTCTTATTTTATTAGCAAGACTCTTTTTTTTTTTTTAATAGTACCACACACAAGCCCTATAAAATCACAAACCTTCAACTTGGAGTTTTTAACTCAATTTTTTTTTAATTCATATTCTCAGAGAATCACTGAGCTGGAAGGGACTATGAGAAATAATCTGGTGTAAACTATCCAGGACAGATGGTGGTCTATCTCACCTCAGTCCTCCCTGAAGCGTGATAGAGATGGAAGAGAATGAATAGGAAATGTTTTGGCATTTTTTTCCTTATTTCAAATGTACAGTTTTTGTTTTCTTCTGTTGGCAGAAGAAAACAAAAACTGTACATTTGAAATAAGGAAAAAAAGGGAAAATTCTAAGCTGCCATTCATAATTACACCATTTAATTATTTTACTAGTGTTTATATAATCGTTCTATGACTAACCCACCAATGTCTTCTCAGGAATAGGTCATAATACCAGAAACTATAAAATACAAAATTTGTTATAAAAGTTATATACTCATAACATTAATTTTATTTAAAGTATTAGGTAATGAGAAAGGACCTGATTCACCCTTGCTATAGTTATAAATTTTCACAACCTTTAGGGAGGGTAAACAGGTAGTATTTATTAGGATTTAAAATGTGCATATCCTTCAAGATGGCAGAGTAGAAGGATGTACGGTCACTCCCTCTTGCAACAGCACCAGAATCACAATTAATTGCTGAGCAATCATCGACAGGAAGACACTGGAACTACCAAAAAAGATACCCCACATCCAAAGACAAAGTAGAAGCCACGATGAGATGGTACGAGGGGCGCAATCACAATAAAATCAAATCCCATAACCACTGGGTGGGTGACTCACAAACTGGAGAACACTTATACCACAGAAGTCCACCCACTGGAGTGAAGGTTCTAGGCCCCACATCACACTTCCCAACCTGGGGGTTCAGCAATGGGAAGAGGATTCCCGGAGAATCAGACTTTGAAGGCTAGGGGGATTTGATTGCAGGACTTCGAAAATAGTGGAGGAAACAGAGACTCCACTCTTGGAGGGCACACACAAAGTAACATGTGCATCAGGACCCGGGGGGGAAGGAGCAGTGACCCCATAGTAAACTGAACCAGACCTACCTGCTAGGTCTCCTGCAGAGGCAGGGGGTGGCTGTGGCTCACCGTGAAGACAAGGACACTGGCAGCAGAAGTTATGGGAAGTACTCCTTGGTATGAGCCCTCCCAGAGTCCACCATTAGCCCCACCAAAGATCCTGCAGGCTCCAGTGTTGTGTCGCCTCAAGCCAAACAACCTATAGGGAGGGAACCCAGCCCCATGTATCAGTAGACAAGAGGATTAAAGAACATATAACAATTATACATATATATGCACCTAACAGAGGAGCACCTCAATACATAAGGCACATGCTAACAGCTATAAAGGAGGAAATAGAAAGTAACACAATAATAGTGGGGGACTTTAACACCTCACCTACAACAATGGACAGATCATCCAGACAGAAAATTAATAAGGAAACAGAAGCTTTAAATGAAACGATAGATCAGATAGATTTAATTGATATTTATAGGACATTTCATCCGAAAACAGCAGATTACACTTTCTTCTCGAGTGCACACAGAACATTCTCCAGGATAGATCACATCTTGGGTTGCAAATCAAGCCTCAGTAAATTTAAGAAAATTGAAATCATATCAAGCATCTTTTCTGACCACAACGCTATGAGATTAGAAATGAATTACAGGGAAAAAAACGTAAAACACACAAACACCCGGAGGCCAAACAATACATTACTAAATAACCAAGAGCTCACTGAAGAAATCAAAGAGGAAATCAAAAAAATACCTAGAGACAAGTGACTATGAAAACACGATGATCCAAAACCTATGGGATGCAGCAAAAGCACTTCTAAGAGGGAAGTTTATAGCAATACACTCCTACCTCAAGAAACAAGAAAAATATCAAGTAAACAATCTAACCTTATACCTAAAGGAACTACAGAAAGAAGAACAAACAAAACCCAAGTTAGCAGAAGGAAAGAAATCATAAAGATCAGAGCAGAAATAAATGAAATAGAAACAAAGAAAACAATAGCAAAGATAAATAAAACTAAAAGCTGGTTCTTTGAGAATATAAACCAAATTAAGAAACCTTTAGCCAGAGTCATCAAGAAAAAGAGGGAGAGGACTCAAATCAATAAAATTAGAAATGAAAAAGGAGAAGTTACAACAGACACTGCAGAAATACAAAGCATCCTAAGAAACTACTACAAGCACCTCTATGTCAATAAAATGGACAACCTGGAAGAAATGGACACATTTTTAGTAAGGTATAACCTTCCAAGACTGAACCAGGAAAAAATAGAAAATATGAACAGATCAATCACAAGTAATGAAATTGAAACTGTGATTAAAAATCTTCCAACAAACAAAAGTCCAGGACCAGATGGCTTCACAGGTGAATTCTATCGAACATTTAGGGAAGAGCTAACACCCATCCTTCTCAAACTCTTCCAAAAAACTGCGGAGGAAGGAACACTCCCAAACTCATTCTGTGAGGCCACCATCTCCCTGATACCAAAACCAGACAAAGATACTACAGAAAAAGAAAATTACAGACCAATATCACTTATGAATACAGATGCAAAAATCCTCAACAAAATACTAGCAAACACTCTCCAACAACACATTAAAAGGATCATACAGCATGATCAAGTGGGATGTACCCCAGGGATGCTAGGATTCTTCAATATACAAATCAAGCCATGTAATACACCATATTGAAAAGCTGACGAATAAAAACCATATGGTCATCTCAATAGATGCACAAAAAGCTTTTGACAAAACTCAACACCCATTTATGATAAAAACTCTCCAGAAAGTGGGCATAGGGGGAACCAACCTCAACAAAACAGAGGCCATATACGACAAACTCACAGCAAACATCATTCTCAATGGTGAAAAACTGAAAGCATTCCCCCTAAGATCACAAACAAGACAAGGATGTCCACTCTCACCACTATTATCCAACATAGTTTTAGAAGTCCTAGCCATGGCAGTCAAAGAAAAAAAGAAATACAAGGAATACAAATTGGAAAAGAAGAAGTAAAACTGTCACTGTTTGCAGATGACACAGTACTATACATGGAGAATCCTAAAGATGCCACCAGAAAACTACTAGAGCTAATCAACGAATTTGGTAAAGTTTCAGGATACAAAATTAATGCACAGAAATCTCTTGCATTCCTATACACTAACAACAAAAGATCAGAAAGAGAAATTAAGGAAACACTCCCATTTACCACTGCAACAAAAAGAATAAAATACCTAGGAATAAACTTACCTAGAGAGACAAAAGACCTGTATGCAGAAAACTATAAGACACTGATGAAAGAAATTAAAGATGATACCAACAGATGGAGAGATATAGAATGTTCTTGGATTGGAAGAATCAATATTGTGAAAATGACTATACTACCCAAAGCAATCTATAGATTCAATGCAATCCTTATCAAATTACCAATGGCATTTTTTTATGGAACTAGAATAACAAATCTTAAAATTTATATGGAGACACAAAAGACCCCGAATAGCCAAAGCAGTCTTGAGTGAAAAAAACGGAGCTGGAGGAATCAGACTCCCTGACTTCAGACTATACTACAAAGCTACAGTAATCAAGACAATATGGTACTGGCACAAAAACAGAGACATAGATCAATGGAACAAGATAGAATGCCCAGTGATAAACCCACGCACCTATAGTCAACCAATCTAGGACAAAGGAGGCAAGAATATACAATGGAGAAAAGACAGCCTCTTCAATAAGTGGTGCTGGGAAAACTGGACAGCTACATGTAAAAGAATGAAATTAGAACACTCTCTAACACCATACACAAAAATAAACTCAAAATGGATTCGAGACCTAAATGTAAGACAGGACACTATAAAACTCTTAGAGGAAACCATAGGAAGAACACTCTTTGACATAAATCACAGCAAGATCCTTTTTGATCCACCTCCTAGAGTAATGGAAATAAAAATAAACAAATGGGACCTAATGAAACTTCAAAGCTTTTGCACAGCAAAGGAAAACATAAACAAGACGAAAAGACAACCCTCATAATGGGAGAAAATATTTGCAAACGAATCAACGGACAAAGGATTAATCTCCAGAATCTATAAACAACTCATGCTGCTCGATATTATAAAAGCAAACAACCCAATCCTAAAATGGGCAGAAGACCTAAAGAGACATTTCTCCAAAGAAGACATACAGATGGCCAAGAAGCACATGAAAAGCTGCTCAACATCACTAATTATTAGAGAAATGCAAATCAAAACTACAATGAGGTATCACCTCACACCAGTTAGAATGGGCATCATCAGAAAATCTACAAACAACAAATGCTGTAGAGCGTGTGGAGAAAAGGGAACCCTCTTGCACTGTTGGTGGGAATGTAAATTGATACAGCCACTATGGAGAACGGTATGGAGGTTCCTTAAAAAACTAAAAATAGAATTACCATATGACCCAGCAATCCCACTACTGGGCATATACCCAGAGAAAACCATAATTCAAAGAGACACACGCACCCCAATGTTCATTGCAGCACTGTTTACAATAGCCAGGTCATGGAAGCAACCTAAATGCCCATGGACAGAGGAATGGATAAAGAAGGTGTGGTACATATATAATATGAAATATTACTCAGCCATAAAAAGAAATGAAATTGATTTATTTGTAGTGAGGTGAATGGACCTAGTGTCTGTTGTATAGAATGAAGTAATTCAGAAAGAGACTAACAAATACCATATGCTAAGACATATATATGGAATCTGAAAAAAATGATTCTGATGAACCAAGGGGCAGGACAGGAATAAAGACACAGATGTAGAGAATGGACTTGAGGACAGGGAGAGGGGGAAGGGTAAGCTGGGATGAAGTGAGAGAGTGGCACTGACATATATACACTACCAAATGTAATTAGATAGCTAGTGGGAAGCACCTGCATGGCACAGGGAGATCAGCTCGGTGCTTTGCAACCACCTATACGGGTGGGATAAGGAGGGTGGGAGGGTGACACAAGAGGGAGGGGATATGGTGATATACATATGCATATATTTGATTCACTTTGTTATGTAGCAGAAATCAACACAACACTGTAAAGCAATTATACTCCAATAAAGATGTTAAAAAAAAAAAGACTACCTGAGTTTGAATGTTATATCTGCCACACACTAGCTGTGTGACATTTGACAAATTACTTGCCCTCTCTGTGCCTCAGCTTCCTAATCTATAAAATGGGGCTAATAACTTATACTTATCTTGTAGGGTTACATGTATAGCATAATATATATTCAGTCCTTTAAAAAATACCTAACATATTCTAAGCACTACAAGATTGTTACTTGCTATCATTTTTATTATTATAGTTAATGTTTACATTTATATAAGCAAAAGAGAAAAGATGGAATTTAACCTAATTATGTAGCATCTATTATATGCAGAGTAGAATTAGGGGAAGAAGTTAAGACTATAAATTTTATATAGGTACTTAGCTTCTGTTTGAACTATTGCAACAAATATGTTATTTTTGCAATTCAAATCACTGAAACTTTTTTTAAATATAGGAAGAATTTTTTTAATAAAGTCTATCAGTGAATCTAGAAATTTCAGCACACATTTGAATCTCCCATAGGTGACTAATATAGACAGGCAACCTCCCGGAAGCCTTTTATAACAAAGACCATCACTTCTCCTGTTTGTAAGAGTGCAACTTCCTAAGCAGTTTCACTACCATTACTACTAACAACACACTTGTTTGGTTATTGCCTTAACCACATTAAAATGCATTTTTGTCTCAGTAAGTGCACGAAAGGTTTAACAATTTCCATTATCACCTTTCTGAAAAGCAGTTGCAAGGTAAAAGGTAAATTGTATAATTATGAAAGCATTAGATGCAATTTTCCTTATTACTTTCTATTATTTTTTAGTAAGCAAACTTTTATTTTAAAAAGTCTACCAAAAAGCAAGTTTGAAAGCCTAAAGCATTTTATTGTAACCTGCTCAAAACATTACCATGAGTAAAGGAACAGTATACCTGTTACAGTTTAAGAGACTAAGTAAAATGTGTTTTTGTTGCTTTCTTGTAAAGTTGGCCCTTATTTACTTAATAGAAGCAATTTATTCGTTATTCAGGCTACCATCTTCATTAGTATCTGTTAGAATCCTCAAGAAATTTTTTGAGCATTATTGGAGAAAAATTTTTATTTGCATTTATTATTTTTTGCTGAGGCAGTTATAGGTGGTCTTTAATACATTTAATGTAGCGATAGCCTTATTAAGAAGTACGTACACTTAAAAGGAAAAAGAAACCCAACAAAGTCACCACTAATTTTCAGGTTTTGAAACCTGCTCTGTGCTTTCACTGGGTGTCTGCCAGGGCTGGTCCCTGGCCCCGGGAAGCTCAAATCCTAATGAGGGAAAAATGAGGAAGTAGATACATAAACAAGCCCATTGCAGCCTATAAGTGTCATGAAGGACGTACTAGGGGTGACATGAGGGAAAGTGACCACAGGGATGGGGGGAGGGGTGTGCAATGATGGTGGCCAGGAGACCTTTCAGAGAAAATGACATCTGAGCTGAAGCCTGAAGACACAGCAAAAACAAGGTGGGGGGTTGGGGAGGGTGGTCTTTAAAACTTAACTGTTGAGGGTTAGCTTCTAATGATCACTAAATTCTTACCTCTATAAAAATGATCAGAGTCGGGGCTTCCCTGGTGGCGCAGTGGTTGAGAGTCTGCTTGCCGATGCAGGGGACACGGGTTCGTGCCCCGGTCCGGGAAGATACCACATGCCGCGGAGCGGCTGGGCCCGTGAGCCATGGCCGCTGAGCCTGCGGGTCCGGAGCCTGTGCCCCGCAACGGGAGAGGCCACGACAGTGAGAGGCCCGCGTACTGCAAAAAAAAAAAAAAAAAGATCAGAGTCTAATTTCTTTGTTGTTGTTGTTGTTGTTGTGTTAAATAGCAAACAAAAAAGTTTGGAGAAGACATGTTTATATTCAGCTAGATAAGCAAAAATAAAACAACACAATAATTTGATTTAGTTATGAAATTCAGAAATATAGACAGCTCTGTTTTTTTTTGAATTTTATTTTATTTATTTTTTAAACAGCAGGTTCTTATTAGTTATCCATTTAATACATATTAGTGTATACATGTCAATCCCAATCTCCCAATTCATCCTACCCCCCACCCCCCACCCCTTGCTTTCCCCCTTTGGTGTCCATACATTTGTTCTCTACGTCTGTGTCTCAATTTCTGCCCTGCACACCGGTTCATCTGTACCATTTTTCTAGGTTCCACATATATGCGTTAATATACGATATTTATTTTTCTCTTTCTGACTTACTTCACTCTGTATGACAGTCTCTAGATTCACCCACGTCTCAGAATCTAATTTCAAATTTTGCTGAAGAAGTCTAAAACATACCATTGTATGTTCTTGGAAAATTATTTTTAATACTTGGTGTCAGTCACTACTTCCTGCTTTTATCTCTCTTATAGGATTTCGTTCTGTAAATTGCTAACATAAATAATTAGGAAGATAGTCCTAATCAAATGACTAAAGATGTCAGAGCAACTCCCCACTTCTGCTTCTGAGCTACCTTCTGAGTTAGGGAATGTTAACAGGAGTGGATAATGAACCACTTTTTTCCATCTGACACCACGCTCTTGCCGACTGTGGCCTCACTCCCCCGCTCCTGTTCTCTAGTGCACTGTCCCTACTCCCTCAGATTCAGCCTCCAGTTTTCATTAGTTATTCGGCTCTGCAGACCCACTGAACTTGCTGGGTCACCTTGGACCTCAGTATCCTCATCTATAAAATTAGGTGGTTGGCCCAGATTATCTCTAAAGTCCCTCTCAGTTCTAACAGTTTATGGTCCACAATTCACTGTCTACAACCCTCCCCCCCACCCCACTGCCCCAGTCAGATGATCATTTGAGCCTCCGCCTCTGTCCTCCCTGAGGGCATGGCCTGTCTGTGTCTACGTGAAGGGGGGAAGGGAAGCAGGTAGAAGGTGGGGCTGAGTGTATGTGAGTAAGGGTCCGTGTGGTTTAGAGTGTGGGCATGGATGAAGTTACAGGACACTACAATTTCAATTACTGTCTCCTCAGAAAATGAAGCTACTTTACAGCATGGTCTATGACTTTATTTTCAGCAACAAAGTTCTTCATAAATCATGCAAAGACAATCTGCACACATTCAAAGTGACACACTGATTTGTCACCAGTGACAGCAGTGCTGCCCAGAAATGGTGAGCCCAGCCATGTCCTTCTGTCCTTTATGTCACTTCAGTGCCCACTAACTGCCTCCATTCATAAAACAGGAAGACTGTGCTGCCAGTCACGTATATTCCCTGCTCAGGGCAGTGCAGTATAGTAGTTAAGAGGATGGGTTCTGGGTTCAAATCCTGACTCTACCACTTATATACTGTATGACCTTGAGCAAGAGATTTCAGTTCTCAGAACCTGAGCTTCCTCATCTTTAAGATGGGAATGACAATTATATCTATTTCATAGGTTTTATGAAAATCGACTCTAAAACATATGGCATGAAACTATTTTTATTAGCCTGTTCAAGTCTCAACTGTAAGGTAATGTCTTCATTTTGCAGATGACAAAACTGTGCATTTTAAAATTTTAAAACTCATTTTAAAACTCAGAGAAGTTTGTAAACTGCCCAGTCACACAGCATCAGAGAGTCGGGGTCAGGATTCCAAGCCAGGTCTTCTGCTCCAGAGCTGTCTCCCCTCCACACAGCCCCTGTGTCCCCCTGTGTTCACCTACCTCCTTCCAGTGACATCTGGGGACCTTTGAGTCACGTGACCTACCCTGTCGTGCTCACAGCACGTGAGTGGGTGGGGTCCTTCCTTGAGCACACTGCCAATCTTGAGTGTACCAAAGAAACCACTAGAAGCATAATGGATTCCCCCTGTATAACCACGGAAGCCTACACATAGTTAAAAGAACCAGAAACATTACATCAATTATTTTGGCTGAAATAATGACTAAGAGAGAGATACAAGTGATCATCCTCAAACGAAGATGGTGCTAATAGACAGTGTAAGACACAGATCAATGACCTCCACCATTACCTCAGCCCTACCTGACTGCCCAGGTCAGCCGCCGAAGCACATTAATGGCTCTCTCTGGGCTTGTGCATGGCAGCCACTGTGGTGTTCATTTACTTTAGCCTTGATATAATTAGCTCACAGATATTATTAGATGGTGATAATGTACACGTACATCACGCTCCGTTTACAGGCTTGTAGTTAAGGCCATTAGTCATGCTCCGTGTGACTACAACCAAATCTGTCACAGAGTCTAAACTGACCGATAAATCCACGTCAAGTGGAGAGAATAATTTAAATGATAATAAAAGGCAACCGGTTTAGATTTTGATTTTATTGACAGAAGTTTCCTGCTGCCTGAGTGTCATTTAACTCTTTAGGAAACAGTGCTGAGGGTCCTGAACCCTTCAGTCATCAGTGCAACAGTCAGGATTAAAAGAGATATCAGCCATCTGCGATGGTTTATTATAGATTAGATGGTGAATTGGTTATTTTTTTGGTTGCAAAACAAACTATTCCAAACTTTAAAAAAAGAGAGATACTGACCTCCTGAAGACAAGCTAATTGTGAGATCTGATTTTAAATTAATGTGTCAGACTTCCCTGGTGGCGCAGTGGTTAAGAATCTGCCTGCCAATGCAGGGGACACAGGTTTGAGCCCTAGTCCTGGAAGATCCCACATGCTGCGGAGCAACTGAGCCCGCAAGCCACAACTACTGAGCCCATGTGCCACAACTACCGAAACCTGCGTGCCTAGAGGCCGTGCTCCACAACAAGAGAAGCCACCGCAATGAGAAGGCCGCACACCACAACAAAGAGTAGGCCCCACTCGCCGCAACTAGAGAAAGCCCACGTGCAGCAACGAAGACCCAATGCAGCCAAAAATAAATATAACTAAATAAATAAATTTATTTTAAAAAATTAATAAGTGTCATCAATGGGAAAGAAGCAACTGAAAGGATTTGGGGAACACTTGGAGATGCATTATGTGGATGCAGTTACTGTGGTGATGGGCTTGTTCTCCAGGAAACAGAAGCTGGAACCCAGGACAGGCATGTGGAATCAGGAAGTCCCATCAAAGGCCATTTTGCTTCCAGCATTGTCCTAGCAGAATCAGTGGCTTCTAAGCTAATTTGCCACCAAAGTCTGGCAAATATTCCAAGAGTGATGCCTGGCCCACTTCCTCCCACAGTTAGTTACCTAGAAGGGGCAGCAGAGTGCCTATCAATATGGAGAGGAGGTGAACAAGAGTCCTGATGTCACAATGGGAGATGTGTGAATTGTTTCATAAAACTCTGCAGTTCCTAATACTGACATTCTACCTGATTCAGAAAGAAGACATGATATCTGCCTTTTGCGTAGTCTCCCTTCTACGACTGTGATGCCCAGATAACACCACTGTGGAGTCATTCCAAATCTCAGTATGAGGAACAGGGGTTAGATTCTCAAGTCAATGAGAAAGGTGGAAAATGGCGAACATTAACAATAACTGTTGCAAAATCCCTTAAATAGCAAATCAAGTACAGTGCACCAATGTTTATATAGTCTGTTCAGATATTCATATCGTATTAAACTTTGAGAACACCTGAGACACATTAAAGGAAGGAATGATGCCCTGAGTTTACTTGCTTCCAGAATACCTCACTCCTAACGGTCCTGCTGGCTTCTTCCCATCTCCCTGATGCTTCTAAGTTGGCCTGTCCCCAGTTCAGTCCTTGAGCCTCTGTTCTTATCTCTACACACTCACTCCCTTGAGGATCTGATCCAGTCTCATGGCTTTAAACCCATCCACATGCTGACTACTTTCAAACAGTCATCTTTAGCCCCTCAGACATTTCATCCAAACCCCAGATTCACATATCCAACTGCTTAATCAACACCGCCACCAGATGTTTACCTGGCATATCAAGCAAACCCACCACCAAATTTCTAATCTTTCCCCCATGAACTTGTTCTTCCTATAATTGTTTCGATCTCATTAAATAATTCCATTTTAGTTGCATGAGCCAAATACCAGTCATTCCTAGTTGGCATTTCCTGCTATCTCATGCCTTTGGGCTCGGTTAAGGAGCCCTAATACTGCAATGATCCAGTTGATCGTAGTAAAGAGCTCCATGAGGGCAGAGCCCATGCCTGTCCTGCTTTCTGTTGTATGCCAGTGCAAGAGCTGGCACAGGATGGACAAGTAGGAAACTCATCAGAGGAGGGAGATTGCTGGAGAATGAGTGAAAAGATCCTTGGGATGAGTCTGGGTACTCAGCATATCCAAATGGTGCATCTTTTCTTTTAATGGCTATGAGCCTGTTGCAAATGGGTGAGATATTTACCCACGTGGCACTGCTCCAAGCACTGTCAAACCACGTGGCTTCCTTTCCAAGCGCCATCGTGTTCCTAGTAGGATTGTTCACAACAGCCCCCTTAAACGGGTACAATCTTCAGGGCCTACCTCACTGAACATTCAGTACTTCTAAAATTGTGCTAAGAAGACTGAAAATGGTGAACTGAAAATATAAAAATAATATCCTGTTAACGAATCATGATGCCTTTTTGTGGTGCTTCATGATTTTAAAAAATCCGAGAAGGCTAGACGAAGGAACGTGATGACATATTAATGATTTCAAACGTGTGCTGGAATTGACAGAACAGAAAGTAGCATGAATAATTCAAATAAGACACCAACTATTTTTTCCTTCTTGCAAAAGTTTGAAGCATGAAAAACGGGGGAAGGGAGCCTCTGAATAGACGGAATTATATATTATGTTGTCCAGTGATCGCCTTGCTTTTGGAGGGTTAACTCAAGTTCAAGCAACACAGGACACCATCTAGTCATTCTGAGGGGATTATATTGAAATCTTTTGACACCACGTTTCGCTCCTTCTGACTCTGGCAGCTGCTGGGGAGAGTTAAGACTGAATGTTTGATGCCCAGTGAATTAAAGTCTATTTTTGAACTCAAATCTCCAAATCCTGAAGGAATGGTCACTGAGAAGAAAGGAAAGCAGGAAACAGCACTGAGGGCAGCTGGTTTAGTGTACTCTCTCCTTATCTCCGCCACGCAAACGGAGATGGGAATCGGATATGAAATGGTCTCAAAGGAAGCTCGGAGTATGGATGATGACTGGGGGGAGACCAGGAATAAAAGCTGACACAGCCGCCTTTTCGCTTTAATACCTTCTCTCCAGTGCCTTTTTTTCTTAAACTGCTTTCGAAAACATAGCTGTAGCATGCTGAAGAGGAGCCATTTATTTCAGCTGTGCATAGATTGTCATGACTTAATATGTATACGATTGAATTTCTATTAAATCAATATGATATACATTTCATATATATGTATCTATATACACATACACACATACGCATATACATGCACACATATAATAAATATATTTTGACAGTGCAGGAAAAAAATTTTTTTTTTTTTTTTCGCGGTACGCGGGCCTGTCTCTGCTGTGGCCTCTCCCGTTGCGGAGCACAGGCTCCGGTATGCGCAGGCTCAGCGGCCATGGCTCACGGGCCCAGCCGCTCCGCGGCATGTAGGATCTTCCCGGACCGGGGCACGAACCCGTGTCCCCTGCATCGGCAGGCGGACTCTCAACCACTGCACCACCAGGGAAGCCCAGGAAAAGATATTTTAAAAGAAACTTTAGTGAGTATACTCAAGGCACAAATTAAAGAGGAATGAGGATTTAAGTGATTAGGGCAAGACTAAACTTCAGCAAGACCATGAGTTTACTGTTTTCTTTCAGTAACTGTAGAGAAGATAACTCAATAGGTGCCTGAGTCAACCCATACGTTATCTGCCGTAGGTTGTCTGAGAAATTGGCCCAAAAGGATTCAAAGAAAGGGAATAGTAGAGAAATCAGCCCACAGAATCGGGCAGCAGTCTGCAGCTGGGAAAAGGGAAATCCATCCATCCATCCACTCACCCACCCACCTATCTACTCATCTACCTATCCATCTACCCACCCACCCATTTACCCATGTATCCATTCATACAGTGAGTGTATACTAATGTTAGACACTGTGCAGAGTACTGTGGATATGAAACAAAACCCAGAACCTCCACTCCACTGAGCTCTCAGCCCAGTGGGTGAGAGAAACAAGGAAACCCAGACTCTGGTTGCCATCTGCTGAGCTATGACAAGGCAGGAGTAGGGGGCTCTGGGTATATAGAGAGGGGGTAACTATTTTTCATCAAAAAGTCATCTGAGATTTCAGATTTCAAGAGTCAGAGCACCTTTCTGTAAGGATTAAACTACGTGAAAGCTGAATTTCCTATTTTATATCCTTATTTACACCAGATAACTTATATAATAGTTTTTATGCGTTTTAGAGGCACTTTCCGTATAGGTATTTCTCCATAGATTAAGGACTGACATAAATATTTTTTCACACTCATGCCCAGCTATGTGTAAATTATAGGAATAAATTTTGTTAAACATCTTACACATTGTTTAAAAATAGACTGTGTCCTTAATCAAGTAACATTTTCAGATTTTTAAATTAAGTGCCTCCTATGTGCCAAGTCTGTACCAGAAAGTTTCACAGTCATATTGCAAAAGTCCAGTGAAGAGAATATTGTGATCCTGATTTACAAAAAATATATATACATATAATATATGTATATGCATATATATGTAATATATACATATATTTATATATAATATATGTATATATATTTTGGTAAGTCATATATATGATTGTGACATGTACATATATACATATAATATAACTATAATAATACATAGTCTATATATTATATGGTATATATGTATCTACATATAATACATATATGTATACATGCATGTATATATATTTTGATAAATCATATATATATATATATATATATATGAATATGATTGTGAGAGATGAAATGAGATTTCATATGTCTCCTTGTAAGGAAGACTAAGACTTGAGCTCAGAGCTTCTGATTTCAAGTGGAGCTTTTATTATTTTTGTCATCATCATGATCATATCATTGTCGTAATTATTACCTTACCTTTGTCACATATATCATAGTATATATTACAGCTATATCTTTTTAGTCACTAATAGCTTGCAACATACTATAATACTCATGGCAAGTATTATTAGTCTAGAAAGACATTAAAGATTGTCTAATTTATGGTGGCCTGCAAGTGAAATGTGTTTTGTAGCCAGCATAGGGTTTGTTTAATTTAATTTGAATTTGGATGTTTCTCTTAGGTGTGATGGGTGGGGTGAGATGGTGAGACTGCACTTCTGCAGTTTCCAGGGCACCCAATCACAGCCTGGTCCTGAAAGCTTTGAGTTAATGATTCCTGAATCCCGGTACAAGCCCTTCCTTTTACAAGTGAGGAAAATAATGCCCAATTCACTTCCCAAAGTCACAGTTCTCAGTGGCTCAATGGCCCTTGCTTGAAGACTTTGGCATTTAGGTATGGAGACAGTCTAACTTATATGAACTACAGCAAAAAACATGACTGGGCAGCCCTGTTGGGCTCTGAACCCAGTGTATATCAGAATCACCTGAGTAGTTTTGTTTTCTGATTTTAAAAAAGAAAAAAAATAAGAAGATACTGTTTGCTTTTTATGGGGAAAAAAATAATATATGCGCTTGTTTTAAAAGAATCAAACTATTCAAAATGGCATATAATCAAAATCCTAGCCTTCTACTCTTTAGGCCAAAACTGTTAATAATTGTTTTGCATCCCTCTGAAAATTTTCCACACATAAAGAAGTAAATATGTGTGTAGGTCTCCCCACACTTCTTTAAATAGAAATGACACCTATCATGTTTTTCTTCTTTCATTTACTGTGTCATGTGACTAGTTATAAGGTTCCGTAGCTGTACATGTGGACCCATCTTACTCTTTTTTTTGACTGCATGGTACTTTCATTGATTAGGATTTCCATAATGTATTTCATCAGTCTCCAATTGACGAACAGTTAGGTTATTTCCAGTATTTCATTATTACAGATACGTTTGTAATAGATCTTTGCCTACGTAGGTAAACATATCAGTAGGATAAAATCTTAGAATTTTGGAGTCAAACGAAATATGATTCTTTAAAAAAATTTGACAGATTTTCCTAAATTGCCTAATATTGGTGTCCTAGAAGCAGCCTGTACCAGCTTGCAACAGCCAATTGTTCAATGTTCAGGCATCTCGTGAGGCAATTTAACAGTTGTTAAATTGCTTATAACGAAATCAGCCATGGTGAGAGTGTTTATACCATGAAAACCCAGGCTTCTAATTTTTATTGACTTATATATATTTTTGGCAAACCAGTTTACCAGCACACCACTACCTGTAAAGATAATTAACACTCATTTGCGGAGGCTCTTAAAGTGTGAGGCCCATGCCAGACCTACAGAATCAGAGCATCTGGGAGTGGGAACAGAGGATCTGGACTTGTAGAGAATCTCTTACGGGAGTTCAGTGTAACCCAGCTGGAGCCGATGGTGAGGGAACCTCAGTGATGATCAGGGAGGGAGAGGGTGAGGGTAGTCAGAGGGTACTTCCTGGAGAAGATACTAAATTGGAACTTACAGATTGTTCAGGAGTTAGATACACAAGGGATCCGGGAGATGGATCCAGGTGTGGGAACTGTTGTCCTCGATTACATAAAAAATAGGCTATTGGGAAGCAGAGGTCGCAGAAGGGAGGATTCCTCTCACTCGGCGGCTGTCACAGCCATCTGTCTTCTACTTCCTGTCAGAGCTCACCTCGGAACTTCCCCCTGAATCTCTCACCACCCGCGCCATCAACACAACACACACTCACATACACACCCTTGGATGAGTCCAACTTTCCCCTGTCTTCTTACCTTCAAAATCCTACCTCAGATCCAACTGAGTTAAATTTAAGTGAATAATTTCAAGGGTATTAATTTATACCCATACCAAGAGGGGCCATCTCATCTCCCTGGATTAGGTCCTGAGCTTGCGCATGTCCGATGGGGTCTTTCTGACTAAGAACATCACAAGGACAAAGAAATCCCACTCCCAGTCTCCACCTTCCAGTAGATCGCAGGGAGGTCTTATCCAAGAGGCTGTTATAACCTTTCCACCCAAGACACGCATCCCCCATGGCACTGCTCCAATGTTGTCCTAGCTAAAGGCAGAAAGAAGACCAGGTGATGCTGGTCTAAATAAAAGCAGCACAGTTCCAGGAAAAGTGAAAATGCTATTGTCTACGTCATTCTACTATTTTCCTTTTCATTAAATGACCATTTGGTTAAATAGATTGAGATAACCAAAGAAGCAGTTTAGAATGGTAGCAGTTTGGCACATAGATTCTAGACTGAGTTCATAGCTCAACTCTGCCTTTTATTAGGTCCTTGACCTTGGGTATGTGGCTTAACTTCCATGTACCTCAATTTCCTCACCTATAAAATGGGCATAATAACAGGACCTATTTCACAGTGTTTTTTGAAGCTTAAGTAAGGTAATACATGTGTGTGTATGATACACATACACATATATCACTTAGAACAATGACTGACACATTAATAATTACAATATGCAGAAGCAGTTTTGAGCGTCTGGGCAGTCTTTCAGATATTAATTCTCCACTTCAGATTGCTTCTAGATGGACAAACCCTGGGTCAGGGAAATTAAGGCCAGTTTCATCACAATAGGAGGGATATATATGATAGATGAGAGAGAGAGTAATAATAGATAGAATGCTTTAATAATAATTTTCCAGCAGTTGCACAAAAAGCACATCAAAATTATTCATTTCAACAAGCTATAGTGGGATGTAAGGTGCAAAAGTAATTGCTTTAGACCTCAATTTTGACAGACCTTATAAGAGCTCCCCTTACTTTGAAAATCACTAACTCAGGTGTGAAAAAACAAAGTTTCAATTGGGCATTATCTCCTATTTCATCATTTGAGGTTTGTTTGCCTCTCTCGTTTCATTTGGTCCTTCTGATGGGGTTTAGTAGAAGTAGTGGGAGCCAAAAAGCGGTCATAAGGTGCTAACTGACCAGGAAAACTTGCCAGGGGCAGGAGAAAGAGGTATTTCATTCATCTCTTCCCCACTCAGCCCAGCGCCCTTCCCCCAGAGGCAAAGTCACTGCAAGAGAAATGAGTCTCTGGCTGGTCTGGGCAGAGGGTGGAGAGACCCACGATCTACTTTATATTTACTGATACTGATATATACTCACTCCATGTCTCATCTGTGATTCCACTATTCATAATATAGCAGTTCTATGTCCTTATTTGTTCCTTACAAATTATGGATTTTAACAAAAAAGACTTATAATGGCATAAAGTGTATTAAAATGTCCCAAGTGTTGAAAAAGAAACGTACAGCCATAGTTTATTTTTGTATTCACTTCAGTGTAGGAAATAAAACTTATATAATGAAAAACTACATGTTGTAAAAGTGTATATATTACCGTTAACAAATTCAGTACAAGTTCCACAATTTACGTTTGCTGGATAAAACCGAATGCCAAGTCAATGAAAATTGAATTACAGCCTTTTCTCAGTGAAGTGTGTTCTGTGACAGGGAAGGCGTTGCAGGCAAAAGGAAAGGTGTGTTCAGAGACCTGTAGGGTAGAGGGAGCACGTGTATTTATTAGAGGAACATAAGGAGATCTGGGGGGTGGAAGAGAGTATAAAAACGGTGAGAGGCAAAAATAAGGCTTGTGATGGTTAATTTTATGTGTCAACTTGACTGGTCCGAGCGATGCCCAGATAGCTGGTAAAACATTATTTCTGGGTGTGTCTGTAAGGGTGTTTCTGGAAGAGATTAACATTGGATTCAGTAGACTGAGTGAAGGGATGGCTCTCACCAGTGTGGGTGGGCATTATCCAACCTGCTGAGGGCTGGAATAGAACAGGAAGGCTAAGGAGGGACGGATGAATTCTCTCTGTTTTTGAGCTGAGACGTTCATCTAATCCTGCCCTCAGAAACAGAGATCCTAGTTCTTGGGAACGTACACCATCAGCCCCTCATTCTCAGGCCTTTGGCCTCAGACTGAATTACACCACCAGCTTTCCTGGTTCTTCAGCTTGCAGATGGCAGGTGTGGGACTTTACCTTCATAACTGCGTGAGACAATTCCTATAACAAATCTCTTCTATCTGTTTCTCTACATATCCTATTCGTTCTGTTTCTCTGGAGAACCCTGACTACTACAAGGCTGCTGAGGACACCTAAGTGTAGATTGTCAGCAACTGTGTGTACCAGTGGTCCTCAAAGTGTGTCCTGGAAATAGCATCATCAGCGTCACCTGGGAACTTGTTAAAAATGCACATTCTCTGCCCCATCTCAGATCTACTGAACAGAAAACTCTGAGGTGGGACCCAGAAATCTGTGTTTTACCGAGCCCTCCAGTGATCTGAGGGAGTATAGACCATGTTGAAAGGTTTAGCGTGCACATTCGAGTCAGCTGGGAAGCTTTCAATACAGATATCTGATCCCCAGCCCAAGCCAGTTAAATCTGGGAGTCAGGCTCTAGCATTGGTATTTTCTGAAAACTTGCCTGGTATAGTTCTAACATGGGGCCAGGATTGAGGATCACTTGTTTAGACTAACGTTTTGTCATCTGTAACATGCTAATCGTAGGGAAAGTTTTACTCTCAGAGGCAATTCATTGATAACCAACTCTCTTCTAGTTTAGGCCTTGGTAACATTGATCTGTAATTAACATCATCTATCTTTTAATGGCCAATACTAGATTGCCCATGCCGTTGGCAACCATGCCTCCATGACTCTTAAAGGCCTTTTTGCATAGACAACATAAGGTAAACTTCCATTTAGCACAAACTAAGTCATCAACTAAACAATCAGAGAAGTAGGTCCAAAGTAACAACATCCTTAAGATTAAATTTACAAAGTGTTGGGGGGTGAATGAGGAGAAGGGGGAAAGTGGTAGAAGAGGGAGGGTTACAAATAAGCATTTATGAAGAAAAATAAAACTTTCATACTTTGCTTATGAATTAAGGAAATAAAGTAGGCATACTTCCTTTGCTCTAACAGGCAGCTATTAAAGTTCAAATATCATCTTCATTCATCACAAATCCTTGAACACTTGCTAACTGGGCAATCTTTAATAATGATAACCACAGTTAATTGAGCGCTTACGGTGGGATCACATTTCCAGGGATAGGTTCTAAAGATAGTATATAAGTTGAAAATCAAATAAAGTCAAAATTACCCTTGAACATGCCTTAATGGCTGAGATAGAAGAGGCACATAGAAACCAAGTCTCCGTGAGACCAGCTGACCACATCTCCAATCTCACATACCTCAGAGCTCCCCGAACGGGTTGACACTTGTCTTTATTTCTGTCACCCATGGGCTGAATGCTTGCTTTGAGTGTCTCCCCGCCCCCATTATCACTTTAAATCTTCATCACAATCCCATGATGCAGATATTATTATTATTATCGCTTTTTCTTATTTTACAGAGGAAGTAACTGAGATTTGAAGAAGTTAATTGCCCAAGGTAGAGTATTGGAGCCCAGGTTAGGATACAGTGTGTGCAACCCGAGGACTCAGACCCACTACTTCTCTAAACCAGAGCCGATTTAAAAAAAAATTTTTTTAGTGGGGTCTGTTTACTTTCAAATCATTTTCAGTAACAATAAACCTCTTCTGAATAAGTAGTTATGATCCCTGCAAGACTGGTGAGGGCCAGTGCTGTAGGATCAAGGCAGAACTAGTCCCTTCCCTCCCACAAAGGGAACCCTTGTGTACTGTTGGTAGGAGTGTAAATTGGTGCAGTCACTGTAGAAAACAGTTATGGTGCTTCCTCAAAAAATTAAACATACAATTACCATATGATCCAGTAGTCCCACTTCTGGGTCTGTATCCAAAAGAATTGGAATCAAGATCTCAAAGAGATATCTGCACGCCCATGTTCATTGCAGCGTTATTCATAGTGGCCAAGATATGGAAATAACCTAAGTGTCCATCAGTGGATGAGTGGATAAAGAAGAAGATGTGGTACATAAACATAATGGAAATTAGTCATGAGAAAGAAGAAAACCCTTCCATTTGTGACAATATAGATGACCTTGAGGGCATTACGCTAAGCCAAACAAAGACAGACAGATACTACATAGTATCATTTATGTGAAATCTTAAAAAAAAAAGAAAAAAATCAAACTCATAAAAACAGAGTAAAAAAGTGGGTGCCAGGGCCAGAGGGCGAGGGGAAATAGGGAAAGGTTAGTAAAAGGGTATAAACTTTCAGCTGTAAGACGTATGAGGTCTAAGAATCTAATGTATAACATGAAGACTATAGTTGATGTCACTGTATTGTATAATTGAAATTTGCTGAGAGCAGAACTTTAATGTTCTCACCAAAAAAAAAAAAAGATAATAAATATGTGAGATGACAGATGTGTTAATTAACTAGATGGGGGAATCCTTTCACAATGTATTTGTGTATCAGATCACCACCATATACACTTTAAACATCTTACAATTTTATTTGTCAATTATACCTCAATAAGGTTGAAAAAAATATTTTCTAAAATTAAAAAATAAATAAAAAGAGGCCACACATTCGACATCCTAATAAAATCCCCTCCGCCCCCTGCTTGGTGGTCCCTAGAGAGGAGAGCCCAGGATGAAAGGAGTTTCCTTGCAGTTGACAGACCACATATACAAGCTCCCCAAAGGGAGGCTCTGGAGGGAGAAGCAGTGGAGAATGCCAGTGGTTTGAAAAGTTATCACATCCTTCTCAGCATCTCCAGGCTCAGCTGGAATCTTCTTTCCTTTCTATTGAGAAAACAAACTCTGTGGTGGGGGGCAGGCATTTCCAATTAGTGCCTGAAATAAAGCCAGAAGAAACTCGAGAGAGGTTGGGAGATGATTGATTGCCTGCTCAGTTTAGCATCTCCCTAGGCCCATTCTCCTCCTCCCCCAACCTCCCCGCTTCGCCACTATTGCACAGAGGTGGGGGAGCTCTCCTGTTCCCCCACGTTTCCTGGGACTTCAACCCAAAGCAGGGAGGAATAGCTTTGCCTGGGAAGACAGACAGGAGCAATGGAATACCTTCCTGCTCCACAGCCACTTCCTCTTACAATAACTCCGATCCCAGTCAGTATGTAGTTAGCTGATGGAAAGCAGAGAGTGGTATGAGCCCAATTAGACGCTTTGAACTGCCACACACAGATGTGCAAGTTGCACACTGAGCAGCTCCATAGATTACCACGTGAATGGCATCCCCTGGAGTTGGGCAGTGCCTAATCGGCACAGCCACATGTGGCGGCCCTGACAACTAGCGCTGAGGTTTTGCCAAGGCAAATAGTAAAGCATAATACTGTGCATGCATTTTTTTCCAAGGCAAAACTAGAGCAGAAAACCCTGTTGTACATAATTTTCTATAATGACATGATCAAGTCTTCTAAGTAATTCAAATGCTCAGTTTCTTTCTGAAAGAATAGAATGCTTATTTGTTTATATCATTCCTTGTTACAAATGTACATATACATCTGTTCACAAATATACATGTACATATGTTCACATAAACAGAAGGGAAAGAGCAGAGCCGTATAAAGAGAAAGGATTTATGCCAACCATAGAATTAGCACGCTTAGTATAAGCATTATATTTAAATTTAATTCTGAGCCTCCTAGAAGCCAAGGCAAAATAAGGAAATACAATTGTATTATTCTTAGCTGGCGGATAAAGATATACCTGAAGTTTAGAAGACAAACCTCTTTTCCTGAATCTCAACCCTTAAAGAAATGTATCACAGTGAAGCTAACTAATTTTCTTATCTTGGCCAGGCAGCAATGGTGAGACTGGGGTGAGAGGGCAGAACTTCGATAGCTACATACAACCAAATCTACATGATGTAGTGGTTGACTTTGCAGGCATGGAAGCCAGCTGGCCAGGTTCAAATGCCAGGTGACCTTGGGCATCCACTTAGAATGGCTCCAGTTTCCTTGTCTGTAAAATGAGGGTAAAATGTACCCACCCATGATCTGCTGTGAGAGTATGTGGAATAAGGCGATGGTGTGCTTAGCACAGCGTCTGGTTCAGAGTGAGTCCTCAATATATTAGTTCTTATTACTGAAGCCCAGGAGGGGAGCTGGAGCTTGTAGCTGGGATCAAATACCAGAGTTATACCTGATGCCCAAAGAAGGATGCATGAGGAAAAGGGTCAGGGAAGCCAGGGTGAGGAGTCTTCTGGAGAAATCCTGAAATATGTCCATCCTCTGTGCTGTTGACCTGTTGCAATGCTCAGATTTCACCCCCTCAGGCAAGCCTTGGCTTTTCTTTAAAGCATGACTCTCTGCAACCAGCAGGTGACATTGTAAAGGAATAGCTATTAGGTTGATAATAGTTCTGCTGCAAATGCAGAAGGGACGTGTATATATGGCGGGTTCTTGAGTCGCCTTTACATGGATGGTCAGGGCATCCAGTGCTCTGGCAAGGCTGGAGCCTCAGGCCACAGACCTGTGTGCGTGGTGGGTGGAGGGTGGAGGGTGAGGGGATGGGCTGGTACAGGTAGCAGGCATGGGATACACAGGAACCAACGTCCCAGTCAGGAGTCAGTTGGCCTCTGGAAGGAAGGAGTGTTTGAAATGATGAGTCTCAGAGGCAGGCACAAAGCCACAATGACCTTCAAAATGAAGGGTCTGTAATGAGGTCTGACTAGAAGAGAAGGGGGTGGAAATTGGAGGACTCCTGTAAAGCAGTGCTTATCCAACTTTTCGGACCATGACCCACAGTGAGAAATGTGTTTTACATCACATCGCAGTACACATGAACACAGATAACTGAATAAAGTTTCACAAGACAGTTCTTACTCTTACCATGTACGCTGCTCTCTGATATTTTCACTTCCATTTTCTTTCTTTGTTTTAATGCTATTTTATTTCACAGTTTTAAAAACACTGCTTTAAGGAAAAAGATGGAGAAGGACCCTTTGGGGGGACAGTGGGTCCAAGATAGTGAGAGAGAAGGTTGTTTGGAACAGATATTTAGTAAGGAAAAAAGGTCTCTCGCAACCGTGTGGCTGCAAATGTTGGGCTGCAGAGGGGAAAATCAGTGAGACCCCACTAGACTGGATGTACTTTGAATCTCTCATGGCTTGCACACCGTAGGCCTTCAAAAAAGTCATTTAACGGAACTTGACCTGTGCTAACTCAAATGAACTAGCTGCCTCAAGTACACAGCCTTCTCATGACCTGACTTGACAGCTCGGTAGGACTTGGAACAGGTGGAGGAGTGCATGGATGGTGTGTCCCATTATCTTCCTTAACCGTGTCCTTTCTCACCTGGGCTTGCACAAGCACCTTGATAACAGAGATGTCAGGTTTGCACCTGACAACTCCTCTGCTAGGGCCTGGAGTACTGGCCTTCTCTGAAGATATTCTCCTCAGGACCTTCAGAGCCCAGCAGTTCCTGTCAGTTGGGAAGAGCTGAGTAGCTATTTTGAATAGTTCAGTCTACTAAATGAATTTTCTAGGAATGTTTCTCCTTCAATTCCTTCTCCATTTCCTCTTTCTGCAGTAGAGAACTTCTTTATTCCTTTTCCTCCCTCTGTGCTATTAGACTTCTCAAGTAAAAATGTTACAGGGCTTTTTTACAAGCAAGCAAGTGCTCTGAATGCTAATGCTTACCTAAGACAAAAAAGAAACGTTTATGAGAACGTAGGTCCTACCCCAGCATGTGCAATTTCCATTTTAAGCCAGAGAGTCCCAGCTCGTCCCTCAGGCTTTTTCCTTAATGCTCCCAGAAGACCTGAGCTTTCATCCTCCCTTGGTGCTCCCATTGGGAGGAGGGGCTGCAGAAGACAATAGTTCTCACTGAAGGAAGGGCTGGGGTAGGGTGTTTTTGTTTTGTTTAGTTTATAATTTTTGAATTTTATTTATTTTTTTATACAGCAGATTCTTATTAGTCATCAATTTTATACACATCAGTGTATACATGTCAATCCCAGTCGCCCAATTCATCACCCCCCCGCCACCCCCCCCGCAGCTTTCCCCCCTTGGTGTCCATAAGTTTGGTCTCTACATCTGTGTCTCAATTTTTGCCCTGCAAACCAGTTCATCTGTACCATTTTTCTAGATTCCACATATATGTGTTAATATACGATATTTGTTTCTCTCTTTCTGACTTACATCACTCTGTATGACAGTCTCTAGATACATCCACGTCTCAACAAATGACCCAATATAGTTCCTTTTTATGGCTGAGTAATATTCCATTGTATATATGTACCACATCTTCTTTATCCATTCCTCTGTCCATGGGCATTTAGGTTGCTTCCATGACCTGGCTATTGTAAACAGTGCTGAAATGAGCATTGGGGTGCATGTATCTTTTTGAATTATGGTTTTCTCTGGGCATATGCCCAGTAGTGGGATTGCTGGATCATATGATAATTCTATTGTTAGTTTTTTAAGGAACCTCCATACCGTTCTCCATAGTGGCTATATCAATTTACATTCCCACCAACAGTGCAAGAGGGTTCCCTTTTCTCCACACGCTCTACAGCATTTGTTGTTTGTAGATTTTCTGATGATGCCCATTCTAACTGGTGTGAGGTGATACCTCACTGTAGTTTTGATTTGCATTTCTCTAATAATTAGTGATGTTGAGCAGCTTTTCATGAGCTTCTTGGCCATCTGTATGTCTTCTTTGGAGAGATGTCTGTTTAGGTCTTCTGCCCATTTTAGGATTGGGTTGTTTGCTTTTACAATATCGAGCAGCATGAGCTGTTTCTATATTCTGGAGATTAATCCTTTGTCCGTTGATTCGTTTGCAAATATTTTCTCCCATTCTGAGGGTTTTCTTTTCCTCTTGTTTATGGTTTCCTTTGCTGTGCAAAAGCTTTGAAGTTTCATTAGGTCCCATTTGTTTATTTTTATTTTTATTTCCATTACTCTAGGAGGTGGATCAAAAAGGATCTTGCTGTGATTTATGTCAAAGAGTGTTCTTCCTATGGTTTCCTCTAAGAGTTTTATAGTGTCCTGTCTTACATTTAGGTCTCGAATCCATTTTGAGTTTATTTTTGTGTATGGTGTTAGAGAGTGTTCTAATTTCATTCTTTTACATGTAGCTGTCCAGTTTTCCCAGCACCACTTATTGAAGAGGCTGTCTTTTCTCCATTGTATATTCTTGCCTCCTTTGTCCTAGATTGGTTGACTATAGGTGCGTGGGTTTATCACTGGGCATTCTATTTTGTTCCATTGATCTATGTCTCTGTTTTTGTGCCAGTACCATATTGTCTTGATTACTGTAGCTTTGTAGTATAGTCTGAAGTCAGGGAGTCTGATTCCTCCAGCTCCGTTTTTTTCCCTCAAGACTGCTTTGGCTATTCGGGGTCTTTTGTGTCTCCATATAAATTTTAAGTTTTTTTGTTCTAGTTCCATAAAAAATGCCATCGGTAATTTGATAGGGATTGCATTGAATCTATAGATTGCTTTGGGTAGTATAGTCATTTTCACAATATTGATTCTTCCAATCCAAGAACATGGTATATCTCTCCATCTGTTGGTATCATCTTTAATTTCTTTCATCAGTGTCTTATAGTTTTCTGCATACAGGTCTTTTGTCTCCCTAGGTAGGTTTATTCCTAGGTATTTTATTCTTTTTGTTGCAGTGGTAAATGGGAGTGTTTCCTTAATTTCTCTTTCAGATTTTTCATCATTAGTGTCTAGGAATGCAAGAGATTTCTGTGCATTAATTTTGTATCCTGCAACTTTACCAAATTCATTGTTTAGCTCTAGTAGTTTTCTGGTGGCATCTTTCAGGTTCTCTATGTATAGTATAGTGTCATCTGCAAACAGTAACAGTTTTACTTTTTCTTTTCCAATTTGTATTCCTTTTATTTCTTTTTCTTCTCTGATTGCCGTGGCTAGGACTACCAAAAGTATGTTGAATAACAGTGGTGAGAATGGACATCCTTGTCTTGTTCCTGATCTTAGAGGAAATGCTTTCAGTTTCTCTCCGTTGAGAATGATGTTTGCTGTGGGTTTGTCGTATATGACCTTTATTATGTTGAGGTAGGTTCCCTCTATGCCCACTTTCTGGAGAGTTTTTATCATAAATGGTGTTGAATTTTGTCAGTAGCTTTTTCTGAATCTATGGAGATAATCATATGATTTTTATTCTTCAGTTTGTTAATATGGTGTATCACATCGATTGATTTGCGTATATTGAAGATTCCTTGCATCCCTGGGATAAATCCCACTTGATCATGCTGTATGATCCTTTTAGTATGTTGTTGGATTCTATTTGCTCGTATTTTGTTGAGGATTTTTGCATCTATATTCATAAGTGATATTGGCCTGTAATTTTCTTTTTTTGTAGTATCTTTGTCTGGTTTTGGTATCAAAGTGATGGTGGCCTCCTAGAATGAGTTTGGGAGTGTTCCTTCCTCTGCAATTTTTTGGAAGAGTTTGAGAAGGATGGGTGTTAGCTCTTCCCTAAATGTTTGATAGAATTCACCTTTGAAGCCATCTGGTCCTGGACTTTTGCTTGTTGGAAGATTTTTAATCACAGTTTCAATTTCATTACTTGTGATTGGTCTGTTCATATTTTCTATTTCTTTCTGGTTCAGTGTTAGAAGGTTATACCTTTCCAAAAATTTGTCCATTTCTTCCAGGTTGTCCATTTTATTGGCATAGAGTTGCTTGTACTAGTCTCTTAGGATGCTTTGTATTTCTGGTGTCTGCTGTGACTTCTTTTTCATTTCCAATTTTATTTATTTGAGTCCTCTCCCTCTTTTTCTTGATGAGTCTGGCTAATGGTTCATCAGTTTTGTTTATCTTCTCAAAAAACCAGCTTTTAGTTTTATTGATCTTTGCTACTGTTTTCTTTGTTTCTATTTCATTTATTTCTGCTCTGATCTTTATGATTTCTTTCCTTCTGCTTACTTTCCGTTTTGTTTGTCCTTCTTTATTTAATTCCTTTAGGTGTAAGTTTAGATTGTTTATTTGAGCTTTTTCTTGTTTCTTTATGTAGACTTATAGAGCTATAAACTTCCCTCTTAGAACTGCTTTTGCTGCATCCCATAGGTTTTGGTTCGTCGCGTTTTCATTGTCATTTGTCTCTAGGTATTTTTTGATTTCCTCTTTGATTTCTTCAGTGATCTCTTGGTTATTTAGTAACGTATTGTTTAGCCTCAATGTGTTTGTGTTTTTTATGGTTTTTTTCCCTGTAATTCATTTCTAATCTCATAGTGTTGTGGTCAGAAAAGATGCTTGATATGATTTCAATTTTCTCAAATTTACCAAGTCTTGATTTGTGACAAAAGATGTGAGCTATCCTGGAGAATTTTCCATGCGCACTTTAGAAGAAAGTGTAATATGCTGATTTTGGATGGAATGTCCTATAAATATCAATTAAATCTATCTGGTCTATTGTGTCATTTAAAGCTTCTGTTTCCTTATTTATTTTCATTTTGGATGATCTGTCCATTGGTGTAAGTGAGGTGTTAACGTCCCCCGTATTACTGTGTTACTGTCGATTTCCTCTTTTAGAGCTGTTAGCAGTTGCCTTATGTATTGAGGTGCTCCTATGTTGGATGCATATATATTTATAATTGTTATATCTTCCTCTTGGATTGATCCCTTGATCATTATGTAGTGTCCTTCCTTGTCTCTTGTAACATTCTTTGTTGTAAAGTCTATTTTTTCTGTTATGAGTATTGCTACTCCAGCTTTCTTTTGGTTTCCATTTGCATGGAATATCTTTTTCCATCCCCTCACTTTCAGTCTGTATGTGTCCCTAAGTCTGAAGTGGGTCTCTTGTAGACAGCATATATATGGGTCTTGTTTTTTTTATCCATTCAGCAAGCCTGTGTCTTTTGGTTGGAGCATTTAATCCATTCACATTTAAGGTAATTATCGATATGTATGTTCCTATGACCATTTTCTTAATTATTTTGGGTTTGTTTTTGTAGGTCCTTTTCTTCTCTTGTGTTTCCCACTTAGAGAAGTTGCTTTAGCATTTGTTTTAGAGCTGGTTTTGTGGTGCTGAATTCTCTTAGCTTTTGCTCGTCTGTAAAGCTTTTGATTTCTCCATCGAATCTGAATGAGATCCTTGCCGGGTAGAGTCATCTTGGTTGTAGGTTTTTCCTTTCATCACTTTAAGTATATCATACCACTCCCTTCTGGCTTGTAGAGTTTCTGCTGAGAAAACAGCTGTTAACCTTATGGGAGTTCCCTTGTATGTCATTTCTCGTTTTTCCCTTGCTGCTTTCAATAATTTTTCTTTGTCTTTATTTTTTGCCAGTTTGATTACTATGTGTCTTGGTGTGTTTCTCCTTGGGTTTATCCTGTGTGGGACACTCTGTGCTTGCTGGACCTGGGTGGCTATTTCCTTTCCCATGCTAGGGAAGTTTTCGATTATAATGTCTTCAAATATTTTTTCTGGACCTTTGTCTCTCTCTTCTCCTTCTGGGACCCCTATAATGCGAATGTTGTTTAATTTAGTCTTGTCCCAGAGGTCTCTTAGGCTGTCTTCATTTCTTTTCATTCTCTTTCGTTTAGTCTGTTCCACAGCAGTGACTTCCACCATTCTGTCTTCCAGGTCACTTATCCAATCTTCTGCCTCAGTTTTTCTGCTATTGATTCCTTCTAGTGTAGTTTTCATTTCAGTTATTGTATTGTTCATCTCTGTTTGTTTGTTCTTTAATTCTTCTAGGTCTTCGTTAAACATTTCTTGCATCTTCTCGATCTTTGCCTCCAGTTTTTTTCCGAGGTCCTGGATCATCTTCACTATCATTATTCTGAATTCTTTTTCTGGAAGGTTGCCTCTCTCCACTTCACTTAGTTGTTTTTCTGGGGTTTTATCTTGTTCCTTCATCTGGTACATAGCCCTCTGCGTTTTCATCTTGTCTATCTTCCTGTGAATGTGTTTTTTGTTCCACAGGCTGCAGAATTGTCGTTCTTCTTGCTTCTGCTCTCTGCCCTCTGGTGGTGTGGTAGGGTATTGTGAGGGCCACTGTGCCTGAACTCCAGCCTCACCCCCTGGGCAAAGCGACTCAACATGCTGACATGTCATTGCTTCTTTGGGGAAATGAGGATAATAATAACTATCTTGCAGAGCTGTTATAAAGGTAGGAAAGAACGTAAAGCAAAGGAGAGTGCAAGGCACGTGGAGATACTGAAAAGTAGCTTACTAGTAGTAGCTGTAGTTTTGCCATTGTTTTTGTCATCACCACAATTATTACCAGTTTTTTCTTAGATGGACCCAAAGAAAGCTTGGCTCATTTTGACCACCACCAAATAGGAAGGAAAAGGATCATTAGTATCATCATTACATTGTTAAGTATTTATGAGACCGCCTTCTGCTTACATCACTCTGTAAAGAGCACGAGACTCAGTGCCTATATCCAATAGGAAGGTCTTTAGGCTGGGTGACCCGGATGTATGTGATAGCATTCCATGTAATCACGTGAAATGCGTAGATCACAGGAAGCAAGAACTGGGCAACTGGCCTCCTTGGTATAGCTGTGATGTTTATGCACAGATCTTTTCTGTTCTACTAAATGAAGAGCCCTCTCACCTCACCTTAGGTCAAAGCCTCTGTTTCATTTGTTTTCAATTTTCCTCAGCCCCTCACCTTGCTCTACTCCCTGCACGGCGCAGGCACTTGGCAAAGCTTTGTCAGGTGGGTAAATGCAAATGTTAAACAATCCTATGACACTGCGTCAGATGCCCGGGTTATGTTTTAGTGCATTCGTGGTGATTGAGTGTACGGAACAAATGCTGAGTCCCTTTACAGAGGAAAGTCACTGCATTATATCCTCCAGTCCTGGGAGGAAGCAGTGGGTGAATTTTTTCAAGTAAGAGCTGGTAAGAGGCATATGGGAGGAAGCTGGTGCCTGAGCTTGTCCTAAGTGAGCCTGTGTGAGTCAGTGTCTATTGTGAGCAACTAGTTCCTTGGTAAGGGGCTTTCTGGGGAAGAGAGATTCATCAAGTTCTGAACAGCTAAAGAAACATTCACCTTGAAGGAGGATGTCGACTGAAATTCCAAGAAAATGACCTGATGTGGGGAAAGCTTGTATCTGGAAAAGCGACTTTGTGCTCTGCCTGAGGGCAAAATCTTGTTTATATCAATGCATCGGTCTGCTTTTCAGCTGGATTAGAACATTCAAAGTATGTATTAAAATTATTAGGTCTGCTTAAGTTAAGCAGAATAAACAAATCCAGGACGAGGAGAAGCTCAAATGGCTTCTTCTCACTAATTTTCAACATCATCTAAGTTAGATCTCAGAGCCTGAGTGCCTAGTTGTTCATATCTTGCAACTAACCGCACATAAAGGAACCCCTAACTGCTCTTTCACAAAACTTACTGATGTTTAGTTGGCTTTAAACAGCCCTGAACTGAAGAGAGACCAGCTAGGGCAAGGGGAACGTTTTCTTTCACTGTCCAGAATTCAATCGGAAGGTTGATGAAAACTCATCCTGAACTATTTTTTTTGCCATTCTAAAGTGACCTTTTTTGTTTGTTTGTTTCACAATTTAATGTTTCTTAAATCAGTGTAGACTGGATATTTTATATGTACAGCTAATGTGTTTATTTTTCTCAGACAAAAAAAAAAGGAGAAGCTGCTACAAAGCCAATGAAGTGTCAGATTTGATGTTATCTTAGAATTAAAGAAACAGGATGCTTCACTGTTTTTGTCCAAGTACTTTCAGCACAATGCCTTGTGTACAATCCTTGAGTTACAACCCCCCTCCTAAACAGCCTGTCCTCCCTTGGGTCCTAGAGTAATGTAGAGATGGCTTACCACAAAGGTATATCAGGACAGTATAGTCACTGCTGCCCAAGACCAGCTATATAATTTGCAGATCCAAGTGCAAAATGAAAATATGGGGACTGTCATTCAGAAATTATAAGGATGTCTACAGAGCGACAGCAGAACATTAAGGCAAGGATGGGCCTTTCCAAGCCCAGGACACTGTGCAGCTTCCCAGATCTCATGTGCGTGAGCCAGGCCTCCACTGGCCAAAGGAGCAGGTTGTACTGAGCTGCAAATGTCATACAAGTCCTCACACTCCCCAGAAGCCATCCCTCCCTAACACTTCAAGCTTTCCTCAGCCTCATTCCCACAGCTATGTCCCACCATACCTTCTTGCATGACCTATTAATTCTACACATACCCAATTAACCCATTCTGTCCTGAGGAAGGGTGATGAGAGTCTTTGGGCAGCGTGAAGGCTCAGGAGACCTCCCAACGTGGATCTAGGCAACCTGGCCCCCATCCTGGGCCCCTGCCAGTTTGGGCATCTTCTCCTCATCGATTTTGCTTTTTGTTCCCCTTTTTCCTCCTCCTTACTGTCCAGGTATCTTCTGCTTTAGACTTAGCATCCTGCCCCACTCTCCCAGGTCCTTCTTTCTCTCCATCCCATGTTCCAATCATTCTTTTCCATAAAACCAACACTCAACAGTAAACTCAATAAAGATTTTCAGCATGAGTAATTGGCCTATAAGTCAGCATTCTCCTCTATGTGAACCCTAGCACAGTCCACTGTGTTATCAAGTTATTACACCAACTTCTGAGCGAGACTTCATTCATCTGGAGCATGGTTGATGCCTGAGCTGTCTTTCTCTGGCATATTGGACTAGAATTTCTCCCCGTGAAATGATTACTGTTAATTCGTTGCCTTAACTCAAACTGCTGAGTTTGTAATCACATTTTTTTTCTGGGGCTGTGACTTTGAAATAGAAAACGCTTTCAAAATCGATGGTTTTTTAGGAGAGAGAGTGCTAAGGAACACGAGTCTAAGAAATGCAAGAAGCCCGTTTTCAACTGCTTCCATTTTCCCCAACAGGCTCCATTCACTCCCCTGGGAGGGGGTGACAGAGGGGGTGATAGGCAGTTCCACACCAGGAGAGTGGCTGGTACCAAAAAGCATGTGTGATCCTATCAGCTAATTGGTTGGCTTCATGAAAATGGTCCAGAACAATCCTTTTTTGACAGCTCAAGCTTGACCAGGTACATTCCATGGTTGAAGATAATTGGAACTGCACATGTCACTAAAATCTAATATTTCACAAGGACTCCGGAGTTGAACTTTGAAAAGTTATTAGCCATCGCGGAATTCTCTCATGCTGCTGCAATGGCACAATTTCCTTTTCTGAATCTCTTTGATTAGATGCTGAGGCTGCAGGCATATCATTCCTCACAAGGCTGTGGGGATGATTAAATGGGCAAATATGTATAAAGTGCTTGGCATACTCCCGGGAACATAGTAAGCCCTCAATAAATGTTGGCTGTGATTCTTATAGCCTCCTTTATTTTGAAATGACAGTAATTGCTGTGACAGCCAGGGTACATCGAATCGTCCTGCTGCTCTTCAAGGCAGTTTCTTCACACGGGTGCTGATGTTTACATGTTAATTTAGTTTCCAGCTAAGGAAAGAGTCAAGTTTGGATTCAAAACCCAGGTTAATCAGTTACGCTATGAACAGTGGTTCTTATCCAGGGGCAATTTTATGCCCCAGGGGACACTTGGCAATGTCTGGAGACATTTTTAGTTGTCACAACCCTGGGAGGTGCTAGTGGCATTTAGAACATAGAGGCCAGGGATGCTTCTAAATAACCTGCAGTGCACGGGACAGGCCCTCCCCTCTCCACAGAGTCTATCTGGTCCCAAGCGCCGGGAGTGCCAAGGCTGAGAAAGAAACTGAGAGAGACTTTGGTGGGATGTTTAATCTCACTGGGCCTCAGTTTTGTCATCTTCAGGAAAGAAGAGAAATATCCTACTTGCACGGTTGCTATAAATAATAGAAATAAATAGAAGAGGAAAGCGCCTCAGTGGGATCCCAGCACACGGACACCCAGGCTTGACGCCAGTAGTCCTGGAAGTGGTGGTGTGTTCTGTCTGTTCCTGTACAACAGGAGGAGTGTTCAATCTCCATGAACACTTGGGCAAAGAGAGACTCAGAAACCATTTAGGCGTTTTTATTACCAGGAAAAGAACGTGCTCTTCTCCTTTTGTTTCTCGTCTGAGCTGTTTAGACGTGTCTAGAACACTCTGCTGTGCTCACTCTCTTCCATCCCTTCCCAAACACACAAAAGTCCAAGTTGTCCATCTACGTGGACTTGAAACAACTTTTCTGTTCCGTTATTTATTCAGGTATCATTGACACTGTGTCTCTCTGCCTTAGTTAGGGTAATGCCTTCAGAGAGAAAATGATCTTTGGGGGCGTTAATAAGGCACAAAGTCTCCACAGGCCACGGAGCTGAGCCTCCATGAGCGGCCTGTGTGCTCCTGCCCCGGGGTCCTGTCCCAGCACTTCAACACTGAACACGCTATATACCCCCAGCCTCCCGACTAACACACCTCCCTGTGACGTCTTCATCCTGCCATAGACTGTTTCCTATCATCATTGCTTTCTATTCTTTTGGTGAAATGTATCTGAAAGGCAGGGTGAAGGCCAGGTTGGCAAGTATTTACCTGATTCTAGATTTCTTGTTAGTGATGTCAAGCACCTGTGGGTTCCTACCGGGAAGGACTTCAGAATGTTCTCATGTGGGCGACTAAACAGGCCATACAGGCAGGGTTTTCCTCTGGGGGGCAAATGAACCTTACTGCAAATCCTTCTAGGTCCCCCAAAGAGAACAAGGTATATCATCAGAAGTGCACAAGCCAGCTTGGCCTTTATCAGAAGGGAGAGCTGAGGGAGAAGGTTACCTACCGTCTAATATACTGTTTCCCAGCAGGAAATGGCTTTCATATAAGAGACATCATGCTCAGGCCCCATTTAGCATTCACTCAGTGAAGGACTGTTACCCAATGCCAAGCGTGCGCAGGGTGCTGTGCTGGGCACAGGACACGACAGTGAACAAGCCACGTCCCTGCTCTCAGGATGCTCGTGCTGAGCTGCTCACTCCTCCTGAAGTTCCTCCTACCCTGGTGCCTGGGACTATGAAATTATTTGCTGAGTCTTTTCCAAGGAGCTGATCCAACCTTACCCGAAATATCCTCTTTACATATTTTGATCAAAGCGCTTCCTTGATTGTTCAAAGTCTGTTCCAAATCTACCTCCTCTGCAAAACCTGCCCCAGGTCGTGAGTGTGCTCCACGCTCCCAAAAAGTTTAACTTTCTTCATCAGTCCTTTGCCATCCCCTTCATATATATACACAAAATGTAACCTACACATTCATATAAAATTCAGCCTCCTTATGCCATGAATTAGGCACAAGGCATAACCATAGACACCTAGTGGACTGGGGCTGGAAACATTGGGGAGGGGCACTGAGCTAAGCTGCTCACCAGCTGGGGCGGGCCTGGGAGGACTGGCCCAGTTATAGACGGTGCCCCTGAGAGGGCAGCGGGGCAGCCCGAGTAGAGTGCACACAGGCCTGCTTCCCTGTGCCTATTCTTGGCACATCCAGCAGGCGAACGAGACAGAACAACTGGGAATCCAGGCGATCTTTGAAAGTCAAGGCCAGACTCATAGCAGTTGTCTTTGGAGGAGACCTGTCCACGCATAACAAGACCTGGTCCACTGTCCTTAGGTGTGGCGTCAGGAATCAAACCTCCAGAAAGAACTGGCAAGAACTATCTCTAGAAAGATCGATATGAATTGAGAGCAGGATAAAGAGGGAGGAATGATGCATTCAAGCCCTATCAGTAAAGGAGAACCTAGGAAAAAACTCAGTCCCAAAGGCTGGGCAGGTTCCAAGTAGGATATGCTGCAGGGGTGTCTGGGGCACACCCAGGTCTCATTGGCAACGATAACTCACACTCACAAGGAAGTAGCAGCAGGGATCAAGGAGAGACAGTGAAGAGCACACAGTGGTAGCAGGGCCTGCGGAGCTCAAGTCTGGAAGCGACTTTTTCCCAACAGCACCCGCAGGGAAGAGGAGGACACTATTGATGCAGCCCCGTATCAGATCAGAGGAGCCCAGAACAGAGCCCTGGCCGCAGACGTGGGTCTGCGCTTTAGGGAGTCTGTGCTTCGGAGGGCCTGGCTTCAGGGCTTAAGAAGGCCGGAGGTCGAGCTGGAGGAAATAGCAGAGAGGCAGCTGATGTGCATGTCTTTAGATGTGCAAAGACAGAAATGTTGAACTTGTTGGTTGGATGTGCTTGTATATCTCCTCTGCAAGATTGAAAAGACTGTCAAGATTACAGGGCACAACTTCTCTGTGCTCTGCAAAATCCTGTGTTTGCTATGGCCAATGATCATGGTGAGGAGGAAGATGGCATATATTAAATTATGCAGTCTGTAAGTTAAGAAAAAGCAGAGCTACAGATATATTCCAATGCTTCCCTGAATCACTCATATATACGAAAGTAGCAAAGGATGACACCACCCCCAGCTATGCATGATGAGTTCACTAGCTTGAGTGTATGTCAAATCATGGTCTTTGTTTCTCACATTCTAAAAATAGTTACCCGAAGTAAAAGGGACACGATGTGCATCACCGTGAAATCTTTGGGGACTGTATCACCAAAGACCAAGGAACCGCCCTTGAGCCTGCGTGGACTTGATCTATACCATGGGTTTGAACAGCTCTGCTGAGAGGAGTTCAGGAATGCTGCCAGCCCTAAACAACTTCACTTATGAGCTAGCGCCAGTCTTACTTTCACAAAAATCCTCCCCAGCACACCCGAGAGAAAGCAGAGGTCCCTTATACTTGGAAATTAGAACCAATGCAAAGAGTAGTGAGACCTGCCCACTCTTGCCCATGACAGAAAACTTAAGAGTCAGGTCTGGGCTCAGAAGAGTGATTTAATGTTTACATACAGAATCTACGTGCTTCTCTGGATATGTAGGGTACCAGGCTCTAGAAGGCTTTACCCTTTATCATTCTTCTTTTTCAAAAATAATCTTCCAAAGAAACAGATGTTAGTTTCTTCTATCTACATCAAAGTTCAAGAGCAGGAAATTACTCAGATTATACTGAAGATAAACAGCGTTATTCTGTTCAGTTCTTCAAATAATCTTCTATTTAAATCATAGCTAATTACTATTTAGCAAATTAAACTCACTGAATACTTCAGAAATGTCTATTTCACTGTCAGAATGAATGCTTTAGGGATCCCCTGTGGTGAGGAGCCTTCTTTCTCCATTATATAGAATATTATCTAGTTGGCCTGAACCACAACAAAGATTATTTTTCAGATCCCTTAAAACAAACAAACAATACAAATCATTTTTGAAATGTCAGTTCTTCAAGTAGACATTTCTTTAGCACAAGGAGTTTCTTGGATAAGGCAGAAAGACCTTGCCAGTATCTCTAGCTGTGGTTAGACCCTCAAACCACATGTCAGGAGGTTAGGAGTGGAGAAGGGACGCTTATGGAAAGGTGTGACCTGCTGGCTGGAATAAACTAGAACCAGGCAGTGCTCTCCAAGAGAGCTGCTACCTGGGATGTATGCTCCAAGCTCCACAATCGTTCAGCCATCCAGCCTCCCTAAAACTCGAAGTCTTTTAACTAAAGATTTTAGAGAGTCAATAATGTGAATTCCTTAAGAACTAAATCCACATTACGAATGAAATCTATTTATTAAACAGTTACTAAGTATAAAGCAAACACACTACACACACAATAGAGGCATGACTGCAGAGGGATTTTGCCCACCATGTCTGTCATGGTACCAGCAGCACTGGCCTTAGACCCACGTGCTTTAGAGGGTCCCTCTCTGGCCATCCTCTAGCCACATTCCCAGCCATATCCCCCACCTCCCATAGCAAGGAGTTCAAGGGGCCAAGGGGCCTTGTCCACCTAGAACCCAAGCCCTCCCTTCTAGGCAATGATTCAGGTACTCAGGACCCTAGAATTTCCTGCTCAAATAATCCCAGGCCTACATCACTGACCTACACAGGTCTCTACCTCCATCCTTCCCCCAAGGGCAGACTGTGCCTCCAGTGTGTGTGCTCAGAGGTCCGAGGAGTGACCGGTGGAGGGGGGCTGTTGACATAGAATGTGGACAAAATTTGGACATATGGTACCATAAGAGCGGAAGCCCAGGGAGGTCCACACATATACACACAAGGCCCCATGGTGCAGGGCAGGGAGAGAATTGAGTCAGACTGCAGGCTGAGGACCAGTGAGCCAGCGTTTTCTGTCCTACAGAATCCTACATTTGAACTTAATCTTCCAGGTAGTTATGAAGGTATATTTGTTAAGACAGCAGGATGGAACATATTCGTTTAACAGTTTACCAGCCTAATTGAGGACTTCTAAATATTTAGACATACGGTGTGTGGGCCTCCATCTGTACTCCTGTCCTGGGGCCCAACAGTGTTGCAGAGTGGGAGTGCCTAGGGAAATCTCCAGTGCCGGTGAGGATCCGCTTTTTACAGCATCACCTGTGTCTGCACACCCTGCTAATCTACTTCGCAATCACATCTCAGTCCTTCAGTTATACTGAGCACAGAGAATTCTCAGTGTGTACATCTGGGGTTGCTCAAAGGCCAGTTTTGAAAGAAGGACCTTTATCAGATGTGTTCCTATTGCCCTAGTTATTTCACAGACCTGTGAAAGCTCTAGGAATTGGATCAGGAACATTACCCAATAGATCTCATCTGCCTTTTGTGTCCACCTCATCCTCATTTGAACCCATAGCTTTTGTGCTATAGCTAGCTACCCAAAATCTCTGCTGGACAACAGCATTCTCACCCAAATCTGTATCCCCATACATTGTCCTAGTCTGCCCTTCACCCACAACTTTGTTATAAAGTCCCATTTCCTCATTGAAGATGATTTTATCCAAGTGAAAGAAAAGGAGTCTGCAGACACCAATTCATACTACAGTACGAATGATTGATAGTTTCCTTCTCACACTTTCAATTGCAATTGACTATTTCAAAAAACTCTAGTTGAACAAAGCGAGTAATTTCAGCTGCCAGCTATTATAGGCATATTTTAGGAACAACATAGATAAGAAATTTTTTTTTAATGGTGAAAATTTTTATTAGCAAACATTTATTAACACTGATGAAATATATTTTTAATTTGATAAATTATCTATTTATAATTAAAACCAGTACAGTAAAATAGCCCATGTAATAAATAGCCCAGTAAAAGAAAATAGACTAATTGAAACTTAATTAGTTACTGGATCGATACCACTGACTGGCAGAGGAGAAACTTGCTTTCTCAATACTGAACATTGCCCAAAGGATCCTATTGATGAACTGTTTGCTCTAACTCCCAATTTAATTCTCACAGAATATGACTTCAGAATTTAGTAATTAAATTTGAATCATGACTGTCTCTGCTCTTCAAGCCTTCCTGAAGGTGATTTCAACCCAAGAGAGTTAATTTTAAATTTAGAGAGGGCTTGTTGGCAAATGTGTTATGAGGGGGAAAAAGTCCCTCTTATGGTTTTATAATATGTCGAATACCCTGGCAGAGATCCAAAACATGGAGCAAGGAAGACAATGCTTTTATTCTTCTGACTGCAATCAGGAGAGCACCCCAGATCTGAAAATCAGAGCATCTTGGCATCGTGGTTTCGCCTTGGACTTGTGTAGGGAGGAGTAGACATGTGACAGAGGGAGTGATTTTCCGGTTGGGATGCTTCTATCATGAGAAAGTCTCCATCAGTCAGGAACAGGGAGACAAACGGTTTGGCTAATCAGTTACGAAACAAAGGTGGACATTGGGAGAGTCTGTGTCTGTCCCTGTTATAGTTAGACAAGGGAGTCCTCCATGTGCTTTGTCTAAGTCACATGAGGAAGGGTGGTCCTTTACAGTAAGCCATTTCCAGGAACACAAAAGGGGAGGGAGATTGCTTTTCTTTTCTTTTCTCTTCTTTTTTTTGCTGTACGCGGGCCTCTCACTGTTGCGGCCTCTCTCCCATTGCGGAGCATAGGCTCTGGACGCGCAGGCTCAGCGGCCATGGCTCACGGGCCCAGCCGCTCCGCGGCATGTGGGATCTTCCCGGACCGGGGCACGAACCCGTGTCCCCTGCATCGGCAGACGGACTCTCAACCACTGCGCCACCAGGGAAGCCCGAGATTTCTTAACTATCACCATTTTTAGGAGTGCAGGGCTCATGGGAAGTTCAACATTGTCCATCCATTTGTAGAAGTGTGCATTTTCTTAAGGCACTACTGTTCTGTTTCCTGCCAACCCTTCCCTACACCCTGAGAGCAAGCGTCCACTCGGTCCCCACCCCTCACCGGCCTCGCTCTCTTTCCTCACACCAGGCCCACTCTCACCCCAGGGTCTCTGCTCATGCTGGCCTCTGCCTGGAGTGATCTGCAGGTGCCATGTTAACTATGTGTCACACGAGGTCTGGGCACTCAGGGTTAATCTCCTCCTTGCAGCAAATGAAAGTTGCACAATTTAATGAGAACTTTCTTCTCTGTTTTCTTTTTTATCTTTGGTGGGAGAAGGAAGCATAACGGCATTTCCCCGAACTTCTTATAATCCTGCAGAAGGTTTAGGTTCCCAGAGAATGAGGAGGAGAAAAAATTTTTTTAATGAAAAAGAAGGGGAAAATTAATTCTCAGGTGAGGTTTCTTTATTTTACTTTTTATTGTAAAACTAACATCATCACAAGTAATAGAATATTTTCAAGCCTTTGGAGAGTCTATGGCCCTTATAAAGATTGATTTCATTATTTCATATTTTCTTCTAGTTCCCAAGCACATGTAATTTTTCATACAGTTGCAATCATAGCATAGATAAAATTTTGTATTTTTAGGGGTTTTTTTCCTGCTTAATGATAGTCTATAAACATTACCCACATTATCTTAGTATTCTCAAAATTATCACATTTTTGTGCCTGAAGAATATTCCATTAGGTCACTGATGTACAACAGTTTACTTGTTCAGGGGTAGTTTCCCTTCTTTCTGGGCTACTTCCCTCGTCTCTTCTTTTCACTGGACCTGTTGTCAGTTGGACTTCAAAAAAATCCTCCAATTTAGTTACTTGACTTGACATAACTTGGTGTTACCCAAACTATGTTCTGCAGACCTTCCCATGTGCTACTAATAGGTGTTCTGTGCTAGGTCAGGGAAAGGAGGTGGGGAGGCTGTGAGAAGGGGAGCCTGTCCACAAATGTATTTAATAGACACATCTTGGAGTTTGAGTATCACATTTATATATTAAAGGTTCTGAGAGATCTTTCAGAAAAGGTACTTTTTTGGGGAAGTATAGTTGATTTACAATGTTGTGTTAGTTGCAGGTGTACACCGAAGTGATTCATGTATATATTCAGATATATAGACATGCATTCTTAGAAAAGGCACTTACATAACTTTAATCTAGCTCTCCCAAACTTTGATCATCAAGAACTCTTCCTGGACCACATGGTGACCATCTAAGGGAGAGAACATTCGGCTTCCCTAGAACCTGGTGCAGAAGCACTGCTCTAACCACTCTCTCTAACTGGGGTCCTGCTAGTCCGGGGACATGTTCCTCATCTTTAGTTCCTGGTCAAAGGCATCTCTATGCTCCCATTGATTTCATAGCTAGACTTTCAAAGGAGCAAACGGAAGCCCACATTGTCTTGGTTTAGCACAGGGAGGTGCTCAGGGGCTTAAGAGGTCTGGTTTCTGCTCCCAACCTTGTTACTATCTTTCTCTGTGATTTTAGGCAAATCACCACCACCTCTGCCCCACTGCTCACTCTGTCTAAAAAAAGAGAGGGTCTGGATTAGAACATTTCTGGAAGGGTAAGTCTGAACCCTGTCCCTGCAGTCTGCACACGTGCCGGGGAGACTGTAGGACGATAGGGAGTAGCCCTCTGAGTGTTGCATGGAGCCTCCAGGAAGAGGATGCTGGATCTCGCACAAGGAGGCTTCCACAGGAGCCCAACCTCTCCAGCAGAGAATACACATGATTCTCAATAGCTGGAGACATTCTCAATGGCCACCAGTGATCAAAACTTTCTCTTTTCTATTTCCTTTCCTGCTTAATTTCCTCTGTTGTCTTGCTGCGAGGTATCTTAAGCAACTCACTTCACTTCTCTAAACCTCAGTTACTTATCCTTTCTGAGCCTCAGTTTCCTCATCGTTAAAATAAAAATAATCCAACCTCTCAATGAGATAACATATTTAAAAGACCTAGTACATAGTGAACACTCAATAAATATTCGTTTTCTTTCCTTCCCTTTTCTTTACCATATTAAGTGAATACTGAGTGTCTGAAGAAGATACTGCTAAGGTTGAATAATTGCCAGGAAAACCGGATGAGCATGAAATGGCTTCAGGAAAGACCTCAGCTCCAGCTCAGAAGCATGAGAAAGTGGCTGGTGCATCTCGTCAGAGTTCAGCTGCTTGATTACTTCATGCCCATTTATATTTGGGTTACAGTGATGTCAATGAACTACAAAAAAAAAAAAAAAAAAAATCAACGAGTTTAAATGAATTTGTGGAGGATAAATTCAAAACAATAGATGACTGAGCTATATACTAAATCTTTGAAAATCTAGATCTTAGAAGGAAACTATGTACTTCTTCTAGACATCCCCAGAGGACATTATCACAGAGAAATGACTGAAATGGACTGACCATCTGGTGACCTAAGCACACCAGACAAAGCATGTAATCTGAGCACGACCCTACTTGAGCTGGGTCCCTTGGCAACTGCAGTTATTTCTACCAACACAATCCTTATAAAATTCCCTTTGGGCTCAAATTCCACAACTGACATTCAAACCATTGTTTCATTTGTATATTCCACTGATGCCTTCAATTTAAGATGGTGCTGATGAAAGAGAAAAACAAATACCGTATGCTAACATATATATATGGAATCTAAAAAAAAAAAATGGTTCTGAAGAACATAGGGGCAGGACAGGAATAAAGATGCAGACGTAGAGAATGGACTTGAGGACACGGGGAAGGGGAAGGGGAAGCTGGGACGAAGTGAGAGAGTGGCATGGACTTATAAATACTACCAAACGTAAAATAGATAGCTAGTGGGAAGCAGCCGCATAGCACAGGGAGATCAGCTCGGTGCTTTGTGACCACCTAGAGGGGTGGGATAGGGAGGGTGGGAGGGAGATGCAAGAGGGAGGGGATATGGGGATATATGTATATGTATATGTATATGTATATGTATAACCGATTCACTTTGTTATAAAGCAGAAAATAACACACGATTGTAAAGCAATTATACTCCAATAAAGATGTTAAAAAAATAAATAAGATGGGGCTTCCCTGGTGACGCAGTGGTTGGGAGTCCGCCTGCCGATGCAGGGGATGTGGGTTCGTGCCCCGATCCGGGAGAATCCCGCATGCCGCGGAGCGGCCGGGCCCGTGAGCCAGGGCCGCTGGGCCTGCGCGTCCGGAGCCTGTGCTCTGCAACAGGAGAGGCCACAGCAGTGAGAGGCCCGCGAACCGCTAAATAAATAAATAAATAAATAAATAAATAAATAAATAAATAAATAAATAAATAAATAAGATGGTGCTGACTTAAGTCGTTCCTTCCTCCTTATTCTTAATATACTTTTTTAATTGAAGTATAGTTGATTTACAATGTTGTGTTAGTTTCAGGTGTACAGCAAAGTGATTCAGATGTATATACATACATATATATGTATGTTTATATATTCTTTTTCAGATTATTTTCCATTACAGGTTATTACAAGATATTGAATATAGTTCCCTATATTCCCTGTGCTATGCAGTAGGTCCTTGTTATTTCTCTATTCTATATATAGTAGTGTGTATCTGTTAATCCCAAACTCCTAATTTATCCCTTCACCCCTTTTCCCCTCTGGTAACCATAAGTTTGTTTTCTATGTCTGTGAGTCTACTTCCGTTTTGTAAATAAGTTTATTTGTGTCATTTTTTTAGATTCCACATATAAGTGATATATGATATCTGACTTTCTCTGTATGACTTACTTCACATAGTATGATGATCTCTATATCCCTAATATAATTTTTTAAAATTAATTTTTACTGGAGTATAGTTGATTTACAATGTTGGGTTAGTTTCTACTGTACAACAAAGTGAATAAGTTATACATATACATATATCCACTCTTTTTTAGATTCTTTTCCCATATAGGTCATTACAGAGCATTGAGTAGAGTTCCTTGTGCTATACAGTGGGTTCTTATTAGTTATCTCTTTTATGTATAGTAGTGTGTATATGTCGATCCCAATCTCCCAATTTATCCTTCCCCCCCTTTCCCCCTTGGTAGCCATAAGTTTGTTTTCTACATCTGTGATTCTATTTCTGTTTTGTAAATAAGTTCATTTGTACCATTATTTTAGATTCCACATATAAGCGATATCGTATGATATTTGTCTTTCTCTATCTGACTTACTTCACTCAGTATGAAAATCTCTAGGTCCAACCATGTTGCTGCAAGTGGCATTATTTTGTTCTTTTTTATGACTGATCCCATATATAAATGATATCATATGATATTTGTCTTTGTCTGACTTACTTCACTTAGTATGATCATCTCTACGTCCCTAATATACTTTTTTTTTTTTTTTTTTTGGCCGTACGCGGGCCTCTCACTGTTGTGGCCTCTCCCGTTGTGGAGCACAGGCTGCGGACGCACAGGCTCAGCGGCCATGGCTCACGGGCCCAGCCGCTCCACGGCATGTGGGATCTTCCCGGACCGTGGCACGAACCTGTGTCCCCTGCATTGGCAGGCGGACTCCCAACCACTGCGCCACCAGGGAAGCCCCCTAATATACTTTTAACTGTAAAATTAACAAAGAGGAGGAGAGTAGAAGTGAGAAATATTCAGCTATAACTATTTCTCTAAATTTGATCTCGCATCAGAATTATCAAGGATGCTTTTTACAATTCCTATTTCTGAGCCGCATTGCAAACCTCTTGATTCAGAATTTCTAGAAGTAGGAATTAGGAATCTGCATTTTAAATAAACTACCTAGATAATTCACATGAACATTAAAGTTCAGAGCTTCACAGCTTGTGCCTGGGTCACTGCAGCTGTCGCTTAGCTGATGTCCTACCCTTGTGTTTTTCTTCTATCATTTTTGGAACACTCCTAAAGGTCTACATTTATCATGCTACCATGATAAATATGGCATGGTTCCTTTGGATCACCTCATTATATTTAGAATTGTCCCTTGATGATGAAAGGCCTTCCCTCTGTCTCCCCAATGTCTTCTCACTGGCCTCATCCCCAACTCCTCCCCAGCCCAGTTGTCCACTTGGACCAGAATAAGCTGCCTTCAAACTACTCAGCAAAGCCCTTGAGGTTCCTTCGAGAACCAAAGGGGCTGCCACTGCAGTGGGGGAGGGCAGAGTGGAACATTGGCTTATAGGCTTTCCATCCCCATTCCAACCAGAGCTCCACTTGTGCTTCCTCATAAAATTTATTTGGAGATAAGACTCTGGTAGATAGAATAAATTTTTTAAAAAACACTGTCCTAGATTAAATCTACTATACCCCTTTCCTATCTGCAAACACTTTATTTCCTTTGTGTGAAACCCTTCCCCATCTCGCCCACCGCAGGGCTTCCTTATCAACAGTCCATGGTGGGTCCATCACATTTCAAAACCTTTCTCAAGATACAGCTGGGTCTCACCTAACCGTCCAACCTCAGAGTTGTTCGTGTCATCTGGAGCTCAGGTCAAGTGACTGCAAGTGGGGTCAGTTTATTTCTCATTGTTAAGTTATACCCATCTGAGTTGTTTCCTTCATCCAACAAATATTTATCAATCCACTACTACATAGCAGGATCTGCGCTCAGCCCTGGAAATACAGTAGTGAACAAAACAGACAAAAGTCCTTGCCCCTTGTGGAGCTTACATTTTTATGTGCATGTCCTCCCCAAAGAGATTCCAAGTTCTGCAGTAGGAACTTGGTCTCCTACTGGTTTTATATCCTTTTAAAGGACTTAGTAATAATAATTCAATTAAAGCCATTATAGCAAACATGACACAAAATTCATGACAAAGCTATTTCATGTCTTCAAAACCTCGGGGTTTTATTTTCTCGTTACTTGAAAATTAATTCTGAATGATAATTTATCTGCTCTCTACTTATGTTCCAGATTCTGTTTAGAATCAAAGACCCAAAATTTAAGGGGAAAAGGTAAATGACAATTATTTGCAGTTCTTTAATTCTGTAATCAGCATGATACCATTAAATTTGTCTCATACTTTTTTTCTTAAATAGCTCTACTACCCTTATGAAAAGAACTTGCTTAAATTCCCAAACATACCCAACCAGTTTGCTTGATTTGCCAAAACTACAAGGAGCTTTTCGAAAGGAACAGTACTATTCTGTCAGTTCTCTTGATCCATTCCGGAGTTGAGAACATTTTTTAATTTTTTTTTTTCTTACCTCACCATAGATCTAGTGAGCATGAATTTCACACTCACATAACTCAAGCATGACTTCTGATGTCTAGCGATGCTGAGCTAATTTAGTCAGACCAGTCCTCCTATTGAAAGTTACTAAAAGTACTGAATAAAATATTTTTTCATCTTATTAAAAAACATCAGTAAGCCAAAACATAGTAAGGCATTACTAGGCCCAGAATAGATGAGAACAAAGAAAAGTAGGCCAAGCGCTAGGAGCTGCTTTTGTTCCAAGGGCATTTGCCTATTTGGACTATGAAACTGAGCTGTGGCTTCCATGGATTCCTGGGGTGAGAGGAATGGAAATCAGATCCCAGGGCCCACCAAATGTGGAGAGTATAATAGGAGAACCCCACATTAAAGTGGAACACAGAGGTCAGTTCATCCCCTCCCACCCCACTCAGAGAGCCATGGAAAGAGTTGCTTTAATCCAGCACAGAGCAGAGCAGGAAGAAAAGAAAAGGAAACCCAGACCCCAAGAGGCTGTAACCATAGGAATATTGGAAGCCTAAAATGTACAGCCCCAAATTTGTGTCACTGCCCAAAATCTAGTTTAGAGTGCTACCAGACTGTCTACTCAAACCCCCAAAAGAAGCAAGTGCAAACTTTCTCCAGAGGAGAAATGAAGCTCATCTTATTGAGCCTTTGAGAGTCCTCAACTTATACTTTCTCAAGTGTTATGAGCAGCACAGAATCAAAGGTAACCAAGCACACAAAGAAACAAGGCAGCAGGAGCAAGAACCAGTAGGAAGAACAGACAGCAGAATCAGACACTCAGAAACTTCCAATATTGGAATTACCCCATTCAGATTATTAAAAGAAGATGCTTGTCATAGTTAAGAAAATTTTAAAGCTTGAAAATATCTGAAAGGAGCATGAATCTATAAAATTGTCAAAGCAGTTTTTTTTAAGGGTCAAATAGAATCTCTGGAGATTAAAAAGTACAATAATTAATATAAAAAGATATGTATATGTATACATATATGTATATGTATAACTGATTCACTTTGTTATACAGCAGAAACTAACACACCATTGTAAAGCAATTATACTCCAATAAAGACGTAAAAAAAAAAAAAAGATAAATGTCTTTTTCTCCATACTTGAACTTCCTGAGCCCTTATTTCTGCTGATGTGGGAATTTCAAATGCATTGATTACATCTCCAGGTTACACTTAGTCTCCTTGGGGTAAATATTTAGTCATCAGTACTCAGTAACTCAGAACTAAAGAAGTTCCAGGGCTTGTACATCCTTGGATGGTGGTTTGGTCTGTGAGGCCTTCTGTCCTCTTCTGGTTTCTAATCCTGCTTTCTCCCCTCCTTAGGCATTCATTGGCCTCTCTCCTCAGTCGTGCCCACCATCAAAGCCCCCGCACTCACTTCTGCACTCTCTTCACTCAGATAACTCTTGTTCGTCCCAACTATAAGTCCTAGCCTGTGCCTCTAGAAAACATGGAAAATTTCCAGCTGCTGGGCTACCTTCTGGGGCCATACGCTCTCCATGGGACAGCCTCAGGTCCTCTCTGCCTAAAACCTCACCTAGGGAGCTCTATTTTTCCAGACAAGAAGTGGGGCAAGAATCCCCTGAGTCAGATCCAAACTTTTCTGGATATTTTGTCTTTCACGACCCCACTCCCCTCCCTACCCAGACTCAAGCAGAATGGGAAAGAGAGCTCTCTTTTCTCCTCTCCCTCTCTGCCAAGCTTCTCATCCATCCCAGAAATGCTTCTGTCTCCTCTCACACTGCAGGAAAATATTCTGTGCTTATTGAAGAATTTTTTCCTGTTTTATGTTTATTGTATCAAGTCTATGCTCTGAGACCTCCATGCTTTGTCTTGATATTCAAACTTTTGGAATGGAAATCATAAACAAATAATAACATAAAAAATTTTCTCTTATCAAGAATCTTGCTCTCAGCGTTGAAAGCTCTGGCTTTGAAGACTCTCTTTGAAAGCTCAAAGCTAAGAGTATGACTGTTTTTACCAGCTTGTGTTCTCCCTTCTCCAAGACGTATATTTCTCTCAGGCTGAGAGTAAAGGGAAATGACTGAGAAGGAAAAATATAGTCAGTAATATTTCAAAATATTATTCTGCTGCATCAACAACTTTTCTTATCCAGTCTCTACAAAAAGAAAATGTGTTTAACAATGAACTTGGTATAACAAAATTATCCTGTGGCAAAAATGTGTGGGCCATAGAGTTTTGTTATATAAGGATTCGATCAGCCCATAGGTTTCAAGAGCAGGCCACTGGCAAATTGTATTAATTTACCATGCATTTCTCATAACACAGGTCAAAAATAGTGTTATTGAGATAACAGAAGATTTGGAACAAAGATATATTTACTTTGGCTAGTAGCTATGAAGATAGAATCCATTTTCTTTTATTCTCAAAATTAAGAGGGCTATACTGTTACCATGATTATGTCACCCCTAATGTCATTAGGGAGGGTTTTGTTTTTTAATGAGAAATCATGCCATACATTGACAGTTCAAAAATGACTACTCATCACCTAAAAATATTACAACATTTATCATTATTAAAAATAATTTGGGTTTCATTGAAGAGTAACAGTTTTTCACAAAAATTCTAAGATCTTTCTTTCCTTTGAGGATAAAAATATATATAAAGGGAAGCAGGTGAAATCTGCCAACTTTATATTTGGAAAGAAATACAGAGATGATTTTCCTGCCAGCAGTCTTGGATATAAACCAAGTAGATAAAGTTATCAGAAAGGATTAATTGTGTCCCAACATACGTAAATGAGCTGCCACTTTTGGTATGCTGACCATTAATGTTTTAGACTAGAGAGTACAGTGCCTCTTTCAGCTAGAATTGAAATGTTCCCGAAGACCAACTGGAAAACACATTAAGAATACACTGGAATATCCATAAGTTTTTTTAGCGTATCTCTGATTGTAACTACTGATAGAGCCCATATCAGTCCTATGGAATCAGCCTCTATTCTGTACATCTGTATTTAAAGCAAACAACAACAAAATCCTCCAATTATCAGAGATTTAGCTATGAAAAAAGGATTCACCTAGAGCTGAAATTTACAAAAACACAACTATAGAACCTTCCCATTCTTAAGATTTCAGTTTAATAAGTTTTTGAGATTGTTTTTGAAAAGTGAATCTATCCATTATTAAGTCATTTACAGAGCGTTAGAGTTCAGGGTACATGTATCATGAAGGTCAGTGCTATGGTTTCCACAGCAACTATAGCTCTGTCTCACTTGACTCCTCACTTTGTGCTTTATTCAGCCTGTGGTAGTAAATGCAGGCCCATGGTGAGTACAAGTAGGTGAATATAGGCACACACGCACACCTGTGTATAGATAAGGTCTCTTCTGTAAGACCTGGGTTTTCCTTTCCATCATGTCATGATATACTTAACCTTTAAGCTTGGAATCAACAGAGCCTTTTGCAGGCCTTTCAATTCCCAGGCATTGTAGTAAAATACTTTTATAATGAGAATTATGACCTCTGGCATATTTTTTAAAAAGTTAAATGATCACATGTTCAAATAACCCAAATCTGCTAAGTTTACAACTAAGAGACCTGTCACTGATTCAAGCAAGGAGTCTTCTCTTGAGCCCACTGCTAATTCCAGGAATGAGATTGATAGAATAAGGGGATATTTCAGCTCAATTTTCCTTGAAACCAGGTATCTGGGGTTAACACAACAGCACTTCAGTTCCATCCAACTGAGCTGCTCAATTGCTTTGAGATTCTTGATAGATTGGTTGATTGGGCTAACTGTATCTATCACAGCAGACCCCAGTGCTTGAATGCTTGCTGTGTAGTGCAATTAACAGGCCACCAAGTTATTTAGAAGACTTGTCCCCACCGTGAAAGACAAGCTCCATCCCCCAAAATTCTAGAGCTTCTTGCTCCACAGTTTTTGTGGCAAGAATTCCTCCTAACGGAAACCACTGTTTGCACCTTTGGTGTTCATTTATGAATACATCCGACAAATATTTGTAGAGTGCCTACCATATGCAAGGGGCTGCACTGGGCACTCTAGGCCCTATGTTGACCCTGTCTTAAGTGCCTTGAACGGGGGTCTGAAAAGGACCCACAGCAAAGTGAAGAGTGTTAAATGTCCTCACTCTTAGGTCGTTCTCAGCTACCAAACCCTTAATATGACTTTAGCATAGCCACTGCCATGTTTTTCTCTTCCATTCCAGGCTTTCATTTACCTCCCCAGGTACTGCCCTACTATTTTTTTTTTTTTTTGGCCGTGTTGGGTCTTCACTGCTGTGTGCAGGTTTTCTCTAGATGCGGCAAGTGGGGGGCTACTCTTCGTTGCAGTGTGCAGGCTTCTCACTGCGGTGGCTTCTCTTGTTGCAGACCACGGGCTTCAATAGTTGTGGCATGTGGGCTCAATAGTTGTGGCTCGCAGGCTCAGTAGTTGTGGCACACAGGCTTAGTTGCTCTGCAGCATGTGGGATCTTCCCAGGTCAGGGCTCGAACCCGTGTCCCTTGCATTGGCAGGTGGATCCTTAACCACTGTGCCACCGGAGAAGTCCGCCTGCCCTGCTACTGATCCATCCTCCAGAGTCCCCACTCTTCCTTATTCTCTGTGTCCTTTCCTCTTACCAAATAAATCACAACTTGATCCCCACTTTCATCTCAACCCTCCCTCCCAGCTTCTCACACCCAGCTTCTCCAGCCCTCATCTAGTTTCCTTTTTTTCTTCCTTCATTCCTCTCTCACTGAGGATTTCGAAGTCTTCATAGGACAGGGAGATCCAAGGCACCATGTGGCTTTTGTCTCAATAGTTCAGGGCCTGATAGGGTTCAAGGAGTCAGTTTGGGACTCAAGAGTTGAGCCTCCTTGGCTACATCCTGGTTAAATAAGTGCTCTGGTATTGGTGTGAGGATCTAGCCACTGTTCATCTCACTGCTTTTTCGGTAAATGTCTCCATGTCCCATACAAGCCATTACCATTTTTATCTTCCCCCCGAACCAGCCTGAACTTACAGAGAAAAGACACCATCTATAAATTCACCCAAACCAGAATCCTAGGAATGATCGAAGGCCCTCCCTGCTCACTAACCCTTCCTTATCCCTTCCGTCACCAAGCCCTATGGGTTTATCTTCACTGTCGCTGCCTTATTTAGGTTCTTATCACCTCTGGCCTGAATTATTGCCCTACCCCCTCACTGATTAGTCCAATCTACCACCACCCACCACCACACACCATACTGGTGCCCCCACCTCCATCCATCAAATTCATGCCTCCAAAAGCAACCATGGAATTTTTTCCAAAATATATGTCACTTCTTGGCCTGAATCCCCACAGCTTTCAGAATAACATTCAAACTGCTTGGTTTATGACACATGGTTCATGATCAGATCTTGCTTCCATTAGTAGCTTCCTTTCCCAGCAACCTACCATCCACCCATGCACTCTTTATTCCAACCGTATAGAACAGCGCGTGGCTTCTGTAACTTCTGCTGATTCACACCTGCGCTATATCACATGTACCGCCTCCTCCTGGAATGCCCTTCTTCTCATCGTAGGGGAGGAAAAATTAATTTTCCCTCTGTCCTTCTAACTTCCCAGCTGTAACAAAAGGCAGATTAATAAAAGCAAACAAGTTTATTAACATGTATACAGGAAAGATGCCCAGGGAAAAATAAGTAACTCTCAAAGAGGTGGCTTTAGGATCCAGGCTTAAATACCATCTTAAGCTAAAAAAAATAAAAAATGGTGTGGAGGAGGCCAGTTATGGGGAGACTGCCGTGAGCAGGAGGGTTTGTTATGTAGATTTACATTCTTTTAAATCTCCATTCATGAGAGTTTCTGGTGATTTAGTCATCTTTCTCTCGCTGGTAGGGAAAGGGAAAGAAAGAGAGAGAGGCTCTAATAAATGGAGATTTCCTTTATACATATAAATTTCCCTGACAAAAGGGTAACTTCTACTCTGTTTTCAAAGCTTTTCCTCTGTCTGCTGTTTCTTAAAATAATCAGCTCAAAATAACTCTGCCAAAAGGGCACATTTTGGGGTGGCATACTTTACCACCCTTCACCTTGAATAGTCAAATGAACTCTCATTGATCTTACTGATCCTTCAGAGTCCATTTACTGTGTGTTGTGCACTGTGCTAAGAGCAGTGTATGTGTCCCTTGAACCGTAACTCCAATTTAGATGTCCTTCATTTGAGCTCCTAAGCATTCTATGAATACCTCTATTAGAGCATCAATCATAGACAACATTCATTTTGTCAGCCTCATTCATTTATTCAACCAATATTTATTTACCATATGTCATACGATAGTGGGCAACTTAGACAAGTTTTCTACTCTCCAGTTCTTATAGTCTAGGAAGGAAGAAAGACACCTGAGAAATAACAATAAAGTGGGTAAGTGTCATAGGAGGGAAAGTGGAAGGTTCTGCAGGTTATGGGGCTCTTAACACCAGCCAGCAGGTCAGAAAAGGCTTCTCTAGGGAGCCTTCCTTCAGCTGAGGCTGAGACATGTTCTAGGCAAAGAGTCAGCCCATGGAAGACCTAAAAATGAGAGAGCACATGCATTTGTAGTGAAAGGAGTTCACTACAAACGGAGACAGTCTGGCAAGACACCAAGTTGGAGAGGCGGTAGAGGCTTGGGCGAGTGGAGGGCTGTGGAAGTCATTTTAAGGAATTTAGGTTCTTATCCCCCAAATAATGGGAAGGCCATCGATCAGAATAAGATAAGAAGGGAGTGACATGATCAGACTTGCCTTTTAGAATGATCGCTGTGGCAGCCCATGAAAATGGAGTGGTTGGGGCTATCAGGAAGAGGTTAAATGCAGGGACACGAATTAGGACACTGTTACTAATCCAAATGAGAGATGATAGTAGACGAACCTAGATAGTACCAGTAGGGATGAAGAAATGTGGACAAATTTTAAAGCTGCTTGGGAGGTAGAATTGACAGGGTTCATTGACTTATTAGAAAAAAAGACATGAGGGAGAGGGAGTCAGGGATAATCCCAAATTTCTGGATTTAGAGGATCGTAGGTATCGTTCCGATAATTGGGAATGTTTGGATGGAGAGGCAGTTTTAAGAGAAAGAAGAAAGCTCAGTTTGGGACACACAGATTTTGAGGGAAACAAACAAGTAAAGTTGTCCAGTGGACATTTGAACATGCATGGACCTAAAGTTCAGAGAAGAAATGAAGACCAGTCTGGAAATGGACATCTGAAAGTCACTAGCATATATGTTGTGATTAATTAAGGCCAAGAGGATGAACATGATGCCATTAGACAGTAGGTCTAATGAGGCAAGAGCCGCACATTATTTACCTCTGTATCACCAGGGTCTAATATCGTGCCTGAAACAGAGTAGGTGCTTTGATCATTTTATTGAATGAATGAATGAGTCAATGAATGAATGTGAGTGAATAACTGAATGAACAGTGTGAAATACAACCAAGTTTAATTCAAATAACTGAATATAAAATATTGAAAGATTAAAATTATTATGGTATTCATATGCACCAAGTTTTTAGAACAACAGTACTGGAATGGATAATCTAGGGGAAAATGGTGCATAGAATAATAACCACTCCGAAGACAAATCAAATGCATTTCATTTGTACAAATTAAAGCACAGTTACAGTCCCAAAATTACCAAAGCAGATTGCAAATGCTATTTTATTATCAATATTTATACGTGTCTGTGATGGTGCAATTAAAATTTGATAATCATATTTGTCTATGCATAATGATTAGCAAGAGACAGAGTAAAGGGATAGTTAAAGAGAAGCAAAAGTGAGCAACCTTTAAACCTCACCTTTGGCGTCACACAGACCTCCTTTCAGCAGTGGCCTGCCATGGTGCCTTGCTTTCCATTTTCTACTTGCTCCACTCACAGATCTTAAATGTGAAGATACAGCAAAACTCCTCTTGTGTATTATAGTGGTAATTTTCTAATTATTTTCAAAGGGAACTCTTTGAATCTTTTTGTTCTTTCATTGAACATAACATTTAAATATAGGAACACAGTCTCTGGAACCAAACCCTGTCTACCAGCAAGGGAAACGGATGTTGGCTCCACTACTGAAAGACTCTGTCCCCGCTACTTTGTAAGCACGTCTCTTTTTTTTCTGTTGATTCTTTCATTTCATCAGAAAGCCTAGGAAGTACAACTGAGAGATTTTTATTTTCGATTTCTGTTTCATAATCCCAGTCATTAGTACAAGGCCAAAAGATAAATCTCAAGTGAGTCGTTATCAAATGCATACACAGTAGGGGGAAAACATCCCTGCCAAAGGCAGACATGGGTGCACATTGCAATGCACCTTTTCAGTAGGTGGAGGAGCTCAGCGAAGGTTGTTCGACCTGTCTGGGCCTCCGTGATCTCATCTGTAAAGTGAGGGATCGGATTTGGTTGCTTCTAAGACCCCCTACTAGCTCTATAATTTTATTATACCCTCAGGAACATTTTATTATTTTAAACTATGTAGACTTTATTAAATTTGACGTTGCTTCATCATTTTATTATATCTGTTCTCTGTTAAATACCATTTTATGATATACTGACTATGTCTCCATGGCTGGTGGAAACTAAAGGGCTGGAGACATGGGATGAGCATGGGGATGTGATAACACTAACCATAGTGCTTCCATTCTTTGGGTGTTTACATGGGCCAGGCATTGGCCTAGGCATTTGCTCTACCTCATTTAATCTTCACAGCAACCCCATATAGTAAGTATTAATATCTGCTTTTTATAGGAGATGAAACTTACGCTTGTATGTATTGATAACTTGGCAGCTAGAAAGTGGTACAGCTCAATTACAACCCCAGGCCTGCCTGCGTCCAGAGCCTCTGCTCTTAACCACTACGTTAGATCTGGATTTCTGGCTGGGTCACATTCTGAAGGTTGGCATGAACCCAGTAAAACCAGGTAGCACTTGGGGAAGAGAGTTAAACGGAGCCATCGTGGGTGCTTATCCCAAAATACAGACTTGAGAGGTAAGCAAGGGAGAGAAAGCTAAAAGTGTGCTGGAGGATTGTTCACGCTGTGGTTGTAAGGCTACATGATAATGTCACGTCCAAGAGGAGAGGCAAGAATAGACATGGGAAAATGAACAGTTGACATGGGTGACCTGTAGAATCTTAGCAGAATTCCCTCCAAGTGCTCATCATTAAGGCCAGATACAGCAGGATCATGTGGAAATTCTCCTTTAAATAGTACTAGTGGTGGCATAAGGAAATAGAGTGAAAGTATCCATAAGACAATGGAAATGGACCCCAGGAAACAGATGGCAAGTAGTTTGTGCTCAAGAGAAGCACATTAGAGAAGCTTTCTGAATTGGTCAAAGAAGGAAGGGAGAGGTGGAGAAGATGCACTGGGCAGAGATCTCATGTGCCTGAGACTTACGACTAGGAAATACAACAGGCGTCATTGGGACTGGTGTTCTGTAATGCCAGGCCATCTTGGTTCACTTCGTGAAGCCCTCAGAGGCAACCACGCCCACTGTTTAGAAAGACTTTAATCTTAACAAAAGGTGATTTAGAACATCAAAAGTAAGTGGATTGCTTTCATCAGAAAAATACAATTGGTTCTTATAAAGTATTCTTGCTTTTAAAAAAAATTAATCTGAATCTAACCAAACCTCTATATTAGTTATCAGTTTATAGCAAATGGAGGGGATAGAGAAACAAGTTAAATGATACCACAAGGAAGTAGTCAGCCAAATTTTATATTTTATAAAATCCAGTTTCTCCAACCACAAATGTCCCAGTTTCTCCAACAGACTAATGGCATGAAATAAGGGGAGATAAATGGAATAAAAGATACTTAGATCTTAATTTAGAAAGAAGTAATTGGTGTAAGAATACAACTTGTAGTCATTTCAAGGAAGTAATTGGACAATAGAGTACGTGTGTGTATGTGGGTTTCCACTGCTCTGTTGTTTATAATGGTGGAAATGCAATGCTTCCACTGAAAAGGATGCAGTATTGAGACAGAAAAGTAAAGTAAGAGGGAGGAAAAAAAGCAGGGTACAGGCAGTATGGACCATATGCATGGTATGGTAATCAGAAAACCTAGATTTTAATGTAAGGCTCTGTTAGACCTTGAGCAAATCAACCTCTCTAAGACTCTATTTCCTCATCTTAAAATAAGTTATAGTTCCTATCTCATAGAGATGCTATGAGAATTAAATATAATAATGTGAAGCACAAAGCTTGGCAGAGTAAACATTTGCTATATCCTCCTAGAATATACACCAGACTTTCTAGAGTGGTCACGGCTCTCTAGAGAGGAAATTATGGATTTTTTCCCTTTTCTGTTTTAGTTAGAATTTCATTGTCATTCAACTCTAAAGTTTTTGTCATTTTCATTGTAAGAATACATGTGTGTATCCTTCAAAAATATTAATAAACTCTATTTCTTAGAGCACTTTTAGGTTCACAGCAAAATTGAGAAGAGAGTACAGCGTCTCCACATATCCCCTGACTGCACATACATAACAAAATCCCCCACTATCAACACTGTGTCCTTTTTGAACCATGAGTTAGTTAGGTCTGATTTTTAATTTTCAAATAACTGGGAATTTTTAACAGATAATTTGATATTTAGTTGCACTGTCATCAGAGAAAATGGTTTGTATAATCTTGATTCAATAAGAATTTGTACTTAAACTTTCATTTTCCTATATAACCTAATACATGGTAAATATTTGAAAAGAAAGCATATTTTTCATATGCAGGAGTCTATATATTTTCAATATGCTCTGTCATTCTTTAACATATATTTTTAAATCCCTGACTACAACTGTGGATTTGTTCATTTTTCTTGTAATTTTTCTTGTGTTTTAAAGGTTATATAGCAACCCTCTTAATCCTGATTGATCTTTTTTGCCTCCTGTTTTATTTTGTTATGTGAACTATTTACATAAGGTAGCACAGGAGAAGTGACAGCGAGATGGGAAGACTTCCAGCAGTGCAAGATTCAGAATGCAGAAGGGTGTAGTGGTTACTGGCATGTTCTTTGGATAAAGACTGATCTAGACTGAAGTCCAGGCTTCTCATGTCTAAGCTTCAGTGTACTCCTCTGTACAATGTGGCTGATGACAATAACAGTACCCACTCCAATCCAAACTCACATCTGGTGGTGCCTTAGGCTAAAGGTCGGGGCATTGCAGAATCCAGAAAACTTTCCTAAAAGTTGTAACTGGGAAATAAATCAGTGTTGACTTGAAATAATGCATGAGCTTAAGAGGGCTTACCTACTTGTAGCAATGAAAAGGGAATTATAAAAAATCATTTCCTAGCTAAACTGAAATCCTCAGGGGGTCATTGTAGTGCCACTGGTCAGTGTTCTTGAACCCTTGGTTCATCACCAGTTTTCAGAGGCACTAGAGGAGCTGAAGAAATCCCCTGATTTCTTTTGCATTTTATCACATGCTCCACAGGCAAAGTGAAAGCTTTCCTCAGTTCTCACTTTGTGAGTAAATTCTAACTAAACCAAAGTAATTTGTTAATTCAGTCATAATATTTCTGATAACCCAAGAAACTATAATAATCTAAATAATAATGGGATTTCACTTAATGCCTGTTCCTTTTACTTTCTTACATAAATTAAGACCCTCTGTCCATCTTTTCTCCATGAAAGTACATAAAGCCAAACCTAATCTTCTCCTGACAGAACACATCCATAAAAATGAGCTTTGAAGTCTGCAGATCGCTAAAAGGAATGTTCTGCCTGGAACGGACAGTTTATAATAGTTGTGAACGTTTAACTTTCCAAAGTGTCCACAAGATTTAATAGCTTTATCCAGCTCTAAAAAAAACATACCCTTCTCTGGCCCTCATTTATCTAGAGATCAGTTCAGTTTATTAGCAAATATTTGTGCTCTGCTATGTGCCAGGCACTGTTCTAGGCTTTGGGGAAACAAAAAGTGGTTAAGACATGGTCCATGGTGAAGGGAATCCTAGTCTGTTTAGTAAACAAGCAAAGCAATGAATTAATACCTTCATTTTACAAAAACATAAGCTATACAAAAAGGAAAGTTCCGTTCTTATGGGTGGCCTGAGTCCTGGGGGAGGGGCGGCCCCGGCCGCTAGGCATCTTGCTGCTGGATGAAGGGTTGGGGATGGCTTTCATACCGTCCTGCGGGCAGATGAGCACCACAGAGGTGCCCCTGCACACCACCAGGCCCAGCTGCCGGGTGTCCTCTGTGAGCTCGTACTGGTCGTCATGGTCTCTCATGTACTCGATGGTGCCGTCCAGCATGAGGCTGAGCAGCGGGTCAAACCCTCTCAGGATTCCACTGGCCTCTCGGCCTCCTTAGAACTTCACTAGGGTCGTCTTGTCAATGTATTTGGACAGGTCCAAGATGCTCTCCTTCTTTTTCTTCTCTTTGTCCGCCATCTTGCCCAGCCGCGTCGCTGCCTATCTAGGTTTATATCAGAGGTTGAAAACAGGTAAACTGAAGACATTTGACCCACGTGGCATTTTTGTTTTTAATCCAGAAATTTCAAATAGAAATATGAGTTTTGGGGTTGTCGGGAAGAGTCAACAAATGTGAAAGAATGGCACTTTGGACTAACTTTCCTGTATTGCTGCTGTTAACCAGAATTAAGAAGCCCTGCTCCCTTCAGAAGGGACACATACTCCCTCAGGCCAGCCTGCTTCACATACTTGGGTTATCTGTCTGGCTGCGGGAGGAAGGAAGCCTGTGACCTTGATCTTTACCAAATAATCGCAAACAAGGTGGTTTGCTGAGTATCAGTGATCACTCGCACAGCACTTATAATCTGTGCTTTGATACTTCTTCGTAATCTAAAGATAAGATTCTAAATTAAATTATTTTTAAAAATACAAACCCCAGCATCGTTAGTAATGCTGCAGGAGACCCTCAGCAGCCAGGAATGATCTGGAGGTTTCTCTGACTAAAAGATAAAGGTTCTAAATATATAAAACTATCTACAGTGAACTGGACCAGATTACTCTATAAAAGAGTAGTTCCTGAACTGATTTTGTTCAAAATGGCAACATACATGTTTATAATGTTTTTGAGATCTTTTCAGCAAATAACCTATAAGTGTCGTACATGGGTAAGGAAAAACATAATTGCTGTTAAGCAGAGAACATCTGTAAAGTAATGGCCCATGTAGTCATAACCTAATTTGAAACGTGTGGGGCAGAGCTCTCTATATCTGAGAGAGCCAGTCATTAAGAGCAAGAAGCTAAGCTGAATTCTACAAAGAAAAAAAATGCACTCTGAAAATAAGTTGCCCAGCTTCCTCCTGGCAGGTGAATTTAGAAACTGATGTTAGTTTCTGATTAAAATTTTCAGAAAATGGGTACAGCGTTTGAAAGTGCAGTTGCATTCCTGCCCTTAATTTTCCGAGGTTCAACCACATGAATTTAATTATACATGGTTTATACATTTTAAAAGTTTAAAAATGTTTTTTCCAGTTCAATGAAAGGATTATTTTCTAAACCAAAGTATAACAAGAGTTTGTGATGATCTCTTGAAACAAGTAGACTTATCAATTAGGCTTGTTAAAGCCAGTCAATGGTACAATTTTTCTTGCATTTCCATTTATCAGTATAAGAGTGACAATTCTTTCTTAAACAATTGTCAGTATAGGGCTTCCCTGGTGGCGCAGTGGTTGGGAGTCCGCCTGCCGATGCAGGGGACACGGGTTCGTGCCCCGGTCCGGGAAGATCCCACATGCCGCGGAGCGGCTGCGCCCATGAGCCATGGCCGCTGAGCCTGCGCGTCCGGAGCCTGTGCTCCGCAACGTGAGAGGCCACAACAGTGAGAGGCCCGCGTAACGCAAAAAAAACAATTGTCAGTATAATTGACAAACTACATGCATTTATTCTTCATCTGTTTGCCATTCTCTGAGTGCTGAGGTTTAAAGGAGGAGGCGTTTGTTTGGGACCTTGAGTTGAATTCATACCTCTGATCTTAATTCAGCCAATGATTATAAGCCAGTGTAGTACCTTTCTGCCTGGACTGGAGAGGGAAAGGAGGACCATTCATAAAGAATCAAATGATTTAAGAATTTGAGCTTCAGTATCAAGTAAAGTTCCAGGGTGCTTATAGTTTGAATGACTAAAAACCTTATTCCACTAACCATTTGCATTGAAGGAAGTTGGTTTTCAAAATCTTCTTCTATACATGTTCTCTTTCCCTAATCATTTCCCCCTGATTAACCTAAGAACACATGGCAGAGGAAAAACCACGTCAAAGCTTGGCAGTAAAGTTACATTTGCCATTAGCTTGGGATGGATTTCACCCAAGATTTGGAGCTGACCTACCATAGAGATATGGGTAAATTATGTCACGGAAGAACTGCAGGACTGAACTAGAGGTCCCACAGCAGGACCTTTCACAATATTTTACAAAAATTGGATTCTCGAGCAATCTTGCTACTGGAGCCAACCCCTGGCACATCTCTGCTTTTGTGTTCCTAGCATTTCTGAGGCACCAGTGTCCCCCAATATAATGCACTTCATTCATACCAGCATGCTTTTGAATGGCATCCACTTACACAGTCAGGGTTTTATTCCTTTTTTTTTTTTTTTGCGGTATGCGGACCTCTCACTGTTGTGGCCTCTCCCGTTGCGGAGCACAGGCTCCGGATGCGCAGGCTCAGTGGCCATGGCTCACCAGCCGCTCTGCAGCATGTGGGATCTTCCCGGACCGGGGCACGAACTCGTGTCCCCTGCATCGGCAGGTGGACTCTCAACCACTGCGCCACCAGGGAAGCCCCCCCTTTTTTTTGGGGGGGCTGAGTTGGGTCTTCGTTGCTGCACGTGGGCTTTCTCTAGTTGCAGTGAGCAGGGGCTACTCTTCATTGCGGTGCACAGGCTTCTCATTGCGGTGGCTTCTCTTTGTTGTGGAGCACGGGCTGTAGGCGCACGGGCTCTAGTAGTTGTGGCACGTGGGCTCAGTAGTTGTGGCTCGCAGGCTCTGGAACTCAGGCTAAGCAGTTGTGGCGCATGGGCTTTGCTGCTCCGTGGCATGTGGGATCTTCCTGGACCAGGGCTCAAACCTGTGTCCCCTGCATTGGCCGGCAGATACTTAACCACTCTGCCACCAGGGAAGCCCGAGCGTTTTATTCTTAAGAAGGAAAGAACACAGGAATTCAGAGAACTTGAGTTCTTTCTTGTGTGTTGGCCTGTATTTGGACAAAAACCATTCTACTCGGTCTAAATCCAAACAAATTGTCATTCTCCAAACATACTCTTGTGGCTCTTGCCTGTGTTTTTCTCATGTTCTGAAGTATCCATCCCATGTTTCTCACTTCTTAAGCTCCCACTCATCCCTACAAGTAAAGCCTAGCTTCACCTCCTCTGGGAAGTGCTCCATGACGCCCTCTCCCAAGGCCTTCTTTATCTGCATCAAATAACATTAAATACAATGTAAGGTAATTATTGTTTTATCTGCCTATCTGTCTGCTATACAGTGGGTACAGGTGACATGTCTTTCCTATACACTTAGTGCCAAAGGTTGACCTGGGGCTCATAAAACATGCTGAATGAATAACTGAATGAATGAATATACCCATACTAAAATCTCACTAGAATGTTATTTCATTAGAATAAAGACTGCCCTGTTTGTTGCCAGTCAGTATATTGATTCCTATGATTTCCAGACACCTCCTTTTTAAATCAGGAAAGTGGAAAAGCAAGTTCCCTGCCACCTAGCAGTAGCTTAATAAATATTTCTTGAATGAATGAACATTTTTTAATGAGAAGCTATTTTTTGTATTAGGCAATTCTGTTGGAAATTAAAATGAGAATTTCCTTTACAGAAAATCATCTTTCTTCAACACCATTTAAAAAATTTGCATCCTGTTCTTGAGGCTAAAAGGATCAATGGCACAAGTGCAGCTAGGGCTTAGCAGCAATACAATTGTAACAGGATAATATCTTTAAAAATTAATTTTGTGCCTTTCTTTTCCCAACCTTCTTTTATTTGACCACATTGCCTCAAAGAGAGCAGGATGATTAGGTTGAGAATAAAAGAGAAGAATGGTACATGTTCCGCTTCGCAGCTCTGAAGCAGGATTTTGCGAATAAAAGGGACTTCTTGAGAGAGCCCAGAGATCATGACATAGACATGGAAAGAGATTAGATGAAGGGCCAAACCACCAGCCCCCATGATGACAGCACTTAGGGACAGGGAATGGAAGAGAAAAGGACCTGACCTGGGGTACCTGTGAAGTACCACAAGGAGGAGGCTTGGTGGAGGTGAAGATAGGCAACATCAGAAGATTCCCCAGCACTGCTGGAGTTCAGCACCAGGGGGAATCTGAGACTACTAGTCACCACTTGAAAGAACACTGCACAAGGCATAGGCCGAAGAGCTACTTTGCTAATCCTTCTATCAATAGGTGTCCTCATGTCACCTGTGGATTTTCCAACCTAAGAACATTTACTTGTATCTCAAGTCTTTTCTGAATTCCATCCATACCGCCCCATGTAAATAATCCCCATTTTTTATTGTCCAGGATACCTGTAAGCCTCCTACCAGTCCCTTAACAGGGTGAATGAGAATCCTTAGCCTCCAGTGAGCTGGAGAATAGAGTGGCATGGAAGAGAGGGGCCCAGCGCAGGTACTTGGGGGCCACTGGACAGTGATTAGATAATTACCTTTATTACACATATTTTAAATAGAAGTGGAAAATTTCTTCAAACTCTATATCAATCATAGGTAAGATTAGCATCTTACTTTAGAGTCTAATAAATCTGGTCAGAACACACACAAAGTTCGGATCTTTATCCTGAGTACTGAACATGACGAGCACACATTCCAGAGAATGTGGACAGATGATCATACGAGGATTGTCCCAGGTACTGGACACATGCAGCCCGAAGCAGACAAGACTTGGATGAAGGCCTTTTTGTGGGTAAGGAAAACTGGAGTTCATTAGTATGCTCCCCTGAACAATGGCACTAGCAGTCAGAGTGGTCCAAAGATGTTTCAAGAACAGTTGGTTGACCAGTTGGTTAGAATGATTCCATGGGACTTCTGATGGGTGAGTGGAATAATTAGCAGCTGGGGTGACTTCTGACTCTGAGAATCTATAAGTCTGTAAAGTAAAGATAAAAAGTCTTATTAAATCAACCAATAAACATTTATTGATCACTCACTATAGGTCAGGCACTGTGTTCTAAACGCTGGAGATGTAATGGGGCAAAATGACATGCAGCTTATGGTTTAGGGGAGAGAAGCCAGACATTGATCAAATAATTAAACAGATATAAATTTCAGTGGTGACAAGTGTTGTTACAAATAAGAAATCCATGGTGCTATGAAAGCTTTCATGAGGGCAAGAAGGTGAGGATGGCTCCCGGAGAATATGACTCTTGATTAGAGATCAAGGATGTGTAGGAGCTATCCAGGAGAGGAGGGAAGGGCAGAGCAGCCAAGGTCATTGGAAAAGAGCAGCCCTGTCTTTCCATTTCCTGGTGGAAAGCAATATGCCTCATTGAGAGACAATCTGGCCTAATTATTAAAAGATAGACTTGAATTCCATATCTTTCACTCATGAGTTGTGTGTCCTTGAACAAGTTATTTAGGCTTTCTGCACCTAAGGGTTCTTACCTGTCAAATTAGGAAAATATCTATCTCACAGCGTCGTTGGCTAAGGTAAATGAAATAATGAATATAAAATGCTTAACCCAAGCCTAATACGTAGTGTTTTTTAAAATTTGTCTATAATCCATAAATAGACATGATGTGACAATGACAATTTATTCATTGAAGGCAAAACATAAGCCTTTTCAACTGCAAACCAGTATATTCTGGGACATTAAGTATCCCAGTGTTGAGGCTGGGAGCACCAAACCATTAAAGGTAGAGAGAGTGTGAACCATGGTCCACAAACTTGTTATGAAAGAAATCTCACAATTCTTCCTTTTTCTTTGAATCTAATTAAATCTTATTCTTTACCCAGGTCAAGAAATTTTTTTGCTAGATCAAAGAATTCAAGCTCAGTTGTGATTGGATTCCTTCCCCCTCCCTAATCTTCAGTCTGTCAAGGTTATTAGTGATTAATTCATTGACAGAGATAGCTTCACCATTGAAGGCAAGCACCTCAACTGACCAAGGTCTCTGTCCATTTCCTCATCTGGGCACTCACTCCTCTCTGGTGGTGGTGGTAGTGGTGCTTCTTCCTCTTCTTCTCCCCATGCCTCATGAGGGAGGGGTTGTGCACAAAAGCATGATTATTCTTACACTTCTTTTCTCCCATTCCCTCCATCTTCTGCCAGTGCCTCCAGTGACCCCAACTGGAAACCAAAGAACAAGGGAGCCTGGTAATGTAATCCTCAAGGGCTGGGCTTCTCCGGCACAGAGTAGGTTAGAAGAGGGCAGAATGGATGGAAGCAGGGGAAGGGTGATGGTAAGTGTAGTGTAGTCATCTGTGATGAACATTTATGCCATCAAAAGAGATTAGCTAGTTTTGAAAAGAAAAAAGCATAGAAATGAAGAAACGATTAGTAGTTTTTATGGGTGGGGTTGGGAGGGAAGGGGCTGTCTATAAAAGGGCAACACGAGGGATTCTTGTGGTGATGGAAATGTTCTGTATCTTGACTGTATTGATGCCAATATCCTAGATGTGATATTGTACTATAGTTTTGTACGACACTACCATTGGGGGAAACGAGGTAAAAGGTACACAGGATCACTAATATTATTCTTAAAACAGCATGTGAATTATCTCAAAATAAAATGTTTAATTAAAAAAAGAAAAAACAGGTTAGCTTAAGATCAGATGCTAGATGTTTTCTGGCCTTACATCATCAAAGGAAGTGTAATTATTTGCTTCCCCAAAAGACTGAGTGTTGCATTTGGTTTACACAGAAATCTGTAGCTCCTGGGATTTTTACTCAGTAATAGTCACAGAACAAATTGCTTTTAGCTAAAACGTGCCTCATTCTTCAGCTTGATCACATCTTTAGAATATTCGCTAGATTGCAAAATCCCAAGCACACCCATGAATAGCCTAGGTCTGTTAAGACATAGGCAGAAATACATGCTTGAGCACACGAAAGCAGAGAGGACTGAGGAACAGGGGTCTAGTAGACATAACACAAGGAACAGAGTAGGAAAAGTGAACGCATTTTACTTAAATATTTATTCTCCATCATATTACAACAAGGATTTAAAATGGGTTTCAAACATAATACAATAGGATTTTTCTTAATATGTGAAGAAATGTGGGTGAAAAGAAAACCAATGAGTAACAATGAGACACGGTCAGGGGTGGGGTTAATACACAACATACAAGCATGATGTCACGTACGCTATGAGAAGTCAACGACTCAGGTGGCCTTTGGCCCTACCTTTCTGATAGCCAGTGCAAAAAAGCAAAACCTGATCTATTACATGCTTATAAGGTAAAATTTGACTTGAAGGAAACCTCTTTGCTGTGTTGTCACAGAGGTGACATTACAGTTTATTCAACACCCTTAGGGTTAATAGAACAACTAGTTTCATCGTTCAATAAAAGCAGTTCTCTCAGGGGCCTAAATGATGCAGTTTAGATGTACAGCATTCTGGCTTTGATTTGGGGGGCATTTTGGAGTATATTCGAAATGGAAGAGTTATATCCTTTAAGAAATAAAAAAAATCGTTTTCAGCCAATCTGTAGCTAAGGAATAGTGAGGTGGCGAACTAAAATTCCTATAGGGTCCAGGAAGGTAAAATAACTAAGAAAAGTGAGACATCTCTTAAACACACACACACACATACTACAAATACAGTGGAAATGGCCTCCAGTTGGGGAGTTCACTAAGATGTGGTGAGATCTATGCAACCTACAGGCCACTGCTCATTACCAGTCTACTGTTACCATAACCAAAATCAGGGCTGGATGTTATCAGAGCTCCTCTTTCTCCTATATATTCGTCAGAGTTCTGTTACAGAAAACAGAAACCACTCTAGCTATTGTAAGCACGAAGGGCAAAGGGCTTCAAACAGGGAATTAGGGTGTGTTAAGGCTGGGCCTCCAGGGCTGACCACCAGAAGAACAATGAAGAACCCATTCCCCTGACTCTGCCTCAGTCAGGAAGATGGGAAACAGTTCAGTTTCCCCTGAACTGTTAGCTCTAGGAACAGGCTGGAGATTAGGTCGCTACTGATGCTGTCACTGCTGGCTCCAGAGCCATACCTCACCTTTTAAGTCCATGCTAGCAACGAAAATAGCGACCAACAGCTGAAAGATGCTACTGATCTCACCCGTTGGTCCCCACAAAGCTGCTGTCAGGGATGCTGCTACAGAAAAACCCAAAGCATCCTTGACGGGCCTGCCACCAGGGGCCACTGGGACCTCTGCCTTTTACATCTCCCCTGAGTGCATCTGATTGGTCTAAGCTAAAGGTCACTTCCAGATGCCCAGTTTAGAAATGTCATTTTTAGCTGCCCAGTCTCTGGGGGTAGGGAGGGGTGTGTGGAATGCATGCGGAGCAGCAATCTATCTTATCCACCACAATGTATTTTTATGCAAAAATCACCTGAGCTTTTAAATGCTGGGAATTAAATCGATTTTTAATAAAAATTAACAGGCAGACCAGTAATGTGGGAGTTGATCAAATACGTCTGTTAACAGATTCAGCTTCATGGCAAGTAACCAGCGGGTAGTGTTTGGTCCGCTTCAGCACATGGAAGAAGAGAAGATTAAGCCCTGCCCCCTCCCCATCAGCCGATATATGAATAACAGTTTGTATGGTGCTGGGCTATATTCAAAGCACTTAAAATGTATTTATTACAAATGTAGTAAATGCTTGAAAAAACAATATTCTACCAACACATAAGTTCATACAGTAGAAGTTAGTTTTTCTTTGCTCACTTCCCGCTGTCACTCCCCAGATGTAACTTCAGGTAGCATTGTGAAATAAATCAGACTTCACCATGTTTGAAGTTGACTCTTCTAGAAGCACCCTTTGTTTCAAGTGGTCTACCAAGAGAAAGCTAGAATCAAGTGTTTGAAGCGTTTGGACTCATGTGAGAATCTATCCAACACATATTTGGGGGTTTAATTAGGCTCGTGAGTCTATTGACTAAGGAATGGGCTTACTACTAAAAGCAGAGTTCATATTCAGTCTGGGAACAAATATAATTTCCTATAACATATTTTATAGCTAAGTGAACAAATACCATTTCCTGTATCAGACATGTTTTACAAGCTTTGTGGAAATCTCGGACTTTGTGGTTAATGGTCATATTTATTGCTAATATTTGAAAATCTTAGTGTCGTCCTCTTCTCAGCAAACATGAAAAGACAGGAGTATAATATATTATATTCTAAAACACCGTAGGCAAATATTTAAATTTAAATTAGACCTTTGTTCCCCTCTGTTGTCTTTCAACAATGTTCCTCGTTTATTGTGCTCCTGTTTTCACCAGAAAGTAAATATTCTCTAACCTTCTCTTTCTTGTCTTATGGAAAAGAGTAATAATCAGCACTTCTCAAAGTACTTGGGTCAACAAGACATTTCCTTCTCAGGGCATCTCATCAAATCCATAGTGATCTATCATTTTATTTGCATTTAGCCAAGGTCAAATTAAGCTTCTGATTATTATATCCACAACTGTGTGACATATACACTTAAGCATTTATAAGATATATATTTTGTGTGTATGTATAGAGAGAGACCTGTGTGTACATGCAATGCACGTTTGTATGCATATCATTTTTTTCAAGCACTTTCACATATTTCACAAAGATCCCGCTTCCAAATACCATCACATCAAGGGTTAGGGTTTCAACATAAAAATGGGGGGAAGGGTGGAGATAGGTACACAAACATTCAGTCCCCTTAACATGAATTTAGTCCATAGCACTTTCTTTCTTTATAAATGTAAATATTTAAAAATTAAGATATACTGGGGCTTCCCTGGTGGCGCAGTGGTTGAGAGTCCGCCTGCCGATGCAGGGGACACGGGTTCGTGCTCTGGTCTGGGAAGATCCCACATGCCGCAGAGTGGCTGGGCCCGTGAGCCATGGCTGCTGAGCCTGCATGTCCGGAGCCTGTGCTCCGCAACGGGAGAGGCCACAACAGTGAGAGGTCCGCGTACCGCAAAAAAAAAAAAAAAAATTAAGATATACTGTTTATTCTCTTTACGTGTTCTTTTCCTCTAGAAATAGGAATATATCACAAATATATTTCCATGTCATTAAAGAGTCTTCTATAAGAACATTTTTAATGATTATCTCGCTGCATGGTGTCACAGTTTACATCATATCCTGGGTTGGGCTTTTAAGGGATTCCTATCCTTCACCATTCTAGATACGCTATGCTGATTTAATTTCCTGTCTCTTATGGAGCATGGCGCACCTAACCCTCACCCCACAAACAGCCCCTGGAAGAAGTAACCCTGTACATCCTATGACAGTTCTCTTCCCAGACCAACAATAGTTGATTGGATGAAGTCAGTCAATCTATTGGCACTCAGCAATCAGTCCAAATCAATCAAGAATTTTAACTAAGAGAAGCAGAAAATGCAGAAGACAATAGGCATTTCAAATGCTTTCATTTGAAAGCCTTGCATGCTTTGCAACCTAATACTTGCAACCAAAAGAAGCTAGACTAAAAAAACTGTGGCAAAGCTCAAGGCTGAATCTTTCTTTTTTAACCGATTCATGCTTATTTCATAGAATAATGCTTAGAAGTGGGATGCTAGCTCAACTTTATATATTTAAAAAATTTTTTTGACTTAATATTGCCAAATTGCTCTCTAGAAATGTTAAATCAGTTTAGTCTCTTTCCAACCATCACTAAAGATTCGTTTTTCGATTTTATTTCCAAAATCGTATCTCACTGTTTTAAGTTGCACATTTAAACTTAAAACAAGTTCCAAGTGAGCTTTAATATTTTCTGTGGGCATTAGCCATTTGTATTTCTTCTTTCATGAATTGCCGTTAGTGATCATTTGCCCGGTTTTTTCTGAAATAATCATATTTTTCTTATTGATTTAAAATAACTCTTTATATGTTACAGACTTTAATCTTGATCAGGATCCTTTTCATTGTGAGCTAGTGGGAATTAGAAGGAAGGCAGAAAAAGATGGATCAAGGATTTGGGTGAGGGTCAGCAGCCAAAAGAGGGTCAGGTCAGGGGACGCTCCACCTCCTGACTCTCCTTCCTTTTCCCTAGTTGTGTCTTAAATGTGGAATACAGGTGTTGCTGGATACTCACAGAGACTTTCAAAGGGGTATATAAACAGAGAGATCTTTAAGTCCAGATCCTCACATTTCATATAACTTTTTCCTTAAATCGACTGCCTGAGAGCTCCTTTCCTACCTCAATTTTCCAATAGTGCTTCTCCTATTTAGAAAATCTCATTAAGGTGATTTGCACTAGTTCACGCATATTGGGAGACATTGCTATAACTACCTTTACTCCCATCTATGTGAACAAAATTTCTCAGTGTTTTTACTGAGATGCATTTTCAAAAATTAAAAATTATTTTTCTTAAGAATGGCCTATCAAAAATTGTAATATAGGGGCTTCCCTGGTGGCTTAGTGGTTAGGAGTCCGCCTGCCAATGCAGGGGACACGGGTTCGAGCCCCGGTCCGGGAGGATCCCACATGCCGCGGAGCAACTAAGCCTGTGCACCACAACTACTGAGCCTGCACTCTAGAGCCCGTGAGCCACAACTACTGAGCCCACGTGCCACAACTACTGAAGCCAAAGAGCCTAGAGCCCATGCTCCACAATAAGAGAAGCCACTGCAATGAGAGGCCTGAGCAGCGCAAGGAATAGCAGCCCCCACTCACTGCAACTGGAGAAAGCCCGTGCACAGCAACGAAGACCCAGTACAGCCAAAAATAGATTTAAAAAAAAAAGTTGTAATATATCCATGCTGTTTTGATCAGTTATGGCGTATATTGATCAGGATAGTTTAAGCTACCTTACAGTAACTAATAAACCTAAAACGTCAATGGCTTACCCAACAAAAGTGTATTGCTAATTTTTATATCACAGTCTGGTGAGGACAAGGAGGCTCTTTTAGGGGACTCTTCTCCAAGGGGGCCTTAGATAACTCTGCTTCCATCTTGCATCTTTGCCATCTCAGAGTTTCCAGCTTCCAACAGAGAGAGAGAGAGAGAGAGAGAGAGAGAGAAGGAGAACTAGAGCTCAACTCACTGTGAACTAGGACAGGAAACAATACATCACTTCTGTTCAGACTCCCAAAGGGACACTGAGAAATATAAACTTCCTGTACCTCCAAGAAGTTAAAAGGATGTGGTGAACACAGCATTATTTCTGCCACAGGTATTCCCAATAATGATTGTAATGATGACTCAATCCAGGTGAATTTTTTTTAGCAGTTAGAACCTTATGACCAGAGGTAAGAAAATAAATGCTCTAATTTCACCTTATTTTTGTAGAGAAGTATGAAATGGGAAATAGTTAAATACTCTTAATCACAAAAAGACATTTTATTAGGATAAAATTCGGTAAATGAATAGAAACAAAAATACAAGGGGAAAATGAAAAGATATAAAATTTGCAACTCTTACCCAGTGTATGATAGCAGGTATCAATTTGCTGTAGTATTTATTCCATTCCATTCCATTGGATTTATCATTATTATTTATTTATTATGATGAGTTAAGTAACAGTATCACTTTAAAAAGCCGATACTGACAACAGACCATAAATTATATCCTTTGCCACTGTTCAAGATTTTGATGAAATGTTTTAACATTACAACATAAAACTGAAGGAGGGTGCATAGTTTTTCAAAATTCCATTAGGAGATAGTGAACAAAAGCATTGCAGCCCAGTGTCCTATCCTATCTTTAAGGAAACACCCACCCAGTTTGATTTCTTTCTTAAAAAACTAAGAAAGAAAAATACACTGTAATGGAACTGCTTCTGTTGCACTGGACTTGCAGACGCCATGAGCTGCAAACCACAGTAGTTTATGACACCAACTTCCCAGGAAGTCCAGAGATAGAGAGTGCCGGGTACAGAAACATATTTCTTGGCAGAGTTCACATGTCAAGGTAACAACCAGACCCACAGTCAGCCACGCCCTGCTTAGCTTTGCGGTCAAGGTCAAGCTACCTTAGGATTTAAGTCTTCCGCCCAGGAGTCGGTGAATTCTTACTGCCTTGTTCATCAGCTGGTCATATTCATCCACTCTCCCAGCTAAATAAACATCCTGCCACTTTACAGAAGAATCTAAAGCAGCCTGTCTTTTTGACTGTGGAAGATGGCAGTTTTAGACAGGGTTCTAGCTCTCCTTCCTAAAAAGGCCCATTGACCTTTATTGCAAGTGAAATAGCTTATGGAAACAGTAAATGGCTAACCTCACTATACCATAAAATAGAGCTCCCTATAGACTCTTCTCTCTCAGCTCTGGCGAGAAGCCTGTAATAGAACTCATAAAAGCCTCCGTGCCATTCCCCAGGTGCAACCCTTACAGAAGTACAAATAGGAAGTTTCCACAATTGCTTGAAGAGAAGATAGTCTAAGAATAATGCCAACTATTTAGCAGATGTTTCTTGACCGGAATTTTGAGATCACTTTCTTTTTTGCATTTGCTCTTTAACTAGTGTAAGTGACAACTGACAACATACTGGAAACATAGGAGAGGAAGCTTACATTAAAAGGCAATTGAGAATGCCATCTGATTTGGAGATTAAAAAGATAAATTCTACTTTCTGAACCAATGAAGTTAAAAGTCATAAAATAGAAACTTTTGTCAGGTTTCAAAAAATAAATAAATACCTGATTCTAAAATATTGATTGAGGGCTTCCCTGGTGGCACAGTGGTTGAGAGTCCGCCTGCCGATGCAGGGGACACGGGTTCGTGCCCCGGTCCAGGAAGATCCCACATGCCGCGGAGCGGCTGGGCCCGTGAGCCATGGCCGCTGAGCCTGCGCGTCCGGAGCCTGTGCTCCGCAACGGGAGAGGCCACAACAGTGAGAGGCCCGCGTACCGCAAAAAAAAAAAAAAAAAGTCAAGAATTCAGAAAGTCCTTTTCTGACCAACACACAGTCATCCCCTTCACATATCTTATTTTATTTTCACTATGGAGTTTATCACTACCTGACATTTTCTCCTTTATTTCTTTATTGGTCTCTCTCCCCATGAGAATGTAAGCTCCATGATGATTGAGACTTGCCCATTTTGTCCACAGCTATAACCCCAGGGTTCTGAACACAGCCCAGCGTGTCGTAGACTTTCAGCACATTTTGTCAAAGAATGAGTAAATTCCCAAGCCTCAGAAGGAGCATGGACCCACAAGGGGCAGAAATTGAAAACCCAGATACAAATAATATTCATTTATGTATTCATTAAAAAAGAGAACAAACAAAGCAATAAGACACAAAGAATTGAAGGATCTTATGGAAAGAATCAAGTTTCCTAGAGGAACTAATGATATTGGGCTTCAATTCCCTGGGCTAGTGTGGGGCTGGGGGACAGGGCAAAGTGTGAAGTATACACAGAGAATATTGGTTCCATGCCTATAACTTTATATGAAAAGAAGGATTGCTAGCAAAGACTTTATGATAGTCAACCAATTATTAAGCCTTTGTTCAGTATATTTCCTGTACCCCATATCATGTGTTAGTCAGTCCTTCCTAAATATGGGTGTCCAGATGATTCCTGGTTCTGCCCTCTCAGCTTAGGTCACACCCATAGCATCACCAAATAAAAAACCTAGTCTTTAAAAGGAAGGCAATCTGTAATCTAAGAGTAATTTAAAGAGGCCTCCACCTGGTATGAGCTCCCAAGAGCACATTTTAAGTATGTAATCTACATGATTTCAGGTTATGCTGTGATTGTCTTGCTAGGGCCTTAGGGACAGACCATATGCCTGTGGATGGGTGCATGAACACTTCCTAGAAGGGAACGAATCTTTCTTTTCACTGTCGTTCTAGAAGTTATCAATACTGCACAGAGAATAAGGGCTCTGGAAGTGGGCCTTACACTTGGGTCAGAGATTATCTTTCTCCTCTTTTATGGGGGTGGGTGGGTAGTCATATTGTCCAAACTCCAGGAAGTAGAGGTTCTCTTGGCATCTGGAGGCAGGTACCCAGCCCCAAAGGGGACCCTAAGGCCAGTCCGGGATGTGCTGTTCTATTTCTCTTCCATTCACTTCCAACTTTCAGTAATGTCTTCTTGTATTTTACCGTGGTGTTAAGTGTCTTGGAGATAGAGGGGGGAATCTGTCCCACATTGGTTGGAGTGACAGAAGGGAGAAGAGCTCCCCTTTCCTGTTACCCGCAGTGAGGCTGTTATGGGGTGAGCTGAGATGGTCACCAGCAGAGGACAGCTGAGTTCAGAAGCATCTTGTGAAGGTCTCTTGTAGTAGTGACAGCTGGGTCGAGAGAACAAAAGGAGGCTCTGCCTACCTTGCTTATGCTTTAGATGGCTTCTGAAAGCATCTGGAAACCTGGAGGAATAGCTGAGGGACAATTAGAGGAAGAACTATCCCTGGCAGTCAGTTTAGTCACTAAAATTAATAAACTTGTTCCAGATAAATTCTTAGTAAAATTGAAATTTCATACATAACTTTTTTTAACATCTTTATTGGAGTATAATTGCTTTACAATGGTGTGTTAGTTTCTGCTTTATAACAAAGTGTATCAGCTAGATGTATACATATATCCCCATATCCCCTCCCTCTTGCATCTCCCTCCCACCCTCCCTATCCCACCCCTCTAGGTGGTCACAAAGCACCGAGCTATGCGGCTGCTTCCCACTAGCTATCGGTTTTACGTTTGGTAGTGTATATATGTCCATGCCACTCTCTCACTTTGTCCCAGCTTACCCTTCCCCCTCCCCATGTCCTCAGGTCCATTCTATAGTAGGTCTTCGTCTTAACTCCCGTCCTGCCCCTAGGTTCTTCATGACCATTTTTTTTTTTTTTTAGATTCCATATATATGTGCTAGCATACGGTATTTGTTTTTCTTTTTCTGACTTACTTCACTCTGTATGACAGACTCTAGTAAGGAATTATACATTCTAATTTTTTTCCAAGGCAGCATCTTGCTCAATAGTGAAATACAAGGTTTCCCTTTAAAGTGAAGAAAAGACAACATTGGTAATGTGTTTCACATATAATATTGTTCAAGTACTACCCAATTGGATAAGAGGAAAAAAATATATAAATAATTGAAAAGGATGAGCCCCAATGATAACTATTTATAGATGATATAATCACATAGCTAAAAGCGAGCCACATGGAAAACTACTGGAAATGATAAGATAATCCAGGAAAACTGGTTATAAAATGCAATAATCTATAACCAGTAACTTTTCTACATAAAAACAAGTTAGAAAATGTAATGAAAAAAATTCCCATTTACAAGAGTGCTCAGAATAGTAAAATACTTCACAAGAAAAATAACAATAAACGTACAGGATGTTTATGACTTGGAGGAATCTTGAAAGAATAAAATGGCATTTTCAATGTTTAGATTAAAAGTTAAATATTATAATGATGTCAACTTTCTTTAAATTAAATTATTCATTGAATGTAACAGCAACAAAAATGCCAAGAAGTTTTTTTTGGTTATTGTTTGAAATCACATGTCTCAAATAAAGATATTCATTACACAATTATTATAGTTGCAATAGCCTGGAAACAATATGAATGTACATCAATAAGAGACTGGTTAAATTATAGTTTATTCCCACAGGATATCATTATGATATCCTGCTATTTTAAAAAAATAAGGGAGGGAATTCCCTGGCAGTCCAGTTGTTAGGCCTCTCTGCTCTCACTGCCGAGTGCACAGGTTCAATCCCTGTTCAGGGAACTAAGATCCTGCAAGCTGCATGGTGTGGCCAAAAAAAATAAAAAATAAAATAAAATGAAATGACATAAAATAAAACAAAATAGTAAAGTAAAATAAAATAAAATAGAATAAAGGGAGATCTGCAGGCCTGGATGTGGAATAATCTCTAAGTGTATTGTTAACTGAAAAGCTCAAGTTGCAGAAATACATACACACACACAAATGGCATACTATACCTATACATGTGTGTACATATATAAAGATATACACACATAGATATACATACACATATATACATAGATCTATTATGATGTCATGTGTAAACACACACACACACACACACACACACGTGCTTTGAAGAGCACACAAGAAGCTTTGCCACTGGAGATAAGGAATGGGGGATACCTTTTTGCCATATACCCTTTTTATGCCGTTTGGTGTTTTTACTATATGTATATCTTAACTTTTCAAGAGAAAAAAAGTTTTTAAGCAATAAAATGAATAAAAGCATAGACCTAAAAAAGATACTTGTTCAGGTTAATGGTATCAAAATGTAAATGGGCATTCCCATCTACCCACTGTCCACTTCTACTCATATCCTAGAGAAACTCCTGCCCATGTGCACAAGTAGACACGTACAAGGAGAGAGGGGCATGGCATGGAGGGGGCAACTAAAACATTATCTATCTCTATAGTATCTACCGCTTAGAATGTGAATACATATTCATAATAAAACGTTGGAAACAAATATCCATCAGCGGGAGATATTGAATAAATTTTGGTACAGCTAAGGACTATACAGATGTTAAAAGGAATGCAGTAAGTCCATACATAACATAGAAAGTTGTTCATGTTACTAAGTGGAAAATCAAATTGTAGCACTATGTATGTAGTAGTAGTAATTTTTTTGTGTAAGCATAAAAAGTATATGGAAGGAAATATATCAAACCGTAAATAGTAGATGCCTGAGTAAAACAGTATTTTATCCACTTTCTCCGAGCCAAGCCTGCTCCTCCTTATTTCCTTCCAAGCTGCTTCCTGAGAGAGTAAGAGGTTTCTGGTCTGGGCTGTGAATCCTGGTGAGCTGGGTCACTGATGTAGTCCTGGCTCCAATCTGGCCTTCAGCAACTCTTTAGTGGGGTGCAGAGCTCTCTTACAGCCACCAGCAGCGTTATACTCTTGTTCCTAATCTGCAGCTCCTTGTGTGTATTGGCTCCTCGGGGATTTTGCATGAGGGGGGAATGATGGGGTTGACGTGTTTCTGTGGCTCCACCATAACCCCTAAGACATACCTCCAGGCGTCTCTAGAGGGAACTTTCCCTTTTCACTTTTTACAATCGGCGTCCATGGATTTTTGGAAAGACAGTTTATAAAACTGTAAAACAAATGTAAATTGCAAAAAGAACTTTGACATTCCTAAGAATAAGCTTAACCTTAAACATAAAAATAACACACGTAAAATGATATATCTTTACTGATGCTTCTCACCATGATGTGCAAAGGATTTGTGACCACAAGAGGATTAATAACCACTCTACTCAACCTGTTTATTTTGTTTGTTTGGTTTTTGTTATACTCATTTTTTCCTTTCCAAAATGGGTAATATACTATTACTTGATTTGTATTTAGTTAAAAAGAATATTAAATAAGTTGGATCAATCTACATCTTTACTAGATAAATTTTAGTTTACATTATTAACATTTTGTTAGGAAAAAAATCTGTTACTTTCCTTTAAGCATTTTATTAAGTCTTGATGTATTTACACATTCATTTGGAATCACATGGTCTCCTCTCCCTTTCTTTTCCCTTCTCCCATGACAGAAATTCTCTGAAATAATTTTGGAAAAGAAAATTTGATTACTGAGTCAAAAGCTACAAAAATATTAATGCCTCCTGATGCAAGTTTTCAGTTTGCTTTTTCAGCTTAACTTCTTTGATTTTGCAATACCTTATAAGGTATAAATGTATTCATTTAATACAAGCCTCAACAGCTTTAAGCAATACATGTAATTTTTTAACTGCTAGTTAATGTACACCAAAGTTTCCCTCTTTATTCCTAAAATAGGGCCATCTTCTGAGACATATCTGTTTGTTTACTGATAAACGTCATCAGAGAATCTCTCGCTGAAAGTCTTCCCACATAAGGAAACATGTTTGTGAGACATCTTTCCTGACCATCAGTATCACATAATGCTTTATCCTTACGAGATCCACAAATCATAAGGTATTCAGTGAAAATGGACATTGTAGGATATCACTGTGATGTACAGTCAGTTCAAGGGCGACTGAATGGTAGCGCAGGTGTGTGGCGTGTGACTCATGCAGGCCCCACCCCCAGGTGCAGTGAGTCACTCAGCCGGCAGAGAGCTCCCCTGGGATAATGGCACCATCAAGAGAACCTCTTGACACTCACTAATCTAGGCTGATAGCATCATTTAGACAAGCTAAGAGCCAAAAGAATGCCAAGGTCAGTGTTTTTGTAGCAAGAATTAATTTTTAGTAATTTAAAAATGAAAATGGTAAATAACATTTAAGACAGTCTTAGAGAAATCATGTCGTAGTCCAACACTAGGAACTATACAGCTATTTTCAGTTTTGCATATGGCCTTCCATTTCTTATAGATAGCTAGCTAGTTACAATCATGGGTGTTTTATCTTCTGTTTCTCTCAGTCAGCTTTATATCACAAGCATGGTTCCATGTTTGTATAGAGCTTTCATAATTATTATTTTTAATGGCTGCATGAAGGCCATTTGATTAATTTTATTACTCTGTCTATTCCAGTGCCCATTATAATGCTCCTGATGAGAACATAGGATGGTGCTAGTCTAAGTGCTAGTGCCAAAACACCCCGGTTCAAATGTAAGTTTAGCAACCTCTGTGCCTTAGTTTTCTGGTCTTTAAAATGAGGTTGATGACAATTCCAACCACACCGGTTTGTCATGATTAAATGAATTCATTTGCATAAAGTGCTTAGAATGGTGCCTGGTACGTGGTGAGCAGTCAATAAATGTGAACTATTATTATTGATGTATAAATGACTTTCGAGCCTTCAAGTCATCTCTTGCTTTTGCTATTACAGACAGCAGTGCAATGAACATCTCTACTTATCAGATGTTTTGCTTCTGTATAATTATTTCCTCAGATTAAATTTCTAGGAATCAGATTTCCAGGTCAAAGAATTTATCACAGTGATTACTTTTAAAGAAAATCCTTGAACTATTGCCCTTGAAGAAAATGTGATGGCATGGAAAACAAATACTAGTTGATATAAAAGAGATGATCAGGAAGGGAAATCATGGCTTTATTTATAACAGTAATTTAGTAAAACCCCATTTTATTCATAAAACTGGGTAGGTAGACCTTATACAAAGAGCCTGGGTTCCATTCAACTGATTTAATCCAATAAGTATTTCCCAGTCTGCTCTATGCTTGTTCCATGCTAGGTGTTAAGCAGAGTATGGAAGGCTATGAAGTGGCCTTTGTCCTTAAAGAGTCATAATCTATGTAAGAAGGTAAGATATGAAGGTAGTATGAGACTATAGAATCAGGGGCCAAATTACTTTATTTTCATCCAAAATTTGTGGTACAGACACCAAATATTAGGCATAGTCAGCTGGCAATAAAGAGATAATATTCAGTTTCTGGTGAAGAAAAAAGTGCATGTGGGAGAGAGGGGCAATGATACAGATGAACTTCTATACAAAACAGAAATAGACCCACAGACATAGAAAACAAACTTACGGTTACCAAAGGGGAAGGGGTGGGGTATGATAAATTAGGAAGATGGGATTAACATATACTCACTACTATATATAAAACAGATAACCAACAAGGACCTACTATATAGCACAGGGGACTCTACTCAATATTTTGTAATAACCTATAAGGGAAAAGAATCTGAAAAAGAATATATATATATATATCTGAATCTCTGTGTTGTACACCGAAAACTAACACAACATTATAAATAAGCTATACTTCAATAAAAAATTAGTTCATTGATTAAATATACATAGGGAAAAAAAAAGAAAGAGAAAAGTGTGTGACCATCCAAGTGATAACTAAATTGAGCTCCACTTTTTTTCTCAGAATCTAACATTTTATAATTGCTTTCAATACACCTCAAACCAACAGGCCAGACCTGCATTTGAAATCATGCACAGAAACTGTTTGCTCTTGCTAAAACACATTCTTATCCCTGCCAGTTAAGATAAAAGCACTCCTCAGACTTCAACTGTGGGCTTTAGCCAAGGGGTCCAAAAGGGGTGCTCAGGAGTGGAGATGGCTTTGGTGGAGAACTGGGGGTGTGTGTGTCTGTTTAGGAAGGGCCTCTGCTAGCTGAAATAACAAAATCATCTCTATCTCGCCTGTTTTTAGGGAGCAGTGCTAACGTGTCTGGAACAACCAAAATCTCCCACCACCACTCCACTGTCCTCTCTCTTTTGTCTCAATGTCCAAGGAAGGGGGTCCAACTGCCTCTCCTCTTTGAGATGAGCAAGCTCACTGATTTCCAGGAAGCCAAACCTGAAATAGAAGCAGAGCCTTTTCTTATCATTGAGGAAGACTTCCCAATCACTGTAAACCCTTTCCGTAGGGGGCAAGCCCCGTATAAAGGGTTTTCCGGTCTTTGAAAATGGCCTGACAAACACCATTGTTGTGCCTTATCCAGCAGTTATCAAACTGCCTACTATGTACAGATCCTCTCAAACTGACAGGTACCAGATGCCCCCAGAAGGCTTAAGCCTCTGCAATGTCCAGAGAAGGAGATGCTTTGCCCAAACAGGTCCCCAAGCAGACAAGTGAAACTGTCTTCCTTATATGGTGAAAAGTGCCCTGTCGCTTTAAGGCCAAGAGACTGGGCTGCAGATGGTCCCTGGGAAGTTTGCGGGCAGCCCCATCCTGTATCTGAGCCTCGCAGCTGTGCAGGTGAGTTCCCAAACCTTCTTTCCCCAATTTGCCCTCTGCAGTCTCTCTCCTGGCGTGGCTGGTTGGAAATGCTGTTACAGAGGGCTAGAGAAATTCAGGGTCAGTAGAGATGGTGTTGTTTGGAGAAGTTTGAGTTGAAGGGAAAGAACAAGGTTACTAGGGAAATGTGCAGTGATGCAGCCAGTGAGGATGCTTCTAACTTCCAGTGGGGCGGAAGCATCCAGATTACAAGAGGCCCTGAGGCTTTTCAGGACAGGGCAGGGGAAACAAATTCAGCAGCGGAAGAGGGACAGATGCTAGGTAAGACCCCACAGGGCTAAGTATGGAATTCTGAGCTATAGAACCTGGTCAGCTGCAAGTTTAAACCAGACATAGGTGGGAGGAAATAATGCTTCTGCAAATGCTGAAGGCTTTGCAGAGCTACAGGGCTGACTGCAGAAGAGAAAGTGAACGCGTATGTTTGCAGCATCTACTGGAATGGAAGGCTGCAGCCTTAACCCTTCGTTCAACCTGGCTGATTAGCAAGTAGGGTTTGACAGCACAGAGCACAGGGTGAGGGTGGGGATGCCTGCGTGGAGTATTGTGGTAGAAGACTAAAATAAATGGATAAGACTATGATCGTGGAACCGCATCTCTGGTATCCCCACAGTACCGCCTGCAGAGAAAAGAGATTTTTCTAAGCTCAGAAATTCTGTGTCATCCACAAGCAAAGAACTGGAAGAAGAAGCCTCATTTAAGCTGATTACTGCTCTGTCATTTACTAATTCAGTTTCCTGACTTCTTTTAGCCCGTGGCCTGGAGCCTCCTAAAATATTAATTTGGAATTAACGAATAGAACTTTTTAAAGGCTAAAGATGAGCTAGCAAAGCCCTTTAACTGAGCCCACTCATCAGCTACAACCAAAATAGAAGTCCACCCAAGAATTTAAAAAGAGAGACGCCAGATTGTAGGACTGGGCTTGTTTTCCCTCCTGGTTGAGTCTGGGGCCATTCATCATTCAGAGGCCAGTGGTTTCTCTACAGTTGTTGTGTGGGGAGTGAACACGGAGGCTGGATTAAAATTCCTTACATACCCCATGCCTTTCAAAAATATTCATTCATCTGGGTACTCACTGAAGAATTCGTTTTATTATTAACTAACAAGTGCTCTATCTACTTGTTTTCTAAAGACAGAATGTTCATGAAAAAAGATTTGTTTTATCAACAGGGGTTTGTTAGCGCAAGGGTTCCCCTTTTCTCACTTCTGATGGCTGGGCCAAGTGGGGATTATAGCTTGCTGAATAGGAAGATCTGTTCTTGACTCTAAAAACAGCAAAGGGCTCTACTTGGGCCTTACCCATTCAGAAACGCTGATGTCCTGAGCAGAAAGTTAACTTTTGAGTTCATAATTTGGAAGGGAACAGGGTGCGTGGGTATAATGTTGCTTCCTTTGTTTCAAGTTAAATCCAGAAAGCGGTGTCAAATATACTGCTTTCAAATATGAACGCTGCCAAGAAAAATAAAATCCAATCCCCAAAGCCGGAAAATCTCTAAAAGTAACAGACTGTGACCTTTCATAAGCTAAATCAAAGTGTTTAAAAGGAAAAAAGATGTGGCTTCCTGAACATTTCACATGGTGACCCTCAATCACATACTGACTGCACAGCATCTCTTAAGCTATTTATTTTATCTGTGCCTCGGATTCCTCACCAGTAAACCGTGCATTGTTGGGAGGGACTTTCCAACGAAGTGGAAAGATCCATTGGAGCTGGAATTGAGCAAATCTGGGTTAAATTTCCAGTCCCTTCATTTATTCCATAACCTTAGACAAGGTACACAGCCAGTCTGAACCTCGGTTTCCTTATTTGTAAAGAGAGTAAATAATTAACAATGTCATTAGAATTAGAGGAACCTACCAGTACACAGGCTCAGGCCTGCGGGTCCTTGGACTTGGAGAGCAGGATGTCCTGCTCCCAAGCAGGAACCTTTGTATCTTGCATGAAAAATGGACTGTCTAAAAATGGGTGATTTTGGGATTTCCCTGGTGGCGTAGTGGTTAAGAATCTGCCTACAAATGCAGGGGACACGGGTTCGAGCCCTGGCCCGGGAAGATCCCACATGCCGCGTAGCAACGAAGCCCGTGGGCCACGACTACCGAGCCTGTGCTCTGGAGCCTGCTAGCCACAACTGCTGAAGCCCGCATGCCACAACTACTGAAGCCCGCATGCCACAACTACTGAAGCCCGCACGCCTAGATCCCGTGCCCCGCAACAAAAGGAGCCACGGCAATGAGAAGCCTGCACACCACAACAAAGAGTAGCCCCTGCTCGCCGCAACTAGAGAAAGCCTGCGCACAGCAACGAAGACCCAACGCAGCCAAAAATAAATGAATACAATAAATAAATTTATTTTTAAAAAATAAATAAATAAAAAATAAAAATGGGTGATGTTGAGAAGGGCAAGAAGATTTTAGTTCAGAAGCGGGCCTAGTGCCATACCATGGAAAAGAGAGGCAAGCACAAGACTGGGCCAAATCTCCATGGTCTGTTTGGGCAAAAGACAGGTCAGGCCCCTGGATTTTCTTACACAGATGCCAGCAAGAACAAAGGCATCTCTTGGGGAGAGGAGACACTGATGGGGTATATGGAGAATCCCAAGAAGTACATCCCTGGAACAAAAATGATTTTCACAGGCATTAGAAGGGGCTGACTTGATAGCTTATCTCAAAAAAGCTTCTAATGAGTAATAGTTGGCCATTGTCTTATTACAAAACAGAAGTGTCTCATGGCTTTTGTTTTATGTGTACCGTATTTAAATCGGCCTCATACACCAGAATTCCAATCATGAATGGCTGGTAGGATATTTCTTTTGGACGGCCCTGATTTATATAGATTGACTCCTAGTTAAATTAATATGATCAGCTTTTTGAATTTTGACACTAATTCCAGCTCAGGAAGTACTATCCCTGTTTTCCCCTTCTAAAGATATGATTGGACTTGATGTTCAACTCTTCAGAGAGATGGTGAACGCCATCTCAAAACCTACAGGAAATTGGTTTTATATTTAAATTTATATAACTGGTTATATTAATATATTTAAATACAGAGGATATCCCTTCACTGTCTCATAGAACAGTAAGACTCACCTGCATTTCACGTTGTGTTCGTTAGCCTGCTAAAGGCAAGGGCTGAAGACAAGCTGGCAATGTCCACTTTATCTTTTTGGTCTTAACTATGCCAATTAAATTAAAATTCCCTGTATCTAAAACGTTGTCTTTTACTTAATGAAAGGCATTTTAGTGTGGTTTATGTATAATATCAAATAAAGAATATTTAATACTTCTCACATTTCATAGGTGATCTATAAGATCAAATGCTTTTAAAATTTAGCATCACAAGCTATTGCAGCAAACTTTGCTTATGAATTCTTTACCAAGTCAAACTAAGTTATAATTCAGGATTGTCTTTTAAACAGCTATTCAAAAACACATGCAACTGTAGCATTACCATATATGCATGATTGGCTATGGTGCTTTTGCCAACTTGTTAGAAAGATTAGATGAGATATACCATCAGCACAAATTTGTAAATTATGTGATCCTAAGGCTGAAGATAATTAAAAACAAAGTCATGGATCAAAAATAAATAAACAAATAAAGAAAGAAGAAAAATTATTAAAGGAACTTTAGAATCCAGTAGAGTTTCCAAAAATATTATGTTACAGTTCCTTCTTTTCCTTTATGACTTAGGAAACTATATTGTTCCTTGGGGGAGGAAATGAGTTTTGAGAGTGGAAACCAGTTCTGTAGCACAACTTTAGAACCACTGCTAATTCACCCCCTTCTCCCCACCCTCCTTCAAAAAAGGATGCCCAACTGCCTTGGAAATCCATTCCTAGTTATTAACCAGGCTCATTGATCAGAAGTCCTTCTTAAAGCAAACCCACTTCTACCTATTTTGTGTTCAGAAATACAAAGAATTGTTGGTTTTCTTCCCAGGGTATAGTTATTCCATATGCGTGAAAGACAAGGTAAGCCACCTCAGAATCTCAATAAAGGTGGTCTATCCAAAAGCAAGTTTAAACAGCATTTTTAAAGGAACTTTTTTTGGTTGTTATTAGGAGCCACCTCTTACAAGTGGTTCAATAATAACTAATCGCTACCTTTCTGTAAAATCTCCTAACATGTTCACACAGCCATCTTTAAGAACATGGTTAGTGCTACTCTCAGAATTTTCATCATTCACTTCAGGCCATCGTAAGAGCAGGGTTGCCATACCTGCAATGGGGCTATGTGTAGGACACATTTTTAAACTGAAAACATTCTCTCCACCAGCTTAGAGAGGTGGTGATAAATTTCAGCAGCAGAAACATTCCATTGGAAGCACATATCACAGCACATGCATCAGCTGGGAGTTGAGAGCTGTCATTTTTAACTCAATGACAAGGACCTAAGGGTAGGTCACCCCTGTAGCCAATCTTCTAGTGGTGGATTAACACCCTCTGTCAGCAGGCTGGTGTTTAGGATCCACTCTTGGCCACTTAAAGCAGCTGTGGGACCTGGGTTAGTTCCTTTACATGTCTGAGCCTCAGTTCTATGGCCTGCCTCATGGGAATGATAGCATATCCACGTATGTGGTTATGGGAAAGACAGGAGAATTGGCAGTGCAGAGCTCAGTAATTATGTTGGATCCAAATGCCTGATGGTCTCTAATAAGGTCCTTGTTCTTTACTAATAAGACACTGGCCATAGACCTTGTCTACACCCTTTAGACCAATCTGCAAGTATGAGTATGTGGCCAAGAATGTGTGACTTAAACTTTTAATAAAAGTTAAGTTTCAAGTTAGGTGGAAGCAAAGAAAAGTAGGGGCTGAGGCCATTCTACATCGTGCTGCAGGGGTTAACTTTGGAAACAGGTTTAAAATCTGCTGGGTCACACAGGACTTTGGATTGATTACATTCTTTAAAAATATTTTATAAGTTTTGACCCCGTGGGAGGTACTTCTGTGTCTGGTACACTGGAAGAAAGAGTCAGAATGGGGGAACACGATGGTCTAGATTGAGCAGGTAGGGTACAGAAATCCTGGTGGAGCTGAATCTCTTGACACATCTTTGATGCCCCCTCCTCCCCACTGACCCCATGCACCTTGAGCTTGTCAGATGCGATTCTTTCATGAATTCACCAAGCTGGGGAAGCTTGAAAAAGTGTCTAGTCGGCTTCTTGCCTTCAGTCAGAGCTGCTCTTGAAACAACCAAGAACAAGGGCCACCTACCTCTGCTCAGGGAAAGAGCCTTTCAAGTCCCATCTGTTGTCTGCCTGCACTGGGGCTGCATTTGGGAAGTTATCCTTATGCCTTGTGCTACAAGCCCATTTTCTCCCAGCGAGCTCTGGGTCTGTCCTTTGTTGCAGCAAATTGCTATCCTGCCTGTGGAAGTGGCCACTAGGGTGGGGCATGCTCATGGTCACAGCCTCTACGAGGGGCAGCACTGCTTGTTTCCTCTCTGATTAATGAGCAGGTGAGCAGACATGCTTCTGCCTTGACGTTATCACATCTATTCCCCCTCCACCTTCCCTCTCCCTACTGCAGTGCTTCCCAAACTAGAGAGAGCGTGCATCAGGAAAGCTTGTTAACACACACAATGCTGGGACCCATCCCCAGTGTTTCTGATCTGTAGGTCTGTGCTGGGGCCTGAGTACTTGCAAGTTGTAATAAGCTCACAGGTGGTCTCGGAACCACACTTTGGGAACCACTCATCCAACACTCAGTCTCACTCTGGTGTTTCCGGTAACTTGCACCGCCTCCTACATACCAAGATAATACCTCCTCTCTGTTCCTGGGGGTGGGGATGGAGGTGTGAAATAGAGCCTTCTCCTTACCACTGTTCTGTGCGACTATTTAGTGAATTCTGATTGTAACAAGCATGGTACTAAATACTTTACAGACATTATTTGCACTTTCTCAATAACCCTACAAGTTTGATGTTATGAGACAAACAGAAAGAGTGTGAGAAACCAAGATCTCACCAGTGACCAAGAGCAGATGTGGTGTTCAAACTCAGACTGATCTGGAAAGATTTGCTCTTTCCACTATTCCAGGTCTGGCAAATAGATGTTTAACTTGTGTGTCAACTCCCATTCACTGGTAGCTGCTGCCTGGAGCACTGTGTTGAGAGTCCCATGTGGAATGGGTGCTCAGCAAGAGGAAGTACTAGGATTGGTGAGCTGTACCTGCCGAGATGCAGGAGTGGAGAATGAGAACCCAGGTGCTGTGTATTTGCCATCCCCACACGATGCCTTGTTCGGGAATCAATTTTGTCAGCTACTAAAATCAGATGAGAGATGGGTATTCAAATTTGTTCCACAGGGAACAGTAAAACTTATTTCCTTTTTCATCCCCTTCTCTAAAGGGTGAATCTAAATTTCTTTTTTAATTAATTAATTTTATTTATTTAATTTTGGCTATGTTGGGTCTTCGTTGCTGCGCGCAGGCTTTCTCTAGTTGTGGCAAGCAGGGGCTACTCTTCGTTGCGGTGCACAGGCTTCTCATTGCAGTGGCTTCTTTTGTTGCAGAGCACGGGCTTTAGGCACACGGGCTTCAGTAGTTGTGGCACACGGGCTCAGTAGTTGTGGCTCGCGGGCTCTAGAGCGTAGGCTCAGTAGTTGTGGCACACGGGCTTAGTTCATGTGGGATCTTCCCAGACCAGGGATGGAAACCGTGTCCCCTGCATTGGCAGGTGGATTCTTAACCACTGCACCACCAGGGAAGCCCCTGAATCTAAATTTTTGAGGCTAGATTTGAAAAGGTATAAAAACTTGTAAAGTAAAATGAAATGCAGCTAGTATATAGATAGTAGGAGCCACCGTGGACATTTAACCTTAAAGTGACGGGGACGAGAGAACTTATTAATTATGTATGTCTCTGTACGTTATATGTCTTTCAGTGTGACCTAATAGATCGCCTTATGCTGAAAGAATCCACTGTGACTTAATAAGGAGGCAATGACATTTCTGGTTTTATTTCTCCCTCCATCACTAATATTCAGTGTGAGATTTGTTATTTTTAGTGTCTTAGTGCTTTATCTAAAAAATGAGTTTCATAATGCTTTTCTGCTTCTTCCTAATATGTATTATGTACATGATTAAATGAAAAAATAACTTTATGGCATCTATTATTCAATCAACAAATATTTATAAAAATTTATCCCCAGGCTCTGGGGATATAGCAGCCAACAAACAGACTGCTCTCATGGAACTTACATTCTGGAGAAGGGAGACAGACAGTATACAAGTAAACAAAGAAGAAAATTGTGTATCGTGATAAGTATACGTAGTGAGAGTGACTCTGTGTGTATGCGTGTATGTGTGTATGTATTTCTATTTTAGATGGGGTGGTCCAGGGAAGGTCTTTCTGAGGTGGTGACATTTAAGCTAAGACTTGAATGTGGAAAAGGAGCCAAACTGGGTGGTCTGGGAGTGCTTCTTTTCCAGGCAGAGAAAAGAACCCATGCAAAGATCCTGAGGTTGAAGGTAGGTAAGGGCCAGATCAAGTAGGCTAGTAGGGATTTTCAGCCGGGGGTGATGCAACCCTCCTTCCCCTACCTAGGTGGTGTTTGAAGATGTGCAGCGGGTGATTTGGGTGCAAAATATGGAATCGAGGACAGAGCACTATTGGCTTTTGTGGGCAGGACCAGGGATGCTAAACATCTTATACTGCTTTGGATGAAGGCACGTGAGAAGACTTGTGCCGCTCATACTGTCCTGAAGATATTGTCTCTGTTGAGAAATCCTGAAGAATCTCCAAGGCCAGGGTGAGAAGTTTGGATTTTATCCTGTGTAGAGTGAGAAGCCCTTGGAGAGTTGTAAGCTTTAAAAGATGATCTTTAAAAGATCATTTTGGCTACTGAGTGGAGAGTGAACTGGAAGAGACAAGGGTGAAAGCAGGGAAATTCAACAGGCAGCTGTCTCGGTAATCCAGAGTAGAGACGATGGTGGCCTGGGCAGGGGGGTCATGGTGAAGGTTTTGAGAAGTATTTCTACCTTCAAGAAGAAGACTGCTTAAATAAATATAAAATGCCATGTCTCATGACACCTTATGTTATCGTTTGTCTTCCTTAAAAGACTTTACAGTTTGGGAATCCACTGGTTTCCTCTGTAGCCGTTTAAGAGAATCTTTGCGGCACCGAATTACAGACCTCGCCCTTTCAAATGCAAGTCCTTATCCTCTTGCCCTTCACCCTCACGGATCTGTGTGCATTTCAAGTTGTTCGTAGCTCGGGAAGGTAATCTGTTTGATTTGGGCTTGTAAAAAGAGAGAAAATTACATGCGCTTCTTGAATAACAATATGTGATTTCTCTCTCTGAAGGGTCAATAGGAATTAGCCTACATATATCATTTTAGGAAACCGGTTCCTAATCACATGAATAAGAGGGACCAAGTCCACATTTTTTCTGCTGAAAGAGGAACATTAAGTGAACATCAAAATCTCTTGAAGAGATTGCAGGCATCTCAGTACTAATTTTACTCGGGCATTAAAGCCTCGCCAATAGTTTTCAGGTGCATCAGCTACTCCCCAACAAAGGCAATTCAGCTTCCACAATTTTAGAGAATCCTCCTTGCTGCTACCTTCCTCTCTCTCCTCATAGCCATCTCTTCTTCCTGTCCCCCCACGGAAGTGCCCCTACACTGTCCTCGGAGTGTCCCTGCAAATGCAGAGATCCATAAAGCAACAATGTGGGAAGCTATTAGCTCACCTGCAGAAGAACCCACTTCTCAGACATCTGGGGGGAGAAGCCTCCTGGCCCCCAGGCTGAGATGCGGGGGTGGCAGGAGATGAAGAGAGAGGAGACAGCTGGTTTCAGGCCACCGCGCATGGGTGAATGGTCCCACTGAGTGTGGAAGTCAAGAGGTGGGTCTTCCCACCAGAACCTTGCGTCCTGAGAGCGGAGGTGGGGTAGTCACCAGAGAAACACTGGGAACTGGATGCAGGCAGGCAAAACAACACACCACAGCCTCCAGCTAGAGCTGGTGGAGCCAGGTACGCACCCACCGACATCCTGCCTTCCAGTTTCTAGATAAAGCTGAAGAAGAGAAACAGAAAGTGGATAGGACCATCCCCCCCAAAACAAATGATTGAAACCCATCACCTAATCTACATAAGCCAAGCTCCCAGGAATTAAAAAAGCAAGTGGTCTCACTGAACTGTAAAAACCAAGGAAGAGGAAGCTCCGCCTTCACCTCTGGGCACAGGTGTGGCCCAGCAAGAGGTGGGCCACCTCACTGCTGACCGCAAAGGGGGAAACCAGGACCACGTATTGGAAGGGAAGGAGCAAATGTTTCGCATTAGCAGATCCTGTCCCAGCTACCAAGTGGCCATGTGGATTTGGACAAGGTCACCTTCTTGGGCTTCCAAAATAGAGTTGATCAAAAGCTCTTTCAGACTCTGATGTGCCTTGAGGCTGTAATTCATAATTCAGCTCAAGGTCTCCATGGTTCCCCTAAAGCCTCTTGCAAAACAAACCTCAGCTCACCCAACTCCTATTTCCCTCTCTGTCTGAATTAGTAACTGTTCTCATGCTGCCCCCGTTGGGTCCTGAGAACTCTCCTGTTAGCACACCTAGAACACTACTGCTTCTCTTTCTTTCTTTCTTTGCATCTCTCTCTCTCCACTAGCTCTTCAACGCCCCACCCTCAAAGGGAGGTACCAATGTCAGGTCTTTTCTTTGAATCTGCAGGGTTTAACGCTATACCTGACAGTCACTTACTAGATGTTCAATAAATGTTTGTTGTTGAATGAATGGAAAGGGAGGATGTAAAAATAGAGAAGAACGAGCCTGAGCCAATTCAAAGCTCAGGAGCCAGCTGAGCCATATATTCTGCCCGTAAGATCCTGGACTCCTTGGAATTAAAAAGAGAGAAGAGAGAATTTTAGAAATTATAGCAATAATTTTCAGACCTCACAGTTTCTAATACCCTATGTCTCCACTGAGATATGCCAATTTCACAGGATTTTAGAAATACTAGAGTTTTACCTAGGCTTTATGGAATGTCTTCTATTTGTAAAAGGCTAGTATAAAATTGCTGAGTAGGAATTTCCAGATCCCTTACTTCCTGACTTCATGCCTCTTTAAGCTGTTCTCGGGGAGAAAAAAAAAAATCAGAAAGTTTAAAACTGCCTACGTCTTGTCTTCATAAACTTTGATCCTTTCACTTACTTAAAATTCATAACCACGCTGTCCTAATAATTAGAAGTGCTAAAGTACTTAGGGAAGGCCATGAGGGATGAACCCCCTGGTCTGTCTAGCCAAGTCACCAGAAATGGTGAACCCTTGCTGATACGGTGCTGGGAGGAAAGGAGGGGGCGTTGAGGCAGCCAGCAGAGGTGGCCCAGAGCATGACAGACCCAAGCTGGTCCAGTTCCAGGAGTGTGGATTTGAGGGGACTGAGATCCGGTGCAGCGTCAAAACCTTTGGGCAGCGGCCAACTGTTTGATGAGCGTTGGCCTCATCAGGGAGGACCACGCACGAGTGATTCCAGCCTCAGGAAAGGGGCCAAAAGGAAAAGGGAAACACGGTTGATTGTGCCTCTTCCTTGTACCGGGCCTGCTGCTGAACGGATGCTTCCGCAGGGCGGGGGGCAGGAAGATGCTGCCCGCAGAAGTGTGGATTCGCCAGTGGTGTCCCTGAGGGATACCGAGTGAGGGTTCCTTCCAGAACATTGCCCACAAGCAAGAACAAAGCACATCTCCAACTTCAGCGTGGTGATGTACGATGTCTGGTTCATCCATGCATTTGTCTAAGCCACTTGAGAAGCCAATGTCATGCACTCAATGATTCTTAGTTTTTCTGTTCTGTGTAAAGAAGTGAGTCCCTTTGGCCCTCATGAGTGCTGTCCTGAGAGTGGAGAAAAGCCTACCATGAGACCGTGATACAACCAGAGCTGTACTGACAATAATAAACCTTATTCAAACCAAAAAGAGCAGGGTTTTGGTAGGCTCCCAGGGGTCTTATCTAAGGGGTGCACAAGGGGAAGGCCCTGGGAGGTGGGAGGGACTATTTATCGCAGGGCTGCCGGAGGAGTTATATCAGGAGCTCACGTTTGCTGTGACTCCGCAGGCTGTTACCAAGGCATGTGCTCGATAACATGAAGGGCTGGCATCAGTTTAAGTACCCCACAGGCCTCTTGGCCAAACACATTGGATGCTGAAGCAGCAATACCACGGAGCAGCTTAGCTAAACTCTCGACCATACCTGATTGTAAAACTTTAAGGAAAGGCAAGGGCTTACGCTAAATTTTGGATCATGTTGAGGGATCAGAAGGAGAAACAGAGGGAGAAACGTGATTAGGGCGAGACACCCAGAGGGCTTCAAAGGTACCAGAATAATCTGACTTTAAATGGAGAGGTGGGAAATGCTGGTGTTCATTTGATTATTATTCTTTAAACTGTGCCTTTATGTTTTTATACCCTGATTTGTATGTATGATATATTTAAAAATAAAAAGGCATTTAATTCCCTCCCCAAAACTAAAGACCCAGAGTCTGAATGAAAGCAACTGATCAAGAACTAAAAAAAGTTGCCAAATAAGGCCACTAAGACCTTAAGTGAAAATTTAATCTCTCTCCCTCCCTCTCCCTCTCTCTCTCTCTCTCTCTCTCTCTCTCTCCCTCTCTGCCTTCACTGGTAAAATTTTTGCTGACTGGAAAAATCTCTGTGGGAGCGAGAAGCATTAGAAGTTATCTATGAATTACATTTGAGAGAAAATACTTTTTCCCCTCCCTTCCCATCCTGCTTGTCAGGGCAGGATTGATTCAGCACACGCTCTTTTCCAAAGTTGAAAAGTTAAAAATAATGCCCACCCTCTGGAAGCCATTGGACAGAAGCCCGCTTGACGTCAGAGTGTGTTCAGCTGGGCTGTCGCGCTGTCCTGCCCTCGGCCGCTGCCTTTCCCTGGGTTTGTCCGAGGCTCTCCATTACGCTCTGTGCACCAGCTCAATATTTCTTATTTTGCTTCACTCTTTACATGCCTAGAATAGCTCTTTTATTTTTCTGCTGAGCCCTGGCTTAGCCGAATTCCTTATATTTGGTTTCTTTGATCTTTCTGATCAAATTATTTTCTGTTCCACTCCTCTGAGCCCCTTCCAGTTCCCTCTATTTCTCAAGAAGCCAGGTGTTTAATAAAGAATCTGGATAAGGCTCAGGCACAATCGGGTGTACGCAGCTGCTTGCCCCCAGGTCACGTGCTGCTTTCTCCTTAAGCAGCCAAGATGGTTTACTAAAGACATGTGACATTCCAGAGACACCACAGTGCCCTGCACGTGGCAAGTGCTCAGTAATTACTGAGTGGAGGAATTAATCAGGATCTCTTTTAAATGAGCTAGCCTACATTCCAACTTACACTTAACCTGTTGCCCCATGCCACCGTCAGACCAGGCTTCTTTCTGCTCTCAGGTTTTTCTTTCCAGCCTAACGGTTATTTCACACCTTACTTCCTTGATGCTTTAGTTGACACATTTTTAAATTCAATTTTCTTTTGTTTCATGCTCATCTATTTAACCTCATTAGTTTAATTCATGTCGTAGGGTTTTGCAAGTAACTTTGTTTACCAGATTAGCATTATTTCTAAATTATTGTTTTACCCATTTCTCTAAATAACTGAAAATCACGTTCATATTGTCTTATTAATTCCTCTTTATTAGAAAATAGAGTCTGCTTACATATGTATGACTTTTCAGTGTTTTTCTAATTGGCCACAGCACAAATTCATCATATCCTGTGATTCTGACACAGGTTTGGGTTAAGAGTAAAGATCATTGTCTTAAAATGATATGGTGTCTGGGATTTGCTTCAGAATAATCTAGTAGAAGGATTACAGGTAAAACAAGATTACTGTGGGTTGATAGTTGGCCGAGCTGGGTGATGGATACATGGGGTTCATTGTACTATTCAATTATGTAAATGTTTGAAGTGTTCCCACAATAAAAAGTTTTTTAAAAAAGAAAAATATAGATATATAAATAAAAGTTGATCCAATGGATTATTTTAAGATACAGAGAGAGGGAATGCCTCCATCATTCTCCAACCTTCCCTGTCATTGTTACCTACTGGAAGTTCAGCCAATCCTCCGCGTTCATTGTGAAGTTTAGCACTTGCTCCTCCCCTTCCTTTCTTTCCAAACTCTTATTCTCACCTGGGAGATTTCCTTGTGCTGGTGTGTGGCTCTTCCAACACCTCGCATCTGCAATGCTAATCGTCTGCACCTTCATACCCTTTCAGCAGCCCACTATCCTATCCCTTGATTTAAATGGTTTTTTACATGATGCAAATCTCTATCTGCTGACTGTCTAGCACTTTGGCTAAGGCCTTCAGGTTATGTTTTGATACAGAATTTACTTTTTATCAACATCAGTCAACACATAAAACACATGTATAATCCAGCCATTTCTGGCTTAAAATCTTTCAGGTCTCTCTCTGAACTTCAAATTCAAGACCAGTAACGTTCACATCCAGTTCATGCTTTCCTACCATTTCCAGCCTCTTTCTCTACCATCCTCCAATATTCACTCTCTTTTCCAGTTATATTAAAGTGTCTCATTTGTGGGTAACAGATCGTGCTTTCTTAGCCTCTCTAAACTTTGACCATACTGTTCTCTGAGATTCAGATGTCCTCCTGTCATTTGGCCTCTGGAGGACTTCAGCAACTTTTGTTTATACCTCAAGACTCAATTCAAGCATCACTCCTTTTGGAAGACTTCCCTGAGCTGTCCACATTGAGTTAAATGCCCCCTCCAATACTTTTTTCCATTACACTCTTTGACTACGCCCACCCTAATACTCTGAAACCCAACTGTAATCACTGATGTTCTTCTTTTCCTTTCTAGACTGTGAACTCTTTGACCTCTTCCAACTCTTTCTTTCCAAAGCCCAATCCAGTGCCTGGTACAGGTATTTCAATGAATGAGTAACTGAATGAACAGAGGAATGGGAAAATGAATGCTGTTGTCTTCTTGAGGTAGCAACTCCCTACCCAAGGGCCTTCTCTAGAGGTCTGGGTCAATGCTCTGGGTCCTGGGAAGCCCCTTCAGGCTTTGTCTCCTAACTGCCTTCTTCAACCTACCTGACCCACCTGGTTCTAGCTGTAACCCAACTGTCCCTTTCTCTACGGAGTCCTTCATACTTGGTGCTCCATCTAGACAAGTGTTGCCCAAAGTGTGATACACAATAATTTTTAGGTGATACTCAGACAAATGTATTTTGACAGTCTTGTATTTACATTCATATATTTGGCAGCAGGAAATGAGCACATAAACCCTGTAATTTCATAGAGAATATTGCTCAGGATGAGACAAATGTAGTAAGTGCCATGGTAATCAACCTTACCTGGACCTCATAAATCAGGGGTGGGACGCTCAGGTATAATCATAAGTGTTCCAAGCCCTCAATAACTGAACCATTAGAAGCACAGACAGCCAGGACTCACACCAATAGGGAAGAACTCCCATTCACTGAATTCTACAGGCACCTCTGTGTTTTATTCAGTGAAATGTTGAAATATCACTTCCTGAAGTTGCTGAGTATGTATACATACATTTAAATAATACAGATAAAACAGTAAATATCTTTTGAGCTGTCTAACTATATGCTCATGGGAGTTCAGCTTTTTAGTGGGTTAATATCGAAACTGACAGATTTGTCTCATTGATATAGATCCTCATCTTTGTCTGAAATTATCAATTAGGATTTCTAGCTATTTTGATCCAAAAGTTCCATTGTCATCAACCAGAAACTTACATTCAGCCATACATTTTATACATTTTGATTTATTATATTTTTCATTTGTCCTTTTTAAAAGTTTAATAACTTTGTTTTTTATAGAATTTACTATACTTCATCAAATCTAATATACCACTGATAAGTAAAACACATCATTATGTTATGTGCTACTAAAATATGATGATGCCAATTACCATTGCAAGATGCCATTGATTCTAAGATACATCCAAATTTCAGCGGTGTTAAATTATTTTTAAAATTGATAAAATGTAGTTTGTGTACACTTCACTTCTATTTTAGCAGATAATACTTATATTCCATTTATCATAGTGATATAAAGCTTCCCCTTCAAATGAATTTAATTTAAAAACAATTGATTTAAAGAAAAATATTATGTAAATAGGAGTAGAGGTGGTATACAGTATGGCAAAATCCTGGAGGTGGTAGCCAAGTGACTGTGACTTGGACAGAAAGCCTAGACCCAGATACTGCCCCTTGCCCTACCTGCCAGCTCAGGCCAACCCGACCACCCTCCAGCACTGGGCCCAGATCCACCTGAGGGAGAGCCTGGGTCCTCCACTGAGAATGGGAGAGGAGTTTGAGGTGATCCCTACGCTCAGGTTGAGGAATATGGCTATCATTCATTGAAGGTAATTTAGGAGAGTGAAAAGAAATTCCTAGGAAGTAGACTCATTATAGGTACTGGAATAATGTGGACTTGCCTCTATTTAAATAACAGCATACTCGGAGGTTTCTGTTTTGTTTTCTTTTGAACTCAAGAAATAAGTAAGGAGGGGGAAAAGGCACTTTAGTCTCTGTTGCTGGGCAATTTATTCACTGATAATGGCTACCTAAACCCTAAACACTCAGTTTCAGTGATTATCAAACGAAAGAATGGTCAACTTGGTTCTTCATAATAGATTTATCAGTTGAGAATAACTATGAATAACTTGAAGCAAAATGTATTTCATTGAGAGAGTAGAGAAGTAGCTGATTTCCTTATTTCAGAATAGGAAAAGTGAAGAGAAATCACTTTAGAGGGAGGAGGGAAAAATGGTTAAGTTTCCATTGGGGAAACTGTGCTTTGTACAGCATCTACCTGGCTATTGCAGGGGATTCGTGTTCATCATGCTTCCAGCTCTCACTCTGTGCTAGATCCAGCCCTTGGACTGCTGTGCACATTTCTCTGAGAGCTATGCACAGAAAGAACCCTATGATTTACTCAGTGCTTATTTTTGAAGGTTATTATGAATCATTAACCACATGCAATAGTGCACGAGGTCACAAACCATATAGGTGCTACTGCTTGCCTGTTTTTACAAACTTGATTTTGAAGTTTTTAATGTAGGTGTAATTGAGAAGATAAATTGAATACATATGCCTATTCTAATAAAGGTATTCTTCCGAGTCAGCAAATAATCACATCATAGTAAGCATCAATGAACCCGTTACAGTATAATAAAATGGGAAAGTCTTATAATAAAAGATTATTTATAGCCTATTGGTTATTAGTATAATTTTAAAAATGTAATCAGAAACAATGAGTAAAATTGATAATATTGGAGATGCAGCTGTTTCTACTCACTAGCACAAATAATACTAGCAATAATTCTATATAGTAATGTCAATTGAAAGTTAAATCTCTTCCAAGTTCTTTGTTTATCCTTATGGGTGTTTTTGTTTATCAGATCACTGCTGCACATTTTATAAGAACTACTTCCTGGTATTCATAAAAGTTACTGTCACCATACAGTAAATTTTGAAATTTATTCTAATTTTTGAAATTAGAATTAAATTTTAAGAATAACCCAGTCCTGTGTCCTTTCTCCAAGCAGATGTAGTGGTCAGAAAGCCAAATATATTTAGAAAGTAGACTCACTGGGATTTGGTGTCTTGGGTCAGGTTCCCTAGAAGCAGAGCCTGAGACAGGGATTTGGGTGCAGGTGGTTTATTAAGGGATAAACCTGTAAGGAAGTGAGAGCAGCAGGATGGGACAGGAGAAATGTCAAGTAGGATGCAAATCAGATGGTCTATCCATGGCCTGATGAAGGTGGAGGGATAAATTGCACTGTAGAGGATAGCTGTGAGCCTTCATAAGCAAATATTCACAGCAGCTGGGGGGTGGGTGTAGTGGCCAGGAACAGGGATCTGCTTGGAGTACTAACAGCAGTAAATACATCATCTGGTGACTGGAGGCAAGGCCCAGGTGGGGAGGGACAAAGATGGCTCCCAGGTTTGTGGCTTGAACAAGTGAATAGATTCTTGTACATAAGAGCAACACTCCCCTCATAGTACCAAAAATCTAAGATTATAGAATTGTGAAAAGATTCTTCATTTTACAAGTAAATAAATTTTCCTTTAGCTTTTACTTTCTAGGTAAAAATAACAACTTCTTGACATATTTGCATAAGATCAGTTTTCCATTAAAAAATATATAAACTTTTAAAAAATGTTTGCTCTTTTAGACCTTTTCCATTTATTCTGCTTCCTGTTGAAAATAGATCCCAACCGGTTCTAGGACTCTAATAATTGAAGATTCACCTAGGTTCAATCCCAGTATTATGTTAGCTTTTAATGAAAAAGTAGTTATGTGTTGTTCTTATGTATTCATCGTTTACCCCAGAGGTCATCAAACTATGGTCTGTGGGCCACATCCAGCCTGCAATCTCGTTTTGTATGGCCAGAGAACTAAAAGTTTTTACATTTTAAAGGGTTACTTAGGAAAAAAAAAAAAAAAGTATATTCAACATGACTGTATGACTCACAAAGTCAAAAACAGTTACTACTTAGCCATTCACAAAAAAAGTTTGCCGGCACCTACTTCCCATTCATTAGGACCTCAAACTTTTTTCAGAAGTTTGCTGACTCAATCTATATTTTAAAGGAAAATTTGATATTCAGAAACTTTAATAAGTGATTTATGGAACCATAAAATTATTTGTTTTATAAAAGGATTCATCACAGAATATATATACATTCTAGCCCATCTGAAAAATTATCTTAATGGACTTCTTTAACAAATTTAGAATCATTCATTTTAAGTAAAATAAATATGCATAATTTGTTCTCTGTTTTATAAAATATTCCCACCTGTTTTGTGATGATCGTAAAGAAATTGAAAAACACAAATAGATACAAAGGTTAAAAAATCACCTGTAATTTTGCCATCCAGAGTTAATCACTGTTAACATTTGGCTACATCTTTTTCTAGGCATATAACCATTTAATTTTTAAAATGTGGATCACAATGTATGTCTAATAATATACCCTCTTTAATTCATTTAATGTTATAACTTTCAGAAGTATCTTATTTGACTGCATTTATTCCACAGACTGAATATGTCACAATTTATTTAAATGCCTTCCCATTTTTTGACATTTAGGTTGAAGCTAATTTCTCACTATTGTAAATTCCACAATGAGCATCTTTATGCATAAATCTAGATCCTCATTTCTGTGTCCTTACGCTACATTTTTAAAAGAGTAACTATTGTCTCTCTTCCCATTCTGTTCCTTGTCTTCCTTATAAACACATTCTTCTTCCTCCTAGATCTATACGTGATAGGGCTCCTCAGGGCTAGAGATTTGGCCTCTTCTCTTCTCACTCTATCTGTCTCCAGAGGATGTCACCTATACCCAAGCTTTCAAATACCATCTGTGTGCTGAGACTTCCATGTTTACATCACCAGCCCCAGATCATTCTTCTAAGCTCCAGACCTATATATCCAAATACCTTCATGTCATCTCCACTTGTATGTCTTATACCACCTCAAACAGAAAATGTCCAAGAAGGAGTCGATATTTCCCTTCCTTCTGCTCCCCTGCCCAAACTCCCTCCTCCTAATTGCCCAATTCAGTAGAGAGACATCACCTTTCCACGAAGTTCCCTACAATAACAATCTGGAAACCATCAGTGACATCTCTCTCTCCCTCACCACCCCCATCTATTCAGTCACCAGGCCCTGTTGAGTCTACAATCTAAATATATCTTTAATATTTCTATTTCACTCCATCTCCCCAACTCTCACCTAAGCCACAGCCATCTCTTTCCTGGACCACTATATTTGCTTCCTAATCAGTCTCTTTGCATCCACTCTTGTCCTGCTCTAGCCTTTCCCCGCGCAATTCTCCACCATGGAGAAAGTTTCTAAAATGTCAGTCTGCTTTTACAACCCCTAAGTAGCTGGTAGGATGAAGATCTTCATGGCAACCTCTCCTCACCTTCCCACCTTCATTTTGCCACTTTCCCTGAACTCTCTTGCTCCAACCTAGTGGTTTCCTTTCAGTTACTCAATTGTGCTAAGCTTTTTTCAGCCTCAAAACCTTTGTCCAAGATGTTCCTTCTGCCTGTAAGACCCTTCCCTCCCTCTTCAGCTGACCAGTCCATCTCCTGACCCTCCCGCAACACACAACACTACCTCCATGTGCCTCTCGGTGTCATATCTGTCTACTTTTTGGTACTTATTATAAATTGTAATCTAAATTGTTCTATATTTTTTTCCTATGTAATGTCTTTTCCTCCCCTACAATGAAGTTCCATTTTGGGGCAAATAGTATTTGTCTCTTTCACCTCTATATCTCCCAGTGCCTGGCACGTAATAGGTGCTCAATAAACATTTGTTGAATTAACAGACCATGGAGTATGAACTTCGTAAAGACATTTAAAAGATATTATCACATAGTATTTCAGAAAGTTTGTATGAACCAATTTATAAGCCCACCAACAGTATGTGAGTGTTCCTGCGATCACACCCATCCTGACACCGAGTGTTGTAGTTCTAAATAATTTTTAAACATTTTTACAGGCAAAATTTTACCTCATTATGATTGAAATTGCCTTTCTTTGATTACTAGTGAAGTTGAACACGTTACACAAATTGATAGCCTCTCATATATTTTCTGTGATTTTTAAAATTCATGACATAATGCTTTTATTGAACCATTTTTGTTACAATAAACAGTGCCACCAAACCTGCTTACCTTCATCTGAAGGTCTGGACAGATCTAGGAAATACTCCTCCACAAGGTTTATGTTTAGTCATTGATGATTTCCCCTTACCTGGGATGCTCATGTAATTTATCATGGAAACTGGGACACTTTTGAGAGTGAGGGAGGGTGCCATTAATAATTATGCCAAGACAACAGGTATAAAGCAGGACTGTCCTGTACAGGCCAAGATGTTTGGTCTCCCTAACTCATTTTCATATAGACTTAGAACTCTAAGGATGTAGGGCTCAGAGCAGAGGTCCAAGTGGTGATCCAGGGGTAAACTGAGGATAATCTTCTTTTTGTTCTGGATTTTAACCCAGATGGCCCTGTGCTGTGCTGTTCAGTGATTCAGTGGCTCACCCTGTGACTTCCTGTTGTCCCCGCTGCCAACTTCACTCATTTACCTCACCTACCTGACCCTTGGAGGCATCTGATAATTTCATACAACTCTCCTTTCATGATGACGCCAGTGGCCCAAAGAGCTACAGGGGCCACCTTGCCCATAAATGCAGAGCTGGCCAGTGGCAAAGCCAAGTCTCTTGGAAGAGTTCTCTCCTATCCCACCTCACCGCCTCCTTCTTCACTTAGAGTGCTTCCAAAGTTATGTCAAGAGGTGACCAGAACAGAGTTTTCACTTCCTAGAGCATCCTGCAAGGATGTTCCTCTTGTACATCAAAGTACAAGGCACGCAGTTTCTGAGCACTTCGTCCCGTATCGGGTAATGTGCACGTGCGCTTCAGTTCCCATCACTTGTAACGCTTCCCTGAGCTCATGCAGTGCGTCTACAAACTTTCCCGGCTTTTCCTAAACGTCTTTTTGTGTAATTTATACCCTTCAATAAAGCTCAAAAAATAAATTCAGAGTTGCTTGCAGACTTGCATTTTCAAGAATTGCGAGGCACTTACGGAAAGTAGCACCTGATGACAGAAAACTTCTGGAAAAAGATGGAGAGTTTAGACAAGTTGAATTTGTGTCAGTGCCATCCAATCTGAGGTATGACTTGATTAGGAAAAGAACAGCAGCCTTCCTCTTCCAATCTTGTCAACAGAGAACAAATTTCCTATCAGTGGAGTTCCTAATAGAGCCTACGTGTACTGCTGTGCACTGAACAACTCCAGGGGGCGTCACTTACATTGCCATCTATGCGAATGGTGCCAAGTGGCCCCTCCTGGCAAGGACCCGTGGTGCAGTTCACAATCCTCCTGGCACTGTACAGGGCACATTCTGTGTGACCGTATGCTAAGGTCCTGACTGACATGCTCTGTGTGACTTTTCTCTGATAAAGATGCTGTCCCTTTGTCACAGTTAGAGTTGCTTTCTTCACCAATGCCTACAGATTTTTCAGGGTAATCTTCATTTCAAACATGCATTCACCTAGTTTCTGTAAGTGCTGTAGTATTTGTCAAGCCAAGTGTCCTGGTTTCAGGTTTAGAAAATAGGTCATTGGAGCTCTCTTTTAAGGGCTGAGTTTTGCCCACATTTTGCTATTTCATCTTTATTGAGGAAAACGTAGGAAATAAATGCAATCTCATGGTTTGCTAGAGAATCAAAACAGTTCAGATGTTAATGTTTTTTAAAGTTTGTTTTCACTAAAATATAGCTCTATAAAAGGAAGAAAGAAAAAAAATTATTTTAGGTGTGTGTAGGAGCCATCTCCAAAATATCTGCACATACAGACTAATAAGTTAAGATCAACCCATTTGCTCTACAGAAATAAAGGAGAAACACGATGTACTCAACCTGCCTAAGGGAGATAGACCTTGGTTTTGAACTAGTAGAGGAACCAACTTTGTATCTCCCAAGAAAGAAAGTGATAAAATGACACAGAGACATTTCCAAAGGGTTTTTAAGCTAGAAGAAGGCTTTCAGTGCATTCACTTATTCATTCATTCAATTAATTCTTACTGTTTGCTTAACACCCTGATGATGAAATCCAGCCCCTTCATGAGGAAACTGAGGTCACAATGGCGGTTAGAGACAGGGCTGGAAAGAAAGCCCAGATGTTCTATATCAGGGACACTTCACCCCATAGTGCTATTAAATATTCCCATGTAGTTACACTCAGGTGATGAAATAGGAGAGCATCTGTGTACTGCGTGTGACTTGCATGTAATTCATGTAATAAAGATAAAATACACACCCCTCTGCGAGCCTTTCTTTATTACTCTAAATGCCACAAAAAAAGGTTCAGTGTTAGGGCTAATATCTTGAGAATTCGTTTGGGAATTTTGCAAATATAGTAAATCTTTTTTTTTTAACATCTTTATTGGAGTATAATTGCTTTACAATGGTGTGTTAGTTTCTGCTGTATAACAAAGTGAATCAGCTATACATATACATATATTCCCATATCTCCTCCCTCTTGCATCTCCCTCCCACCCTCCCTATCCCAGCCTTCTAGGTGGTCACAAAGCACCGAGCTGATCTCCCTGTGCTATGCGCTGCTTCCCACTAGTTATCTATTTTACATTTGGTAGTGTATATATGTCCATGCCACTCTCTCACTTCGTCCCAGCTTGCCCTTCCCCCTCCCCATGTCCTCAAGTCCATTCTCTACGTCTGCGTCTTTATTCCTGTCCTGCCGCTAGGTACTTCAGAACCTTTTTTAGTTTTTTTTTAGATTCCATATATGTGTGTTAGCATATGGTATTTGTTTTTCTCTTTCTGACTTACTTCACTCTGTATGACAGACTCTAGGTCCATCCACCACACTACAAATAAATAAATTTCATTTCTTTTTATGGCTGAGTAATATTCCATTGTATATATATGCCACATCTTCCTTATCCATTCATCTGTTGATGGACACTTAGGTTGCTTCCATGTCCTGGCTATTGTAAATAGAGCTGCACTGAACATTGTGGTACATGACTCTGTTTGAATTATGGTTTTCTCAGGGTATATGCCTAGTAGAGGGATTGCTGGGTCGTATGGTAGTTCTATTTGTAGTTCTTTAAGGAACCTCCATACTGTTCTCCATAGTGGCTGTATCAATTTACATTCCCACCAACAGTGCGAGTGGGTTCCCTTTTCTCCACACCTTCTCTAGCATTTATTGTTTGTAGATTTTTTGATGATGGCCATTCTGACTGGTGTGAGGTGATACCTCATTGTAGTTTTGATTGACATTTCTCTAATAATTAGTGATGTTGAGCATCCTTTCATGTGTTTGTTGGCAGTCTGTATATCTTCTTTGGAGAAATGTCTATTTAGGTCTTTTGCCCATTTTTGGATTGGGTTGTTTGGTTTTTTGGTATTGAGCTGCATGAGCTGCTTGTAAATTTTGGAGATTAATCCTTTGTCAGTTGCTTCATTTGCAAATATTTTCTCCCATTCTGAGGGTTGTCTTTTCGTCTTGTTTATGGTTTCCTTCGCTGTGCAAAAGTTTTAAGTTTCATTAGGTCCCATTTGTTTATTTTTGGTTTTATTTCCATTTCTCTAGGAGGTGGGTCAAAAAGGATCTTGCTGTGATTTATGTCATAGAGTGTTCTGCCTGTGTTTTCCTCTAAGAGTTTGATAGTGTCTGGCCTTACATTTAGGTCTTTAATCCATTTGGAGTTTATTTTTGTGTATGGTGTTAGGGGGTGTTGTTATTTCATTCTTTTACATGTAGCTGTCCAGTTTTCCCAGCACCACTTATTGAACAGGCTGTCTTTTCTCCATTGTATATTCTTGCCTCCTTTATCAAAAATAAGGTGACCATATGTGTGTCAGTTTATCTCTAGGCTTTCTACCCTGTTCCAATGATCTATATTTCTGTTTTTGTTTGATTCCAGTACCATACTGTCTTGATTACTGTAGCTTTGTAGTATAGTCTGAAGTCAGGGAGCCGGATTCCTCCAGCTCCATTTTTCTTTCTCAAGATTGCTTTGGCTATTCGGGGTCTTTTGTGTTTCCATACAAATTGTGAAATTTTTTGTTCTAGTGCTGTGAAAAATGCCATTGGTAGTTTGATAGGGATTGCATTGAATCTGTAGATTGCTTTGGGTAGTACAGTCATTTTCACAATGTTGATTCTTCCAATCCAAAAACATGGTATATCTCTCCATCTGTTGGTATCATCTTTAATTTCTTTCATCAGTGTCTTATAGTTTTCTGCCTACTGGTCTTTTGTCTCCTTTGGTAGGTTTATTCCTAGGTATTTTATTCTTTTTGTTGCAGTGGTAAATGGGAGTGTTTCCTTAATTTCTCTTTCAGATTTTTCATCATTAGTGTATAGGAATGCAAGAGATTTCTCTTAATTTTGTATCCTGCTACTTTACCAAATTCATTGATCAGCTCTAGTAGTTTTCTGGTAGCATCTTTAGGATTCTCTATGTATAGTATCATGTCATCTGCAAACAGTGACAGCTTTACTTTTCTTTTCCGATTTGGGTTCCTTTCACTTCTTTTTCTTCTCTGATTGCTGTGACTAAAACTTCCAAAACTATGTTGAATAATAGTGGTGAGAGTGGACAACCTTGTCTTGTTCCTGATCTTAGTGGAAATGGTTTCAGTTTTTCACCATTGAGAAGGATGTTGGCTGTGGCTTTGTCATATATGGCCTTTATTATGTTGAGGTAAGTTCCTTCTATGCCTACTTCTGGAGGGTTTTTATCATAAACGGGTGTTGAATTTTGTCAAAAGCTTTTTCTGCATCTATTGAGATGATCACATGATTTTTCTCCTTCAATTTGTTACTTTGGTTTATCACACTGATTGATTTGCATATATTGAAGAATCCTTGCATTCCTGGAATAAGCCCCACTTGATCATGGTGTATGATCCTTTTAATGTGCTGTTGGATTCTGTTTGCTAGTATTTTGTTGAGGATTTTTGCATCTATGTTCATCACTGATATTGACCTGTAGTATTCTTTCTTTGTGACATCCTTGTCTGGTTTTGGTATCAGGGTGATGGTGGCCTTGTAGGATGAGTTTGGGAGTGTTCCTCCCTCTGCTATATTTTGGAAGAGCTTGAGAAGGATAGGTGTTAGCTCTTCTCTAAATGTTTGATAGTATTCACCTGTGAAGCCATCTGGTCCTGGGCTTTTGTTTGTTGGAAGATTTTTAATCACAGTTTCAATTTCAGTGCTTGTGATTGGTCTGTTCATATTTTCTGTTTCTTCCAGGTTCAGTCTCAGAAGGTTGTGCTTTTCTAAGAATTTGTCCATTTGTTCCAGGTTGTCCAGTTTATTGGCATAGAGTTGCTTGTAGTAATCTCTCATGATCTTTTTTATTTCTGCAGTGTCAGTTGTTACTTCTCCTTTTTCATTTCTAATTCTATTGGTTTGAGTCTTCTCCCTTTTTTTCTTGATGAGTCTGGCTAATGGTTTATCAATTTTGTTTATCTTCTCAAAGAACCAGCTTTTAGTTTTATTGATCTTCGCTATTGTTTCCTTCAGCAAATATAATAAATCTTTTCCCCACTTCTTCTTACTCTTTATGATATAAATATTTCATTCATGCCTTTTCTCAAATGTTGCCTTTACAGATTAAAATCCTATAAATAGCACTGACCCCTAAGGAAGATGATCTCATCCATACCTTTAGGCTGTTATTCCAGACAGTTTCCTTTCCATGTCAAAATGAATACCCCAATCTCAGGGTGGCTACCTTCTTAAAGGATTTGTTTTGCGGGGAACTTAAGGCATCTAATTCATAACAATGTGAAATTCATTTTCTGAGGTGTCTATACTCTTCCTTTAGACAATGAAATCCCTCAACTTGCTGATTATTGCTGAACTTGTTGACAATTGAGGAGGTTGACTGGAGAACCTATGAGCAGAGGGGAACAGCTGCTCTTGCCAGCTGCCTTTTCCTCTGCATAGACATAAATACTGCCCAAGGAGGCTCTGCAGGGCAGGAGACAGAGAACTCATTGAGGTTGCTGCAAGGAGACCCTGTCTGATATTTTTGCTTAGTCAGTACATCTGTATGCATCTGGACCAAGGGATGCTGAGCTCTTAGCTCAATGACTGAGAGCAAGGATACTGAAGCCCATCTACCTGGTTCAAATCCTGGCTCTGCCACCCGGCTTTGACATTAGTTACTTAACCTTACTGTCTTCAGCTTCCTTACCTATTGATGGAGATACTATTTTTTTATATATAGGGTTTTTTGAGGATTAAATGTTACTATTAATAATTCCAGCAACAAATATCAAGTTCCTATTCCGTTCCAATTACCATGAACAAGATAGAAATGGCCCCTTCCTTCATGGAATTTAGAGTACTTTTTCATACTAGGAACCCTGACCCATTTAAGGCTTGTGAAGTCAGTGGTGAAGTGTGACCACATTTTGTTTTCAATGACTTAGGATAGAATTTTACAAAATAAGAGTTTTAGGAAACTTTTAAAATTTTTTTATATGTATGTGTGACCTGGGTCTTGATATAAAATGGATTTCTTGAGTCTAGTAAAGAAGATAAGAAATTAAACAGCAACCTGGATTCAGCATATGTGATAAGTTCAGTGAGTGTCATGGGAACACAGGAAAGTCACATGATCCCCTTTGTGTGGGTACGAAGAATCAGGGAAGCCTTCCAGGAGGAGGTGGCATTGAAGCTGAGACTTAAAGGATGAGTAGAAATTAACCAAAAGAAGTTGGGGGAGGTTGGGCAGGAAGCAGTTCCTTTAAGGGCAGTGAGGAGCCCTGGTGTAGGAGGAGGCGTGGGGTGGCGGTTGGTTAAGGAAGGAAGGGGAGACTTGCTCAGATTTGCATTTTAGAAAGGCACTCTGGCTGCTTGCAGAGAATGGGCAGAGAGAGTAGGGAGACTGTTTAGTAATTTCAGGACACAGTGGTGGTCTAGACTAGGGTGGGGACAGTGGGTATTGAGAGGGACAGGACCCTGGTGACTGATGGGGAAAGGTGCTAGTCTGGGATGACACCCATCTGACTCACATGTCTGACATCTAATTTACAGAGTTTGCAGGGGACACATCTAAGTCTGTAAGCCCCAAGCCCCTGACTTGAGGACCTGTTCCTGTAAACAGGAAGACAGGGCCTTTCAATCACTTTGCAAATCATCTCTCCATCCCGCTGGACATATCTGTAGACTGTTGCTGGCCTAGCAGTTGGCAGGGCTTCCTGTTCCAAAGTGGGACGGTTCTTGGCAGGAGATGGAAAGCTGGAAACAGAACGCGAACTGGGCTAGCCAGGCACCTTGCATAAAGAGAAAAGAAAAGAAAGGAAACCTGGCACTCTCCCATCTGATCCAGAATATCTGGTCAGAAAATAATTTAAAAGGACAGATAACTCAAAGATGTTTCTATTTGGCTTTGAAATGCCATGCATTTTTGGCAGTGGATTTACCTTGCCAAATGTTTTTCTAAGGCGTCATTTTGCATTCCCTGAACACAGACCATCTGGGCAGCAAAGGGCTGAACCAGAGCCCAGGAGGGAGTCTGGGTGGCTGGCTGAGGAGGTACTGATACTTGAAAATTGGACGGAGACCACAACTCTCACTTATCACCCCAGCTGATCAATACTTGTCTGTCTACCTCTGTCCTGCCACAGAGCAGGGAGCTTTTTCTGACCTAAGCCTTGCCAAGTCACATGGTGACTTGAAAAGCAGCTATCTAGTTCCCAGGACGCACCCAATGCTTTCTTCCCATATCTCTGAACACTCACAGGGCCACCTCTACTCCACAGGCGGGCAGCCAGCTGACCCAGGGCTCCACAGCAACCTCAAAATCAAACCATATTTGGAGCACGGGGCAGGCTGTTTACAGATGTCACCATAAAAGATATTTTAAGTCATAATCGGTCCTGTTTTATAGAAGGGCTGTAAAGGGGCCAGACCAGAAGGCCTCCTTTCCTGTTACTCATAAGATAGCTGCTTCCAGACAAGTTAAAAGATTAGTTTATCTTCCCTGGCTCAAGCCTACCTAAGAGAGGAAAGGGTCGCACTTCACAGAAATCACTTAAACAAAGGGTCTCTCCCATTTAGGACCTAGAAGAAATGTCAGGGTGGCAGCCACTCCCTACTAAACAATTCCAAGCATTCCCCCATTCCTCCATCTGGAGGGTGCCAAGCCAGGGTGGTGGCCTGGTCCAGACTAGAATTCACTGGGAATAATCAGTAACAGACCCAAATCTGGAAGTTCAAGGAAACTGGTTTTCCCCAATCTGTAGTAAAATTAAGCAGATATTTTTTTCTTCTTTTTCTTAAAAAATTTTTTTTGGCTTTATTGAAATATAATTGACATATAAAATTGTAAGATATTTAAAGTGTCCACTATGGTGAAAAATATATATACATACACACACACACACATATGTTGTGGAAGGATTCCCCCCATCTAGTTACATCCATCACCACACATATTTATCTTTTTTTGCCTGTGGGAGGACATTTAACTTCTAAGTGCTGTTTTTCATAATCAGAGAAGAGGGCATTTCCTACTTCCCCAGGGTTGGGTAACAGTTTCTTCACAGTAAAGTCTTAATCCTTAAAAGGTGCTCTGTGACCCATATCCGTTTTCCAAGCGTTGGTTATCTTTCCCTTCATGGAACCTTGTTCCTAAAGAGGACGAGCTGCCAAACTAAGGCCGGCGCTGTGTTTTGAAAAATCCAGCAGAGGTTTTTTTCGACTCGGTTCCCTGAAAAATTTAGGAAGCCAAGCCAGCGTCTGTGCCAGGAGCTTGTGACCTGACACCCACCTCTTCCCCTCCTTTAATGTCCCCTTGATTGGAGGTGGCCAAAGGGGACTTTGGAAGCTCGCCCAAACCTTTAGCTCAGATTCCCCACCTCCATGCCAGACAGCAATCCCATCTCACACTCCTCCATTCCTCATACACACACCTCTCATAGGTCATCCTCGGCGTGCAGCCGGGAGGGGAAAGAAAACGTGAGCTAACGCAACAGGTTCCACCCACAACCTGAACTTACAAGGGGAGACGGCCAGGCGACTGGAGCTGGGCGGTGGAGGGAGAGGAAGCGGCGAGGAGGAAGGTGGAAGGGAAATGATGGTGCATGACCACCAAGCACACGTCACTCGGACTCCCACATGGGCTTGTGTATGTGCGCATGTAGCGGGAGGGAGGTCCTGCAAGGGGTCACTTGGGGACTTCCGCGCGGGTTTGGGAGGCACCGGGCCTGCGCTTTGGGATGTGCGGGGGTTTAGGCGGGGTAATGAGCCCCGCAGAGAGGGCTTGAGGCTCTCCCAGGAAATATGAGTGTGTCTGGGGGTTAAAATTCACCACCCTCCCCAGGGCGCCGCCCCTACTAAGTGGTCCTGTCTGCGCCCCTAAAGCCCCGAGTCTCCTTCCCTCGGGCCTTTTCCCGGCCCCTCCAACGCGATCCCCGCCCGGCCTCCCACCCCAGCCTGCTTCCGAGAAAGCCGGGAGAGCGGACTGCGCCGCGCCCGGCAGCCTCTGGGCATGCTCGGTGGCGGGACCGGCTCCGTGCCGGCAGGGCGCGTCCTCCCTCCCCCAGGGCGGCGGCGGCGCCTGCAGCTACGGCCGCCGCGCCCCGGCCCCGCACACCTTTGGGGGCCGCGGGGGCCACCCTGCCCGGCGGGAGCCGAGAGCGGCCCCCACCCCGAGCCTTCTGGCGAGCCGAGAAGGGGCCGGCCGGGGAGGCGCGGAGGCGGGAGTGAGACCTCCGAGCTGCCTGCGGTTCCTTAGAAAGTAAAGCTCGGCTCGCCAGCGGAGCCGGGCTCCCGGCCGCCGGCGGGGGCGGGGCGGGGCCGGGTAGGGGGTGGTCTCGGCGCCCTGCGCTAGGTGCGAATTTAGTAGCCGCCCACCCTCTTCTCGGTCCCCGCCCCCAGGGAATTATAATTCTCTGGGAAAGTGTCTGGTTCTCGGAGAATCCCTGGGGCGGGGTGCGGGGGCGCGCCCGGCGCAAAATGGTTAAAACAAAGTCCATGCGCGCCCCGGGGTCCCTCTTATGGAAAGTCTACGTGCCGGTGGCTGGGCACCCCCTTTGCTGATTTGAGGGTTAGTTACCCGGAGGAAGTCTGCCTGTCGCAGGGGAGGGGATGGGATGAGGAAAGCCTCAGGCTGGTGCCGGCTCCCCCGCCGCAGGCCTCTTTGGGGGGCGCACCTCCAGCCAGGCGGGCGCGGGGCTCTGGGCCGGGGCGTTCGCGGCGGGCGACGGGCGGCGGCCGGAGCAGGCTCGGCCCGGCGGCTCACTCTTTCTGCCTCCTCCCCCCAGGATTACCGAGAGGATGGGATGGATCTAGGCAGTGACGCCGGCAGCAGCAGCAGCAGTAGCCGCGCCAGTTCGCAGTCCAACTCCACCAAAGTGACCCCTTGCTCCGAGTGCAAATCCTCGCCGTCGCCGGGGGGCAGCCTGGACTTGGTGTCTGCCCTGGAGGGCTATGAGGAGCCCTTCCCGGTCTACCAGAAGAAGGTGATTGATGAGTGGGCGCCGGAGGAGGACGCGGAGAAGGAAGACGAGGAGGAGCGCAGCGAGCGAGGGTACCGGGATGACCGCTGTCCTGCCCAGGAGCCGGGGGACGTGAGCGCCAGGACCCGCAGCGGCGGCGGCAGGGGCGCCACCACCGCCATGCCGCCCCCCGTGCCCAACGGCAACCTCCACCCGCACGACCCCCAGGACCTCAGGCACAATGGCAACGTGGTGGTGGCCAGCCGGCCGAGCGGCTCCCGGGGCCCCCGCCGGGCGGTCCAGAAGCCTCAGCCGGCTGGGGGCCGGCGCGGTGGCCGGGGCCCGGCGGCCGGGAGCCTCTGTCTTCAGCCCACGGACAGCGGGACGTGCGTCCCGGAGGAGCCCCCGGTGCCCCCTATGGACTGGGAGGCTCTGGAGAAGCATCTGGCTGGGCTGCAGTTCCGGGAGCAGGAGGTGCGGAACCAGGGCCAGGCGAGGACCAACTCCACCTCGGTAAGTTGCCCGGGGTGCGTGCCCACGCGCGCACACACGTACGCACCCCGCGCACAGCCCGCACGCGCCCTACCCGCGCTCCCGCCCAGCGGCGGCCCCATTCATCCTGCCCCGAGGGTGGGTGCCGGGCAGGAGAGCCTGACTTATGCTCCCCTGGGGTACCGTTGCTCAGTCTCTGAGCTGTCTGGGTTTGCAGGATGGGCGGAGAGGAGGGAGGGGGAGCCAGAGGGCAGCGGAAAGTCGGGTTAGTGGAACCAGAGACTCATTTTAATGGAATTACTTATGGAGACGAGGTTGTGAGTCACTTGCCTGAAAATAAATCCGGGGAGATTTTGGCACCGAAGTCGGTGGCCTGTGTGTGGGTGATATTTCAGGTCGTAATAGTTGTGGCTTTGTCAGCCGTGGTGGGTGTCCCTTCGTTGCCACTAATGTCTCGTCCATATACAGGCTGTCCCTGCGCACAAGCACGCATTCGCCTGCCCACACCTCCGGTGAGGCAGCAGGGATTGTTCCTCTTGGCGTTTGAGCGGATGCTCCTGAATTGTAAGGGGTTGACCGCCCTCCTCTGAGATTTTTTCCTTTCTGAAACCCGATCTATTGTTGACCTGAGGGAACGGGTGAATTGACCTGCTAGGATGAGGGAGTGGTTCTTTCCTCTGTGGGCTGACTCACCCCCTCTCCACTGAATCCCTCCTAGTTTTGATAAGCAGTTCCTTACCGGAGGCTTGTGCCTCAGTTCAGGAAACGGAGAGAGGGAAGGGTGCTGGAGTGGAAAAGAGAGAGAGAGGGAAGGAGGGATACATCTATAATAAGAAGCTCTGGCAGGTCCACACTTGTCTCAACATCTTTTTTGCCCCTGAGAGGAGAGCAGATAAATGACTTAAGAAAAGCATCATGAATGTAGCTCCCCTATTTATCACTGTTTTGAGATAAAGCAACAGTTGTAATTTGAAATCATTAATGAACGGATCCTAAATGGGGCTGAAGGGCATACAGTTTAAATGAGCTGCTTTCTGCGTGTGGCAGTGTGGGAGAATGCTTGCTTGCAGGTGTAATTTTTCGGCTCCAGGGCCCTGGGGCTACTGGAAATTGGGTGCATGCACTTCTGACTTAAAGGGTAAGGACAGTTAATTGGCACGGTTTCTATCAGAGAGAGCCCTTGCCTGACAGAGCCCACTGGTTAGTGTCCCTTGAGAAACTACCTATTAAATTAACACACTCATTTTAATACCAGCTGTTTACCACGGCCACTCGCAGACATGGAATCTTTCCATTACAGCCAGTACTCTGTCTTGTACCTTGCAATTCAAAACATGCTTTTCCCACCTAGTGCTGAGAAAAATACCTGATTAAGCTCCCTGGACTTAAACAGTGACTTGAAGATACATAAGATTCTTTTACTATGGCCTGACATTTTTACATTCCAGGAAAATGTAATGATTGGGTATACATGCAAAGTTAGGGTTTGATGATGACAATGAGTTGCGTTATTCAAAAAGTTCTTGAGCACCCATGTGTTCTGTGCTAAATTCAAGGTGTGATTCTCAGTGCTGCAGTTACACATCTGACCACGTGGGCCTGGAATTATGGTAAGCGAGGTAGGGATGCAGATTGACTCCCCGCCCCCCCCCCCCCCAGGAACTTACAAGTTAATGGCTAACCTAACAGACCAGCCTACCCCAAAACACACACACACATCTTCTTCCTTATTGTTGTAGAGACTGAATCTTTCCTTCTTGGGCCATCTTTGAAACCTGAGGGTGTCTTGTCTCCTCACCTAGCGAACAGTTTGCATTGTGGATTCCTCCCCTCTCCTTCCCTCGCCCTCCTGAAAATCTCCCCCCTGGGCATTTCCTCCACAAGTCACACCGAAATTTGGGTTCCATTGATTCGAAGTAAGTATATGTACAAAAAAAAACAGCAGAAGGAAGTAGCCTGTGAGGTTGTTTAGTATTGAAATTTTCCGTATTTTGGTTTGTATTGGAACAAAATTACTAGCTGCTGTTAGTTTAGAATAGTGTTTTTCAAACTGCAAGTTCCCCATGAAATCACCTTATCACTTTTTAAAAAATAAGATAGAATGCACTGCAGTGTGTTGCAGGTAGTCACAGTAAGATTGTTTTTTTTAGAAAGTTTTGTTTCAGTTTTATGTAGACATTGGGTTACAGTGTAAGATTTCTTTCCCACTGTGGGTCCCTGTCATAAAAGTTTGGAAAACACTGGTTAAAATCTTGTTTACTCCTGCCTGGAATAAGTGCAAGAATTTATAACCCTGAGGACAGAAGTTTGAGAGTAACAAAGGAGTTGGTGCAAAAGAAGAAGTCTGTCCTGAAGGAGTTGCTCAAATCGAGTGACATTTTTGCTCCTCCTTAAAAAGTTGTGTGTAAATACATTTAAGTGAAATTAATACATAGTACTGGGAGGAGGGGTATAAAATGAAAAAGGCAGATACAGCTCCTTCACCTGTGAAGAGACCCAAATAAGTTATTCCCACCACATGACTTTTTTTCTTTTTTGCGGTACACGGGCTTCTCACTGCTGTGGCCTCTCCTGTTGCGGAGCCTGTGCTCCGGACGCGTAGGCTCAGCGGCCATGGCTCACGGGCCCAGCCGCTCTGCGGCATGTGGGATCCTCCCGGACGGGGGCACGAACCCGCGTCCCCTGCATTGGCAGGTGGACTCCCAACCACTGCGCCACCAGGGAAGCCCACCACCACATGACTTTTGCTTGTGCTGTTACCTCTGCTTGGAATCCAGTGGCTGGTTCCTCCTCATCATCCCAGACTGTGCTCAACTCACCTCCTGAGAGAGGCTGTCCCTGGCCCCCCTCCCTAATACAGAGTAAGGCACTCCACCACCTACCAAGGCGCTCCTCGTGTATTTTCTTAGTGCTTCTCACTGCCTGACATTATCATGTTCAGTTCTCCTTCATTTTTGGTTCTCTAGAATCGAATTGGAGTGCAGGGGTCTTGCCTGCGTCGTTTAATTGCTGGAACCTAGTGCCTGCGATAGTGTCTGAGAAGTAGTAGGTTCTCAGATACTGAATAAATGAAGTGTTTATAAGACTCACACGGCCCAGACCTAAGCCAGCCCCCTTATTGTACAGTTGAGAAAACTGAGGCCTAGAGAGGTTAAGAGATTTGCCAAAGATCCCAGTAAGAAAACTACGAAAGGGCTTTTGTCCTTCCTTGTGATGCCACACTAGGTTTTCTCCTTTTGATGCTCAAAATTAGTCGAAACAAAAGGAAAGGAAAGAGCTTCCACCTTCCTGAAATAACTTAAAGGGTTTCCTAATGACAGGTCCTCTCTTGGATTTCCTTAATGTTAAGGACAGAAGTAAACGAGGAAATAAAACCCCATGACTTTACGAGTCTCTTCTCACAGACAGGGTTTGGTTTGGTTTGGTCTGAATGGAAACACATTGAGCTCTGCCCAGCAAAGCAGCGACAGCCTCCCCATCCCTGTCCAACGCCCCTGTCTTCCTCTTGGCTACAGTGATACACTGTAAACGAAAGCCTGAGATTGCAAGGATGTGTTGACGATCAGCTGTCTCTAGTCCAGGAAAGATTTAGAGGCACATTTAAAAACACACAACGTTTGGGTAGGACTTAAAACCTAGGGCTGACCTTTACCTTGGGAAGTTGTAAGCAACTCATCTCTCCCTTGGTGCCAGTGGAGGGGGGATGAGCTTGGAGGCTCCTGGGAACCACCTTTGGAGTCAGAGCAGGAGGTGCCTGGGGAGTCTTGAAGGAAGCTCTGGTGGCCTGACTTCCTGCTGTCTTCTCAGGGCTGCTCCATCACAAACCTGCCTCGCCTCACGCAGCCCACCCCCTCCTCAACGTCCCAAGCCCTCACCTTGCCATCAGAGCCCTGAGGGCAGCGAGGTCACTTTATTCCACTGCCTTATCCCCAGGAGCTCCCTTGTGCCTGAAGCACTCTTTGGGGGAGGAGTGGGGGCGGAGGGGGAGGGGAGAGGTTTCACCCAACAACCAGAACTACTCCTGGAAGTGCCCCCTCCAGTTGGCCAGACCCCTCCCCGCCCCCATCCTGTGTCCCTGTCTTTCTCATGGTCCTGCCCTGGGCCTGCAGGTGTGTGAACGCCCCCGGTAAACTCAAGGGCCACACACGACCCAGGAGTGAGATTTAGAACCAGGGTGCCAAGTCACGTGAGTCCTGCCCCCATCTGTTCGCGTTCATCCTCAATTCCCTTCTCCCTGCCTGCTCTGTGGGAACTGGCGTGGACAGTCCTGAGCGACAGTCCTGAGGGAAACCTGGAGCTTCTCTTCCCGTTTCCCTCTTCTGAGCACAGCCCCAAGCCTCTGTCTTTCTCCTGCTTCTCCAGGACCTTAGTGTGTCACAGTACCATTCTTCTGCCTCCCCATCACCAAGTGGAAGGGGGTTGCCCACTGCCTCAACCTCCTCCTCTTCCTAAGTGGAGTATAACTTCACCCTTTTTTCTCCATGGTCCTTCTGTGAGGTTTTCTTTCCCTCAGAGTCTGTGATCCTCCATGCTGAGCCTGTTCTGCTTCTGGAAACTCACCCCTTTTTTCTCCCTCCTACTTCTCCCTCCTTTTGATTCTTTAGTTTTTAAAAAAATAGCTCCATTGAGGTTGAATTGACATACAATTAACTGCACATTTAAAGTCAAGGTAATGCATCTATCTCTCACCCGCAAAAGTATCCTCTTGCTGCTTTGCAATCCTTCCCATTCTGTTCCTTGGCAACCACTGATCTTATTTCTATCACTATAAGTTAGCTTGCATTTACTAAAACTAATGTAAAAGGAATCATGTAATGTGTACTCAGTTTTGTCTGGCATCTTTCAGTCAGCATATAAGTATTTTGTGATTCATCTGTGATATCGTGTATGTCAATAGCTCATTCCTTTTTGCGGCTGCGTAGAGTTCCATTTTATGGATATACCCTACTCCCTGGTGAATGGACCTTTGGGTGGTTTCTAGTTTTTGTCTATGACAAATAAAAAGTGCTGTGAACATTCACGTACAAGTTTGTACGGACATATCCTTTCATTTCTCTTGGGAAAATACCAAAGAGTGGAATGGCTGGATCCTATGGGAGCTGTGTGTTTAACTGTTTGAGAAGTTGCCTGTTTTCCAAAGAATTTGCACCATTTGGTGTTGGTTTCCTCTCCCACCTGTTGGTGTATTCCATCTGTGTCCTTGGGGATTTGCAGGACATCTCTCTTCAGGTGACTGGGGTGACTGATCCCCTATCTCTTAAGAGAAAACAACAGCAAAGTACCAGGATCACATTTTATAGCCAACCAAAGTCATTACACCCATTGTTCAAAAAAAAGGAAAGGACTCTTTTTTAAATTAAAGAGGAGTTCTAGTTGTAGACCTGACACATTTTCATTGCAGTTTTATTATTTTTTACTGCCTGTGACAGATGCATTTTCCTCCATTAATGAGAAGATAAGAATAATTTTAATTAACATGTTAATTGGAAGCAAATTCTGATGAAGTTATTTCCAAAGTACTTGAAAGCAATTTGTCTTTTTATTTGTTTGTACTATTAACTAGTAGCAAACTTTAAATAACGCACATTTCTTCCGAGAATGGTACTAATTACAGGTTATTTTCAATGTATTATTCTGAAAGAATTACAGCCTAGTTATTCCTTCTCAGTCAATGACACTACTAAAGTAGCTTGAATGACTGGGTAGTTTGTTTCCTTAGTTACTCAGGCTATGTTTAAATTGCATGAATTCCCATTTTTACAGACTGAATTAAGAGGGCTTTATTATTCCTGAAAAATATAGTAAAGTTTATAAGTTGAATAAGTTATGTGATTCCTCAGCCTGGGATACCACAGTGAAAGCATTCTGAGTGGTTTGTAGTTACCACTTATCCCTCTTAGAGAGCACGACATGACAGTGTTAAAATCACTTTTTTTTACCATAACCGGAAATTACCGGGCTAGCTATATTCTTTGCTTCAACCTTTACCTTGAAATGTTTAGTGTCATCATTGTCTGCTTTTCTAATTTATGTTGATTTCTGTTTAAGAGCTGCAAAGGCTGCTCTGTGCATTAGCGTGTACTCAAGACTTTAAAGAAATATGGTTGGGTTTTCCAAAAACTTAGGTTGCAGGGAAGCCACAGGTTCTGAGGCTCTGTTTGTGTATTTCAGCTACCATGAGATAGTTCATCCTACTGCAGCAGAGCCTTTTGAAAATATTGTAGTTGGATTAAAGGAAATCTTTGCCCACCAACTGGTTTGCACATAGTGGTCCTTTAGAACGTTCTAAGGATCACTGTCGTGGCGCAGATCTGAAAAACAGATACAGATATTCTCATCACACATTCATTGAGCTGTTTGAACATCTCACCACTGACATCACGTCACCTTCCTCCATCCCTTTCTAGCTCAGAATGCACTTTCAACTTTAGAACCTTTGCCTGGCATTCCTTGTGACTTCACTCCCAGGAAGGCCCAGCACGAGCCCTTTGCTCTGTAGCTGGTCCACCAAACCACCCAGCAATGTCTTCCCCAAGGCGTGCTCTGATTCAGCTTCTTTGGGAAGCTGTACCTGATCATCTCGGCTCCTAGGCAACCTCTCTTCCGAACTTCTTACTCCACTTGTGTTCCACTTCCTCATTCTTAGGTTTTAAAAGGCTCATCCCTGACAAAACTCAAACCAGACCTGTCAATCTCTGGTTCCAGGCTCTTTCAGTGACATTGTTTGAATTCTCTTTTTTTTTTTGCGGTACGCGGGCCTCTCACTGTTGTGGCCTCTCCCGTTGCGGAGCACAGGCTCCGGACGCGCAGGCTCAACGGCCATGGCTCACGGGCCCAGCCGCTCCGCGGCATGTGGGATCTTCCTGAAGCGTGGCACGAACCCGTGTCCCCTGCATTGTCAGGCAGACTCTCAACCGCTGCGCCACCAGGGAAGCCCTGCATTCTCTTTTTGTGGGTATGTCTCTTATCTGCCCAACTATTTTAAATCCCTCCTCCCCTTCAAACACATACATGCACCGGCTCGGGCATTTCCTGAGGACTGGACATTTGATGAATGCTTGTTACCTGGTTAATGTATTTTGTACCACCTTTCTGTTTAGTTTTTAAATTTGCTCAAAGCCGGTATACTACGAACTTTATTAATGCTAATAATAGTAATTACAGATCCTTCCTTAAAAGTTTACCTGGACTCTGTGACATTACATTTGCATTTTAAAATAGAAATTTGTTTTTACTCCTGGACCTTTGCCTCTGAAAACATGAATGGTTTTGTTTTCTTACCTCTGAAACTCAGTCCTAAGTTGTTATTTTTTTTTAACAACAAGGACCTTTGCAAATGCTTTTCTTTAGCTGCTTTATGTCCCCTGAGCTGTTGGGACAGATGACACTTCATACTGTTGCTGCTTTATACTGTCAGTGACTGGGAGATTATTTTGCACACAGCTTTTGTAGAAATTCAAGTGCCAGTTATGAAACTGAGCATTTTTCATAGAAAAGTAATAGGATTTTAAAGACAGAAAGGATCTGAGAGGTCATCTCATCAAACCCTCGCCACTTTCAAAGGAGGAAGCAGGCTTATGAAGATTAAATGTCCTTGCCCACCTTCCTTAGCCCAGGCCTGACCCAGCCTCAAGTCACCTGACTCACAATTCCCACTTTTAATGAACTCAGCCCCCTTCAGCTACCTTCAGCAGCGAGGGTGAGGGCTGACCGTTGTGCATGTCACTTCCATTTACAATCCGTCCATTGACTGACTGTCAGGCTATGAGGCAGTGCCCAGGTTCAGAAAGACAGGACGAAGACGATTTCCACGTGGCTCACCGCACAAGTGGAAACATTTTGTTCTAACTAGACAGAGTTTTAAGTGAATCGTTTATTATAAGCCCAAAAAGGAGCAAAATAACAAAACCAAGAAGAGACTAGAAAGAAAGGCATTTGTGGAGTTCAGGAGAGGCCCATAAGTAGTCTCTATTAGGACACTGGCTTTGTTAGAATATGGATGAAAACTAGGAATAGAAAAATGGACGTCGGGGAAGGGAGATGTGTTTGGGTTTTTACGTTATGACGTTTCTGAGTTTCCCAGTTAAATCTGTAGAAGTGAATCATCACTCTTTCTTCTTGTCATGTCCAGGAGAGTTGTAATAATCCCTCTCCTTCACTTACCAAGTCTTATGAAATCCATGAGAGCACTCATTGTTTCAGATGTCCTTGGTGTGTTTGCTTTGTTTTTGTTTTGGTTTGGTTACTACTATTCACTTTTGTGAATGATTCCGTTATTTTCCTTATATATTTGTTAAATAATTATGTCAAGCATGTTCTATCACCAATTTTCATCACTTGTTTTTCTCTGTTTTCATTCAACCTTTACCTTGAAATGTTTAGTGTCATCATTGTCTGCTTTTCTAATTTATGTTGATTTCTGTTTAAGAGCTGCAAAGGCTGCTCTGTGCATTAGCGTGTACTCAAGACTTTTTTAACCTAATTTAACCTTTTTTAACCTAATTTTATTCTCTCCACCTGACCTGTTTTTCAATATTTGTGTTATGATAGGTTATTCCCATTTTTGCCTACTTTTGTGGCATTTTCTCTATAAAGTATCAATATATGCGATTCAAAGGTGACGGTTGAGAATTCCCTGGCCGTCCACTGGTTAGGACTCTGCGTTTTCACTGCCAGGGCCCGGGTTTGATCCCTGGTCAGGGAACTAAGATCCTGAGAACTGTATGGCAGAACCAAAAAAAAAAAAAAAAAAAGAGAGAAAAAAGGGTGATGGTTTAGGCTAGGAAACACCCAGGTGATAGGAATGAACTCGACCACTGCTTGTTCACTACGAGGTTGATGGTTTTTAAAGTACTTGTAAAATATTTTTTGGTTATGTTTTACTGACATGAGGTTATACTTAAAGCAAAGCTTACTGGAAGTGAAAAAGTTACTAGTTTTCTTCAGTCTAGCTTTGTATATCAGATTTCCTAATAATTGCCTCTTCTATCTGTACATTTTACTGATACCTCTGTATCTCCATCCAAATATTTTATATTTACTTGTAATTGAGTGACCTTTTTGGTGTATCCATGATCAGCACTATCATGTCACCTTTCTCTCTCTTTTTTTCCTTTCATTTCTCAAAGTCTCTCCTTAATATTGGTGGCTCATGGAAGTGGTTGTGAATCTTCCTTGGGATGTTAGCATAGTATACCAAAAAAGAAATTTCAATTTTTTTTTTTTTTTTTTTTTTTTGTGGTACGCGGGCCTCTCACTGCTGTGGCCTCTCCCGCCGCGGAGCACAGGCTCCGGACGCGCAGGCTCAGCGGCCATGGCTCACGGGCCCAGCCGCTCCGCGGCATGTGGGATCCTCCCAGACCGGGGCACGAACCCTTGTCCCATGCATCGGCAGGCAGACTCTCAACCACTGCGCCACCAGGGAAGCCCAGAAATTTCAATTTTTATGGATTACAAGGAGCACTGCATTAGTCAGCAGCTGATTTCTGCAGATTCATCGATTCAAGAGTTTTATTACCCATGTCCTAATAGAGATGATTGATTCTTCAAAACTGTTCCTTGTAGAAATAAATGTCTTAGTGATTCATGAATGTTCTGTTTTGTTTTGTTTTGTTTTTTTTAAATGTTACAAAAAGCTTCTATCGAGAAAGTGGTGGTGGCGTGGGGTTGGGGGCTTTTCCAGGTGATGCTCCGTTTGCCCAGGTGGATGGGGTTGTTTTCACGGTGCTTGAGGAAGAGCAGAGAACAAAGCAGCATCTCTACAGCCTCACAGTCGGGCCTCCAACAGGCAGATTTTCTACTGGCGCCTTCTGGACACACACCAGCCAGGCTGGTAGGTCGATGTCCCCGTGGCAGCGCATACCCATTGCTTCCTCCTCTTGGATCCCCCCACTGTGATCCACAGCCTGCCTCTGTTTCCCATCTCTCTCCTGTGTGGGTGACCTGTCTGTGCAGAGAACCAATACAAAGTCCGTAAGAAAGTGGCTTCTCTAGTACTGGGCACCTCTGGTGGCCAGAGCCCCTGGCCAGGCTCCCTCATGGACCTCTTAGTGATGGAGAGCTGAGGCACTCTCCGAGGCCAACTAGCTGTGGCCAGGGACCGTCTTGCTCACTAATAGGCTGTAGACATGCCCCAAACAAAACAACAGGTAAGTCTAGACAGCTCCTTGGTTCTGTAACTTGATTCTGTTTCCTTCTTGGTTTGCCATATATGGAAAGAACTTCGCTGTCTAAAAAAGTTTAAAGGGAATGAGGTAATTTCCTCGTAATTCCTGAGATCTCCAGCCGTGTTTTAAATTTAGATTTGAGGTTAGAGCAATAAAAACAGAAAAGTTGCTGTGTTATGAAATGCTAGGGCATTTTAAATGTCAAGTCCATCAGCATGATAGCTTGTACCCCCATTTTCTCCATCCAAAGAAAGAGTAATGTTAAACTTCTTTCTAAAATAAGAAGGGTCTGGACCTCTGGGAACCTGGCACAGTGTCTTCTTAGCAAAGAACGTAAAGCCTAATCTCCACTCCTATAAAAATAACATGTTTTCAAATAGTTTCAAAACCAACTTAGCCCTCTGTTTTTCTCCTCATGGCACCAGTGGCTAAAAATTATGCCACTTTCGAAAATTACAATTTTTTTCTTTGTGCAGTCTTACATAATTTTGGTCCATTTTGACCGGGTCTGACATTTTATTATAAGCACCAACATCTTAAGTGCTCTGTCCTTTTTTTTCCACTCTAAAATTGCTTCTGTGAGGAGTAAGACAAGACCACTGGGATTTTATTTTTGAATTCTTAAATTATGTAAATTATGTAATCAATGATCTCCTGTTAAGAGTTGTTATCCGGCCAACAGTGATCCCACCGTCTGACCCAAATAGCCCTTAAAGTAAGATCTTGTTCTAGAAGAACAACTTTAGGCAGCAGTAATTTTAATTTTTTCTGAATACTGGCTCTACTATGGTATGGTGATTTCAGTATTAGATGTATTTTTCTTTTGTTTCGTACGGGAACTTTCAACAAAGCAAACGTACAATGGTTGTGCTTAAACTAACATGTAAGACCTCTGCAGGAAGTCCAGTGCACTGGAAGCAAATTAAAATTCTCTTTTACTAGTAAACAATCACACTGAGAATGTGAATATTAGAGCTGGAAGGCACTGCATAGCAAGGGTGGCGAACTCAGATGCTTCCAGAGGCCACAGAGGAAACTAATGAGAGGAGTGGAGGACAGGTCCCAGGGCCAGAAGACAGCTGTTCTTTCATACTGCTGACTTGTTGCTGTGTCAGAGCCTCAGAGTTATGATATGTCAGGAGAAGCCCAAGACCCAGGTTTTTATGAGAAGTATCTTGAATACTAAATGCACCGCAAATAACTTTAAATAAATACAATTTTGTGGAGCTAAGAAACAGGTCTGTGGTTCAGAAGATGGCCTTGGGCTACCAGTTTTCCATCCCACACTTAACCCAACCCCTTCATTTTACAGGTAAGAAAACTGAGACCCAAAGATGTTAGATGACTTACCTGAAGTGGGGATGAGGTGGGGATGACTTGCTAAGAGGTTTGGTAAGAGTCTAGAAATGAGAGATCTCAGGGAGGAAAACTCCTGAAGGAGTGTCGGTCTTATTTACTGACACCAACGTAACATTTTTCCCCCTTTCAATGCTTAAAGTAATTTGAGACAATAACATCCAGAGGAAAAAAATAAGAGATGCCTTAGGTACACACCTTCCTCTATTTCACTTTATTTTTATATACAGTCCATGACTTAGAATTTAGTTTTCTCTTTCATCTTCAAAGCAGTTCAAAAATTGATTTGTTATTTGGATTTGGGGTATTTCGTTATTTATGAAGGACGAAAAGGGAAAGCCTCTTTAAGAACAGATTGTCTTACACATAAACATGCGTGTGCACACAGACACACACACACACATACATACAATGCAGGATATGTGGCCTCAGTTCTTTTATCTGCTGGAAACTCATCTGAGACCATTTAATTCCAAGGGGTGGTGGTAGGGGTGAGTTCTAATAAAATTTATTGTTATACAGAATCTAATGAAACTTTAATATTGATGAATTGTATTGTTTTTATTTAACTAAATATGTAGTATTTAGGAGGACTTATTGAAAGTATAGAGATTGGGAAGTTTTTTTCTTCTTCTTTAGAACTATTGGCTCTAAGTCCAAAGTCAACAGATTTCAAACAAATGAGACAATTTTGGGGTGTTAATTCACTTTCCTTTGGAAAAATGGGAAATGTTCACTTAGCTTTTTTAAAAAAAAACTTTTTATCTGGGAATAACAAGATTTACAGAGGTGTTACAAAGATAGTACAGAAAGTTTCTGAATATCCTTTACCAACCTCCCCTGATGTTAACATTGTATATAATATGTATATTATATATAATGTACACATATATAATTATTAAGAGAAATATACTTGTTTTCTGATATTTCTTCAAATATAATAAACAGTTTGAGTATATGTCAGTGTGTGTGTGGTATATATAACTGTGGTACACTTGTCAAAACTAAGAAATGAACGTTGGCACAGTATTATTACCTAAGCTGGAGGCTTTAATTGGATTTATAGTAGCTTTTAAAATTAAGAAGTTTGTATTAAAACTACCCAACAAAGGTAATAAATAACATACAGGCTGTGGCTTGAGGAGAGAGGGGAGAGTTGGATCCTTTGTATTGTCTCTCGGCTCCCACAAAGTCACCCCAAGCGAACTTGAAACCGGAACAGAGATTCTGCTAGTGTGTTTGCTTTGTAAATGCATTTTGAAGACTCCTACCTCCTCTTCCGATGAGGTTGGCTTCCCTCAGTCTCTCCGCTGCAGGAGGAAGCATGTGTTGTGAAGAATCAGGAGAGGCAGGTGAAGAGAGAAACTCTACAGGCCTGTGGAGGGCAGGCTCCTCCAAGCAGCAAGGCAGGAGTCAGGGGACTGTGTTGTGAGCCATCGTCTGCTTTCACGGGCTGCGGCCAGCCACAAATTGTCACTGTCCTTTGGAAGGGTATTTGGCTCGCCAACATCTGAATCGTTTGTTTATTTGTTTTTTAATGATTTTTTAACATCTCTTTTGGAGTATCATTGCTTTACAATGGTGTGTTCGTTTCTGCTTTATAACAAAGTGAATCAGTTATACGTATACATATATCCCCATATCCCCTCCCTCTTGCGTCTCCCTCCCACCCTCCCTATCCCACCCCTCTAGGTGGTCACAAAGCACCGAGCTGATCTCCCTGTGCTTTGCGGCTGCTTCCCACGAGCTATCTATTTTACATTTGGGAGTGAGTATATGTCCATGCCACTCTCTCACTTCGTCCCAGCTTACCCTCCCCCCTCCCCGTGTCCTCAAGTCCATTCTCTACATCTGCGTCTTTATTCCTGCCCTGCCCCTAGTTTCTTCAGAACCATCAGAAAGAGAAAAATAAATACCATATGTTTATTTGTTTTTTAATGAGGAAGAAGTATTTTGGCCTGGGAGTCTCCTTCTTTAAAGTTGAGGGTCTGGTGGAATTGCGAAGGCTCTGTGAGCCTGTGGCGTGAAAATTCCCGCAGAAGGGAGTAAGTCACAGTTGACTAGAAAGAGGTGTAAGTGGCCTGGGGGACAAAGCCCACTCAGGCTGTGAAATGAGGGCTAAGTCATGAGGAACACATTTGGGAGACTTTACAGCCTAGAAATGGTGAGGAAAGAGGTTTGAGACTCGTGAAAATGGAAAAGGAAAGGAACTTGGCATGAATGTTCAGTATTTGCTGACTGATTGAATAATCCGAATTTTCAAAACTAAACTGGCTGTGGGCTCCAGGCATAGTTTTATCAGCAATAGGAGGATGTCCCTGTGACTCAGTGACTTCTCATAAGGAACGTTCCGGTTACTCATTCCCTGCCTTTGGGTGGCCTGGTTTGGCTGGCGGGATCAGTGATTTCCTCTTAGGACTTCTTCAAATTTCCCAGAATTCTTTTGCTAATTACATGTTCAATGTATTGTGGATTATGATACTACTAAGTAAACGTTTCTTTCAGTAAAACCCATATAATCAGGTTGAAAACTGTGTGTTCTCCAGACCAAAATGTTTTTTTTCTTCTTTTTGTATTGAAGCGTAGTTGATTGACAATGCTGTGCCCATCTCTGCTGTGCAGCAAAGTGACTCAGTTATACACATATAGACATTCTTTTTTTCATATTCTTTTCCATTATGGTTTCTCACAGGATATTGCAGACCAAATGTTTTGACTAGCTGCTTCAATTTATATACTTCTTTGAAATTCACTAGAGGCTATGCTCGAGGATGGGACGTATGCACATCACTGACATCTATATTCTTAGGTTCTTCCTCCTGCGGTGGATGTGCATGGGGTTTCTGCCCAGCATGGGTTTACCTTTCCTAACAGCACCCAGGTTCTTTCTAGGGAATTACCTCTTTTCTGCTGTGTGCGATTTTGGTGGGAGGGCAATTGCAAGTGGCTGACTCCTGTTCCGGCAACCTTAGCCTAGGTTCTCCCTCCCCTGATTCTCCCACAGGTGGAAGAGCTCCCCTGGGACTTTGGGTCTAGAGTGTTCCCTGCGAGGCCCTCAGTAGCAATGGGAGGCCTCATCGCAGTGGTGACTAATGCTGAACCCTTCCCATGAGGGGACCACGACCGTGGCTTCTGCTTCCCAACCTTCCCTGCCTCCCCTGGTTTCTCAGTGCCCACCTCCTGTTGATTCTCTGAGCTTAAATCAGCCAGGGTTGGTTTTATTGCTTTCAAATCAGGAACCCTAACTAACAGCAGGCAGTCTCTCGACTTATGGCTCAGACTCAAACATGACAGTTGTGGGCCCAATAGCACTAAGTAGAGGCCTTTAAGATTTTTCGAGTCTTTCACAGAATCATTGAATATCAGAGGTGGAATGGGGACTTCCCCGGTGGCGCAGTGGTTAAGAATCCGCCTGGCAATGCAGGGGACACGGGTTTGATCCCTGGTCCTGGAAGATCCCACCTGGCGCGGAGCAACTAAGCCCGTGAGTCACAACTACTGAGCCTGCGCTCTAGAGCCCGTGCTCCGCAACAAGAGAAGCCACCGCAATGAGAAGCCCGCACACCGCAACAAAGAGTAGCCCCTGCTCGCCACAACTAGAGAAAGCCCACACGCAGCAACGGAGACCCAACGCAGCCATAAATAAATAAATTTATTAAAAAAAAAAAAGGTGGAATGGACCTTAGAGCTAGAAGGGTAACTCATGCTGGGTGCAGTCCCCTTCTTTTTTATAGGTGAGGAAATAACCACACAAAGTGAAAGTGACTTTCAAGGTGTCATAAACAGAACATGCCGCGTTGACATCCTATGCTGAGATCTCATCTGCCCAGGGCATCTTGACCTCACACCCTCCTCTACTTCCCTGACCCTGTGAGCCATGGTACCCATTTATGGGGTGACTGGCCAGAAGTCAAGACAGCTATCTGTGGCCTTGGAGACGATCAGTGGCCTTGGAAAGGAGCAAAGGTAACTGGACCACATAGGACTTCAACCTATGGCTGGTGGTGTTATAACCAATACTCAAACACTGAGCTGAAAGGTGCCCTCTGATGCCAGTCCAGACGTGTCCTCTTGATGCAGCTCAGACTTTGTATGAGGAAGTGATTATCAGCAGGCTCTGGAATCAGGTAGACCTGGCCCCAAATAGCAGGAGTAGCATCCTTACGATTAGGGGCATAAAAACAACCAATATTATGGTATAAATCTCATGGATTTTTAATGTGGATTAAAGATTGTCTTCTAGACATCCCTTATTTTATAGAAATTGTGCTTTTATGTTGTAAATGTAGCAAGTCTCCGAGCTTCGAGAGGGTAAATTTTCTGAATTCATTTTGGAGCAAAAGCTATATTTTTAAAATTGCTTATGTGAAACTTTTCAGCAAAGTGAAAAGTCTGCAATATGATGTCTGCATGATGTCTGCCAAGACTTTCCTTAATATATGTCATTATTTTTTCTTCTTAGCTTTATTCAGTCAGTGACTATATATTTGCATATCTGCTATGTGTTAGGTATGGCGGATAAGGATGAGCAGAAGCTCGCGTGCGGCTGTCATGTCGTGCGGCTCCTTGCCCTCGTGGAGCTTGCAGTCAAGCAGGGGAGACTCACATGAATCATATAAGGACACAGATGTGGCAGGTGCTGCCGAAGAAGGCCATGATGCTGTGAGAACTGCAGAGACATGCCCTAAACCTGTTTTAATGAGAGAAACAAGCTGCTGCGTATTGAGCGCCTACTGGGCACACACCGATCCGGCGGCGTTTCATTTATTTGCCTAATGCACGATGGGGCAAGTTGAATGCTGTTACCCCCATTGTACAGACAAAAAAACTGAAGTGTGTGGTGGGATCACAGAGCTAGTGCAGGTCCCTCTGGCTCCAAGGGCCATGTGCTTTCTACTTCTACTAGAAACCACTACACCAACTATTTGGAATTTAGCCCCTCTGACTTTTCATCACACAATAACTGCTTCTTTTGGCTGGTGGCTGTGGCCACATCTGAATATCTGTGATCTCTTGATATGTAATATCCACTTACACCCACGTGCTTCTATCTGAGAATTTTTCATAAACAGAAACATTAATTAATAATTAGAAATTCATTTGACCATAAAGGCGTGGCTTTCTGTTTGTGTTCTCTGTTCTGGAGGTCCCCATCACCACCCCTGTGCTTACTTTTAATCATCAAATCTATCCAGTTGTTCAGGCTCAGTCAAAAACTCACCCTGCGTATTGGCTTGAAGGGTACATAATGACCCTCTGGTTGGGTGGAGGCACGTGGAGATAAAACTGTGCATTCTCACTCCCTTGACGCCCAGTCCGGAGCTGGCTGCACCTCGTAAACTGTTGTGTGCATAGAATGGGACAATGGGTCCCTGAGGTTCCAGGCAGCCCTGAATGGCTGGAGCATGCCTCGGGAGCCCTTACCATCCGGTGGGCAATGCACTCGGAGAGCTTTCCCCCGAAAAGTCCTGGGACCACATTCAGCAATGGCTTCATCTGTGCCAGTAGGTCTAACAAAAGAGACGGTCACCTGAGGGACCAGGAAGAGGGACAGGTTTGGGTAGGGTGAAGCAGAGGGCCTCAAGCTGCAGCTGAACCCACTGCCTTCTGTGATTTTTATTTTTATTTTGCCCATTCATGTACTTACTTAATAGTCATTCACTCAGTAGCTGCACTGTGCTAGACACTATGGAGACAAGATAGCTGTGATCTTGCCCAAAGGGCCTAGTTATTCTGGTGAGGGAGGTGGACATTAAACAGCTTCCTCGGTTATTTATTGAATGCCCGAGGTAAGTGCTGTGAAGGAGAGTTCTAGGAGGCAGAGGCAGCAGGGGGAGGACAGCGGCATGGAGATCTGGAGAGGAGGGGGCCCAGCGTGAGATGGGATGGCAAGAGTTTCCTGGGGCGGAAGGGCTGTGGGGCAGGAGGGAGTTTGGAAAAGTTTGTGGAAATCAGCCAGGTCATCCCTGACCAAAATCACTCTTTCTCAGCACACACATCCCAGGCATTTGAGTCTGTACTTCACTTTTGGAACTTTCTACCACCACTCTTAAGCCATCTTTTTCGCAATAAAACCACCTTGCAATTTTCCTATAGTAAATTTTAAAAATGTCTATGCTGCAAGGAGTTTAATAATAGAGGCAATGCTTGAAATGCCATTTCCTTGTACCCAGAGAATTGGGGTACAGTGGGGGAATAGAGCCTTTTAGGAAAATAAGAGGGAAGAAGCTATTTGAATTCAGAAGTGAATTCATGTTAAACGTCTCAGGCTCCAGGAAGTTCTTGAGTGTTTTGGTTTAAAGGAGTTGGCGTATTCGTGGGGTTTTCTGCTCAGGTCTCCTGGATGCTGTGGGCTGGGAATATGTTAGAAACAGAAGGCCCAGCCTTTTTCCTAATGAGCTAGTCGTGCTTTAGACACACTAACCTAGGATGGGGCAGAGATGTCGAAATGCCAGATGCTGACAGGATTGGGGACAGAACGTCAGGCATTCTGATGCCGGCCATGTGAGCATTCCGTCCCGGGACTTCCTTTCAGAAACACCCACAATGCTCTGTGGGCAGGTCCAGGGAGGTTAGAGAAACCCCTCACCTCCCGCATCCATCCAATTCGAGATGATTGGATCTGAAGTCTTGGTTAGGAGCTAAAGGGTAATTTCTGGGTCAGAGCAGGACCAGTGAATTGTATGAGCTGAGGTAAAGCTTAATCCTGTCTTCTACCCACCCACGATGAAAAGCTGTTGAACGTCAAAGAGGGTTTGCAACTTTGAAGTGAAGACGTTTCCTGCCACATAGCATCGAGTTGAACAAGTCCACACCTGTTGGTCTGGTCGTTGGTTAGTAGAAGGAATGAAAGAGAAGACCTGCGTGCCTTTGAGCTAAGGCATTTTAAATACTTATTACTCTGATTCACTTTCTACCATTCACCTTCACTGCAGTTTTCCTTTCATCTTGACATTATAAGTAATGCATCGGCCTTCCCTATGGAACAGTGCAGATCTCATTTAAATGGTAAAAACGTCTCCAGCTCAGGCCCATTTGCTACACCAGAAACGGGAAATATTTTTCTCAGGTTGGAGCCTAAGGATTCCCTGTAACGTGGGTACCTCCCGTTGGTTTCCATGACTATATTCCTTTAACCAATGGTTTCTGTTCTTTCAGTTATCCTATAGACTAAATGGAAAAATAAACGGCTTCATAGCCTTGTGCTGGGTCTGAGAAAATGGTTTATACATCTCTATCAAAAACAAAACTGCAAAATACTAAGTAAAAGTCAAAAAACCAATCGGAATTTTCTCCTTAGTATGGCTCCTTGGCTTTATAACCTAGAGACTGAACTAGGGCCTAGAGGTTATGAACTAGACAAGTATTGCATGTTTTGGTGTTTTTTTTTCCCAACACCCTTACCCGTTAAAAAAGAAGAAAGGCTTTAGGGTGAACTCTAAGGTCTGTATTACTTTTTTAAAAAATCACAACTCTGTATCATTCGGGACATCTACCTACCAAAGGCAATACACTTAAAATGCCATATCAGAGCGGCTGTGCAACTTCTCAATTTGATAGCTTTTCTGAAAAGCGTAACCGTGCATCCGTAACTGTAATGAGAACTTTTTCATATTAAAGGCATGTTATTTGGAGATGGAATGTTTCCTTCTCCCTACATAACTGCACAGTGATTAAATATTGACTAAGAGCCAGGAGCTGACAGCCCTCGGCCTCACACTGGTAGATGCTGATGTGTGAGGCTGAATGTAAATACGGAGCCATCCCCAGCAGGGCCACAGTCTTCTGTTGGGAAGTGGGGAGCAGCAAGTGGTGAGTTATGCACGCCATGCGGTGTCAGAATTCGAGCGCTCAATAGAAAGATGCAATTTGAAACAAGTAGTTCCTTAAAAAGCAACCCAACTCTGTCAAAAGAAAAAGACATTTTCCTAATCAATCTGAAAAATAAAGAGGATGCTGGTCAGAAATTTTAACAGAACATCCAGGGTATCCACTGAACACTGCTGTTTGCAGAAACAAAAGAGCTGTCGGTCACTGGAACGGCTTATTCTTTCACAGACAGTGATTACTTGGTTTCTATGAAACAGACTGGTTGAAATCATCAGATTTATTTCTGTGATACTCACTTGATTAGGAAATTTCAATACATCGTCTGTAGTTTTCTTGTGTGTATGTTTTCTTATTTATTGTTGTTTTAAGCAGTCTGACCATTTAACACACACAATTAGCTGTTTCTCTCCTATGGGGGGAGGGGAGGGGAAATGCAATGTTCTGCTGGGTTTCTGAAAGAAAATAGTTTTCGTTCCATCCTTCTATTAATAAGGTTCATTGTATATCTAATTATTTTTAGTCTAAGACTTTTAAACGCTGCAGCGGATACCTGGAATTTGTTTCAAAATAGCTCCTGTCCAGGCTGAAGGTAGAATATGAGCTTCAGCCTAACCTCCAACCCGTTTTGTTTGTTTTGGGTTGGGTTTGGGTTGTCTTTTAAGCACTAGAAGTTGCTGAGGCACCTTCCTCTAGTTTTGCAATCCCCGTTCATCCCTCACACATTCACACCCACTTGGCCGAGGCCTGTACGTTCCGACTCCGGAAGCTGAATGACAGTGCCTGCCAGGGCCGTGCCCCAGAGTCTGCCCCTAGCTGAGTACTGAGTGTGCGGAATGGATTCATGGCGAAATGATGAATCCCCTCCCTTCCTCAAATTCTGTTTTTAAGGTGAGTGGAGAGCAAATCCAACAGACTAATTCTGAGTGTTTTTCCCCTCCGAAAAAACATCTTTGTGGTTGAACTGGGCTTTTCAGAGATCCAACCCAAGGATTGACTACTGTGTTGGAGAGGTCAGCTGTCAGCCTTGAGTCCTCCTTTCTGCCGGCCTCTGCCCCTCCACTGCACTGGGACCAGCTCCCCTCAGCCCTGCCTGAGCCGGTCAGCCAGCACAGAAGATCGGCTCTGGTTTCCATGAAACTTGACATGGGCTTCAGTAGGTGGAATGGAGAAGGTTAGCCGAGGAATGTTTACTTTTTCCGATTTCGTGTGGCAGATAGAATGACCATCCCTGAGGTTTCAAAATAGCTGAATGAAGATGACTTGAGCCATGCTCCGAGCAGTCCCCTCCACCTGGAGACCAAGCCCTGCCTTTGTTCTTCTTCGTTAGCTGCCCCACTGAGCGGCTAACACGGAAGGGAAGGGGAGCGTCCTTGCCCCTGAGTTCTGTTTCTGTCACCCGGGAAAGCACATGATTTTAGATATTTTTACCGTATTGGGGCAGACATTAAAATAGACAATGTTTGAGACAGAGTTTTCAATTTCACTCTTTCCAGAAAAGCGATGTACTGATAACAGAAGTGACGAGATGCAGTCACCATGCTCATGACACTTAAACCAGTGGGTCCTGTGGATAGCACAGAATCTTAAGAATGGCCTGCTGAGTGCTGAGCGTGCTTTCACTTGTAAGAAATTAAATTCAGAAACGCTAAACACAATTCCTTGATGTGACTTCCTGTTGGTTCATCTATATACTCTAGAAGATTCCTGAGGAGAGCTTTATTGCTCACAGGAATTCAGTGCAAGTGTCCTCCAACAGTGTTGACTGTTTTCCAAGAGCCCCCTCTCAGGGCCAAATTATCCACTTCCCTTTCTCAGTGAGTTTACTGCAGATCATACATTTATCAAAAATATAGAGAGAGCCTATTGTATTCTGGGCACTGAGCATACAGTACCGGAAGAAACTAGTAGAATCCTCCTCCTTACGTAGACATATACATTAAACCTATGAACCCACCTGTGTTAGTGAGGGTTCTCCAGAGAATCAAAACCAATAGGATGTGTTTGTGTTTGCCTGTCTGTCTATCTATCTATCGAGAGAGATTTATTTTAAGGAAATAACTCTTGTCCAGGATGGCAAGTCTGAAATCTACAGGGCAGGCCACCAGGAGTTGACGCTTCAACTTTAAGTCCAAAGGCAGTCTGGAGACAGAGTTCCTTCCAAGTCAGGGGACCTCAGTTTTTTGTTTTCCAGGGTTTTTTTGTTTCGTTTTGGTTTTTTTGCGGTACGCGGGCCTCTCACTGCTGTGGCCTCTCCCGTCGCGGAGCACAGGCTCCGGACGCGCAGGCTCAGCAGCCATGGCTCACGGGCCCAGCCGCTCCGTGGCATGTGGGATCCTCCCGGACCGGGGCACGAACCCGTGTCCCCTGCACCGGCAGGCGGACTCTCAACCACTGCACCACCAGGGAAGCCCAGGACCTCCGTTTTTTTTCTCTTAAGGCCTTCAGCTGAATAGATGAGACTGACCCACACTGTGGAGGGTAATCTGCTTTACATAAAGCCTATGTAAAATCTTAGTCACATCTAAAACAAATATCTTCACAGCAACATCTAGACTGGCATTTGACCAAGCAACTGGGCATCATGGCCTTGCCAAGTTGACACATAAAATTAACCGTCAATCCCCTACCACCCCCCCCAAATAACTATGTCATTTCAATTTAATGGCTCTCAAACTTAAGCAGGTATCAGAAACCCCTGGAGTGCTTGTTAAAACAGAATGCTGGCTCCTGTTCCCTTGACTCGGGAGGCCTGGGATTGGGCCCGAGAATTTGCAGTTCTAACAAGTCCCAGGTGATGCTGATGCTGCCGGTGCAGGGACCACACCTTGAGAACCCCTGGTCTGTGTAATCCAGGAGCTGTCCCTTAGCCTCACGGCTCAGAAACTGATTTTGTGATCGTAAGAAAGGTGGTTTTATTTCTCAGGGATGGACGCAGACAAACCAAGATTACAAAGCTGCTGTGTAAAACATCAATGCCAATTTATAGATTTATATTAAGAACTAAAACTACCACAGTGAGCAGAATAATCGTATCAGCTTGGGAGGGATCGTCTCCCCTAGGGCCGCTCAATGGAACGCTGAGCAACGAGCAGAAGCAGCTGGAGCATCAGAGCCAGGGAATGGGGATGATTGACCGTCTTCTGCAACTACCACACCACAAGGTCGGTCCTGTTCTCAGGGGCCCCTGGCCAAGGCCCTCTCTCCTTGGACTTCGTACATGGATTAAGACAGGGCTGTTGTTTGGGGAGTGGATGCTCTAAGTGGACAACTTGTTTGTACTGGTCTGAAAGAATGCTTCTCTCTGCACTGCAAACTCTACTCAGCAGTGGGGCTCAAAGTCCACAGAGATTGGAAATACTTTCAGTGAATCATTAAAAATTTAGTTTTTATAGTAACTTTTCATTAGGTGTAACACATACCGTTTTTATGAAAGCGGAGATTGGGCAGCATTAGAATTTGTCAGTGTGTGCCCTTTATATGCTGGGTATCCTTTCTTGGTTGTAGTTTGAGTGAATTTATAATCTCCCCTTGAAAGGCTGTTTTCATCTTTCTTTGCACATTAAGGGGATTTGGCTTTGAAAAAAAGTTATACGTTTCATATTTTCAAAATTTTCCATGTCCGTTTAGAAGCCATTTTTCTCTGACTTTTGGCTTTCTGCCTCCATTGTGCTATTTTTAGATTTTTACATTAAGAATGGGATTCTTAATACAGACCTTTGAACCAAATTGTGTTGCAAAAAAGTTATATTATTTGTTTCAGTGTTCTTTTTTTAAGAATCCTGCAGTTGCCTTCCTCAGTGTGAAAAGTTTGGCCTTTTGAGTAAAGATAGACCCTTAAAACTGGTTCTGAGAAATCTGTGGGCTGTCTCCGTCACCCCTCCCAGCCGGCCTGCCTTGAATTTCTTGTGAAAGACAATTGAATAAATAGCCTTCGGACAGAGGGATAGGTGGCCATGGAGCTGCCCCTGGGTTACTGTACCCGGACCTCAGTACCGATAAGAAGTAGATCTAGGGCTTCCCTGGTGGCGCAGTGGTTGAGAGGCCGCCTGCCGATGCAGGGGACACGGGTTCGTGCCCCGGTCCGGGAAGATCCCACATGCCGCGGAGCGGCTGGGCCCGTGAGCCATGGCCACTGAGCCTGCACGTACAGAGTCTGTGCTCCGCAGTGGGAGAGGCCACAACAGTGAGAGGCCCACGTACCGCAAAAAAAAAAAAAAAAAAAGAAAAAAAGAAGTAGATCTACAGCAGTTGCAGTGACACAGCAAAGCCAGGTGCATTCTCACGCTTAACCTTCCAGTCTCATTGTCCTACCAGCCCAGGGTCCAGTCAGCAAACAGAAGCCATTCTAGGAATTTCAGGGAGCTGATTTAATATAGGGAACTTGTTACACGAGTGAAGGGAGGCTGAACGAGCAAAAAAGTGGACACGGAGTTAACCTAGAGACGTGTAACTGCAAGAAGCAGCCACCACCCCTAGAACTGAGGCAACAAATGGGAAGAGATGATATGACCAGAATCTTCCTGGGAGGTGCCTCATGTGCTTAGGGCACAGCCCCTGGAGGACATGGCAAAGCTTGGGGAGCATCCTGGGGGTTGGCCATCTGGCAGCCACAGTCAGGTCACAGAAGGGTCACCCCAGGGCTGGCACTCTCTGCAGCTGCTGAAGGAATGGACCTCACAGAGCACATGCCTCTCCCCTCCACCGGCCAGTCTCCCACTGGTGCTTCCCATGGACAGGATCTAGCGAGGAGCCAGGTGGCAAAGGAGCCTGAGTGCGGTTTGCAGAGTCCCAGCCTTGGCATCGTAGAGCAGAGACTTCCTTGGCTTTCTTCATTTTCCTTCCTTCCTATGTTGGTTTTTGCTCTCAGTTTTATTCACTTATTTCTATAAAAAACTTAGTATCTCAAGTGAGGGTAATGTCAGTGATAAAGGGATCTCTAAGAACAAAAGAAGAGATCTATTAATCCATTCAGGTAATCCTACAGATGCTTCCCCGGTCGTTATTAGGAAATACTGCTATGTTAATGAGGGAAAGAAAAATTTCAGCTTATTTTTAACATTACATTTAAGTTTCCCAGAGACTTGAATGACTGTGTAATATTATCATTTCACTTTTGAGATTTTAAGTCTTGTTTTTATTTGGGGATAAAAGTACGTCCTCATAATAACCATTCTTATATGCATGCCTATCTTGCATCTAGAAAAATGGATTCATTTTTCTCCTAAAGATTAGACTTTCATGGGCATCACTTTTTGCTACAATTCCTTCGTTTGTTCATATCAGAGATGATGGAGTTGGCAATGATAATGCCCTCCTTGTACTGGATTCAGCTCAGTTCAAGGAGCCTTTTGAAGGGCTTGTCCAATGCCCGGCTGTGCCCCGAAGGCAAGGGGGAGAGCATGGCTTTGGGCTTAGGACAGACTTGGCTTTGAGTTCCAGCTCAACCACTGAAGTTTCTTACCCTGTCAAGCTCAGTTTCCTCATCTATGATATGAGGATAAACACTAGTGTTGCAGGGCTGTTAAAGGATTATATATGACAAAGCACTTGACATCATGTCTGGGACATAGTAAGTGTTCTATAAATGGTAACATGTTTTTATAGTTATTATTATTATTGGCAATAATTCATAGTTTGGGTAGGCTTTGTAGACATTATTAAATTTCATAGTAAATTTTTCATTGCTTAGATATTTGTGTTTCATCTGTACAGTTAATCAGCATTTTAGCTGTTATTGGCCTAGAAGGGAATTTTTCTTTTAAAATTTTAAAACCTTTAAACTCATAAGTTTGTTTAGGATTTATACAACTCACTTTCCTACCTCCAGAAAGGATTTTAGGAGGCTGGCTTGTCATTTATAAGGTTTTAATAAGAGAATTAAAAATAAATAACTCACATGCTTAAATCATTTTTTAGGTCTTTGCCTTTCATACTTACTTACAGGTTGACAGTTTGTTAATCAGAATGGAGATTTGATGTGGACTTGGGTGGGGAGATGTATTCTATTCCAGTGACTAGAGCACTGAATTGAAATTTTAGAAAGAACTTGGATTCTATTTTTAACCATGTCAAAGATTTGCCCATAACTGCAGGCCAACTATTTTATTCTCTCTGCTTGTTTTCATTTTGTATTTGCCATCTTCTTGATTCACAGTGGTCTTATAAGAATTAATGAGAGGGCTTCCCTGGTGGCGCAGTGGTTGAGAGTCCGCCTGCCGATGCAGGGGCACGGGTTCGTGCCCCGGTCCGGGAGGATCCCACATTCCGTGGAGCGGCTGGGCCCGTGAGCCATGGCCGCTGAGCCTGCGTGTCCGGAGCCTGTGCTCCGCAACGGGAGAGGCCACGACAGTGAGAGACCCGTGTACCGCAAACAAACAAACAAACAAAAAATAATTAATGAGAATGTTTGTAAATAGCATATAGCATATATTTTCCTTGGATGAAAAGGGCTGTGTACAAACTATATCTTACCCTTCTTTTGTTGGTATGGGGCAAGGTTCTTAGCTCTCCCTGAGTATCAACTCCCTTAGAGCCTTCAATGTATTCAGATCCAAGGCATCACCCACCCTACCCTAAGATTCTGATTCAGTTGGGACCCCAGCATTAGCGTGTGTGTGTGTGTGTGTGTGTGTGTGTGTGTGTGGTCTATCTATCTATTATCTATTTATCTATCACCTACCTATCTACCTATCTATCTATCTATCTAAGGAGGTTCTGACATGCCACCAGCCTTGAGAAACACTGGTATAAAGGATCAAGCCAACCTATGTGCTTGGTTCTTTCTCTTATGTTGTATCTATTGGCCATTTCATTGCTTATTGCATATGGGCAGATGCATTAGCTTCCTCCTGCTTCTGTGATAAATTGCCAAAAACTTGGTGGCTTAAAACAACACGTATCTATGATCTTACAGTTCTGGAGGCCAGAGTTGGGAATGGCCTTACAGGGCTAAAATCAACTTGTTGGCAAGGCTGATTCCTTCTGGAGGCTCTAGAGGAAAATCTGTTTCCTTGCCTTTTCCAGCTTCTCGAGGCTGCCTGCACTCCTTGGACATCATTCCTCCCTCTGCTTCTGTCATTACATCTCATTCTCCGACTCTACCTGCCTCTCTCTTATAAGGGACCTTGTAATTATATTGGGACCACCTGGATAGTCCAGGGTACTCTCCCTATCCCAAGACCTTAACTTAATCACATCTACGAAGTCTCTTTGGCATGTAAGGAAATTTCTATTAGGACATGGACGTATCGGGAGAGACCATTATTCTGCCTACCACAGCAGGAAAAGAATTCAAATCCCCCCATTTTCCTTGAGTACAGAAATCTCTGAGTTAGCCACAGCTTGCCTTCTCTACAGTTTTGATAGGCAGGAAAAGAACACTTTGCAGAGCCTGGAAGAGATGACACCATGTTCAAAAATTCGATCTCATTGATTTTTTAGAAGGCTACCAATTTTTAAATTTTCAGTTGCCTTAGGAATTGTTTCAGAAATAGATTGCATAACATTTGAATTTCATCAGCTCTGAAATGGTGCATTGCTAATGTAGCCCTCAGGTGGGGTACTTTTCTGTTGCTAAAACAGTGATTCTCAACTTATTCTTGAACTTATTCCTCCAACGAGCAATCATTGAGCCCCAAGTGTGTGGGATCTCTAGCCACAAGAAGACTGCATTCCTGACCTCAAAGTCAGAGTCAAAGAAGTCACCCCAAGTGGTTAATATTTTTGTATTTTAATATAATTGATGTCTTTGTAATCCTGTGGTTTTTTTTTTTTTTTTTACTATACGCATGTGAAAAACATTGTTCTGAGAGGGGGTCCACAGGCTTCGCCAGAGTGCCAAAGGGTTCCTCTTGACATAAAAATGATTAGCTCCTATGAGAGGCCAACAAATGGGATTCTACTGGAATGGTAGTTCTCACCAAAAAGATGATCATGAGACACAGGAAGCTGCCCAAGGGAGGGGGAAGCTCCTGGAAGTGGGTTTCAACTCTAGCTGCTTATTGGGATGACAGTCAGAAGGTGGGTGGGTGGTGCTACTTAAAAATACCAGTGCCTGGGACCCACCAACAGAGATTCTGACTTCCAGAGAAGGCTCCAACATCTGACACAGAAGTGATGTTGAGTTCGGTCTTGTAGAAGTGAAGCAGAACGGGGAGACCTGGAGAGTGTGGTAGAAGTCAAGGGTAAAGGCTCTGTTAACTGTTCCATAGAACTGAGATGTGGACACGGCCAGTAAGTCCATTAGCTCATCCCGCCACCCACCCGCCACCCCACTGCATGGCCCAATTCTTCTGCCAAACACTGTCTGCTGAAGACTCTGTGACCTTGGAGCAAGACAGAACCAAACTTAGACACTTGGCAGCTCAACAATCTTCTGTTCCCCACTGTTAGCCAGCTCATTTCCTTGTAGGGAAGACGGGTTTCCAGGAGTTAAGAATGTGGGCATGAGCCAGACTGCTTGGAGGCTAATCCCAACTCCTCCACTTAAATAGCTCTGCGATCTTTGGAAATTTACTTAATCTCCTTACCTCAGTTTCCTCACTAATAATAACTTCCTAGGATAGTTACCAACAGCTGAGTGGGGTAGGTACTTTTATTGGCTCTATTTAACAGATGAAACTGCGAGATATTAAGTAACTCGTCCAAGAGATCATGGCTGCTGTTATGGCCTGAATGTTTGTGTCTCCTAAAAATTCATATGTTCAAGCCCTAACTCCCAATGTGATGATATTAGGAAGTGGGGCTTTGGGGAGCTAATTAGGTTTAAATAAGGATGAAGCCCCAGTGATGGGATTAGTGCCCTTATAAGAGGAGTAATAGAGACCAGAGCTCCTTTCTCTGCCATATGAAGACATGGCAAAAAGCCAGGAAGAGGGCCCTTCAAAGAATCAAATCTGCTGGCACCTTGATCTTGGCCTTCCCAGCCTCCAGGATTATGAGAAATAAATGTCTGTTGTTTAAGTCACCCATTCTTATGGTAGTTGTAACAGCCCGAACGGGCTAAGATAGCTAGCAAAGGGGCAGAGCTGGAATTGGAGACCGTATCTTTGATTCCCAAATAGAGGTGCCTCACAAATAGGGTAGTCAGTGTGATAAAAGGATGCACTAGGCACAGTGGTGGCCCAGAGGAAGGATTCACTTCATTTGAGTAGGTTAGAGGAAAAGAATCTTTAGCTGTGTCTTGAAACAAATGAATCCTCCTGGATTTACCGGAGGGTGTGGGAGAAGGCATTCCAGGTAAGGGAACAGCACATGGAAAATTATGGTCACATGGAAGAGAGGCTGTGTTGGGGGGCATTTGGCCATGGAGTAGGATAGATGGACGGAAGCCAGCAGCAATAAGGGGTGCTGTGGAGCAGGGTTTCTCCAGGGTTGTGCTGCATCAGGTATATATATTAGAAGCACTGGATATGCAGAATCCGGGCCTCTCCCGGGAATAATGAATCAAAATCACTGAGGTTAGAGCCTGGCCATCTGCATTTTAAATGAAGCATGTCCTATGCATCTAAGAAGACTAAAGTTTGGTGAACCACACACAAGGATGTAGGGGAAAGATAAGTCGTAGAGGGTCTTCTGTGTCATCTGAGGTGTTTGGACTCGGGCAGAGCCACTGCAGGTCAAATTTGGATTTTTAGGAAGATCAATCTGAACACAGTGTAGAAGAGGAAGGTAAGCGCTTTGCAGGGGGGTGGCATCTGGTGTGGCGGGAGTGCATTCTAGCAGGGGGATAGTGGTCCTAAGTGAAAACACTCCTGAACTAAGATAGCGGATGGCAGCGGAAGAGAAAAGGGCAGAAATAGGATCCATATAAAGCGTGGAGCATCATCAGAACGTAGTGAGAGGTGGTCTCTGTGTGGAGGCGGACGGGAGAGGTGGTGGGGGTATCAGAGAGGAGTCTGGATTGTTGGTGCTTGGAATGCACTGAGTCTTTGATGTACTACTTCTTGCAAAAGAGACCTGCCAGGGTTGAGTGTCATGCACCCATCCTCCCCAGATTCCCCAGAGGAAAGCAGAGATGGAAACAGAGCATGACCAGGTGACAGCATCTGGAGGTAACAGGGAGAAAGTCATTTGTGTAACCACCGTCCTTCCTCTGTGTGACACTTGTAGGTAATGATAACCATAGTAAAGGAGACTTGCAGTTTTGATTCGGGATAGAAGTTGTGATGCAAATAGTTGAGAGTCATTGTGCTAAAGCAAAGTGCTGATCTAGAGAAATACTTTGGTGACAAAGAAGCCTTAACGTTGACCGTGGAAAAGAATCACTCTGAGAGCATACCAAGGCCATGAAATCATGAAAGGGAGATTAAAAACCAAAACTATGCACTCTCTATGTCAGGGAGGGAGAATGACTGAAAGTTTCTGGACAAGCACACCACTGTGTTTTTCTTCCAGATGATGTCATTCAGTTAGAACAAGGACTTAAAGGACCAGTGACCGGATTATCTATTTTTCCATGACTAACTGGCTTCTCCCGTTGTGTTTGGTGCTTGTATTTCTGCTCCTCGGGAGATCCACATATACTAGTCTAAAATCATATCCTTCGAAATTATTGACATGAATGGCTATTGTTTAATTCCTCTAAATTGGTGGGAGGCAATGCTACCACCCATTTCTACAGCATGGAATTGATAAGTGGTAAGGTCATTGCATGCTTTTGACCCTGGATATTTATTTTGCCCCTGTTGGTAACAATTTCCAGCAGGTCATTATAAAACTTGATTTTATAAGATGTCCTTAAATTTCTCTTAGGTTAAAATGTGGAGTCCTACAGCCCCTTATTTCTTTTTTTGTTTGTTTGTTTTTTGAATTTTTCAAGTATTTTGTTTTCCCCTTATTTCTTAAGACCTTCCTTCAGACTTTTCCTCCAAGGGATTTTTCTCTTTCTTCCCTTCCATTGTTACCTTAAAAAAAATTAAGCATTATATCAACTTTGCGAAGTTTCTTATTGTAGACAACACATTTATAAGATACAAATTAGTATTGAAGTGTTTTAAAAGTAATTCTGTACTACATTGTTCTTAAAAAGGTAAAACTAAGTATTAGAAAGTGTAATTTATATTAGTATTACAGAAACTAGTAAGTTGGTATTTCCTAGAACAAGTTTTGGAGGCATCTGGGCTGGGTCTAATCCTTTCTGTCCCATCTAGCTGTGTGACCTTGAGCAAATCACTTGACCTCTCTGTGCTTTGACTTATGCATCTGTAAAATGGGGGTATTGATAGTACCTAACTTCAGGGCTGTTAGAGGATTAATTTGTGATGTGTATACCTGACCCATAATTAAGGTTAGTTATTTTTCTTTATCACCATCATTTACTCCACTTTCATAATAGCTAAACTGGACGTATTTTTCCAGGGACCTACTGCAGTTTTCTATGCCTGGTTGGCACTTAACAAATGAATGAATCTGAACTTTTGAATTAGAATGATCATGAGATGAAACAGAAAGTGATTTAAAAATCTTTCCTTGATTTCATGAGCCTTTGTTTTTAATGATAGTCACAAAGCTCCTGGAATTTTCCATTTAGCTATCTTCCACTTGTGGCTTCACATATGCAATGAGAAAAGTTGGGTAATAGAGGGAGACGCTGGGCAGGGCAATTATTTGACCTACATTCCTTTGCTCTGGTGTTCAAGAGGCTTTATTCACAGTCTTGAGTAACAGCAAACATTCCATCTTCTGCGGGCAGCATTCTTTCTTGCTGAGGTAATAGATGCAAGCAAAGTGGTGGGGTGCTCAGACACAGGTGAGCTGCCTGGGCTGCTCTCCAGGAAAAGGAGGTGCCAGGTGCCACCACATGGCACAGTGCAAAGGAAGCAGGTTCGGGGCCACAGACTTGCACTTGAACCCTAACCCTGGGCAATGACTTAGCCTCTCTGAGCCTCAGCTTTCTCATCCATGAGATCATGAAATGAAGGATTACCAAGAGCATGGCACCGAACCTGGCACAAAATAAAGCATATATATCCAGTGAAAGTCTCCTCACTGCCTCCTTTGTGCCAGGCTCTCCTTGAGCCAGGTGCCAGGGACACAGATGACCCAGGTCACAAGACAGACAGCCTGACAGTGTTAACTGGCCAGCAGACAGACTGTCCAACAGAGGGCCATGTGAGGGAATAAAGGATGGTGGTGAGAACACATGGAAGACAGAAACTGAGACCTGATGGATGAGTTGGGAGTGTGCCACCCAACCTGGTGGGAGATGGGAAGGAAGGGTGTGCAGGAAAGTGCTGGGCACACAGAGAAGTTCAATAAAGCTAGCCAGGGCCAGAGGGGTGGGACGGGTGGGGTCTCATTTAAAAATTTGGACTTTATCCTAAGAATAATGAGAAAGCTACTGCAGGGTTTTAAGTGGAGAAGTGATACCAGAGATTTGGATTCTAGAAAGATAACTCAAGGTTGAGATTGGATTTGAGGGGGAGCTGTGCTGAGGTCTGGAGTCCAGTTCAGTTGAGAGGCATTCGAGGTCTTTTAGGTGAGAAACGATGGAGGCCTGGTCTCGGAAAGAGGAGGCTTCCAGGGAGAAAAAAGTGGTGCTTTCTTTCAATCACTTACCCCACACGTATTAATCGAGCATCTATTATGTACCATGCACTGTTCTAACTGCCTAGGATACTGTAGTGAACAAAGTCCCTTGCTCATGGAGCTGCATTCAGCACATAACACAAGTGAATATAAATGAAACGCATGTAACACTCTGATTTTATGACCAAGTTGATACCCACCTCCCCGATCCCACTTTAAGAAGGAGAGGTCAAGCAGAGCTGAGCATGTTTCAGGCCAGCCTCCCGGGGCACAGGATTAGGGCTCATCTCTGACCAAGAGAATGGCACACCTGAGTCCCAAGAGCCAGAGTTTTCTGATCTCCTCCGGGACCCCCCCTTGCAGCTGCCCCTCCCCCAGTAACAGATACAGAAAAGGGACCAATTCAAAGCTACTCAATGCCAGGGTCACAAACTCAAATGCCTTCAGGAGCAGAATATCATTATTGGCTTTATGTTACACAGATGGTGTCTGGTGCTAGAAGGTGAACTTTGCAACGAGTCCGTTGGGTCTAAGGAGCACAGACCGCCATAGTTATTGCTGCTGTGAGGCTGTAAGGCAGTGGTTCCCCACGTGTGGTCTTCAACAACTAGTGCGCCAAGAGGGTCCCAGTGACAGACGGAGAACTGAACATGCCAGATCTTTCTTTTGTTGCTCTTGGCCCATGACCTACAGCTGCATGACGTTCCATTTTCACACAGGGCAGAGGTGCATGTGCAGACCCAGACACCTTAAGTCATATGTGCAAATTCATACGTCTTCAATACAGGCCAGGCAGGTCTCTAACTAAGGAAAGCTCCCCACAGGTGCTGAGAGAGTAGACTTCATCTAAGGGGGCCCAGATAGTGCTGTACACGGCCAACTGTGTGTGGCTGTGTAGAAATGCCGGTCATGGGATTTTTATGTGAAAATCCTCCTTTTTATTTTTATTTTTTTCAGAATATAAAATAAATGTCTTGAAGAAAATCCTCATTTTTAAAATGTTGGTAACTGAGTCCATTTTTTAAGCATGCAATTTGTAATCATCTGTGGGCTGGATACTCCCTTGATCTTTTCCGAGGCTGCCGGGCAAAACCCTTCACTTCTGGCAGCTACTTTTCTACCCTTTTCACTCCCCACTGAGTCCTTTAGTCCCTCATTATGTCCAATAGGAGTGACCCAAAATTGGCCAAAATGTTCTTGCATTTATACAAAAGTTATATACAAAAAGAAGTTTGTGCATACAAGGATTTTATATAAGAAGGAATTTTCAGTTGGGGGAAGTTAGGTTGTAATGTTGTAAATGTTGTTTCTCTAAGGGGAGAAATTTCTGAATTCTAGTCAACTTACAAACACATGGAACACAAACATTTATTTATAAATAAAAGAGAGAAAGTGCATGCAGATGTATTAAATATATATTAACACACACTACATGTAAGTACATAATACATTTTTCTTAGGAATTGTCAGATACTTTTTCCTGAATCAAAGGCCTACTTAAAGTAAAAAAGAAAGAAAATCAATATATTCTGTATGGGGCTTCCCTGGTGGCGCAGTGGTTGAGAGTCACGGGTTCGTGCCCCGGTCTGGGAGGATCCCACATGCCGCGGAGCGGCTGGGCCCGTGAGCCATGGCCGCTGAGCCTGCGCGTCCGGAGCCTGTGCTCCGCGACGGGAGAGGCCACGGCAGTGAGAGGCCCGCGTACCGCAAAAAAAAAAAAAAGTATATATATTCTGTATGGATATTTTATCACTTTTATGGTGAACAGTTAGGTGAATAGGTGCCTCTATTCTGGCCTTACGTAGCTTTAGATTATTTTTAAAATTAAATTCATGTTTTAGGAAGGACCAGATGTTTTGCGCCTCCTTTTATGATTGAAATCTTTTTCTTTCTAAAATTAAGGTATTTTCTTCTAAAAGAAATAATCCATTTGATCAATACTACTACTGTATTTGTGTGCACCTTACAATTTTATAAATTTCTTTCATACACAATATCTTTATAATCACCTTCTCACTTTTATTCACATCCTTAAAAACATCTCTAGGAGGAAGAAAAACAGGTTTCACTGAAATAATAAAAATAAAAGGTTTAGTGCAGTGCCTAACACTCGATAATCATGCAACATGCCAACCGTTGTTATTGCTACGATTAATATTATCCCTCTTGTTATAAGCCTGATTGACAGTTGAAGAAACTGAGTCTTAAGTAACAAGTCCACTAGGGTTATAAAACTAGTGAGTTTTAGAGACTAAACTTATTAAGATATGGTTCTACTGATCTAAACTTTATAGACTTTCATTTATAACAAATAAAAACTAAAGAACAAATGAAAAGAAGCTTTTGTTACTAGAGCACCTATTTATGTCCTGGGTGCGTTGCACGTATTCGTTGGTTTGATTTTTTTTTTTTTTTTTTGCAGGAACTGTTTGAGATTTCATTTTATAGATAAAGACACTGGAGCTAGTAAGGGGTTAAATTACTTACCAAGGTCACATTGCAAGTAAGTGACAAAGCCAAAAAGTGCTCCTAGGTCTGAAGCCAAGGCCCCTGACTACCTTCCAGAGCACGCTGTCTCTTACTAACATTGTATCTAATTGACGCTTGCAAGTAACAAGTATTTTGTTTTTAACTGATAGTAAGCATTTGTGTCACTAGGAAAACAGTCTTCATTTCATAAAATCGCCAGCTAAAGCAGGAGAAAGCAGTCATCTTGAATAGACAGGGTTTTCTGTAAAATAAACGAAAAGGTTTTGTTCTTGTTTTCTTTTTCTTTTTTTTAAAGAAATCTTTATTTTTTTCCCTGTCTGGGAGATGGCCTTTCCGATGTTATACTGTGGATAGAATTCATTCTGTAGGACGTGAGTGGGATTTGGGGAGTATGACGGAAATAACTGATGAATCCATATCCCATTAGTAAGTGGCTTGTCACGTTAAAAACAGTGCCATTCTGATATCACAGATGCATGGAGAAAACATAGACAGTGGATATAGGGAAGTATCCATTCAGATTAGGTTTTGCAGTGAGTAACAAAACAAAACAAAAAGATGCCAGTGCCTCAAATAAGATAGAATTTTGTTTCTCATGCATGTAAAAGAAGTGTGGAGGTCAGGAATCTCAGGCAGTTTCAAGATGACTGAAGATTGTTTTCTGTTTTGCTGCTCTATCCATCCTTAATCCTCAGTACAAGGCTTTCTGCCTTGTGGTCCAGGCTGGCTGCTTAAACACCTACTACCATGTCATAATCTGGCCAGTGGGAATGAAGAAGGGCACGTCTCCCTACCTTTAAGGACACTTTCCAGAAGTCATACATGACATCTTTGCTTCGATCCATTTAGCCAGAATGTAGTCCCATGGTTGTGAACGCACACAAGGGAGGTTGCAAGGGAGGCTGGAAAATGTGGTCTTTTCGGGGGGGGGGGCGCAGGGGGGTGCGGGGACATATGTTATCAATCAGGAGTAGGGAGAGAACAGATATTGGGGGACTAGTAAAGTCTGCCACAGAAAGAATGGAAAAGAGATATAGAGAAAGATTGACTCTGATCCAGCCTCCGTTCTAGAATACCTTATGTGCACTTGCCTTAGGACAGGAATCCTAGAACAGATGTGCAGATGTGGGTCCTAAACTTGTCCTCTTTGAAGGAATGATAGAAATCTTTAGGAGCCCGTGTCTTAAAAAAAGAATCAAAGATGACAATAATCTGTGTTTTTTTAGTAGCTCCTTCGCACACTGCTTCACCACAAAGAAGATCTGCCTGGGGAATTACATCATTAATGAATCACTAGCTCCAAACCTACAGTGGCTATCCGAAGCTTTCGACTTCCATTTCAAAGTCTCTGCTGCCTGACACAGATACAGACTGTGTACAAGGGATTTCAAAAGTTCTTGGCCAACTGCTCTCATCAGTAAACATTCACCCAGGGGAATCTCACCACGGGTGGGAAGTAAATACAGTTGTTCCTCCTTATCTGTGGGGGCTTGGTACCCAGGACCTGCCACGAATACCAAACTCTGCAGATGCTCAAGTGCCGTAGCCATTTACAGTGAATCATAAACATAATACGAGGTACGAGGATGCGGACCCCATGGATGTGGAGGGCTGACTGTAGATACACTGAGAAGAATGTTAAGGGAGCTGGCCGCTTTTCTGCCAGAGTTCTCCTTTCCTCTAAAGGAATATTGAAATAATAATGCTAGCCACTATTCTTTGAATGCCAAACCCATTACATGTTACTACACTTAAACTTCAAAGCAACTCTGAAAGGTAGGGTTTTATTCATTCTCACGTTACAGACATAGAGGCTCAGAGTCACATAACTAGTATGGGGAGTTACTGAGATTTGAATTTGGGTCTGATGGACTCCAAAATCTATACCCTTTATCACCAAAAAGGAACAAGGACCCCTTCAATGTCTTTTTTGTGTGTGTGTGTAACAGCCTAAGGGAAGTAGGCACGTGCAGTCAACTTTTCCTGATCCCCGGAGTTGTGTTAAGGCTCCCTCGACCCTCTCATTGGTTCTTTACTGAACCAATGGACTATAGGTAAAACCTCAATACAGTCAACTGTAGAAAATGCCACTGTTTTAGAGCTGTGAGGGTATAGATTGCTTAGGGCTGAGCAGGTGAGAAGGTCAGTATCAAAGAGCTGGGGCTCTGTCCCCATTTTTTTGCTTTTCAAATGTATGCTTTCACCACTGTACTCTTTTTTTTTCCCAGTCACCTTCGTCTAATAGCTGTTCCTCCACACCTGGGGGTTGCCAGATGACTGTCTATATCTCTAGAGCTTTGGGTTTTTTCATCCTATTCCTTGGAGAGAGAGGGAGAGGGAGAGGGAGAGAGAGCGAGATTTACAGAAGCTCTCCCAGAAGAACAAGGAAACTACTTGCTGCCATCCTCAGAAAATTTCTTCTCAATCTCTATTGGCCCACATAGGGTCACCTGTTTATCTCTGAGCCAATACTGTGGAGTGGGGGGGTTGGATATGCAAATTAACTTAGGCGGAGCCACAAATCCCACTCCCAGATCAACTTCCCCCAAGAACCTGGACTTTTGCAAGAGCAGCTGAGAGTAGCCAAATAAAAGTTAAGGCTGTTATTAAAAGACTGGGAGTGGGGTTTGGGAAAGCAACCACGGTGTCTTTTAGACTCTCCCTGTTGTGAGAATCATCCCCCACCCACCCCTAGCAGCACCCCAGGAACTGGGGCTCTTAGCTGACTCTCGACTTTTGGAAGGCTGCTGACCCCTAGTGTTTGGAGTAGAGCACTGGAGAGGGAGAATCCAGAGATGGAGTTAAGCTGCAAAATGAGAATCACAGTAGCTGTGCCACCCGCTCCCCTTCGAGCACAGTGAGGGTGTTAGCAAAGTGAAACTTCTAGAAGTAATTTAATGAATATGTGATTTTAGTTAGAACCTTTCCAAAGACCTTCGAGACCCAGTACACAGGCCTTCCCTGACCTTGCAGACCTGCGCCTTTCAGAGCACACGCTGGAACCCTTGTCACACCTGTGAATAGTCATCCAAAGTATTTCTTCCTCCCTAAATGGAGGCTGTGCTCTCTGAGGTCAGACCTGGCTGTGAAGCCCCCAGCCTTGAGCACCCAAGCCTCAAGACTTAGTGAAAACTTGTATAAGTAAATGAAGAGCCCAGATGTTGCTCAGCTCTCCTAGCCCCTTTCCCAGCTACTACTTTCACTTACAAAGATCAAATAGATCAGCCTAATTGTACTCACAATAATAAAAAGTAAATAAATAAATAAGCAACCAATTGTGTTTGGAATATGTACGTATAAATATGAAAATATGCCAACAACCCAAAATACACGTGCTTTGTGATGATAGGTTAGCAGACAAGACTGATTTGACTTCTGTGCAAATCAGCAAGCACCACTGCTGTCAGCTCTCCTTTGATCTGTAGACAAGCCGTGTTAGATGGGGTCCTTCTTTGGTCTGTGCTTTTGGGGTAACAGGACTTTTCCGGCATTCCATGCTTTGGGATAAAGGGTGGAAAGGGAAAGCAAGAACATGGTAATGATAATACAGGATGGCTTTCAAGAAGATAGAATAAGGTTTTGTTTTGTTTTGCTCTTAATTGACTTCTAATTCAAGCGTAAATGTGACAGCTCTCAAGATAAGAGAAATTTTGCACAAACCCGTGAGTAGAATGAACTGCCACTAAGCCGTGGAGGGCACCGAAGGGGAGATGGGATTTCTCAGTCGGAGTTCAGGGAGAGAGTTCTGGGAAATGGTGGCAGCCACAGCTGTAGAAGCCCTAACCGCGGTTCGGTTCTGTTTGTCAGGGCTAGCTGCTGTGCAGGGAAGGAGCTGTGCTGGCCCAGTCCAAGGCCCTCTCCTGACACACAGCCTGCGAGGTCCCCTCCGGGAGAGGAGTCCCACACTGTCCTTCTCTTCCTTCCCCTTTTCACACGGAGAAACAAAATGGGAAAATGGGTTATGGGATGGGGAAAATTAAATCACTGATACAAAGTGACTGGGAAAACTGACCTATATCATTGTGTCCTAAAGTATTATATCCGTTTTGCCTGCCTGCTCTTATCTCTTAATTAAGTAAGGGAAATGCTGTTCATTGTCAAGACTGTTACCATTAATACAATTTGGTATTTTGGAGAGAATGAAGATAGGTACTAAATATTTATTCTGGTGTTCAGTTGACAAATTTCACCATTCCGCTTTGGATTCATTCTTCTCCTTTGAGATAGATACTTGGTGTTCTTACAGAAATATGGGTGTTATTCAGTCAGTGTTTAACTGACTTCTAAAAAGCCACTAAATTTGCAAACTGATTCCAATCAGCTAGTTTGAACAGTCTCCTATTTTACACTGTATTTGTGCTTCAGGGAGAAAGTAATGGAAAAGCGTCCATGTTGGCTTTGTCAAACCGATGTATGAATAGTAGACAAGCAATGGATGACCGGGGTTCATGCCTGCAGAGCCACTTGTACACCTGCTTTCCAAAGCACTTCACATGGTCCCACACTTTTTAATGTGCCAAGTACATGAATTTAGGTGGTGTGTTCTTCTAAGTGCTGGCTCTGATTCTGTATGAATTACATTCCTAATTCTGTTAGGAAGGTTGCAACACTTTGGGTAGGAAAAGAGAAGTATTTTTAGAAATTTGTTCTCTACGGGTTAACTTTTGTCTCCAGGGTGTTTTCTTTGGTTTTGTTTTCATTTGTTTTATGTGTGTGGTTTTTTGTTTTTGTTATTTTGCTCTTCCCCTCCCTTCCGCACCCCCCCCACGCCCTGCAGTTACAATTATGTGTGTGTGTGTGTGTGTGTGTGTGTGTGTGTGTTTGAATAGATGATATCTAATTAGGAATTCTCTTGAGAAAAATTTTCAGCCTGAGAAATATGGGGAAACCATAGCTGAAGAACTCTAAGGCAGCTGTTTAGTTTTGGCAAGAAAAAAATTAGGTCTTAATCTTCTTTATCGGGTGTGTGAGGCACCTTTGTGCCACTCTGCAGTGTGATCTGTGAGGAGAGAGGCTAGTGCACAGGCAAGTGCTTTCCACCTGCAGTCTCCTTACATCCTCCCAGTAGCCCTTTGAAGCAGGTATTATCATTCTGCTTGTACAGGTGAGGAAATTGAGGCTTAGATAAATTACGGGATTTGCCCAAGGCGTAGGCGCTAAAGGGTGTGGCGAAGTGAATCCTTGCATTTGCAAACTCAAGAGCTCTGTTCTTTCTACTATTCCAAGTGGCTCAGCTCTCAAATTTTTGTCTTAGAAATAAAAATACAAATAACAACAAACATTTGTTCAGCTTTAGTGTTTCTCAACAGAGTAACAGACAGTTTCTCTGGAGCCCTTATGTTTTCACTGAGAATTTGATTGTTTTTGATTGTTTGAATAGATGATATCTAATTAGGAATTCTCTTGAGAAAAATTTTCAGCCTGAGAAATATGGGGAAACCATGCTGAAGAACTCTAAGGCAGCTGTTTAGTTTTGGCAAGAAAAAAATTGCCAAATTTTTTACAGCGTACTCTGGAACATCTGGATCATCCCTTTATAGCAGAGTAATCCTCTATTACGTAAGCAGTGCTGGTTTTATTTGTGTTTCCACTGACCCCAAGAAGTGTTTCTCCACCCTAGAGATTGCTAGCTGCTTTACGCAATATCCACTCTTTCTTTCTTCCTTACTAACAGGACCCTGATTTGACAATACATTTCCCAGCCTTCCTTGAAATTAAGAATGGTCACATGACACTGTTCTAGCCAATAATATGCAAGAGAGTTATTGGGTGGGGCTTCCCAGAAGATTCCTTAAAGGGGGCCGACTTAGCAGGCTAATGCCTTTTACACTCTGTTCTTTCTCCTTTTGTAGCTTGGACGAAAGTCAAGCTATGACCAAGAGGGCGAGAACACATGCTAGGGATGGCTGCAGATGGAAAAGGCTGGGTCTCTAATGACTACAAGAAACATCATAACAGCCCTGGACTTGGCTGTCTACAGACACCTCATTATATGGGAACACTAGCTCCCTAATTTTTAAAGTAGCTTTATTGAGATATAATTTACATACCATAAGATTTACCTCTTTTAAATGTACAATTCAATGATTTTTAATAAATTTTCAGAGTTGTGCAAATATCACCACAATCCAAATTTAGAACATTTCCATCACCCTCAAACGATCCTGCCTGCCCATTGACGGTCAATTCCCAGTCCCACGCCCAACGCCTGGCAACTACTGATCTGCTTCCTGTCCCTATAAGTTGGACATTTCGTATAAATGGGACCATACAATATGCAATCTTTTGCATCTGGTTTCTTTCACTTAGCTTATTGTTTTTGAGATTCGTCCATGTATCAGTAGTTTATCCCTTCTTATTGCTGAATAAGATTCCATTGTATGGCCGTCCCATGTTTCGTTTATCTATTCACCAGTTGATGGATATGTGCTTGTTTCCATTCTTCTGATATAATGAATAATGCTGCTATGAGCACCTACAGGTCTTTTGTGAGATACGTGTTTTTATGGCTCCTGGGTAGGTACTTAGGAATGGGATTGCAGGGTCATAGGGTAAATTTACGTTTAATTTTCTTTTAAGAAACTGCCAAACTTTTTCATAGTGTTTGCACCATCTTACATTCCCATCAGCAAAGTATGGGCATTCTAGTTTTTCCATATCCTCACCAATAATTATTTTATCTTTTTGATTCTACCCATTCTATTGGGCATGAATCGGTATCTCATTGTTGTTTTAATTTTCATTTTCTTAATGACTAATGATGCTGAACCTCTTTTCATGTGCTTATTAGCCCATTTTTAAATTGGTTTGTTTGTCTTCTTGTTGACTTGTAAGAGATCTTTATATATTCTGGATATCAGAAATAATATTTGAACATATTTTCTCTCAGACCGTGGCTTATCTTTTTTATTATTGGTAATTTTTTAAGCACAACAATTTTAAAAAATATTTATTTATTTGCTTGTTTGTTTATTTTGGCTGCTCTGGGTCTTAGTTGCGGCACATGGGATCTTCGTTGTGGCATGCGGGCTCTTAGTTGCGGCATGCATGCGGGATCTAGTTCCCCGATGAGGGATGGAACACAGGCCCCCTGCGTTGGGAGCGCGAAGTCCTACCCACTGGACCACCAGGGAAGTCCCAAAGCACAACAATTTTAATCTTGGTGAAGTCTATTTTTTCTTTTTTCTTTTTTTTTTTTTTTTCTTTTACGGATCATGCTTTTGGTGTTATGTTTAGGAACTCTGCCTAACCCAAGCCACAAAAGATCTTCTATATTTTCTCCTAGGAGTTTTATAGTTTTAGCCCCTACATTGGTCTGTGATCCATTTTGAGTTCATTCTTGTATATGAGTGAGGTAAGTGTGTAAATTCATCTTTTTGCATGCAGATATCCAGTTGTCCCAGCACCATTTGTTGAAAGACTGCAGTTTCCCCTATTGGGTTACCTTGGTACCTTTGTCAAAAATTGGTGGGCCATAAATGTAAGGGTTTAAGACAAATATCATATGATATCACTTATATGTGGAATCTAAAAAATGCTACAAATGAACTTATAAACAAAACAGAAGCAGACTCACAGACATAGAAAACAAACTTATGGTTACCAAAGGGGAACTGGGGGGAGGGATAAATTAGGAGTTTGGGATTAGCAGATACACACTACTATATATAAAATAGATAGACAACAAGATCCTACTATATAGCTCAGGGAACTATATTCAATATCTTGTAATAAACTATAATAGAAAACAATCTGAAAAAGAATATATATATATATGTATAACTGAATATATGTATGTATATGTATAACTGAATCACTTCTCTGTACACCAGAAACTAACAGAACATTGTAAATCAACTATACTTCAAAATAAATAAATAAATTAATTAATTAAAGAGTTTATTTCTAGATTCTCAATTCTTTTTTTTTTTTAAACATCTTTATTGGGGTATAATTGCTTTACAATGGTGTGTTAGTTTCTGCTTTATAACAAAGTGAATCAGTTATACATACACATATGTTCCCATATCTCTTCCCTCTTGCGTCTCCCTCCCTCCCACCGTCCCTATCCCACCCCTCCAGGCGGTCACAAAGCACCGAGCTGATCTCCCTGTGCTATGCGGTTGCTTCCCACTAGCTATCTACCTTACGTTTGTTAGTTTATATATGTCCATGACTCTCTCTCGCCCTGTCACAGCTCACCCTTCCCCCTCCCCATATCCTCAAGTCCGTTCTCCAGTAGGTCTGTGTCTTTATTCCTGTCTTACCCCTAGGTTCTTCATGACATTTTTTTCTTAAATTCCATATATATGTGTTAGCATACGGTATTTGTCTTTCTCTCTCTGACTTACTTTACTCCGCACGACAGACTCTAGGTCCATCCACCTCATTACAAATAGCTCAATTTCGTTTCTTTTTATGGCTGAGTAATATTCCATTGTATATATGTGCCACATCTTCTTTATCCATTCATCCGATGATGGACACTTAGGTTGTTTCCATCTCCGGGCTATTGTAAATAGAGCTGCAATGAACATTTTGGTACATGACTCTTTTTGAATTATGGTTTTCTCAGGGTATATGCCCAGTAGTGGGATTGCTGGGTCATATGATAGTTCTATTTGTAGCTTTTTAAGGAACCTCCATACTGTTCTCCATAGTGGCTGTACCAATTCACATTCCCACCAGCAGTGCAAGAGTGTTCCCTTTTCTCCACACCCTCTCCAGCATTTATTGTTTCTAGATTTTTTGATGATGGCCATTCTGACTGGTGTGAGGTGATTAGATTCTCAATTCTGTTCCATTTATCTACATGTCCATCCTTATGGCAGTGCCACACTATCTTGATTAATGTACCTCTGTAGTTAAGCTTTGAAATTGGGAAGTGTAAGTTTTCCAACTTTGCTCTTTGTCCAGATCACTTTGGTGTTTCTGGATCCTTTGCTTTCCCATATAAGTTTTTGGAGCAGCTTGTCAATTTCTGCCAAAATCCTATTGAAATTTTAATAGGAATTGTGTTGAATCTATAGATCAATTTGAGGAGAATTGCCATTCCAACCCATGAATATAGAATGTCTCTCCATTTATTTAGGGTTCTTTAATTTCTCTCAACAATATTGTGTAGTTTTCAGTGAATAAATCTCATACTTCCTTTGTCCCTTAAATCTTAAGGTCATTGTTTTATGGACTTTCTTCTGCTAAATTGAAATCCTGCTGTATGTTCTAATGGCCAAATAAAATAGAAAATTAAAGGAATAGAAGTGGACTTAACATACATAAATGATATTTTTATGTGAAGGTCAAATGATGTCGTGGTTCATTGTATAAATGACAGGTTTCACAGTGGATAAAATGGAGACAAGTGTTGAGAAAATGGAATTATTACATGGCACCTCCAATTATTGCATGGCATCTCCAATCCAAATGAACCTTTGCCTTAAAGTTAGTATTGTGTGTATAAAAGCCAATAAAGCAACATCACCTGTCACAACTCCGCATTTGTTCATTGAAATTGATTGTATATCATTTTAATTTATATTTGTTTATAAATTTGTTTGTATTTTATGTGTTAGCAGCATAAAAATTTATACCTAGTTTTACATTTATTGGCCCAATATTTTTTTCCCTTCAATAAGTATCTAGTATTCAACACTGGAAAGCACTGGTTTTAGTTCATTAGTGTACAAAGCATTTTCAGTTCACCATCTTACTGTTCTCACAGCAATCCTGGAGCTTGGGTAAAATAAGGATTCTTAGTATCCCACATTATAAATGACTAAACTAAGATTCACAGAAATTAAGTGATATGTATAATTTTATACATCTATACGTGGCAATTCCGGGATTTAAAATTAGCATTTCAGGCTCCAAATCCCTTAGTCTTTTCGCTACATACATCATTGATTATTGATCACTTTCTTAAACCCTGCCAAGGATACAAGAGAAATATAAAATTTAGGTAGGGAGGGAGATAAAACCCATGAAACATGCTAAAAGTAAAGTTAGTATAACAGAGCCCACAGCGCAGACACAAAGTTCTTTTGGCAGCTACAGAATGCAGACAGGTGCATGGACCTGAATAATTGAGTAGGAACAATGCAGAGGATACCTTCAGGCAACCCAGATCCATGACGCCACCCACCCCCTTCAAAAGTGAAGCAGTGGGCTTCCCTGGTGGCGCAGTGGTTGGGAGTCCGCCTGCCGATGCAGGGGACACAGGTTCGTGCCCCGGTCCGGGAAGATCCCACATGCCGCGGAGCGGCTGGGCCCGTGAGCCATGGCCGCTGAGCCTGCGCGTCCGGAGCCTGTGCTCCGCAGCGGGAGAGGCCACAACAGTGAGAGGCCCGCGTACCGCAAAACAAACAAAAAAAAAAGTGAAGCAGTCATTCCCTGCCCACCCCCGACACTGCTGGGAATGTTGGCAGCTGACAGAGCTCATCAGAGACCCTCTTTGAGGACTGCCCTAGGTGCCTTTGGCGGAAGAGAGCTGCCTTGCCCAAGGTCATACCTTCCTTAGGGCAGCCCATATCCAATGTCCGGTTGAAGCTGAGACCTGATTCTCCCAGCTTGGGTCAACGGTCAAGGGCCAGCCTGGCTCCGAGCTCCCTTACAGGATCAGTGAGGCCTTTGCTGCAGCTGTGTCAGAATTCAGCCTCTCCTTCTGCCCTGTGTTGCTGCCTTTATTCCTTCACAGGGGTCGATCCCCAGGGTGTTCCTCAGTAAAGGTCCTTCTTGCTGGTGATCACCTCAAAGTCTGCTTCCTGGGGAACCGACCTGCATCAAATGATCTCTTGAGGTTTCCAGGCAGCAGAAACAACATGAACAGAGGCCTAGAGGCCGCAATTCCTCTCGAGGATGTAGCAGAGAGAAAATGGAATAGTGTTTTTAAAAGCCTAGAAAAAAATGACCAGATGGTGGAGGACTTTGAAAAACACGGTGAAGTGTCAGCCTTGATAGAGAACGCTCCAGAGAGCCTGGCTGACCCACCCGCTATAGGTGATGCTCCGTGAGAACATTGGAGCTCACCCTGACATTGCTTTTTTTTTTACATCTTTATTAGAGTATAATTGCTTTACAATGGTGTGTTCGTTTCTGCTTTATAACAAAGTGAGTATCATCTCACACCAGTCAGAATGGCCGTTATCAAAAAATCTAGAAACAATCAATGCTGGAGAAAAGAGAACCCTCTTGCACTGCTGGTGGGAATGTGAATTGGTACAGGCACTATGGAGAACAGTATGGAGGTTCCTTAAAAAACTACAAATAGAACTACCACATGACCCAGCAATCCCACTACTGACATTCCTTTTGAAAAGTGAATGCGTAACCCAGATACCTCAGCCCTGGCCTTGGGGCGATAAGCGCTAATCCCTCAGTGATCCTGTGAATCGGGCCCTGAAGCTGGAGAGGGAAGATCTGAATTTAAGATCTCCCTTGCCAGCTTTCTACCTGTGTGATTTTAGAGCTTCTGTTCCTCATTTGGAAAATGGATATGCCGTGAGGATTGAAGTATTCCTAATTTCACTGGCATTTCATTGGTGTCATGTGACAGGAGGCTTCCCTGGCCAAAATAACTGGGTGATGCTAGGCTAAACTTCGTTCGATGGGTTTCTTTACTGTAGGATTTCTCGGTCTTGAATATGCTGCTGTGCCTTGTGATCTCACAGAGGGGGATGAAATTCAAATCATCTTACCTTAACTTAACAGAAAGATCTTTCCCCACTCCTGACACTTTCCAGGGAGCGTCTAATAGGCTTGTGTCCTACTGAAGTCATATTGAGAAGCTGGCCCGTCACAGAGTAGGCAGTTAATAAAGGATAAACTGGATTCTATCGATCACCATAGTCTGCCCTGCCTTGGCCTTAAACTAAGTTAGGAATCTCTCAGGACTATGTTAAGACTTCTCAGGGACTCTGGTACTCAAGATCAATGTGGTCTTGCTTATTTAGATTTGGTAAGGTATAATTCACTTCAAGGGTATCCAAATCATGACATGTATCTTTTAAAGAATGATACTCTCTCAAGCCTTTAGATTAGGGGGATTCATGGGTTTCCAATGCATGCCCTCTCCATTGGACTGGCAGTGGCCACCATGCTGTGCTGAAACATATGGCGGCTGCCTCGTGGGGACAGAGCAATGTGTTGAGGAGGATGCTGGAGCTGTGTCTGGGCTGTGTGAGCAAGGATGCTCTGACGGATAAGTGATGTCATCTGTTGTCACAGCCTTAGTTACCTTTATTTCAGACCATAGTTAAATTTAACTTACACATCCCTTTACTTTTTGAAGACAGTGGGAGAATAAAGTATACAAACTATCTCAAGTGTGGCATGTTCAAAACCAACTCATCATCATCTTCTCCTCTTACTTGAGTCAGTGCCAGTACCTTTCATCTCAGCTAACGGCAATGGCCACCACCAAGGTACACGTGATTCCTCCCTACTCTTCCTTTCCTAGAATCAATCAGTCACCAAGTCTTGTCAATTTTACCTTCTAAATGTGTCTCAAATCATTCCCCTCCCCATTGCAGCTACTGCCCTAATCCTACAAATGCTATTATCTCTCACCCCAACTGCTACAGCTTCTTCCATCCGGCCTCCCTGCCTCCAGCCCTGTACCCTTTAAATCCTCCCCCAATCTACCTGTCTACCTGTTCAGGTGGGTCTCCTTCTCAAATCCTTTAATGACTTCCTCAGGGTAAAGCCTAACCTAAATGTGGCAGCAGAGGCCTCCCATATCTGGGTCCTTCCCTGGTCTCATTTCATGCTTCTGTCTGATGCTCTAAGAGAGCAATCTCTCTGACCTGCCTGATTCACCTTGTTTCTAGCTTCCATGCCTTTGCTTCTGCAGTACCCTCTGCCTGAAATGTTTCCTCCACCCTGTTCACTCTGCCCTTTACTTGCCCAGTTAATTCCTACTCATCGCTGAAACTCAGCTCGGCCATCGCTAACTACAGAAAACCTTTCCTGACCTCTCCTTCCTCCAGACTTGGTTAGGTGCCCTAACCTGTGACGTCTATTATGTATAAATAGCATAAATCTGTAATGTATAGTATGATTGTCTGTTTATGTGTCTGTCTGCACTTTGAAAATGGGGTTTGTGTTATTTCATCTCTGTTCCTTGCACCTGTTAACATGACTGCTTTATCTGAAACATTCAATAGATAATGTGTGGACCAAGTGAAGGAATTAAATATCTTTGATGAATAAAACTAAGCTAACAGCAGCCCATGCACATCAAAAATATAACCCATACTCAGGTAAAAAATTTTCTTTGTGGATTAAGAACCATTGCCATGCCTGGGTGGTGAGGTTTGAGAGAGGAAAGCAAGCGATGGGTTTCATGAGTGAGAGTAGAAGAGTCTAATACCTTAAGCGTCACATAAAGCAACGTGGACACTGAATTGCATCTGGTTTCCAGGGAAAGAAAGTCACTCTGAGAAGTGCTTACCCGGGTTTAAAGTAATTTTCCCACTTTCGTATGGCCATTTTGGTGTTGGACCCTATCTGTACTTCGTGGCTGACTTTTTAAAAATGCCTACAATTCGGCTCATTTTTCTCGTGGATTACTATAAAAAGAACACCTTCTTACTACTGATTAGATCAGATTTCAGTTAACTCGTGTGACCCTATGGTGAATGACCGAGTGGATTAAAACGTGTTTTCAACTAAAGCATTTTTTATGACAACAGAGGAGGAATTGAGTGTAGCCTGTCACCTTCTGGTTAAATTCCTTATTGTACTTCTGTCACTGTATCTTTCCTATGGCCAGGACTTCTGCCAGTGACAGCCTCTAAGCCTTGCTTTTTGAATGGCTCCGGGAATATGGACTTCCAGACTCTCTCTAGCGCCCTCATTTGTTTTGATTTTCCTTTTTATACGCATACACCCACAATAGGCCACAGTCCAGGAACTCGAATTTAAAATAAACATGCAGTCCCCTCACACTCGTCTGATGGCGAGACCCTCAGCAACTGTGGTCGACTGAAGCCTAGACACACATCCTAAACTCAGAAAACCCACTGAATGGTCAGCAGCAAAAGAGGGTTTACAAAGTCGTATATGTCACACTCAAGTAGGACAGGAGTGCATAAAGAGGTAAGCTACAATTGTGTGGCAATTTCACTCATCCTCAAATGATGCTGAATGAAAAAAACACTTTACACAAAGGTAATAGTTTCAGTGCTCTTATCACGTGGCCCCCAGGCAGAGCACTGTGTCTCATGCTAAAGTTCTAGGGATGAAAAGCAATTGAAAAGCTGTAAACAATAGCTGGGGATACTTTCAACTGGGAACAATAACACTCTGAGATTCAAAATCAAAGTGGACAGGGGCTTCCCTGGTGGTGCAGAGGTTGAGAGTCCGCCTGCCGATGCAGGGAACACGGGTGCCCCGGTCCGGGAAGATCCCACATGCTGCGGAGCGGCTAGGCTCGTGAGCCATGACCGCTGAGCCTGCGCGTCCGGAGCCTGTGCTCCGCAACGGGAGAGGCCACAACAGTGAGAGGCCCGCGTACCGGAAAAAAAAAAGTGGACAGAGTGTGCAAATAGTGCAGCAAGTCTGATCACTGTTACGCCTCCTGAACATTTTGTCATCAGCATCTCTCCCTGCTCCCCTCTTGTTCCTAATCACCTCAGGTTTGTGTCCTCTTCCCCAGGAAGGGGCAGCATGGCGCCGTGGGCAGAGCACTGTCTGGGAGTCTGCTGGGCCTTTGTGTGTCCCTAGGGCAGCCTGCGGTGGGGAAATCACTGCCACCACCATCAGCGTCCTCAGCGCCAGGAGCTGTGCCAGGTGCTTGGCACTTGTGATCTTGTGCAGCCCTCATAACCGCACTGCAAGGAGGCACTGAGGCTTGGAGGGGCCACGCTACCTGCCCAAGGACACAGAGAGAGAATCAGGCATGGCTGGCCCAGAGGCCTGCTCTGGTCTGTGCTAACATCATAGATCCTTTTCCTTCCTGGCAACTGAAGACTTTTTTTACATTAACAAAATTATATGTTATAGGCTCATAATTTAAACATGAAAAATGTTTAATTGTGTGGTCCTTACATGTCCTTACTGTCTTAGTTATCTATTGCTTTGTAACCGTTTACTATAAAATTTAATAGTTTAAAACAACAAACATTTATTATCTCACAGTTTCTGATGGTCGGAAATTTGGGAGCTGCTTAGCTGGGAGGTTCTGGCTCAGGGTCTCTTGTGAGGTTCAGTCAGAATGTCCGTGGGGCTGTAGTCATCCAAAGGCTTGACTGAGGCTGGAGAGTCCTCTTCCCAGATGGCTCACTCACATGGCTGGAGGCTGGAGGCCTCAGTTCCTCACCACGTGGCCCTCCCCATAGGCTGCCTGGGTGTTCTTGCAACCTGGCTGCTAAGTTCCCCCAGTGCAAGTGAATGGGGAGAGAGAAGAGAGAGAGAGAGAGAGAGAGAAAGCAAATGTATCTTTTTGAACCTAGTCTCTGAAGTAGCTGGTGTGTCACTTCTGCTTTTTTTCTTTTTCTTTCTATTCTATACTAGAAAGTCACTAAGTTCAGCCCACACTCAAGGGAAACAGAATGAGGCTCCACCTCTTCAAAGGGAGAGTATCAGACAATTTGTGGACGTATTTTAAACCACCCCACTCTCTCTAACCCACATCCGTACATCTTTTAAGGCAAGCAAAACAGAAGAAACCCCGATCACTAAAAAAGCAAATTGCTTTGCTCTTTATCGTTTAACTTTGTCTTGCATGTTCTGACCACCCAGTGCCTCCAGTTTCCTATCCCTAAACTGCTATCTAAGGAAATGGCTGTTTCCATAGCAGAGAAATCTTTACTTTTCCAAGGAACTTATAAGGACTGGGAAATACAGAGATACAGCTTATCCCCTTGATTAAGCCCTGACTTTGGGGGCTATCTCAAATCTGTCTCCCACTCTTTGTCCTGCAGGCCAGTGGCGTAAGGGGGGCTGAGCTGGTGCCTGGGGCACCCCACAGATTATTCCCCACATGACTTTCTCTTCCTGTCTCCTAGGTGAGGCCTGGGGCTCAGGGTGGGGCTTAGCCATGCCCCCACCCCATGACCTGGTACCCCCCCCACCCTCAGGATGGATGGCTCAGGTAATCAGGTCCTGGGAACCATCTCTCTCTGGGCCAGTTGGTCTTAGTTGCGATTGGTCAGTTATTTCCAGGTTTGAATGAAGGCTGTGTTGGTTACCAGGGTCACACGCCAGACAACTTGGACAGCTCTGCCGATGGCCATTCCCAGCTCTCTGCCCAGAGTCCAGGTGGACATTCCATAAAAAGGCTTCAGTGGTTCTAGGAGGGAAACCCCAAGGTTAATTCTGTATTTTAAAGTGATGTTCTCAGAGTAAGAGAGCAGAACCAGTTCTAGAATCAAGTTGTTTTCACCTTTCCCCTCTGCACCTACCTTAAACAGAATAAGTGTCAGGAACTTCTGCCACTTAAAGGTAAATCAGACACCAAGACTAAACACTTGAAATTATGATTTCTTCCTGTGAGGGGAAATGATTAAAATTTCTTAAAATTATAATTACAGACAAGTTATTCTTAAAGAAACATGTATATATATTTTCAAATGAATTTATCAGTAGAGTATAGCCTATTTTAAAATCTTTAGCTTTCATTCTGTCTGAAATTAAACGAATCTTACCCTAAAGCGGTACAGGCAGTTACTAGAGCAAGGTAACTGAAACCTAAAGAAAAGTAAGAAAAGAAGGAAAGTGTGTGCCTCTGTTGGATCATTCATTCAAGAAATGTTTATTGAGGTGACTGCTCTGTGTGAGGCAGTTTTCTAGATGCTGGAGACAGCTGTAAACAAAACAGTCCCTGCGGCCCTAAAGCTGAAATGATACCAGGAGTTAAACAATAAACAAATAAGCACATATATAGTATTTTCAATGTGGTAAAATTTCCTATGGAGGAAAATAAAGCAGAGCTGGGGGGTGGGGAGTGCGGGGGGCGGGGGGCAAGGAGAGGCATCGAGGTGGGATTACCACGACTTCAGACAGGGTGGTCAGGGAAGGCCTCGCTGCTAAGGCAGCATTTGAGGGGAGATCTGGAGAAAGTGTGGGAGCAGGTCACAGGCTGTGTGGGGCAAGAGAGTTCCAAGCATGAGAAGCAGAGTGCTTAACTTGATCAAGGGCTGATGAAGAGGGCTTTGTGGCAGGAGCTGAGTGAGTAAAGGAAAGAACAGGTCCACGAGTGCTGGGAGGCCGATGAGAGGTCTTTGTGGGCTCCGAGCAGGGATTTGGTTTCTACTCTGACTGAGATGGAGGCTATGAGAGGGTTTTGAGCAGACCTGAAAAGGGATGCAGTCAAATTATCTGTTAGAAGAATGAACTCTGTCTATTTTGTGGAGGGTAGACCAAGGTGGAAGACATTGGAAGGACAGAAGCAGAACATCTGAGTGGAAGACCTTTGTAACGATCTAGGTGGGAGATGGGGATGGTTCACAGAAGAATGGTAGGAATGGAGGTGGTGAGAAGTGGGCAGATGGTGGATATATTTGAAGGTCCAGCCAAAGAGGATTTGCTGGTGGGTGGTGGGATGTGAGGGGCAGGGAAGAATCAAGGATGATCCCCAGAGTTTAGGCCTGATGAACTAGAAGCATGGAGCTGTCAGTTACTAAAATGGGAAAGAACAGGTGGAAGAGTTGCAGGAGTTCAGGGCTGGCAGAGATCAGGAGTTCGTTTTAGGATTGATAAACATAAGATACTTATGAAACGTGCAAGTGGAAATGGCGAGTGGGCAGTCAGATAAAGGAGTCTGGAGTTCAGGAAATGGTCCAGGCCAAAGGTGTAAGTTTTGGAGTCACCAGCCAAGAGACTGGTTGACATTTCCAAGAGAGTGAGTTCCGATAGAGGAGAAACCCAAGGACTGAGCCTTGGGTATTCTAGTGCAGCACTGCCCAATAGAACATTCTGTGATGATGGAAATGTTCTCTATCTACTCTGTCCAGTACAGTAGCCACTAGATGTGGCTGTCGAGCACTTAGGAACTAAGGAACTAAAACTGTAATTTAATTTAATTCAAGTTTAAATTGCCACACATAGCTAGTGGCTACCATATGGGACAGTGCAGCTCCAGTAGGTTCAAGTGGAAGAAATGAGGAGGGAGCCGCAGAGGACAGGCCTTTAATGTAGGAAAAGAACCAGGAGAGAATGTTGTCTAGGCAGCTGACCGTGTTGACTGTTATTCACAGATCTAGTATGAGAAAGACTGGGACTTGTTCTTGGGATTTAGGGAGGTGTAGCCATTTCAATGGCATGGGGGAGACAAAAGCCTCCTCACTGGAGGGTGTTCAATAGAGAATAAAGGGCAGAGAGAAATTGTAGACAGTGAGTCTGGACAGCTCTCCGAAGGAGTGTTGTGGTTGTCTAGGAGAGTGTGGGAGTGAATGGATGGAGAGATATAGAGGAGACCAGGCAGCGCTGAGGGCGCCCTTGGGGTCAGTGGTCATGAATTTAAAGTGAGATCGGTTAGGATGGTTGTGTATTTTTCTCCAGCCGAGCATATCAGCCTGGGAACAGGCACGGAGTAGCACAGAGCTGAATTATCCACAGTTGGACCTTAACCAGAGGAGTGTGAAGTGAGAGGGGCAAGTGAGAAGCAGAGAGAGAATTGGTGGCTGCAGCGGGCCATGGAGTCTTTGATGTTGTAGAGAGAGAAGGGAGGACATGATGGGAGAGAGGGGTGGTAGAAAGGTGGGCAGGAAATGGGGTATAGAGCCCAGTGCAGTTGAAGAATTGTTGGAATTAGAATACTAGGGAGAGTTAGCCGGAGTGATAAAGTGAGATTGATGGAGAATAGGAGGCTTGGTCAGTGATGGCAAGGTCAGGATGAGAGCATGGGAGCAGGTATAACTGAGACAGAGTGGAAGAAGAAGGAGTCAAGGAATTTACAGGCCAAGATATGAGAGGGATTGTCTAGCCAACATGGAAACTCCTTGGAATTATAACAGGTCTTACATCGGAGAGGGACTCCTCAAGGCATGAGGCAGAGTAACCTGGGGAGGAATAGGTGACTGTAGCTAGGAGGGCTAGCTAGGGGTGACTGCGGACTCTGATGGTGGGAGAGTCAGAGCAGGGTGTTAGGGAGAGCAACAGTGGTCTGGAAGCAGGAGATGAGCAGGGAGACACCTCCCATCCAACAGGCCCTTTAGCAAGAGGGAGGTGGGAAGGAAAAGAGCCGCCACTTGAAAGAGCTGTAGGGGAGACAGTGCCTTCAGGGACTCTTAGAGCAAGACAGTGAAGCGGGGCCCCTGGAAACGCTGTGGAGGACTTTGGGAGCCAGAGGGGGGTTTACAGAGCCATTGAGGGAGCGTAGCTAGGAGTGAAAAGACCTCGCGGCAAGGTTGATGATGTGTCTCCAAGACAGACAGTGAGGGGAACGCTGCTAGTGTTGGAAGCAGGGGGAGGGTTCTCGCCCAGAGCACACAGACCTCTGGGGTCTTTGGGCTGATAGCAGTGGAGGATGAGTGGTCTTAAGCAGAGGATGTGGGTCAGGAGAGAAATTCCCTCCAGAATTACAGTACAGCCCCAGCTGTCCTGTGGTGTCTGCATCCCTTACCCCACTCTTTCTAAACTTAATGCGATTAAGCTTAAACTCATCATTGACCTCAGTTAGCTTCTGCTTCTGCAGTGTGGACTTAATCCCACGCTGGCGCAAGAAAGAATAGCACCAGTGTCAGGGCCAGCTCGGGGCCCAGCAGCTGGCATGTGGTGGGTGCTTGGTAAAGGTCATTTTCCTCTTCTCCTCAGCAGCCTCTGAAATTCCATTTCCTCTCCTACTGAGGCAAGTTACATCTTTCCATTGATATTCGCATGCCAAAATCAAAGATACTTTTTCTTTGTATCTGAGAACCCATGTAGTTCTCAAAGGAAATGTCTGTATGTCTGGTTCTCTCTCCTCCCCCATCTGCCACCCAGGGTGTCGTGGGCATGTAACCTCTGCAGTTAGCAAAGGGCCCTGGACTTCAAGGGGACCAGCTCTTGGCTTCACGCTCTGCTGCTGCCATCCTGAAATTCTTAATAATTTTTGAACAAAGGGTCCCCATTTTTTTCGCAGGGCCCTGCAGAGTATGTCGCTGGCCCTGTACTTATTCCAACCCCTAAAAGAACAAATAACAGGTAAAGATGACCATGGAGGGGTCAGGCCATTGGATTTATCATCCCGTCCACATGTCAACATTTCAGTGATGAAGGGTCATTTGCAAATAATGAAAACACCCTAACCATATCATTTGTAAATAAGAAAATAATTAAGTGCATCTGAAATCTTATGAACGCCCAATTTTTAATCATCTGTTTTTTTCAATGTTAAGAACTAGCATCACTTTCAGAAGGATTCTTCATTTATTGTCATTACCCCCATGTATTAATACATTAAAAATCTGAAAGTTATTCTTAACTCCAAGTGAAGCATGACTGAATTATTATCACGCCAAACAGAGCGTTGAATCCTTCCCTTGGAGCCTTTCATACCTGCTTGTAGGAACTCTCTTGTCTTTACAGGAGACATTCGTTTCCTATAGTGTGTACAGTCAAGAGCAGTAGCTTTCGGGGAAGGAAAGAGAAACGGTGCAGGGCAGGTATGCATACCGGTTATTTATCTGGGGATAGACGCCATACCTGCCACATTCTCTCACTGTCTGGGAAAAGCAGAGTCCCTACATAGATTAAGGCATTAATCCTGGATTAGGATGACTTGTGCTAAATGAAGAGACCCCTCAAGTTTCCCAGATTCAGCAGTGCCAGACCTGTGCTCTTTGCATCCTTTGACCAGATTCATGATTAATTTATCATCGAGACAAGGCAAGCGAGAGTCCTAAAACTTAGGTAGCTCCTTTACTGTGGAGATCACCATCGGTGATGGGGCTGTGCTGTAGAACAGTAAGTATTTTCTATGGAGATCACGCATGAGGATTAGAGAGACTCAAGCCACGTCCAGCATTTCTTCTTCAAACAGTAGAACACTTTCTGGAAAACCACAGCCTAGATTGTAGCTTGTTGCTTGTTTCTAAGCTGTCATTTTTGTTTGTTTTCCTCTAAGAAAATACATGTGCTAATTTTTTTCTTTCTAATGCCTTTTTGTTCCCACCCTGAATCTCCATGGAAGGCAGGCAGATATTTAAATGTTGATCTTTCACAAACCCAGTTCATCTTCCTACTGGTCATTTTGCATCTTATTCTTTTGGTTAGAAAACTAGTTGGGACTCTTTATCATCCTTAAATATAAGAATTCTGGGGCTTCCCTGGTGACGCAGTGGTTGAGAGTCTGCCTGCCGATGCAGGGGACACGGGTTCGTGCCCTGGTCCGGGAAGTTCCCACATGCCGCGGAGCGGCTGGGCCCGTGAGCCATGGCCGCTGAGCCTGCGCGTCCGCAGCCTGTGCTCCGCAACAGGAGAGGCCACAACAGTGAGAGGCCCGCGTACTGCAAAAAAAAAAAATTAAAAAAAAAAAAAATTCTGACTTCGTACTCTTATCAGTATCCTTTGTTTTGGGGTGTACAAGTTGCCGGTGGTAAATTGAGAAGGGAGGAAAAAAACCCACTAGGCTGTTTCCTTCTTTTTTCTTACAATTTTGGATTCAATTGGAGGCGCCAGTCTAGTGAATGCACTTTAGTGTGCGTTAACCTTACATGGGGAGCTATAAATGATTATTTTTGCCCTCAGGTCCAACTGACAGTCAGTCCTGTCCCTGAGGCAAATCTACAAGGTGAGGGGCCCCTCTCAGCCTGCCAGAGCCTGTTCATAGTGAGGAGGGAAGTGCAGCCAGAAGGGCTCACCCGGCTGACAGACTGGCCGTCACCCACTTAGCTGTCCAGGTGAGGCTTCCCCTGCTCTCTTGAGATGAGGAAGTGGCTACTTGACCGGCTTTGCCACAGTGATGAACTAAGAGCCGCTGATGGCAGGCTCTGTCCTGCCCTGGGTCCCAAGGCCTGATATGAAAGAACTTCAAAGATTTCATTCATTCATTTCTTCAAATATTTGTTGGACACCAGCTCTATGCCTGGCACTGTGCTAGGTGCTGGATGGACAACAGTAGACATGATGGATGAAGCATACTGTCTAGTGGAGCAAATCAACATTATACATCCCACAAATTAACAGATACACATTGTGGTAAGCGCTAAGAAAAGAAAACATAGCGAGCTAAGTGAACCTGAAGCAGGTCCTTATTTAGCCTGGGGGCTAAGGAAAGGCCTCCAACTTGAAGCCAGAGATGTTACTCCGAGAGGGGCGTCCAGGTTGACAAACACCTTGTAAGAAGTCCCTGAGGCAGCAGCGATCTTGGCTTTTCTAGGAAACTGAGAGGCAGCTAGTGTGCCCAGAGCTAGGTAAGCAAGAATGTGAGAGGCACAAAGGAAGGCTAGAGGGTAGAGCAGGAGCAACGTTAGGGATTTAGGATTTCAGCCTAAATGTTGTGGGAAACCACTGAGGGGTTTTAAGCCAAGATGTGACATAATCTGACTTATGTTTCTAGAAGTATTTTTCATTCACAGAAGGGAAGCCTGCCAGCGCTTAATTTTGTATAACAACTTGGGAACTAGATCGAGAAAGCACGCAGCTACGGAGACTATCAAATCAGGGGCAGCTGCGTGAGTGAACGAGGCTAAATTTCTTTTAAAGTGACGTTTTATAAATTTATGCCATCTAACATTAGGGTCATAGGTCTGATCGCCTCAGTTGTAGTGACAGCTGTGCTGAAGAAATCACTTCATCCTTTGGAAAACGAATTTGATTTTAAAGCCCTCAAAACAAGACCTAAGTAGCTTAAACCATCCGTATAAACGTCCGCCACTGTCTGCAAAGCAGACGTGAGCCTTTTCAGTGGGCTGCTATTCCTCAAGTTACACTGGGGGTCAGAGGCCATGAGAGGAGGAGAGGAAGCATGGGCGTCTAGGCAAAAGTGGATCGTGTTTATTTTCCTTTTCTTCCCGCTCTTTGACTGAAGGGCAGGAATGAGAGCAAGTGACCTCTACCTTCCTATAGCGTCATCTCTGATGAGGGGAGAGAGGGGAGAGGAGTGAGGTAAACAGGTATCCTAGGAGGCACCAGACAGCAGAAGGACTGCTAATTTCGCTCTTGGCTTTCTTAGTAAATAATGAGAAAGCCCCAGCACTTACAAGCAGCGGATGTTTTGTTGACCCAGCTTATGTGTCTGAAAGAGGCTCTCTTTGCTATTCCCAAAGGAAAACTGGTTAAATTAGGGAGTTTTAGAACACTTGCGATTAATGTGCAGATTAACTTTACTGCTTATGAATAACCCACGACTGATCTTTTTAAAAAAAAATTATTAAAATATAGTTGATTGGGCTTCCCTGGTGGCGCAGTGGTTGAGAATCTGCCTGCTAATGGTGGGGACACGGGTTCGAGCCCTGGTCTGGGAAGATCCCACATGACGCAGAGCAGCTAGGCCCGTGAGCCACAACTACTGAGCCTGCGCGTCTGGAGCCTGTGCTCTGCAACAAGAGAGGCCGCGATAGTGAGAGGCCCTTGCACCGCGATGAAGTGTGGCCCCCGCTTGCCACAACTAGAGAAAGCCCTCGTGCAGAAATGAAGACCCAACACAGCCAAAAAGTAAATAAATAAATAAATAAATAAAATATAGTTGATTTACAATGTTGTGTTAATTTCAAGTGTACAGTAAAGTGATTCAGTTATACATATATATATAAATATATATTCTTTTTTACATTCTCTTCCATTATAGGTTATTATAAGATATTGAGAAGAGTTCCCTGTGCTATACAGTAGGACCTTGTTGTTTATCTATTTTATATATAGTAGTGTGTATCCGTTAATCCCAAACTCCTAATTTATCCCTCTCCCACCCCTTTGGTAATCATAAGTTTGTTTTCTATGTCTGTGATCTGTTTTGGAAATAAGTTCATTTATATCTTTTTTTTTTAGATTCCACATATAAGTGATATCATATGATATTTGTCTTTCTCTGAGCCCATAACTGATCTTAACCCTTAACGAGTTCGCGCCTTGTCCACTGTTTGGAGTAGCACAATTTCCTAACCCTAACCTTTATATTGTGAAAGAATTTATTTCTAGAAGATGAGAAACTTTCTTAATTCAGTAGCTTTAAGATAAAGCAAGTTAATGATATCATTCTGACATTTTTATTATACTTCAAAATACTTTTTAGAATAGTGTTTTGTCTCCTGCCTTTTAGCAACTAAAATCACCTGTTTTGAGGTGCGAGAATGAGAAAGATTATAAAACCATTCCAGATTGCTGTTTAACTGGCCCTGGGAAAGCTGGTTAGAGAATTTACCTGAGGAAGCTCTTAAGTACTAAGTCCCATTATAACTCGTTGCATTTCAACACTACTCTTGTATTGAGGGGGAAAAAAAGATTTAAAGAGCACTAAAGAATTTTAATACTTCCTTAGAGATTATGTTGAGTTTAATCCTTAATTATTATGCCTCTGACCTGTGTTCAATGATAAAGTAGGACTATATGTCAGTTGGTGAACAGGTAGTTTTCAGAAGAGATATATACTCATGAATTATTATGTTTCCCTTCTTTTCATTATTTTTGTTTTCTATGAAATAAATTTTTGAAAACAGTAGCTCTAACTTTCATAATAAACTAAAACTTCATAGTAAACTCATAATCTATGTGTTTAAGTTTTGAAATACTTTTTCCCACAGTCAATGTAAAACGAAAAGTTGAAAATCATTGCCTTTCATTACATTTATATTAGGAAAGACCTTAAGTTGAAAGCAGATGGTTTTTGTGGACCTACCAAGTGCTGATATATAATGTGGTATTAATTTTGTTTTGTGGTTGATGTTGTTGCTGATTTGGAAGCCTCATCATGTAAAATAAACTTGATTTTAAAGGACAACCATATGGTAGCCTGAAAGAGGGGGGCAGAGTGGGGGTTACAAGGAGATGATAGTTTGTGAATAAACCCATTTTATAGATTAGGAAATAGAGGCTCTTCCATATGAAGTTGCCCAAGACAATACATCTAGTCAGAGGCACAGTCGAGCCCAGAACCCAGGCCTATGAATCCTGGTTCAAGGCTCCATCCGCTTCGGAACCGTCAAAGATGGCCTAGATTGTAATTTTGGATATATTAGCATTAGTGTGACTTTTATACTCTTTTATTAATGAAGACTTATGTATTTATATTTATAACTGGTATTAAAAATATCATTGAAATGTCTGTAGGACAATGGAGCATATTTTTAACATTATTTTTGTTCTCTAATCCTATTCATAGTTTGAACTGATTGCAAAACACAGTTGTCCACTAGAGGTCACCTTTCTTCAAGATGAGGGTCGGTTCCCTTCCCTAATACTCTTGAGTCTGGTTTTAAATGAACCACCACCTGAGAGAGATAAACAGCCTTTTTTGTGGTCAGGGATTTCATGTGTTGCTTTAGCTAAATGCACTTATATTGGTAGGTAAGGCTCTCAGTGGGGATGAAGGGGAGGTGTGCTCCCTTCTTCCACTATACACACACACACACACACACACACACACACACACACACACACACACACACACACACACACACACTGTGAGGTCTGGCTTGGCCCCTCTTGACAGACCAACTTATGTTTCTTTGGAAACTCTTGTGTTAGCCCTGGCAGGTTTATACTGCCTTTCATTTTTTCTGCCATTGCTTTCTCTGACTACAAAGCCAGAGACTAAATGGAGACTAAAAGAAATGGTCCTTAAACATTGGCACAATTGGGGATGAAACCATGTGGACTTCACCCAAATTTATCTGTGAGTCAGTTCCTATTTTTCTGCAGTGTGTGAATTTCAGTCAGGGCTGGCCAGAGAGTGCTATGTGGAGAGGACTGGGCTGGCCAGAGAGTACTATGTGGAGAGGACCAAGACTGTGTCCAATAAACAAGCACTTTGGCAGATTCTATTGAAATATAAACCATCTCAATATTCTAGAGGGAGAGGGAGGCCACGGCTACAGCACTGCCTGATGCATCAGGTTTCAAACTATGTGTAGAAACCCAGAGCTGCTGGAGGTATTTTTAGAGGTTCCTTTGCACCTATTATATGAACTGCTAAACACCTCAGCCCCTAAAAAATCAAATTGGAAACTAAAGAGTTCTGAGAGGTGAAAGCAATTCAGAATAGAGATGCAAATAAGATTGTGAGGCCCTGGGCATTTGGAGAAGAGTTGTCCCGTAAAGCTGTGGGGAGGAGCATATAACAACATTTCAGCCCAAATGGTAGGGGTTCATTCCCTCATATCTATGCAAAGAACTTCTCTCTGCCCCCTTTTCCGACATCAGCATATTAATTTGTCCTGCCAGGTTAAGTAGTCTTTTACAGTTCTCAAAACTGAACTTGTAAATGTGTCATTGACCGTGGAGGTGGTGGCTCTGTACTGGTCTTGCTGAAAGTTCGTGCCTGTGCATGTCCAGGTGGGAAAAATGATCTGGGCTGTCCAAGAGGCCCAGCTGGGTTCAGTGCCAGGTTAGGGGCGGCACATCTGTTTGGCACATTCCACATCAAGCCTAACAGGTGGATTGTGCAAATCACAAGCGAACGCCCAATGTATCAAATGAGGTCTGGTTCCTGGTTGATGACGTATTGTCAGTTTGGGTAGTCTGTCTTTTCTTATCTTGTTTTTAATAAGAAATGTGAGCAGTTGCTGTATGTTATTCGTAAACCAATTTTGAAATAAATTTCTTGTGACTTTGCTTTCAAGCTCCCGGACATGTTTAATGAAGAATATCCAGAGATTGCAGCGTAAGCTATTATAAAGGACTGTTACCATTTGCAACCACTTATCTGTGCGAAACAGGATTCTCTTGGTGTGGCACAAACAAAATAAAGACATAAATGTAAAAATACAGTCGGAATAAGACTGTAACTGACTTCTATAAATTCTGTTTTCAAGTGTTTGTGTATAACAAAACAGCCTCATGTTCCCTGGGAGGGATTTAATAAGTAAATAATATCAATTGGAATGAAAAATAATTTTATTTTGATTAAAAACAATTTTGATGGTTTCGTACATTAGTTTTCACTTGAAAAGCAGAGTCTAATACTTAAAAAGTGACAGCCATTGACTCACAGTTGACTCGGGCAACTGTTTTTTAATATCTGAAAGGACACACACAGGTTTAACCGTCTGCAGAATGGTCAAAACTTCTGAGTAAATTAGTTGACACATACACTTGTAAGATTCTCAGGTAATTTTGTTATAAAGATAAGAAATTACAACCTATTTTTACCCTCCTCTCTCTTCCCATTTCTGGGGCTCAGATTATGTGGGAAGAAGCTGTGGGACAATACAAATACCAAGCATCCTTTTCCGTGGGAAATGACCTTGGTGCAATGGTAGCCCCCAAGTCCACTACCAGGCACTCCTCCAAGAAGTCTCAGAACAAATTAAGATACTCAAATCACAGCTGATTAAATCAATTTAAAATCTGTATCAAGATGCAAGGGAAAGAGATGGGATGAGCTGCCATACTTAGTGTGATATTGTGATGTGGTCTTCATCCCTGCTTCTGGCGCAGAGCTCCTAAAACCCTTGGAATTTCCTAAGTGTGCCATAAAGGTGTCTCTTGCTATGTTAGTCAGGTGACTTTTGAACATACCTCAGGATGGGGACCAGTTGCCTGAAGGGCCAACCAAGGGATTAGAGAGTTGGAATTTTCAGTGCCACCGCCCTGGCCTCAGAGAGGGGCTAGAGGTTGAATCAGTCGCCAGTGGCCTGTGATTTAATCAGTCACGCCTATGAAATGAAGCCTTCATAAAAATCCAAAAAGGACAGGGTTCAGAGAGCTTCCAGGTTGGTGAGCACTTTTAGGGAGAGTGGAATGCTCAGGGAGAGGGCATGAAAGCTCTTTGCCTTTCCCCATACTTTGCACTGTGCATCTCTCCCATCTGGCTGTTCCTATGTCCTTTTAAAATAAACCAGTAATCTAATAAACAAAATGTTTCTTTGAGTTCTGTGAGCTGCTCTAGCAAATTAATGGAACCCAAGGAGGGGTTCGTTGGAACCTCCCATCTATAGCCTGTTGGTCAGGAGCACAGGTAACAACCTGGGCTCGCAGTTGGCGTGTGAAGTGGGGAGTCCTCAACCTGTGGAATCTGATGCTATCTCCAGGTAGAGAGTGTCAGAACTGAGCTGAATTGTAGGACACCCAGTTGGTATCCAAGAACCTGTGTTTTCATGTAGGGAAAACCCCACCTCCACATGAATTGGAATTGGTGCCAGAATCCTACTTGGGATATGGTCCAGGAATGTGAAGGACCGCACTACCTGAGTCTTGGGTTATGCAGTATTTACATGTCCAGCCTTTCTGCCACAGCCACCTTCCCTGTTGATGATATGGTTACAAGTCAGTCTTGAGGTTGTAGAAGGGAAGCCCAATTAGATAGAAGGTGTCTGCCAATGACACACAACCTGCTTTATCAGAGACACAGGGGCAAGTCCCTCAGGCTCCCTCTGTAGCTTACCCCCTCACCTGATGAGCAGCTATGGAATTGTATTTCTTGGGCAGAGAACACATAGGGCCAGAATGGGTGTCACCAATGGGCAGTCAGTGTACCATCTAATGAATATTGAGTGCCTAGGGGTTATTTAGTGTGTCATGAATATTAGAAGCTTCTTTAGTCTTTCCATCCCTTTCTATGCTCAGCTTGATCTAGGTCTAACACATCCATTTAACTAACTTCTTTTTTTTTTTTAATTTTTATTTTATTTATTTATTTTTGGCTACATTGGGTCTTCGTTGCTGCACGCAGGCTTTCTCTAGTTGCGGCGAGCGGAGGCTACTGTTCATTGCAGCGCGCAGGCTTCTCGTTGCAGTGGCTTCTCTTGTCGCGGAGCATGGGCTCTAGGCACACAGGCTTCGGTAGTTGTGGCACATGGGCTCAGTAGTGGTGGCTCGCAGGCTCAGTAGTTGTGGCACACAGGCTCAGTAGTTGTGGCTCACGGGCTCTAGCGCACAGGCTCAGCAGTTGTGGCCCACAGGGCTTAGTTGCTCCGCAGCACGTGGGATCTTTCTGGACCAGGGATGGAACCTGTGTCCCCTGCATTGTCAGGCAGATTCTTATCCACTGCACCACCAGAGAAGCCTCTAACTTACTTTTTAATACTTCACATCTCATGAACTCTGCCTCATCGTCTAAATCTTGCGCATTTCACTTGTGTCTGACAAGCCACTACATATTCATTATCTACACTTAACACAGCTTATAAGTTTCGTCTAGCCCATTTGTTTTTCTTCTATAGCATTAATCAGCATTACTCGAATATTCTCAAGTAATAACAGCAACACCTTCTACAAAATATCTTAGACGAGCTTCCCCTACACTGGTCCGCCTCTCTGATTCCATTCTAGCCAGCCTCCCAGTCCTTGAGGTCTTCGCCATCCTTCCTCCTTCAAGGACCCAATCAAGATACTCACCCGGGCTTCCCTGGTGGTGCAGTGGTTGAGAGTCCGCCTGCCGATGCAGGGGACGCAGGTTCGTGCCCCGGTCCGGGAAGATCCCACATGCCGCAGAGCGGCTGGGCCCGTGAGCCATGGCCACTGAGCCTGTGCGTCTGGAGCCTGTGCTCCGCAACGGGAGAGGCCACAACAGTGAGAGGCCCACGTACAGCAAAACAAAAATAAAATAAAAGATACTCACCCACGTGTGCTCCTGCATCTTTCCCCGTCTCCACTACAATCTCCTCTTTACTCAACATTCCTTTGTAATTTCACTGCCCATATCTTCATTTCCAAGGCTGAATGAAGCCCTGTTACGTGATCCTGATCTAACTTGTCCAGGACCTGGCCTTTCCAGTTATTTCCCACCCACCATAGTCAATTTCTCCCTTCTTGCTGGCTCCTTCCCTGATGCCCACACAGACGTTTGGATCTCCTTATCTTAAAGACCAACCACCTCTCTGCTTCCATTATACACTCAAGCTACCACCCCAATGCTCTAATTCATCCACAACCTTCTTTACCGACTGCTCTCTACACAGTCCCTCAACTTCTTAACCACTTGTAACTCGGCTTCCACCCCTAACACACTAGTATTCTCTCAAGGAAAACTGATGACTTCCTCGTTGTCAAAACTTACGGCTTGGGCTTCCCTGGTGGCGCAGTGGTTGAGAGTCTGCCTGCCGATGGAGAGGACACGGGTTCGTGACCCGGTCCGGGAGGATCCCACATGCCGCGGAGTGGCTGGGCCCGTGAGCCATGGCCGCTGAGCCTGCTCGTCCGGAGCCTGTGCTCTGCAACGGGAGAGGCCTCAACAGTGAGAGGTCCGTGTACCGCAAAAAAAAAAAAAAAAAAAAAAAAAAAAAAAAAACTTACGGCTTTTGGTTGTGTTTCCCTTTCCACCTGTTAGTCTTTTCTGCTTCCCTGAGGTATTTGAAGCCGTGGAGCACCCTCCCCTTGACCCCTCACTCTGTTGGTTTTCCTTCTCCTCTCACCTTGTCGGCCACACCCCCTTTGCTTCCTCTTGCCCTCTGAATGCTGGCTTTCACCCAAGGGGATTGTCGTTTTCTATTGCAGCTATAAAAGATCACCCCAAACTTAGTGACTTAAGTCAATATACATTTATCATCCTATAGCTATAGTTCTGGAGGTCAGAAATCCCTAATGAATCTCACAAACTAAAATCAGGGTGTCAGCAGGGCTGCAATCCTTCTGGAGGCTCTAAGGGAAAATCCACTTTCTTGCCTTTTCCCTTTTCTAGAGGCCTCCCACATTCCTGGGCTTGTGATCCTTCCTGTGTCTTCAAAGCCAACAACGCTGGGCAGTCGGCTCACGCCAACTTGCCAACTATCCTTGCCAACCGGGACGCGGGTTCGTGCCCCGGTCCGGGAAGATCCCACATGCCGCGGAGTGGCTGGGCCCGTGAGCCATGGCCGCTGAGCCTGCGCGTCTGGAGCCTGTGCTCCACAACGGGAGAGGCCACAACAGTGAGAGGCCCGCGTACTGCAAAAAAAAAAAAAAAAAAAAAACCTCTTTGGTAGCACTTTACTCATTCGTCATTTGTATACTGCCTATTTCCCCTACCAAACTCCTTGGGGGCAGAAACGCTTCCTCACGTGGCACATAATAGGAATTTCTTTCAACCACAAGGTTGTAAGAGTAAAAGGAGATGTTGGGGAAAGTACTTTGTAAACTGTAAAGCCATTTTCTAAGGTTTGTCGTCATTGGTGACGCAGACTGTGATCTTCTTTGGGCAGGTTATTCAAGGACCCGATTGCCTTTGATGTGAACAGGATTAATTTTCCTCATAATTCCTTTTCCTCCCTTGCCTGGTAAAGAAGCACAACATAACACCATATAAAATGTCTACCTGCTTTCCACAGATTCCTAAGGAAAAGCTTAAAAGTTATTGCTTAAAACAATGACTTTCTTGCTCATCTTCCTCACCCCCAATAACTTCATTTTTCCCCAATATTTCATTACAAACTGTTTCAAACTGAAAAGTTTTTAGGCGAATCTCCATTTATGCACCATACAGATTCTGCAATTACTGTTTTACTAAACTCCCTTTGTCAACAGCTTTCCATCTATCCATCCATCAATTCATCTCATTTATTTGATGCATTTAAAGTGAGTTGCAGACATCCCTAAGACATCCCCTAAATACTTCAGCTGCATATCATTAACTGGATCTTTTTTTATTCTTTTGAGGTAAATTTTACATACAATGAAATGCACAAATCTTAAATGTATTATTCAATGAGTTTTGACAAATGTATACTCCTCTGTAAACCAGGCCCTTTCAAGTCATACAGCTTGTGCCAGAAAGTTCCCTATGCCCTTCCCAAGTCAGTCCCTGATCCCAGTAATTCATTTTTGAAACTGTATTCTCAGATGACCTGCAGATGTGACTTTTTAACCACTGTATTTACTACCCCCCGCAAAAAAAAACCTTCATTCTGTTGCTATTTCAAAATTTCATTTATTTTAATCTTTTTTTTCAGCATTTTTGAGGTATAATTGGCAAAATTTGTATATGTTTAAGGTGTACAGTGTGATGGTTTCACATTAATATACATTGTGAAGTGATCACCACAGTCAAGCTAATTAGCATTCATTACCTCACATAGTTACCTTTTATTTCTTTTTACCCCTCGCCCCCTCTCCCTGGCAACCACCTGTTTGTTCTCTGTATCTATGAGTCTGTTTCTGTTTCGTTACGTTTGTTCATTTGTTTTGTTTTTTAAATTCCACATATAAGTGGAATTTATGCAGTATTCCACGGTGGAATACTGCAGTGGAAATCATGCAGTATTTGTCTTTTTCTGTCTGACTTATTTTACTTAACATAATACCGTCTAGGTCTAAACATGTTGTCGCAAATGACGAGAGTGCCGTCTTTTTTTTAGGCTGAGTAATATATATATGCCACATTTCCTTTATCCATTCATCTGTTGGTGGACACTTAGGTTGCTTCTATATCTTGGCTATTATAAATAATACTGCAATGAACATAGGGGTGCATATATCTTTTCAAATTAGTGTTTTTGTTTTCTTGGGGAAAATACCCAGAAGTGGAATTGCTGGATCATATGGTAGTTCTATTTTTAATTTTTTTGAGGACTCTCCATTCTGTTTTCCATAGTGGCTGCACCAATCTACATTCCCACCAACAGTGCACAAAGATTCCCTTTTCTCTACATCCTCTCCAACACTTGTTATGTGTTGTCTTTTTGATGACAGCCATTCTGATGGATGTGAGCTGGTATCTCATTATGGTTTTGATTTGCATTTCCCTGATGATTAGTGATGTTGAGCATCTTTTCATGTGTCTGTTGGCCATCTTCATTCTGTTGCTATTAATTGCCACAAATGCAAAAATGTTTTTCTGGATTTAAAGACACAATAGTTTGCTTGGTGGCAGAAACAGGATCATTAGCTTAATGAGGAAATGCTCTAATGTTTCTTCTTTGAAAACATACCTTGGATTCGGATTCAGGTAGAACCACACTGCAACCTCCCTCTTACCTTATGATGGATTTTGATTTCAAGGCCAGCCTACATTGGCTCAGTCAAAGGGGGTTTATTTCTCCAAGTCTAGTGGCCCTCAATTTAGCATTTTTTATATGAACACACTCACAAAGAAAATGTGGAGGGTTTGTTTTTCTTTTTTCCTCTTACTTTGAGGCCTTTTTGCTGCTGTTGGAGGATTTATGTTCTTGGGCATGTCACAAGTCTCTTAGGCCTCAGTTTCCATATCTGGAAAATAACAGTTTATCTCTTGAGGTCCCATGTAAATCTGAAATCCAATACTTTTTATGGGAAGAGAAGCTGAGAAGAAAAAATAATCTCTATGCTACATAGATCACACTTAAACAGTTCATCAATATTTTTTAGTCCAAAAATAACAAATGTCACTGTAGCTTGGTAAGTAATTCTAGCTTAAATGTTCTTGGAACAGCTGGTTTCTGTTTAAAGTTTTTTGTACTAGCGAATCATAGTTTAAATTATAACACAAAGTCCTTTCCAATGAATGACTATAAAGGGAAGCTTGCTTGACATATTCCTTTTTTTTTCTTTCTTATCTTGTTTATACCTCTTGAGAGGTTTTTTGACAGGATTTAGGATACAATTGTCAGAAATCTGTTCTCCCCAGAGCCACCTCTGAGTCACTTCCACTATTTATGGAACAGCAACTGTGAAGAGTGGGATCATGTTTAGGCTTTTTTTTTTTAAAAGAAAAACAGCACATGATAAATGTCTTTAGGAGTTTATGTAATATATCCCAGAGCCTTCAGTTTTCAGAAGAGAACAGAGTCCAGGAAGCAACTTCTTAGACCTTTGTATAGCTTGAAATCATGTTCCCAAGCCTTAAGGTCGTAGATTGTCAAAGTAGTAACTTGGATAAAGTTTTAACAGCCTTTCAAGTAAAGCTGTTCAGTCTTGGAAAGTTGGGATTGTGTTTTATGTTCGGCATAAAATTTCCATCTGATCTTATTTGCTACTTTGCAAAAGGAACTTTTACTTCGGCTTACTTTTCCTTGCACATACTTCGGATTCCAGAGCCTTCATCTGGGCAGTTGTGTAGCAAGGCACTCCACAGCGAAGTCTGCCTCTGTCTCTGTCCTGTAGGGATTACTCAATAAGGAGGGATGAAATTTTGGATGGGGATATGTTGCATGTTATTTCCTTTCACTGGAGAGTTTCTGTCCTCCTTTCTTCATCATCTTTTTAAGAAGACTCATAATCTAGCTCAGGCTTCTGCTTTGTTCATCAAGCTCTCATTGTGCCACCCTCCAACGAACAGGCCTCAAAAGCCTTGCACATGTTAGGTGGCCTAGCTCTCTCCTAGATTCCAGAGAGAAGGCCTGTGAGCTTTGCAGGGTGCACGTCCAGAGTGCTTTTTCCTTTGAACCCATTGGGCCAGTGCTGAAATGCCAGCCTGTGAGATCATCGGCTGGGCCTTTCCTGCCACCTCTCCACTGTCCTAAACAGGAAGCTGAAGCCAGGCTTGTGAGCGTGTCTCGGGTTGAACTCAGAGGGCCACCTTTTCTCATGTCAGAATCTCAAATCACGAAAATTAAGAATATTTAGAAAAATAGGTTTGTTTCTTTCCGAGAAGCAGAGATGTTATAAAATTAAAAATATATCACCAAATATTCCTCACACAAACTCTCAGCATTCCTTAAGATCGAGCTTGATATGAAAACTTGTCAAACATGTTGATTCCATTCGTCGGGCAAAAAGTACTTGTTTTTCTCGATTAATAGCATAATGAAGACTTTACAGTTATTAGTAAGATTATTTAAGAAGATAGATAGATATAGCTATACCAAAATAGCTTAAGAATAATATCTCTATTGATTTTTTTATTTGATGGTTTAAATTCAGTCAAGATTTTATTGAATATCATTGATTTGCTCAGAGCCATCTTATTAAGAAATAGCAAGATGAGTTGCCCTATGGCGACTAAGAAATATAGATAAGAAGATTTTATTGTGTTTAGTTTTTAAATTATCTATCATTAAATTAGCTTCACGAATTTATAAGCCTAGTTGTTCCTCTTTCTATATCCTAAAATCCTAGAACCACCCTGAAGTATTTTAGAAATCGGCTACTCTTTTTACCAGAGACATGTATGGTCCAACTTGTATGTCCTTTGATTACTATCTGAAAGCCCAGAATCCTTTCCATTACTGTCTCTTAGGTGAAATGGTCAGTCTCTACAATCATATTGTGATATATTGGGGTTGTCTATATATTCAAGTCACAGCATTGGGCCATATACATATATGGCCTTACTGTCAAAAAAAATCTTGCAGTTTAGTTTCATTTTCATGAAATGAATTAATTATACTGACTTTAATACTTTAATAAGCTCCCTCCCTAAAAAATTATAGGAAAATTATTTCATCTTATTTCTGTTTGACTTAAAAAGCATGCTGATAAGAGCCAAAAAGAAGTGGGAAATCAAAAGAATTACAAAATAATATATTTTTTTTAAAGAGTGAAGGCCCTCCTTTTAGTCATAAAGTTGACAAACATTTCAGACACTCAACACAGAGAACATCCCTTCAGTGTCAATATTCAGAATGGATTGTTTTCCCTTTCGCCTGTTAAAAGTTATGAAATGATCCTTAAGGCCTCTCGTTTCATAAGCACCATGCAGGCAGCATCTGTGGGCAGGAAGGATGGTGCCGGAGGTTAGAAATGTTCAACTGCAACATTGATTTGTGTTTGTCTCTCTCTTTCTCTCTCGCCGGCCTTTTTCCCTTTAATGAGGACTAGAATGTTTCCACATCAGTTAACTGCCTTCATAAAGCACCAGAAGGTCACACCAGCCCCAGACTGATCCTTTCCTTTGTGCCTATAATATAATTGGCTGATTGTGCCAGTGATGAGCGCGCCCCCTCCCCCAGCCCGGTCCTAGCTCCATGTTTGTAAGCCTCACTGCTGCTTTCCGAGGAGAGCAGCTCGGCTCGCTGCGCGCTTCCCGGCACAGGCAGTGCCACTGCGCAGGTTGATCAGCGAAACAGCATCCATTTTAATCTGCGGGGAGCCCCTGCCTTCCCAGGGCTTGCTCTCCGCCAGCGGATGCTCCGCGCTTTCCCTCCGCAGCTTCGCTGAGCAGTCCTGTTTGGGGTCTGCGCCCTAGGATGCACTGAGATGGTACATCAGGAGAACTGTTCGTATCAGGTAAGATTTAAAGCCTGATTGTGAGGCCGGCATCCTTTGGGAGAGGAGGCCTTCCTCTTCCAAAGCAGCAGGTTGCCTCTTTCCGGATTTTCAAGGGATTTTGCTATCCTCCACTGCTGGCCTTCATCGCATACAGTATCTGAATTGTAATTAGATTTTCTGGGGAGTAATGGGGCAGAAAACACTGCTTCTTTGGCCTTTAAAGCATATGTGAAATCCACTGAGGTGATCTGTGCTTTGCACATTCTGTATGTCTGTGCAAATGAGACGAACTGCTTTGAACTGTAATTGAATTTCAGGCGCTTTGGAGAAGGAAAATCTATCTGGAATTTCACGTAGATAACAATGAAAAATACGATTTTTGCTCATTGCATAGGGTTGCGACTTGCTTCACATACAGTTTTTAGGATTGTCTTGAAGGAAATTATATAAATAGGAAGTAATAATTGATGATCTAAGAATTTTCAAAAATTAGCTGGCATGCACTTGACGTTTAAAGTTGCTCTTGTATGTCTCTCCAAACTTATTTTTACTAGTGTGTTGTTTTAAATGACTAGTAAATAAGAATTAAGGTACCAACATGCATAAAAAACTCCAAATAGAACATTTCTAGTAATACATACTCATCTGTGTGCTAATTTGCTCTCTGGAGTGTTGAAGTAAACACAGATGATTTCAGAAGACCAGTTCTAGAGCGTGACTGGACTGTGGAGGCAACATTGAAAGTATCCTCGTTGTCAACAGACAACGAGAATGTTCTCAGAGAAATTGCTCTTTGCAGCAGCAAGCATGGCTAGTCCAAGTCCTGGATAGTTAATATCAGGGTATCACTCAACTGACCGAGTTTAGAAGCTCTAAGGGACCATTTCTCTAGTCTAACAATGCCTCTTCCTTGTGTGAGGTAGGTTACCTGAGACCAGCAGGTGTTTCTCATAAGGTCGGGTTTCACAGTGGTGACTATATGCAGGCAGGAGAGTACATCTCACAAGACTCAAGGCAGTCGTTTCTCAGCTAAGTAATGTGTGCCTAGAAAGTGTATTTATCCACTTTTGCTCTGCTTAATAATTGGAATGTTGTAACTGTAGACTTGTCTTATAGTATTTTTATTTTATAGTACATTTAGGGCCATAGATCCTAAATATCAAGATGGTACTTCGTAGGAATTCTTTCCAAGAGAAAAGGGTCATGATCTGAGGAAACAACCAAAACTTACACAGAATACAGTTTGGGAGCGTAGTGTCAACATCCAGGGAGAGCCTAACCTACTTATGGCATGGCTACAGGTGATTAAATTACTATAATAATTAAGATCATTTTTCTGCTCAGTTTTCAGAGATGCTATGTAATTTAATTTTTGAAAGGCAAGATACTATAAGATTATTCCCTATATCTTTTCATTAGGTTGAACGTGGAATCACTGGTTTTACAAGTCAAAAATTGGTCAGATATCAGCAATTTCCTCTGGAGAGGAGAGATTTTTTAGCCTACTGCTTCCAGAGGAAGACGCATTGATTTTATTTTCTATGAACTACAACATATAACAGTCATTATGTGTTCGATAGTTTTGAAGTATTTATTGCTTATTTTCACAATAAAATTACATGCATTCGGCAGATAATAATAGGCAGTAGATTCTGCGTCTCCATGGAGTTTTATAGGACTATCTTCATGTGTATGTTCTTTTGAAATGCTCTCCCTTTATTCATAACTCAGCATAAACAAAAACATTAACCTTGAAGCCATGTCTCAATCCTACTTAGAAACCTTAGTTTTAGAACCCACTGGGCACCGTGTGCGTTTGGATTCAGCAAGGGCGGTGTCTCTAAGTTCTTGGCTTGATGTTGTCACGGTCACTGGTGATATCGACAGTTTGATGTTTTTCAGAAACTTCCCCTTTTCTGATGAAGGCTTTATTTATTTATTTACTTATTCTTAAGGATGATAATGCAGTGGTTAAAGCAAATTCCTCAAGGATAGCATCTTAGTAGAAGGAATTTATTTGTAGGGCTGATTTCTTTCCTCCATCGATGTGTACCAAGGTTTCTTAATGGAGAGCCCAGGAAGGGGGCTTCGGAGGCCATTCCCCTCAAACTTACTTGGGCATTTTGGTGCACGTGTCTAGATATATGTTGTTATTACTCTTGTTACCATCAGCAGCAGTAACGGCCTCCTAACTGGGGCTGCTTCTGCCCTTGCCCCCATTCCATAGTCTGTTTTCAACAAGTATCCAAAATGATCTTTTAAGACCTAAGTCAGAGCCTGTCACCCATCTCAAAATTCTCCTCCTCGACATAAAAGCCCATGTCCTCCCAGGGCCCCACATCACCTCACCCCTGATGCCTTTCAGAGTCCTCTCCCACGTCCCCCTCCCTCCGTCCCTTCCTCCCCTCCCCCCATGCTGGCCTGGCCCTGCACTTGCTGCCCCTCCTGCCTGACATGTGCTTCCTCCGGGTACCCTGTGTAGGGTTGCAGATTTAGCAAATGATCTGCAGTGTTTGGGGCATGTTTATATTAAAAAATTGTTCACTGTTTACGTGAAATTCAGATTCACGCGGGCATCCTATATTTGTCCTGTGGGTAACCTCCATGGCTTTCTCTCTCACTTTCTTCAGATCTTTGCTCAAATGTCACCTTCTTGTGAAGGCCTTCTCTGGACTTACTATGTCAACTTCCAACTCCCCAGTTCTATCCCAATATTTCTATTACACTTTATTTTTATATTTGGCATTCATTACCAGCCATCAGACTTTTACTCATTTGTCTATTTTCTGTCTCCCTCTCTCCATGGAAGCTCCATGAGGGCAGGGATTTTTAGGTTTGTGTCAATCTGCTCTCCCAGTGCTAAGAACAAGCTCTCAAATAAAATGGATGGGTGTGCCTACTGTATATAAAATTGACTAAGAAGAAAGACACTGTAAACATTCTATAGCATTGTGGTTTGTTACATTTTGATGGCCATTGGGGTGACTTTCAATCCTATTCCTATTCTAACCTCCTACCATTAATCTGCCCCGGTTTCAGTGATTGTGGGTCCAATTATCCCCTTAATTCTTGTTACTTTTCTCATCTGTGAAATGGGATTTTTCCTAGTTAACATCCTGGCATGAGAGTTGGCAGGTCCCTGCCAGAGGCCACCTTTCTGCATAAGCAAGTCAGTTACCATGAATTAAGAGCCATCTTCTCCCATGCACATAAAGGGCCCAGGAAAACCATGCATCACTTCACTTCCCAATTATTTATTACTAATATGTAGAAGTATAGCTGATTCTCATGTATTGCTTTTCCAAATAGATGACTGTTTTGAAAAAAAAAGTTTCACTGCTTCCAAGAGCTTGAAAACCACTGCTTGAGGTGGGTGGATGCACTGTGCTGTGAACGACTTAATCCAAGGAGGGATGATCAGAGAGAAATTCTCAGGCAGAATTTTTCATGGTTGTTTTGTTTTTAAAGGTTCTCACATTGTCATCATCTTCGTGTACTTTCCTCCCTCCAAGGGTTTACATTAGCACAGAGGTTACTGAGGCATGTGTTGTCATTTTCAGTCGTAGCCGTGTTAAAGGATAGAGCTATCAACCTCCATTTTCCAGTCTTGGGAGGAAGCCAGTCTCTTCAGGAAAGAGCCTTGCCCACAGCTTCAGGCCTGGCAGCCTTCGAGAGGCCAGACTCTTCTAAACGATCTCTGATAGAAAGCTTTGAAATATCATTAACTTGAAAGTACACGCTTAGGTCAAAGGGTCCATTTTGCTTAAAAACTCCCAAATATTTTCTCCTCTCTCCCTGCAGTTAATTTTGGAGATTGATGTGAATGGAAAGCCAGTGACACGCTTTTATCCCTTTCTTTCCATTGCTTAAGTTCCCTTATCACCACCCCAGATATAAACCACACCCTCACGTTCTTAGCTACCATAGGAATGGAGGAGAAAGAAAGTAAAATGGTACGTGAATGACTCTCGTCCTTTTCCTCCCTTGGGAGCATAAAGAAACTCTTCTTCAAATACACACCTGGTCTTGAAAAAGCAGAGGAGAAATCTTTGACGCTTCCGCATTTTCTTTAGGATAAATTTCCAACCCCTTTGTATGGCAGTCAAGGCCTAACCATGATCAGAACCCTGGGCAGAAACACTCCTCCCTCCAAGCCCTATACTCCTGCCCCCAAATTGCCATCAGTCCTTTTTCTTTGCTGTGATGCCTCAGCCTACAAAGTCTGCCACACACACACCTGCTTCTACCTGTTGCAAGCTGATGTACTCTGAGGCTCAAATGTCACCTCCTTCAGGAAGCTTTCTCCTTCTCAGTGCATTTTGCTTTTACTTCTGTTAGAACCCATTTACAGCTAGTGACATATAAGTCTGTCTCCCCCATTAGACAACAGGCTTCTTGAGAACAAAGACCTGATTTTCATTTCCTGCCCTGCAAACGGAGTATGTGTTCAATAAACGTGTGTTGGACTGAATCGCATCTTCTGCAGTTGGTGCTGTTCCGAGTCCCCAGGACGAGGATTTTGCATCAAAATACCAGAGAGAAGCTCAGATCTGTGCACTGCAACGGGGAGTTGGGGAAGCTGATCCTGGTATTCCTTATAGCTGGCTTACGAGCCTCTTGCCCAGTTGCCAGCAACCCATCTGCCGAGATGGGAGACACAGTGCAAAGAAGAAAATGAAAGAGACAGACACCCCCGCTTCCCAGAGACAATGCATTAAGAACACACCTCCATACCTACCTCTCCTTCACCAAGAGAATGTTTCCAAGGTGAACCTCATGGTCCATCCCCAAGTACTTTTTCAAAATACCTGTGGTCAGTTGAGGCAAATACTCATCCTCAAGCCACCTTTCTTAATATATTGAATTTTGCAAAGTTTTCAGAAATCTTTTTACCATATAGAGGGATAATTTTACTGGCTCCTGAAACACCAAATACCTCTTGGACAAAATGTTTCAGCCCAACTGAAGTGTCATACCCAGCACATAAAATAAAAGATGTCCTATATTGGTCTCAAATGATAAAACTAGGGGTTACCTCAGTTTAAATAGTACATTAAAAATTCTTGCTGGAGAAAGTAGTAAACAGCCCTTCATGCCCAGATTCTAGTGGGTTATTTCATGGTTAACAAAAGAAAGGAAATATAGTCTGTCCCTGTTGACACCAGGGCAAGGGAGGGCTCATTTCCCAAGTCCCTCTTCCTGTGAATGAGAAAACAAGGTATCAAATTTGACTACATTTAAGATTCCACTCAATTTAAGCCTGGTTTCATCCAGAGCAGGGAAAAAATATATTGACCTAATGGAGAGGGGGATTTCAAAGCATTTAGTACACTGTTTGATACAGGCTTTTAAATATAAGTTCAATGAAAAATAAATAAAGTTAAAGTCCAATGAAGTTATTTTTCCATCTTGTTCTATAGATTTTTATTTGATTGGGAAATTTTTTTCCCCATAGTTAAGTGCTGAAGAATTCTTTGTTTTCATTGTTTTGCCTGGTTGGGGTATAGTTGTGTTTTGCCTTGTTGAGATACAGTGTGTTTGTCTGAGGAGAGAGTAACATATCCATCACCTTAAAAATTAAGAAAATAGTTCTGGATGTAAACTCGTCTGCACTTGTTTTTAGGCTGTATATCTGAAAATCTAATGTTGTATATTTTTTACCACAAAAGGAGCACAGTGATAGGTGCCCAAATGCGGGGGGGAAATCATCTTAACAGGATTTCAGCATGGGCCTGATCTGAAATAGAAATTTAGCACAAGCACATCATTCCTATTTAAAGTAGCACTGGGGGCCTCAAACATCACGTTTTAGACATCAAGCGATTTTAAGAAATAAATGTGCATATGCATATTTTAAGCCAAAAGTCTAGTATTTTCTCTTGGAAAGGGGCTGGGGATAGAGGAGGGGAAGGAAATGGAAACATCACTATGATATATATCAGCGCATGCATGATTTTTGGAGAGTAGAGACCCCACCTTCGCACACACACACGCGCACACACACACACGATCGTAAACTAAGATTTCACATGCAGAAGCTCGACATCCATAGCGCCGTATTCTATTATTTATTTCTATTCTCTATACCAAGGGAAAATTGGAAATCTTGGTGTACTTAGTATTCCCCTGGGCACTATCTAGAAGCATCAGAAATTACCAAGCTTCCTGAAATAGAAAGTACTTTGACAAAATTGCTTGAATTCAGAAGAAAACAGCCATCCGAAGGCCTAGTGACAATCAGCGTAGGAGAGCCATTAAGGGGGAAAGAATGCTAAGAACACAGAAAAACATAATGAGGGCATTAATCCTGGTCTCCCTCGGAAGCCGTGCCGCCGTCATCCAAGCGACTGCAGTTGAGTCTCTTGTACTCAGGTCTTCAGCTGGGCAGAAAGCTTCATGTCTGTGGTCCTCAGTTTTTCTGATGTGGGTCAACGACTGGCACTCTGTCTCCTCCCAACACTTTCACCTCCTCCACTCCATGCTCCCAATGCCATTAGTTTAACTTTTGAAACCTACACTGAAAAGTCCATTGCAAAATTGCACGCATATGTTCGTGGTTTATCTAGCTATCGGTATACCTTAATTGAAAAGCAAAGCAAATTTAGACGAACATTGCACCGAAGAAAATAGTTTATTTGAAAAGAGGTTATAAGTCAGGTGTCAGTTTGTATAGCGCATGGAATTTGGATATTAAGGTGGAAGGAAAGGCGGTAGGATGCTGAAGGGTTAATCAGGATGAAATAGTTTCCATCAATAGGAATAGGAAAATCTTTTGACAATGCATAAGTGATTTCCCAGTAATGCGGTCGGTGTTCTCACAGTCAATAATTTCCACCAGTGACCGATAATGATCATTTAAAAGCATTAGCTCACGTGAGCAATGCACCTTGCAGTTCAGATCAGGGCTTGACAGGAAACTGAAGCTCTCTGTTCTAGTCCTTGAATTTCAGGGCAGGGGGGTGAGCAGAGGCCCTTTCAACCTCAGGGACTGTAAGTGGCTCTGTGTACATTTTCTAAGGGGAAGCATTAGTATCTGGGCCCATGTTTTGCCAGCACAGTTCATTTTAGAGAGGGCAGCAGCAGAGGAAGGAACCAGGAAGAATTCTCTGTAGGAAAGACATGAGTGACTGTTATACCCTTGTTTGTGCGTAGCTACTACAAAACCACCAAACGTTATGTTCAGCTCAAGCCTTTTGAGGTCGTGTTTTGTTTTGTTTTTTCCTTTCCTGCATTCATTTGGACCTCTTGGAAGTGAAATTAATTACAGCGTTGATCCCAGGCATCTAAAGTCAAGATGTTGCCACCATGCCTAGAAATATGATCTAAAATAATATAATCTCTTATAATGAATGTTTTCAAGGTCTAGAGCTGTGCTTCTAAAATTTAAAGCACACTCAAAAACTCCTAGCGCTCTTTTAAAAGTGCCTTTTTTGATTCAGTAGGTCTGGGGTGAGAGCTGAGCATTTGCACTTGCAGTCCGCTCCCAGGTGATGTGGATGCTCTGGTCGGAGGACACACTTTGAGTAGCAAAGCTCTAGAAAACATCGAAGATCAGTTCACATGTCAGGAAAACAGCAGGTATTTTAAGCCGGCATAAGCCATCCAGATAGCGGTGGTACAGCTCCTTCTGGCAAGGGTCTGGACTACAAGTCTATGTGCTGAGCGCTTCTTTAGGGAGGGTGCAAAAAAAATTCATCACCACTGGGGACCAACTTTCAAGAGGACATGATTTATCACTTGTCTCTAGATAGTACTTATGAGAGAATCACTTATGCCAAGAAAAGATGTAGGGGGTAGAGGAGGGGAACGATCTTTAGTACTTTCTTAGTACTAATCCTTGCTGCTGTTATATGGCTGGAGAATTTCCATCTTTTTGAGGTTTTGAGGTGCCCTTCTCCAAAAGGTAATATATTATTAATGTATATGCATATGCATATGTATGTGGTCAGTGTATTATTGGTGTATGTAAATTAATTTGAATATGTATATACATCGTTAATAGTGAGGGTTCAGTCATTTTAACTATATATTTAAGGCCACCCTGTTAAAATTAAAGTCAAAAGGTGTCAGTAATTAGGCTTATAGTTTTATGTACTTTACTAAGTCTTGTACTCTCTAAGTTTTCATTGGGAATTCCCTGGCGGTCCAGTGGTTAGGACTCAGCGCTTTCACTGCGGTGGCCTGGGTTCAATCCCTGGTCGGGGAACTAAGATCTTGCAAGCCGCGTGGCACAGCCAAATAAATTAATAAATTTTTATAGCTGCATCCATGTTAGCTCTTGATTATAGACTGCTAAGTGGGCTAGGATGCTAACCTAGGTAAGAGACTGAAATCACTGAACTTCGCGGTAGGCCCCCTTCTTCAACCTGAGCAGACCCATGTTTACCTTCTAAATGTATGTGGTTTCCACAGAAGATTTCGGTTGAAAAGCACTCATATGAACTATTAATGTTTCCTTCTGTGGACAACGTTCCAAGGACAAGGGAGCTCTCTGCTAGAGAGAAGCCCTTCCCAAAAGCAAGTGTGGCTCGGGAGATACAACTTCCGTCAAACTGTCTGACAAAGGTACAAGATATTCTCTTGGGAACTGAGGTGGAGGATGAGGGTGGGTGGAGTTAAAGGGGTGTTTGGGTATGGGTCATGGGTTGCAGGGAAAATATTTGCTTTAAGGAAGTAGGGCTACTACAGTGAGACACCTTGATGCTACAAGTCTACCACGAATTGAATTTTTTTTAATTTGTGGAGAGGGAGGGTAGACAAGTGAATGTGAGCATGTCAGCAAAGGTTCAGATGCCAAGCGCTATCCTGAACAGCACTTTTGCTTTAGAATTCTGTCCTTAACAGCATTGAGGTTGGTCAGGAGTTCACACTGGAAGAAGCATTGACTGGTACATTTGCTGCTTCCTGTCTAAGCATGTCAGACTATAAGACCGTGCTGCTGAACAGATCCTTGGCCTTTGAATTCTTCTTTGGCCCATTTCTCCGGCACACAGTAACTTCTAAAAAATACTGGATATAAGTTTTAGTTTGTGGCAGTAGTAATTCGATAACGAGGAGTGTGTGTTTGTGTGTGCCCTTCTGTTTATCTGCTTCTTGCATCAAAACATCCTCCAGCTGTGGGCCTTTTCCTTCTCTGTATGTAAAGCCAGTAAACAAAACCAAAAGCCATGGGAAAAGGGTAAAGAGAGTGGCAGAAAGGAACGTCCTCTTTTGTGAAAAAGGCTGCCACTGGCTTTTAAAGAAAAGTTGATGAATCTTCTTCTCTTGCCTATATTAATAGAACAAAGCAGCGATCCTGGAACAGAAATGAATTTGGAAATGTGTTGGAAATGAATTTCATTCTTGTGCTGGGGTTTCTCCCTGAAGGTGAGACTTTTACATCTGATTTTAAGGAACGATTGGTTATGGGAAAAAGGAAAAAAAAGGCAAGCATCTGTCTTACAGGTTAACTTTTAAATTATACTGTTTGGTTTTGGCACGGAAGACCCGGCTTTTAACTCACCAGTGAAGTCTGCGAGGCTGGGCTTTGCATCTATTTTTATCCCATACACTCTACCCCTGGTTCAGTAAAAGGTTGCTGGGTTCCTTACAGAACTCCTATCCACATTCAGTCCTGAAGCGGGGAGTTGGGGAGTTGAATCAGCTTTTCCTCGACTTGGGGTAGAAAAGGTGCTGGGGAGAGGAATCCAGGCAGGATCATCCAGGGTAAGGTGACGGCAGACGTGGGAAGACTGGACTCAACCAGCTGAGTGTCAGGGCAGAGTTAGTCTCGGAGAACAGCAGCTGCCCCCGTGCTGGAGCGCAGGACAGACCGGGGAGGCCAGGTGGGGCGGTGTCTCTGAGAGAGAGGGGGGCAAGGTTACGTACAGCCGGACACAGACTCTTAGCCGGCTCTCCATGTCAGCATGAGCGGTAACCAGGGTCCTGGGCAACTGCACGTCAGCCTATCAGAATTCATGGGAGGTTATTTCTTAAGTGAAATTCTAAAGAGTTAAAGGATGAATTTGGACAGTGATGGAATGGATGACATCATCAGTCAAGAATCCCCATTGGACATGGAGGGGGATTATAAAAAGGTAAGGGGGGAGAGCTCTTTTGTTTGTAAACAATCGGACCATTTTTCTAACTGGGAGAAAGATCACCCTTGAGGAGTGGCCAAATTCCACACTCAGTGGCCATTGCCACAATCTATTCAGGAAGGCTAAATGCTCAGAATCGAATGCATTAAGCTGGGAGAGTTCTTCTTTCTGTGTTTCCCAGTTTGTATTCATTAATATATTATAGCAGTAACTGGAATACACATGTTGTTTTTCTGAAGTTGAAAAACATTCTATTATGCATATAGTTTCTAGGCAGGCTTTTTATGTGAAGGAATAATTTTTTAAATTACTGACATGTTGACAGTTCACCTGCAAGAAATAATTACTAGCATGTGTAATCTATCTTTCTGAGTTTGGCTTTTTTAAACAATGAAAAATATAAAGTTTTACTAAGAGAAGTGGTTTTAAAAAAAAAACTGATACAGTATCTGCTAATTCTTTGCTTGCCTTTTCTTTTGAAAGTCAGTAAATATATTTTTGGTATGTTTTTTTATGGTAATTGTCTGGTAATAACAGCCCCAAGTAAAAATAGCTTTAGTTATATGGGTGAGGTAAGGAAATTAAAACTACAAGCATATGCTTGTCTGTCCACAGAAGGCTAAACACTATGTCCTTCCCCCTTATTATTTCCCATAAGTCAAGTGTAGGTCACAACACAGCCCAGTATGAAGAATCAGGGACCTTCCATCATGGACCTGGAAAGAAAGACCTGTTTTCCCTCAAAGGCAAATACCCTAAAACAGTAAAACTTGCTCCTAAATTTTTAATTTGATCAAATACGTCACTAACTTTTTTCCCCTAGATTGAGATAGAAGCTTCTGTCTTAATAGATCTTTATGTATAATAATGTAAAATATAGTAATTTAAATCTTACGTACATAACTGTGTGTGAGTATGAGGCCTGTTTTAAGGACATACTTTATTTCTTAGAGCAGTTCACAGTAGTTTATGTTATTTCTCCAGGAGCTGAAACTTAAATAGGTTTAAATGACCTGCCTTGTTGATCTGTGTGTTTTTTGTCCTTTTTGTCCTGTGTGTTTTGTGATCCCCAAGAAGGAAGTGAGGGCCCAAGGGGATAAGTGCTCATAGAGTCTTGAAACCCTGACACCTCTCCGATGTCCCCTCTTGCCGGAAGTGGGTGTGCAAAAGATACTTGGGACACTCAGCAATCAGAGTCGGGCACTTACCCAACCCAGTAGAACAAGTGCACAGTTCTCATATTGCCTCTATTTTCAGTTCCAAAGGACTAGTCACGGTTTTCTTTGTCACAGCGTTTCTCAGCTAGGAACGTGTAGGTCAGTTTGCACTTAGGAAAATGAAAGACATACCACTGCTAATGCAATAACAATAAAGTAATGACCACTGTAGTTTCATCCTACGTAGAAACAGAGAGCCCAGATGCCTGGAATGACCGAGCCATGGTATGCAGGCAACCTGATACAGCGTTGACTAAAGTGACAAACATGTAAGGCTCAAGTAGCTTTAAAACATCAACAACAACAAAACAGAGTTGAATTGTATAACCCTTAATCTCACTAAGGCAGTAGAACACCACATGTGACTTCAAGAGAAATAGTATCTGAGAGGTTAGTACAAAAGACCACTAGATGAAACTTTTAGATGCAGAGGATGCCCAGAGATCAGTATATATTGTTGTGGACCCTAAACATGGAAGTCGTTCTGTTATCATTTCAGCTTTTAACTATTTTTCTCAGGCAAAGTGCTTTCAAATGTATGCATATCATGATAACTACAAAGGCTTCCTTTTTAAAAAAACCACTACTGATCATTTCATTAAGAACTTCTAGTGAAACAGGGCAACATATGCTTTCTTTAAAATACAAAGGATAGAAAATAATTAGCTAATATAAAAATCACTTTTCCTAATTAGAATCTTTCTTTTCTAAGTTTTTTTTCTCTGTTTGGTTTTTGCTCTTTGGCTGACTAACTAGAAAATTAAATTAGATGCCATAAAGCAGTGGTCTGTAGGGTTTTTTCACCTTGTATTCATCAGTAAAATGTTTTTGAGCCCAAGCCTTTAATATACATATATTCTATTCATAAATTACACATATATACCACTGTAAAAATACATCTTTTATGTATAAAACATATACAGTCGTCCCTTGGTATCCACAGGGGATTGGTTCCAGGATCTCCACAGATACCAAAATCCCAGGATACTCAAGTCCCTTTTATGAAATGGCACGGTATTTGCATATAACTCACACACATCCTCCTGTACACTTTAAATCATCTTTAGATTAGTTATAGTACCTAATACAGTGTAAATGCTATGCTATGTAAATAGTTGCTGGGTACATGGCAAATTCATGTCTTGCTTTTTGGAACTTTCTGGCATTTTCCCAAATATTTTTGATCTCTGGTTGGTTAAATCTGCAGATGCAGAACCCAGAGACATGGAGGGCTGACCGTATACAAATAGATCTTTTTAAGAATAAGATGTTTAAAACGTAAATAAAAATAAAAGTTTTAATAATTTCTTCTTTCATCTCCTGTCACTCTGAGGTCAGTTGTCCAAAACACTTGGAAAATCGGTATATCCCTGCCTGGGTACAGTAGAATTTTTTATACCAGTTGCACTGATAAATACCGCATGTATATAGGGATTATTTTACAAGGTTGTTTCAAAGTCAGGCAAACAGCCTTCAGGGGAAAGGTCACTTTATGATGACTAAAATTAGATTCCACCCAGGCAAAGGAAGGAAAAGAGCACACATATGTTCCAGTTCCTTGGGGAAGGTCCTGATGTTTCATTAAGGACCTCTGGTTTGTTCAGTAATAGTAGTAAGACTGTTCTCAACAGAAAGCACATCTTAGTGTCTAGGAAGGAAAGCCTGCACCTTGGCAGAATCCTAGGTGTGAAAGTCCGGTCTATCACGGCCCTGCCTTTCTCTGAGCAGCCTCTGACCCGCTGGGTCCCACAGCCCATTGTCTCGAGGACACAGAGGCACATAGCCTGCCAGTCGATGTCCTGATCCCGTCAGCCGTTACTCACCAAGAGCCTTCCTGTGTCCCTGGCATTGTGTGCGGGGCCAGCATCCCGAAAGGGAGGCTGGGCTTTCCCTCAAGGAGCTCACAGTCCAAATGGGGAGGCGTACAAACAAATAAGCTGCCGTGGAATTGATGCCACCTGGAAGGATGTGGACCTTCAGATGGTCAGTGTGGACCTAGAAAACGCACAGCCTGCACCATCTCAGGGCTGGGGATAGATCCAAATTATACCCGTGGAGAGAGAGAGGAAATCAAGAAAATGTAACATGAAGCACGGTAGAGGACTGGCTCCCACTTTGTCCCAGAGCAGAGCAAACACCGGCAGGCTGGCCTTACCTTCTGTCCCCAGGCCACTCCTGGCAGAAGGAGCTGCGGGCAGGGCCGTGTGTGGTCGGAGGATGGGCAAGCCGACTTTGCCTGGCTTTGTTTCTCCGGGGTGCTGTCTCTGGTGTGGTGCATCCAATTATGGTGAAAGATTAGGGAGGAGCCCGTGAACAAATTAAAAGGCTGGAAGGAACAATATTTAAAGTGAAGCCACAGCTGCGCCTCATGTTTTTTTAAAAAGGTGAATGGAAATGACTGCTTGCGATAAACTGTAATAAACAGGAACGCAGAATGCCAGCTGCCATTCCAGACAAGAGCTCTGCCCTCCCCACACAATTACTGAGGAAAAGCAGCCGTCGACCTCCATGAACCCTCCCGTCTTCCTGTCTGGAAGGGCTGAATATGCTTGAGGAACCCCGTTAAGTTACTGAACCCCGGAGCCCAGCCCTACCTCAGCCCCCCGGGACAGTCTCTTCCACTTTCTGGGCTAGGGTCTCCTTTTCTTTCAAGGGAGGAACGGGCCCGGTTGGTTTTAGGTCTTGTAAATATGAAGGCTCGTAACTCCTAGTTCAGGCTTCTTTGCATCGTATCACCCTGTTGGCGCACCTCGGTAAGCCAGCGTGGTAGGGAGTGGGTTCTTTCAGATAACGAGATTTTCCAGATACATGATATGTGAATTATACCTCAATTTAAAAAATAAACACACACACATTTTGGGCGGAGGGTACGGTTTATTTTTTAATTGAGATATAATTCACATACCATAAGATTGACATGTCCAAGTGTATGGTTTGATGGTTTTTAGTATTTCATAAGGTTCTACAAACCACTAGTATCTAATTCCAGGATATTTGCATCAGCACCCCCCAGGAAAAGCCTGTCCCCATTAGCAATTACTCCTAATTCCCACCTCCCCACCACAATCATCAGTGTACTCTCTGTCTTTCTGGATTTGTCTGTTCTGGACATTTCTGGATCTCTTTTATCCTTTTCTCCACTCTTCTCAGCAGGTTACCCCACCCCTACCTTTAATATTAGCAACAAGACCATTTAATGACTTTCTCTCTGGATCAGACACTGTGCCAAGTACTTTCTATATAGTATTTCATTTAATCCTTTTTATTATTATTATTATTTTAATTTATTTATTTTTTATGGTACGCGGGCCTCTCATGTTGCGGAGCACAGGCTCCGGATGCACAGGCTCAGCGGCCACGGCTCACGGACCCAGCCGCTCCGCGGCATGTGGGATCTTCCCGGACTGGGGCAGGAACCCGTGTCCCCTGCATCGGCAGGCGGACTCTCAACCACTGCGCCACCAGGGAAGCCCCTCATTTAATCCTTAATACAACCTCAAAAATAAGGTATCTTTATCCCTTTTTTCAGAAAAAGACACTGGGGCTTAAAGTGTTTCCGTAACTTGCAGTAGTAAGTGTCAGAGTGAAGAGGTTAACTTGGGTCTTCTTGGTCCCGATTGCCCTGCGCCGGGCTCCTGCTCTCCCTCCTGGTCACACACCTGTGTTCGGCTACCCCAGATCCTCAGCCCACCTTGACATGGGAGGCGGGGGACACCAGCTTCCTGGTGGTTGCTTGTGGTTTGGCTGTTGCATAACCTTGCAGTAGGTGTTTTGGACTGTTGTGTTCTGACAGTGATACTGAATGACTGAGGTGGTTTCACAGACTTGTAAAATGGCACCTGTTAAAAATAGAGTCCCCAGATAACACTGTCCTGTGTTAAAAGTAGTCTCTGAAGGCAATCATTTGAGAACCCGGGAGAGCTCAAGATGCACCCGGCAGTTCATGTTTTGGATATGCTGCTCAGAGGTGAGGAAAATTTTGAACTGTGTCCCTTTAGGATTTGACATTGAAACACTCCCACTACATAAGTCATCCTTGTAGATTGCACCCTGGGCTCCTTTACTTCCACCAGAGTTCCCATGCAGCCGGAAATGGCTACTGAACTTCAACCCTAGGGGTTTGTTAAATACTTTTGCTCCAGTCCTTAACAATTAGATGTTCAAGTGTTAGGGACTCTGCAGGACAGCACTTTTTTTTTTTTTTAAAGAAGATGTTGGGGGTAGGAATTTATTAATTTATTTTATTTATTTTTGGCTGTGTTGGGTCTTCGTTTCTGTGCGAGGGCTTTCTCTAGTTGTTACGAGCGGGGGCCACTCTTCATCGCCGTGCGCGGGCCTCTCACTATCACAGCCTCTCTTGTTGCGGAGCACAGGCTCCAGACGCGCAGGCTCAGTAGTTGTGGCTCATGGGCCTAGTTGCTCCGCGGCACGTGGGATCCTCCCAGACTAGGGCTCGAACCCATGTCCCCTGCATCGGCAGGCGGACCCCCAACCACTGCGCCACCAGGGAAGCCCAGGACGGCACTTCTGTCTGCCTGCTCATGTTTATCTCCTCTCCCTATAGCGTGAGGAGAAGGAATGCAGTCGATAGGCCAAACCATCCTCAGGGTTAACTAATTGTAAACAAACATCTCCATCCTCTGAACTGGCATCCCAACCCTTTTGATGCTGGCAAATCCTTAAGTAAAACAGATGTCAGAAGGCCCCTGGACCCTCCATGGATGCCCGTCCTGAACTTCAGGTATCTAAAGGCAGCTCTCCCATGAGTCTGATGCTGAGAAAGTCGAACCCAGGTCTCAACATTGCCCAACAGCCCGGCCTGACATCTAGTCCAGAGGACTTGTTTAGGTAGATGGGTGCGAGGATGCACAGATAAGAGATTTCAACAGCATTTCAGGAGACCTTTCTGGATTGTTTAGTGTAAGTATCTGAAATAGAAAATGTCAGAAAAACAAACTGAAAACAGAATAACCAGACTTACTATCCATTCAGTGATACAATGGAAAGATACTAGGTTATTTAACTTTCACGTCCACTAATAATTGAAAAGCTCTTCCCAGGAAGCTTGCGTCTTGAAGTAAGTTGCAAGAACTTGAAATAACCTGCACAGAGCAAGTATTTATGCTGTTGACATTCAAAAGCATACAATCCATATTTTTACAGAATGCTGTTTTCGTATTTTGATCTTGCGATAAACCCATAGTGAGAAAATAATTAGAAAGGACTATCAGTATATTTGGGTTTTCTTTTGTTTTTTGTTTTAAAGAAAATTAATAAAATTTGCCTGATTAACGAATAAGTTCTGTCCTTCTGATCCCTAACGTTTAAAAGCCTCAGAGTCCTCCACACTAGAATGCTGCCTATAAATTTAGAGTAAAACTTTCTTTCTTAAGCCGAGGAGAGAAATAAGAGTGACTATTATTTTACTAAAGGAAGAGTTCTTTTCCACCGGGAGCTCCAGAATCCCAGTTGCGTTCCCTGGTGGATGCCGCTAATGGCAATGATGCCAGATATCACTAGGCAATAGATTGCGCTGAAGCAACGGGATCATTAATTGCTTCGAAACAGGCATCCCGGCAAGGCCTTTGGCAGAGGCCAGACGGCTGCAAATGCAATGCACCTGGATCCAGAGTCTGGCCATTCCCCAGGCAACAGATCTGTGCTCAATTAAAGAAGAAGCAACTCTGTGTTGCATGTAGCTCCTCGATCTGGTCAGGTGTTTAAAGCCATGGTTCTCGGGATGTTTGAGCCAGCAGCATCTGGGCACTTGTTAGAAATGCACTTTCTCAGCCCCACCTCAGAGCTTCTGAATCAGAAAAATAGTCTCTGGTTTTGCAAGCCTTCCAGGTGATTCTCATGCATAATCAAGTTTGAGCACTACTGGCTTCAAACTTGATTAGGGTTTGAAGGGGGCCACGTTGTGCGTGTACCCACCCAGGCGATTCTCCACTTGGCACACCGACGGCACAGCAACCTCCCTGCATCCAGAGTTTCTTCCTGGGCCTTGGGGGACCAGGGTATCATTCATCAGCTTCTAGAATAATGCAGCACCCAGCCCTTAGGAAGTTTTTTCTCAATGGTACATTGCTTTCCTTTTTCCCATTGGTTATCATTGCTTTAACAGACAGGAGGCCCGTGTGGGACACCCAGGTAGAAGATGGAGAAAGAAAATTCAAGGCCTGGAGGCTTCTGCAACTTAGAGAAACTTCTTGTGAAATAGCTAACCCCTCGCAACTTCTGGGGCTTGTTAGAAATGCAGGATCTCGGGCCCAGCCCCTGAATCAGAATCTGCATTTTAATCAGATCCCCAGGGGATTTGTATGCACCCTGAAGTGTAAGAAGCACTGACAGAGGTAACAGCTTTAGCAAGGCAGAGAGGAGGCTGCTAGAAGTGGTATCTTCCTGGATTTGTAGTGAATTGTACTGAGGCAGCATTATAAAATAAGCACACCTAATGATATAACAAGCTATTTCAGTTCCCATGGTGCCCAGGTAAAAGTAAGAAACCGTGGAGCTGGGAAGGAGGCGAAGATCAATCCAGGGAAGAGATGGAAGACAGGAAACCTGGGGGGAAACATTTTCCTTTCTCCCACTTCCCTTCCCCACAACTGAATCCCATCCAGGACCTGGTTGTCCCTGCTTCCAAGCTTAACATCTGCTTTTGTTCCTAGAGCACTGCTGTGCCATTCGCATCAACTGCGCCCCCTGACTCTCTAAGCCAAGCTTCCTTAAATATCTTCCTCCTTTGGGGAGTTTAAGGAACCCCTTCCTCTGGGTCAGACAGGCCCTCTCCTTTCCAGCTATCTGGAATCAGCATCTGTGCAGGACCCACTGCTGGCAGTGTCCTGAGCAGCAGCTGGCTTTCAGTTTAGGCTCGGGATGTTATGTTCTAAAGTGTGTTTCTGAGAACCTCAGTGGGCCCGCAGCTGCCCCCAAGAACATGCAGTTTGCCAATTAAATTTTAGAAATGCACAAGACACACAGTCTTCTGCTTATACATTTATAAGACCGGCATGTGAAAGACTAGGTGGCCCCTGCTTCAGAGACACAAGGATGCTTCGAGCAAGGTGAACGGGGCGCCAGAGGGACGAAGGCAGGACCCAAGGAGGGGCTCGGGTAACCGGTGTGTAAGGGCCGGGTGCAGCTGTGTCCCGAAGAAAGTATGGAAAGGACTCGGGGACGGACCAGATTTGGAGATAGCCGATATTTACCCAAGCAGAATATTAGCTTGGGCCGTTTGCTTTTTCTTTCTTTTACCAAATCCCCCCTCTTTCTTCTCGTCGACTTTGGGGAATTGCAGCAGAACGGTGGCACAATGGGAAAGGCTGAGCACCGGCGTTCGGGGTCTGAAAGGGCTCATGGTCTGTGTTCTGAGATCTTGGCTCACAGGATGCCCTCAAAAGCCATCCTGAGCCTTATCTGCCCAGGCACAGGGGGTGGCAGCAGGGAATTCGTCGACAGGCAAGGACAAAGCACTGCCCGTGGCTGGTCAGTGGTGAGTTTGTGAGCACATTTTCACTCTTGATAATGGTCTCGATAGTCTTTCTGTCTCACAGTGATGAGCCGTTCCTCCTCAGGTGCCGTCTTGCTTTTTGCCTGCAATATCCATTTTAGACGTTTCACTTTTGTTTTATGACAATATTTCCCAAGGCCATTTTAGGAGGGGACATGGCTCTGCTTGCCATAAACACACTTGGCGAGTGTAGTTTTGAGTCCGCTTCTCCCTTTTCCTGTGCACTTCACTGTTTCTCGCCCTGGGGCATGTTTGGACTTTGGGGGTTTGGAGGACATAATTGCCCTGCAGGTGTAATTCCTTAGAGAACAAAAAAAGTTTGAAACTACACATACATACACACACACACACACACACACACACACACACACACTTATACTTTACACATGTGGGCAACAAGGAGGAAATCAGGTTCCAATTGTTGAATTTTAAGAGAAAAACTGTTTTACTAGTCAGTTGAATCATAGTTACTTGAAAGGTTAGGGCGGTTTGTTCCGAAAGGAAGATTGAGCAGTGGTGTCCAAAGAGTGGCTCTGATAACAAAATATTTGTATTGTAAGTATTTGCGGTTATGATTAGGCATGTGGTGTGTATGTTTTGCAGTCAGGTGTGTTCTCCTTTTCTGAGAAAGCATCACATCCGTCTCAGGAAAGAAGTCGATCTGAATCGAATAAGTCCCGCCTCTTATCTTCAACATGGTGTCCACGTGGACACCTTACCGATCGATGTAGAGAAGAGATGTGGAAGATCTGGCACCAGAAAGATGGACTTGAATCCTAGCTCTTCTATCTAACAGTAGGGTAACCTTCCTTCACCCTCTGTTTCCTCATCTTCAGATGAGCTATCATAATAGCTACTGTTTATTGCAGATTTACATTACCATAGGGCAGGTACTGCTACTAAGTAATTTACCTAAATTTTCTCATTTAATCCTCCAACATCAAGTGGGATCCTTTACCTCTGGACTGGGAAGGGCTTTCCAAGCACAGAGCCAGCAGACACTTAAGAGGGAGTGAGCTATTGACTTAACTGTATAACATTTAGATGCCAAACTCAGAAGGACTAATCATATGCTTACTCTAAAATGTTCAGAACTCTCAGACCTTTATAGAAAAATAAGCAAAGCTAGGAGTAAGTAGTTTAGAGAAAAGCAAGTACATTAACTGAAAAAATTTAAATATTTAATCTCACTGGTAATCAAAGAAATTAAAATAAAAAAGAATAGCACTTTTTGCCTATCAAATTAAAAACACTGGCATTTTTTTTAAGTGAAAATACTCAGTGTTAGCCAGGATATAGTGAAAACTGCACCCGTTCCGTTGCTGGTGGGCATGTACATCGGAACAGATTTTCTCTCGAGCGGTGTGACAGAATGTGTCAGGAGCTTCAACAAGTGTTCACACTCAGCTGATCTGGTAATTCCACTTGCAGGAACTTATCCTGAGGAAATAATCAGACATGTGGGCAGGAATTTATGTAAAATGCTAACTTCTCTGTATTTAATTGGATACAACCCAAATGGGTAACAATAGAAGATAACTCCAGAGGAGAGAATGATATGCAGCCATTTACAATTGTATTTTTTAAGAATTTTGAATGAAGGAGGGAAATTCTCATAATATAAACATTATGATCTCAATTTTATAAAAAAGAGAAAAATACACATATAAGGTAAAAAAAACTAGAAGAAAATATACCAAAATGTTAGCAGCGATCTGTGTCTCAGTGGTGGGATTATGGTGGCTTTTATATGCTTTATACTTTTCTTCATTTGTTCAGTGGGATCCAGAGAGAGAAGAGGAGAAGGGGAGAAAGTTTGCGTATTACAAAACAGTTGTCTTTAAACTGTTAAGGAAGTATTCCGTGTAAAACTAGTAATTAGTGTAAATAGAAATATCTTTAAGACCTTCTCCACGATCTGTAGCTTTAGCATACAAAGTAAATCAGGAAAGATAGACATGAGATCAAGCGTGTGTTCATGCCTCAGACCTGGGAAAGGTGTTTTCTTTAAATAAAACCTCTTCCAGACCCCAGGCTGGTGTTGGACAACATTAGTCATTAACACTCATGTTGTGATCTACCGATTTTATATTTGAATATTTCATTCCACTCAACAGTTTTCTGACTGTAGAGGACATTGAGTGAGATTCTCTTTTGGCTGTTATATGGATTGAGAAATAGGTTCACTGACTACATTGAATCTGTGTGGCAGATTTGGGGATTTTGAAATGAATTTGTTTTAAATAAAGATGTCAAGTGTTGTGGTTCTGTTTTGGCAGGACCATCACCAGTACCAGCCTTACATATTTGGAAGGGTGGGTTGCTTTAATTAAGGTTCCCAGCAGTACAGCTGCAAGTAGTTAGTGAAATTAAAAGCATTCTTACTTCCCTTTACGACTTCATGGTTACTTTCTCAGGGCTCAGTGCTGTGCTAGCCCAGTAACAATATGAGATCAGCATCACGTCTGTAACTGTATAAAAGTAGTCTTGGGGGCTTCCCTGGTGGCGCAGTGGTTGAGAGTCCGCCTGCCGATGCAGGGGACACGGGTTCGTGCCCCGGTCCGGGAAGATCCCACATGCCGCGGAGCAGCTGAGCCCGTGAGCCATGGCTGCAGAGCTTGCGCGTCCGGAGCCCGTGCTCCGCAATGGGAGAGGCCACAACAGTGAGAGGCCCGCGTACCGCAAAAAAAAGTAGTCTTGGGACTTCCCTGGTGGCACAGTGGTTAAGAATCCACCTGCCAATGCAGGGGACACAGATTTGAGCCCTGGTCTGGGAAGATCCCACATGCTGCAGAGCAACTAAGCCTGCGAGCCACAACTACTGAGCCTGAGTGCCACAACTACTGAAGCCTGTGTGCCTAGAGCCCGTGCTCCGCAACAAGAGAAGCCACTGCAATGAGAAGCCCACGCACACCAACGAAGAGTAGCCCCCGGTCACTGCAACTAGAGAGAGCCCGCATGCAGCAAGGAAGACCCAATGCAGCCAAAAATAAATTAATTAATTTTTTTAAAAAAAGTAGTCTTTCACCTTGTGGCTGTATTAACAGATACACACAAATACAGGAGCTCCTAGTATGACACAGTTCCACTGGTGCATGACAAAATGGGGGGAAGGGACATCTATATAGACAGATAGATTTAAATATAATTGCTAAGTATGAAAGTTGAAAGAATGCTTGTAGTGTCCACGAATTTTAAAATGTTAGAGAAAAGGAGAGTAAAGATGAGCTTTCCTTCGACCAGAAGTTCTCAAACCCATTGAAACTAAATACCCAGTGCTAGAGTCTAGGGATGTGTACTTTACACTTGATCTTAGCCCAAAGGCACAGAAGCAATGGGAATGTGCATTTTAAAGTCTCTACAGGAAGTTCTGATGCAGACCGTTGAAGCTGATGCTGTCTTAGCGGTGCTGCGCTGTCGTATATTTTATTCTGTGCTTCCCATATGATATCTACTAGCCACCTGTGGCTCTGGAGCTCTTGAAGTGCAGCTAGTATGACTGAGGGACTGACTTTTTTATTTTAATTAATTTTTCATTTGAGTGTAAATAGTTTCATGTGACTATTAACTATCATATTAAACAGCAGCCTTAACCTGTAGTATATTGCCCTTCACTTGGGGATGAAATGAGGCCATTTTTCAGCCTGTCCTTCCCATAGGTTGTACATTTCATTACTGTGACACAGTGATGCTCAGATGACGGCTCAGAGCTTTTACCCTAACTTCTGGATACTGGTAGCAGCAAACGTGGCTCCAGAACCTCCTACTGAGAGAATCAAGGCGGTCGTGCGTCCCGTAACCACACCCACTCACGTGAGCTGGGTTTCGTTATATAATTTGTTCCGCAGAGTCTTCAGCCCCCTGCTCAGAACATAAAATGGTGCTTCTCACAGCCTCCCTCATCCCACGAAACAGAAAACCAAAATCTCATTCTCACCCCAGGATGTCTAACTCATTGTTTGTTTTTTGTAGTTGTTTTATTTTTAGCTAAGGAAATCATGTCTCATCTTCTGTTGTTTAAAGGGTTTAAAAGTTCAGCATGGTGAGTTTTTATGGGACTTTTATGCGAAGCCAAGCGTTGTAAACGTATCCAAGTTATCTCAGTAGTGTAGTTTACCAAATCCTTTTCCTATGCACACCGACCTGACTTCCCTTCAAAATATGAAACAGATGGGTCCAGTGAGAGTCCTCCAGCTATTCCAGGCACTAGGTTAGGATTTCTCACAATCTAAACCTGGTGAGATGAGCTTGAATGGAAACAAGAGTCCCCATCAAGACTGTAATGGGTGGAGGCAGGGGCTGTGTCTATCCGTCCTGGGCCGTCTTCTAGCGTCACAGCGTGGCTCCTGCCTCTCAGAGAGGCTTGGTACCTGTTGGTTGAACGAATTAATGTTCTTGCCATAGAGAAAGTGGACTGAAGGGACCATGTAAAGAAGGGAAAAGATCCAGGGAGGGGCCACATTTGAGACAAAAGTGATTTGATTTAGGACAAAGTGCTTGCCCTCCGTGACTTTACTCTGTTATATTTAGCAGGTAAGAAGAAGAAAGATTATAGTGCCAAATAACCTACAGGTGACCCTTTAACAACCCCTGGGGATAGGAGCGCCGACCCTCCACGCAGTGAAAAATCTGCCTATAATTTATAGTTAGCCCTCCGTCTGTGTGGTTCCGCATACGCAGATTCAACCAACTGTGGGTGGTGTAGCACTGTAGTATTTACTGTTGAGAAAAATCTGCTGTAAGTGCACCTGAGCAGTTCAAACCCGTGTTGTTCAGGGGTCAACTGTGGTTCTGTCTTGATGATGATCATTTACTACCGGGATGGTGCTTTCCGAGACTAGTGATCATAAAGGGCTCCAAAGCACTGAAAATGCTCACAGACGTGGAATCAGGAAAGACTGGTTGAATTTCAGTCTTAATAATTCAAATGCTCTTGTGTTTTGGCTTGTTTACTTTTTGTCTGATATTATAGTTCTAAGAGACTTAGCCGTTAGATCGCCTCTGGTTGTGACGTATCTGCCTGCTCATCGGCATGTTTTATTTTCCTGAAATTTTAGGCACAGAAAAATGAAAGAGAATCTATCCGACAGAAGTTGGCACTTGGAAGCTTCTTTGATGATGGCCCGGGAATTTATACCAGCTGTAGCAAAAGTGGGAAGCCAAGCCTTTCCTCCCGGTGAGTGTTTTGATTTTCTGATATGTACCTAATGGATTTTGTCATCTGACTATGTATGTCTAATAAGAGATATCCTTTAAATCCTTGAGGATTTTTTCCCCATAATACTGCCACCTTTATTTGCGTGCTAGACAGATCCCTCTCCACCTGTTTGTTGGGTTTGTTTTTTGGGTTTTAGTTTTGGGGATTTTTTGGCCCATTTGCCCAGCCATTTGAGGTCAGATTTCTATATTTCATTTTTTTTCTAGACACAATTCTGATTTTGCATTGTGAAGGGGGAATCAAGCTACACTCTTAAGCAAGCTGACTGATGCTTGGAGAAGTGTGGCAGACCACCAGATTTCCCATTAAGCAGTCCCAAAGCATCCAGCCTAACCCCCCGATGCATTTGATTGCAATGAATACTGGTAACTGAGAAATACAATTCCCACTTTGATCATTGAATGTTTACTACAGAGCTTAACCTGTCCTGCAGGTGTTTTTTTTTTTTTTTACCTTAATTGATTTCAGGGTATCATTGATCATTTGCATAACTTCTAATTCCAATTAAAATATATTAAAATTATGATTCTATCTAGAAAATAGGATTGTAGGCCAGAGCTTCTCAAACTTTAATGTGCGTATGTATCGCCTGGGAATCGTGTTAAAATGCTGATTCTGATTTAGTAGGTTGGGGTGGGATTTAAGGTTCTGTATTTTTTTTTCTTTTTAATTAATTAATTTATTTATTTTTGGCAGCGTTGGGTCTTCGTTGCTGCACTCAGGCTTTCTCTAGTTGCGGCGAGCAGGGCCTACTCTTCATTGCGGTGTGTGGGCTTCTCATTGCGGTGGCTTCTCTTGTTGCAGAGCGTGGGCTCTAGGTACACAGGCTTCAGTAGTTGCAGCACACAGCCTCAGTAGGTGTGGCTCGCAGGCTCTAGAGCACAGGCTCAGTGGCACACGGGCTTAGTTGCTCCGCGGCATGTGGGATCTTCCCGGACCAGGGCTCGAACCCATGTCCCCTGCACTGGCAGGTGGATTCTAACCACTTCACCACCAGGGAAGTCCCAAGATTCTGTATTTCTAACAAGCTCCCAGCTGATGTTCATGCTGCCAGTCCATAGGTCACACTTTGATTAGGGAGGGTATAGACAATCTGCAAAATTAACTGTTATGAGTACAGGTATTCCAAGCGATTAAAGCACATAAAACATTGTTTTAATAAAGATGGTAGTAACTGAAGACCCATCAGCATTCTCTCAATTCCTCCCCAAATATCCATTTTGTGTCAGAATGTCTGGCTCTTCCTTTGGGCTCTCTAAGATCAAATATTCCCTGTATAAATACTAGGTATACTTACCATGTTAAACCAGGTGTGGGAGACAAATGATAGCATTCATGCATTCATTCAGCCAACGGATTTCCACTCTTTCCTTCATATAAGGCCCAGAATTAGACACTTTAGTATCGATTTTATCAAGCTTTCAGTAAGCCTCATGCTTCTGTCTGATCCTTACAGATTCATCTAAATCAGCAAAAATCAGAAAGCACACACACGCGCATATATGTGCGTATTTAGGAGTCACTCCTGATGGGTTAGGGCCTGGAGACAGGAGCTGTGGCCTGGCCATGCAGTGTTTATGCGTGTCCTCCTCAGCTGGGTGTGGGCCAGCTCAGGCTCAGAGGATTCCCTCGCTCTCGGCATATGTCATTCCAGAGTTGGAAGGTCAGCCTTCCCCTTTGCCATGGAAGCACCTCTTTCTCCTCCTAGTGGGATGTGGCAGGAGGACCTCAGGCCTAGGGACCTGGACACCTGAGGGTTAGTCCCAGTCAGCTTCTAATTCTGAGACTTGAGCAATTTACTTAGTTTTTACCATGCCTCAGTTTCCTCATTTTTGTAAAATGAGTAGATTGGACCCCATAGTCTTATAGATCTCTGCTACTGCCCTCTAGTAGTCCCCAGAGCACCAAAAAGTTTTCTTCTAGAAACCCCATCTCTTTGCTCAGCCATGTCCTATCCATCTGGTCCAAACGGAAGCTGTGGTTTTTAAAATCGAAGTTGTGTGTGTGTGTGTGTGTGTGTGTGTGTGTGTGTGTGTGTGTATTATATGACTTTGAAAGTAAAGTAGAATTAACTACAGAGTATATAATAACAACATAAAAGTAACAGTCCCTGGTCCCGTCCCTCTCTATCCTCATCTCACTCTCCAGAAACAATAACTTTTAACTCCTTAGTTGTTTAAGCTGGTATTTATATCTCTGAGTAAAATGCTTATCTTCTTACCTTTTACTTTTAAACCATTCACTGGCTGCTAAATACGGAAGGTTGGGATTTAACTCTCTTTTACAGCCCTCCCACAGACATATCTATATATCCCTCCCCATCCTCCTAATATAATTACTTTATAATTTGGGGTCAAATAACTGTTCAATTTTACATTATTAAGTTCATATATTATTCACCTTGAGCCATGTAGTAAACTATGATTACTTGAGAAATTTTATTGTTTGTTCTGAAATTTAAATGGCCCCATTTTCCCCTTTGCCAGTCCCTGATTTGACTGCTGTATTATATTCCACCAGGTGAATGTATCTCTTCTGATGATAGGCGTTGGGTTGTTTCAGAGGTTCTGCTCTTATAAACAGTGCTGCTTATAAACATCCTTGTATGTGTCTTCTGCTGTCTGTGGGCAAGAGTTTCTCTCTGGTGTGTACCTTGGACTGGTATTCCTAGGAAAATACATGAATGTTCCTGTTTAGGAGATAATGCCAAACTGTTCAAAACAGTTGCACAAGTTACACTCCTACCAGCAATGCTTCAGAGATCCTGTGGATCTATATAGCCTTTCTAACACTCAATATTGTCAACTTCTTTCACACTTTTGTTAACTGAATGTGGGTATTAAATGATATTTCATTATGTTTATTAGCCATCTCTGTTTCCCCTTCTGTGAAATGTCTTTTTGGGCCTCATGTCCAAATTTCTATTGGATTCTTTATGCTTTTTTCATTGATTTATGGAAGTTCTTTAGTTATGATTCTAATCCTTAATATGCTGTATGTATGGCAAATATCTTCTCCCAGGTTGTAACTTGTCTTTTCACTCAGTGTGTCTTTATGACCAGAAGTTCTTAATTTTAATTTTAATGGTAATTTTTATCTAACTTTTCTTTTAGAGTCAGTGCTTTCTGAGGCTTCTATAAGAAATCTTCTTCTACCCTAAGGTCCAAAAGGCGTTAACCTAGATTTCCTGTTAAGAGTTAAAAGTGTTTTTTTTTTTTAAGTCTGTAAGCAATCAGGGGTTGGTTTCCTGATTTGGAATGGAGAAGTCTAATTTCATCTTTTTCCATATACATGACCATTTTTTCCATCATATTTACTAGTAACAATTCTCTTTTACTGACTGATCTAACAGACCACTTATGTATGACTATACATTAATGGGAATACATTCTATTTCATTGGTTAGTGTTTCTATCCCTGCACCAGTACCATACAGTTTTAATTACTATAGCTTCAAAATAAGTCCTGATATCTGGACTCTTTACTCTTTTACTGCCTATTCTTGGTTTTTTATTCTTCCATATAAATTTTAAATCATCAAATCAAGTTCAGCAAAATACTGTCTTGGGATTTTTGACTAGAATTGCACTGAATCTGGAAATATTGGGTTGGCCAAAAAGTCCGTTCTGGTTTTTCCATAAGATGTTATGGAAAAACCCGAACGAACTTATGGGAAAACCCAAACGAACTTTTTGGCCAACCCAATAATTTAGGGGAGAATTACATTTTCACAGTATTAAATTTTTCCATCCCTGTTTTCCATTTAGAGATACTGCATATCTTTTGTTATATTTATTTCTAGATATTTGATATTCTGATATTATCTTAAATTCTCTTAGATGATGCTTTCTTGTTTGCTGCAGCATACTTTGTACACTAGTCGTGTATCCAGCCATTTCGTTATTATTATACCTAGTATTTCTCTACTCTCCTGTTATTTCCAGTAAAGTTGTCTGTACATTCTTTGGACGTTTAAAACAATATCATCTACAAAAAATAGCAGCTTTTAAAATTCCTTTCTGTCCTCCTACTTCTGGTTTCTTTCTTTGTTTTACTGCACTGGATAGGTACCCTAGTACACTGAGGATTAAAAATGGTAGTAGTTGGAATCCTTAGCTCATTTCTCATATTAAATGGAATGCTTCTAATGTTTCCATTTAGGATGATGTTAATTTTATGTTTTCTTTAATTTTACTCTTTATGAGATTAACATTGTTCCCTTATATTCATAATTTTAAAAACATTTTTATCATGAATGGGTATTTGATGTTATCATGTGCTTTTTCTGCATCTGTTGAGATGATTGTATGATTTTCTCTATTAATCTATTAATGAATTACATTTATAGATTTTCAAAATATTGAACAATCTTTGCATACCTATTATAAACCAAAATTGGTTGGGGGTATTATCTTTTTTTGAACAGTATTGGGTTTTATACATAATATTTTATTTAGGGTTGTTATACTTACATTCATGAGTCACATGGGTCTGTTGTATTCTTTTCTTGTAACTTTTTTTTCTGGTTTTAGTATAAGTTTATGCTGGTGTAAATGAATTAGCTACTATTCCCCCTTTCATATTGTCTAAGAAAAGTCTACATAATATTGGAATGAGCTGTTTCTTACCAGTATAACCATCTGGGCCCAGTGTCTACTTTGTATGTTTGATTTTAACAGCTTCTGTTTTTTAAGTGGTTTTAAGATTGTACACACTTTTGATTTCTTCTTGAGTCAGTTCTGATGAGTTGTATTTTCTAAGAATTTGTCCATTTTGTGTATGTTTTCAAAATTTTTCCCATCATGCTTTCTCATTTCACTGAGGGCATTAATTTTAGTTAAATTGTTCAAAATGTTTCCTTCTGATTTCTACATTGTCCATGATTTTTTCTAAGTTTTTTTTTTGTTCGTTTTGATTTCTATTAATAATTAAGTGTAAAACACTAAAAGCTGTTGTAAAGTTTCTGGTTGGGGCTTGGAGACATATATTGTCTTCTCAGAGAGACCTTCCCTGACTACCCAATTAAAAGGTAAACTCCCAGCCTACCTACCACTTTCTCTTCTCTTACCCTGCTTATCCTCTTACCCTGATTTGTTTTTCTTTGTGGTCCTTATCATTACCTGATGTTGTATTACATATATTTTTAATCTGTTCCTTGTCTTTCTCTAGTACGAAAATAATTAACCCCAAGAGAGCAGGCCTTTGTCTGTTTTGTTCACCACCATAACTATTGCTTAGACAGTGTCTAATACATAGTCACTGAATAGTTGTTGCATTAATGAATGGTGAACTTCACTTTAGAATGGTCAAATAAAAACACAGCTATTTGTAAGGGTGCATCCAATTAAAAGTGCTCAAAGCTCTTTTCTCTTGGGCTGTAAGTTGTCACAGGGAAGCACTCTTCAACTTCATCCTAAGGAATTTTAAGCCTGGCTGCCAGTGTAAGACTCTAGCAGGGGAATGGTTGACAATTCAGCACGTAGAATTTCACTTAATTCCTTTGATTTCAGTAAGGCGCTTCACTGCCACCTCAGCTGTGCCTGAGGGAGCCCTAGCCCAGAGCTCCCCTGATGCAGCCTCTCTAGATAGTAAACTTTCTCATCCTGCCAGACCACACATAGTCAGGGCAAGTTAGAAGATCTAGGTTTTCCTTTCAGTTGTTTAATCAGTTTGGTTTGTACGCAGCCTTACCCCACTCCCCTGCCTTTGGGTGCACCTGAGTACTTCCAGGATCCTGAAGTGAAAATGCATGTGCCTTCTCCACCAGCCACCCCTGCAGACACCTAGCAAATTGAAGTAGTTAAGTCAAATACCCCTCATCCATCTGCATTTTGTCTTTCAAAATATTTTCAAACTCTCTTGTGGGGGCTTCCCTGGTGGCGCAGTGGTTGGGGGTCCGCCTGCTGATGCAGGGGACGTGAGTTCGTGCCCTGGTCCGGGAGGATCCCGCATGCCGCAGAGTGGCTGGGCCCGTGAGCCATGGCCGCTGGGCCTGCGTGTCCGGAGCCTGTGCTCCACAATGGGAGGGGCCACAGCGGTGAGAGGCCCGGGTACCGCAAAAAACAAAACAAAACAAAAAAACTCTCTTGTGTGCCACTGTCTCCTTTTCCATTTCCTTTGTCCATGTAAGTTCATACCTTATTTCTTCCTTTAATATTATTTTAGTAGGATTTCAGAAGAGAGAGAAGATAAATTCCTGTGTTCGATATGCCATGTGTAACTAGAAGTCTCATGAAGGTTTTTGTTATTTTTAATAGCAGAAATATAAAATCCTGTGCAGAAACCATGTATGTAAAACAAAGCAGACCTCTGGTCCAGGAGGACTGAAGGAGGGGGGTTGGGATACTCCTGCCCAGAACATGCCATCCCCCACCATTTCCCTTCAATGCCGCTCTACTTCGCGCTCAGTGCCCCTCACCGTCCCTTCCCTAGAAACCCTCAAAGCCCACCTGAAACTCTTCTGGCAGAGCAGAATTTGAGAATCACTTAGTCATCTACCCTCTTTGGAGACACAGCTATCTAAACACATACGTATTTCACAGTAGCTCATAACAAGCTACACTTGTTGACTCGCCATAAGGAAGATTATTTATATCCTGTTCGTTCATATGTTGTCCTCTCCACATTCTGGGATGAGCTCATCCTCTCTGAGAACACGATGACTTTTTGGATCCCCCTTAGGATGATGGTTAATAATGAGACTTAACGTTCCTAAGAAATGTCACTTTTTCCCTGTAAATTTAAAGTCTGCAAAGACTGACTGCCATTCTCCTTCCTCAGTAATAATGTAGGAGAAAAGCCTTAGGAAACGTTCAGTTACAATTGTGTAACCCATATTCTCCATCTCTATTAGAATTAGTGTTTCTCTGATGTGTTACAATTCCTGAAATTCTTCATTGAGCTATTCTTACAAAAGTACTTGAGGGATGTTAGAACTTTGAGGTCACTGATGTGGCACTCCAGAATGCTCCAAAGCGCACCTGTTGAACTAGTTAAATAATCAAAACCAGGTAAATATTAGCTGACTTTACTGCTTTAAGGAGCTCAGGACTCAATTTTAAATGAGGCTGAGGACTTACAATTAATTGCCCAAGCGATGGGTTCTGAAGTGCTAAGCTTACTTTTAAGGCAGGGCCTACCCAGGTAAGTAGGATCGTTTGGCAAAATAGTGGACTTCTATTTATGCATTTTAAAGGGTGTTTACCTGTAAAAATTCACTTCATATTATGTGAGAAATTGTGAAGTAGCGGGAGGGTCCTTTGGGAAGACAAGTTTAAGCTGCTCCTGTGAGAGTAAGTCCTTCTCTGTTGGCCTTTGGGTTTCAGCCCCACTGAATTTTTCTAATTAGTGCTATCTCCTAAAGTACTTTTTAAGAGAATGACAAGCTATTAAATGTAAGCTAGACTTACGATAATCCCATAAAGACATTTCATGCCCAGTACTGCAGCAAAAGAATTTTTGATATTGCTTCATAACTCAACTAATTAAATTTGACTTATACTGAAATGTGGCCAGTATAGGAAGCGCCGTATTTTTCTTCAAAATGTGCTAATCCACACATAATCAGCCTTTTCAAACTGAGATCGTATGACCTTTGTCCGTTTTCTCTGTTTAAAAATGTTCCAGCTAAAAGCTTAAAAGGAAATGAGAGAAATGAATGACCTATTTTTGAAAGAAGTTTCTAAGAAATGTTAGATTTACTCATGTTCTTAGAAAAATTAAATATTCCTTTTCTCTTATGACTAGTATAATACTTTGCTATAAAATATTTTTTCATTGACCAAATTAATCTTGAATCAGCATTATATTTCGGATTTTGAGTTTATATAGCTTAGTGTTATTAAAGGAATGGAAACTGGCTTGGCTGCTGTGAAAACACAGGACAGAGTGGTCATTAGTAACAGACATCTAGGAAGTCTTTCATTTTTCAAACATTACAAGCTGATTTGACATCATGGAGAAAACTTTTTCTGCCATCTCCATTCTCCTTTTCTCAGAGTAACACAAAATGAACCTGACCCCCCGACTTCTCTTCTTCCCTTACCCCAAGATAGATTTTATTTACATGCACATAAATATAAATACAACATAATACAGTCTATTCACAAAGTATGCAGTGTAATATTGTAACCTGGAAAAGGCTATATACCCTTCTCTCCATGCGTTGTGAAGATTATGAAAAACAGAAATGCCCCAGAGAGCTTTTGAGACGCTCGTTTGAATAATGATTACTGTTTACTTATCTCAGCCATTCCAACATCCCCAGATCAAAACTCATTTCTTTCTTGTTCTTATAGGTTTATTGGCGAATGGCTGAGATAAGACCAGTAATAGTTACCCACCACCTCCTCTTGTGTTTGGGCTGCGTGGAGGGGAGGGGGCGGGGAGGCACCATAGCCCAGGGAGTTGTCTCGATAGGACAGATAGCAGTGATCTAGAGAGGCTTTAAAGAAATTGGATTCATAGGAGCTTCGAATGTGAGGAACTGAGAATCTGAATATATAATCTGCCACAGATCACAGGTCAAACCAGCCTCATTTTGCCAGGAAAGTAAATCATCCTTTTGTCTCTGATAGTAATAATTTTTGCATAATTTCCTGGAAGAAGTAAGCACAGTGGTCATATATACCCAGCATGAGTGAGAAGAGGTTGTCCTTTTTCAACACAATGAAATTTGCTTTCCTGAAGTAATAGGTACATACTACAACAACCTATTTGTAACATGCAACATACCTTTTGAACTTCATATTAATCTCATACATGTGTACTATTAATTTGCTTAGAAAATCCTTCATATGAGTAATTCCACAGTACCTGTCATTGCAAATGGTAGTTTGCAAATTCTCTTTTATACTCTTTGAAAATTCATCAGGTAATCTACAGAAAACCTATCATTTTTATGCCCTCCTCCAAGAATTATCTGCAGTATTCTAAAACATTACACAATTTTTAAAGGGAAGCAAAATTTGAAGTGGATCTTTTGAAGAGTAATAAGATTAAAATGGCAAAACAAATTTAATCATGTAAGCAATTCTTCTCTTTTACAAACCTGAAAGAAAAGCAAATTGGCATTTGTGAAATTTTCTTTGTCTAATAAATAGCCTCACTTTACAATAATGCCAATGACCCCAGTTTAATTAGGTGCAATTAATTTTGTGCAAGCGAAATTTGACATCTTGCTAGAGGCATATCCAGCTGTACTCTGTCTTATGAACTTTATTATTATCGCCAGTGAGAATTCAGTTGTCAGAGCTGCTGCAAAAGAGTGGGAGACAGGGAGAAAAAGGCCACAGGGGCTGCATTTTATATTTAAAAATGGCTCCAGTGGACAACCAAATGTTTAATTAAGAGAACTTCTAGAAATGATTTTTCATTGGTGCATCATCTTTGACAAGTTATCATGACTTTATTACTGAAATTTGCACTCCCTTTAGACAGTGGTCCCTCACATGTGTCTGGACACACACAGCTCATATGAAGACCAGCTCCTTCGAGAGTTTACGTAAGCACTCACTGCTATGAGAAAACAGCCTCACTGACTGCATGTGAGCTCTGTCATCTGGAGTTTTAACACAATCCTTTTGTTCAGTATTTTTGTAAAATTTTCTGTTCCCCTCAGATTATTCTCATTCAGATTATCACATGCATTAAAAACCCATGGAAGATATTTCAGAAAACCACTGCCAATTAAATGGTGACACATGCCTCCTTAACACTTAGAATTTTTTTTTTGTTTTTTGTTTTGGTGATGTGCCTTGCGGCATGCGGGAATCTTAGTTCCCCAACCAGGAATCAAACTTGCTCCCCCTGCTCTCATACTTTTACATGTACCTGTCCAGTTTTCCCAGCACCACTTATTGAAGAGGCTGTCCTTTCTCCACTGTACATTCCTGCCTCCTTTATCAAAGATAAGGTGACCATATGTGTGTGGGTTTATCTCTGGGCTTTCTATCCTGTTCCATTGATCTATCTTTCTGTTTTTGTGCCAGTACCATACTGTCTTGATTACTGTAGCTTTGTAGTAGAGTCTGAAGTCAGGGAGCCTGATTCCTCCAGCTCCGTTTTTCGTTCTCAAGATTGCTTTGGCTATTCGGGGTCTGCAGTGGAAGCGTGGAGCCCTAACCACTGGACCACCAGGGAATTCCAGAATTTTTGTTTTAGCTATTGAAAAGTCCTTTCAGGTTTATTTGGGTATGTATTTTTATCACATGTGTCTTTTGTGCATAAAAAAAATAAGAAAAAGTGAAATTGGTTAAGGTAGTCCTACACCCTTTTCACATTCACAATTCAATTCTCCATTTAACCACTTTCCCTTAGAGTTGTCCATCTTTGCTTTTCCCCCCAGTGTCACCCTTTGTGCCATCAGGAGGTGCTGTGCCTCACCTTCCAAGCCACTGTCCCCCATTCTGCAGGTTTCGATGCTGGCACTTTTTTATTATCAGAAGGCATGAATGGTCAACTACCAGAGCCCACCTCTTCTTCAGTGGTCCTTATATGGTTTGTTGGCTGACAGAGTTACAGCCCAGTAGAGCAGTCATGCCACCAGCTGCACGGGTGGCTGAGATCGTGAGACATACCCCGACGTTGAAGATGGCCAAAGATGAATAACCGTGCGTCATAGAATTAATGCAATTCAGTAAATCTACTGCATTCTTTTTAATGACTGAATAGAATCAAACGACCACAAATTAAGTCATGAAACAGAAGGTCTTTGAGATGAAGCTTACTATGGGACCAAGCCTAAATGGCAGCCCCAACATTATTTTAAACATAAACATAAGAAGTGGTGAAAGCAGTGATTCAGTGTTCAAGACAGTAAAAGAATTTCCAATTAAGATTTTCACCAAATCTAACCATAGCCCTCAAAAACATCCACAGGCACTGACTCTTCAACTGCCGTATCTTTACCCCAGCCTCACAGAGGTAAACACCGGTCCGGGAGGGGATGAGCCTAACTTCAGCTCCAGCAGCTGAAACTCATCAGCAGGTCCGGCAGATACAAGTTTAAACTCTGTCTGGGCTGAGCAGAGTAAATAGGCAGGCTGGCTTTAAAAATACAAAGAGTGAAATGTATATCCTTTACTTGAGAGTCTATCATCTATGCAGATCCAGAAAGGAGAATGGGATTGAGACTGGGTTGGGGAGGGATGGCAACAGTTGAGTCAAAGAGTCCATCCACAGAAATGTTCACTTATAAGAACATTTGTTTCTTACTGCCCTCCCCCCTGCTGGGGGCAGGATCTCCTACCCCCAGCACCCTGCCAAAAACAAAAGCCCAGGCTGACTCATACGTGAGTCATGGTCCCTGCATAGACACCATCTGAGTCAGACACGCAGCCATCCTCTTCCAGCTGTCAAATATTTAATCCTACTCACCTTTCTCCAACACACAGTGCTAATCAACTCACCCATTTTCTCTCCTTTTCCTTTTTTAAATTCCTGCTAAAGGCCACACATAGCAGCTCAGAGGCACTCAAAAGAGAAAAATTTGAAGTCAACTGAATTTCTTCCACGAAAAAATATCTAGGTATATTTCCTGCCACTTTTTCTGTACAGAGAGCTCCACATTTTTGTTTACAAACTTGGAATCATAGTATACCTGTTGTTTTAGAGCTTGGTTTTTGTTTCTGTTTTTGACTTAATACATCAGGAATATTTGCCCATATTCATAACTGTTCCATTATATATATTTTTACTAGCTGCATAATGGCCCGTCATATATTTCACCATAATATACTTTTTTTTGTAGTTCTATCAATCTTTTTTTAAATTGGGGTATAGTTGTTTTACAATGTTGTGTTAGTTTCTACTGTACAGCGAAGTGAATCAGCCATATGTATCATATATCCCCTCTTTTTTTTGTTTGTTTGTTTGTTTGTTTTTGCGGTATGCGGGCCTCTCACTGTTGTGGCCTCTCCCGTTGCGGAGCACAGGCTCTGGACGCTTAGGCTTAGCGGCCATGGCTCACGGGCCCAGCCGCTCCGCGGCATGTGGGATCTTCCCGGACCCGGGCACGAACCCACGTCCCCTGCATCGGCAGGCGGACTCTCAACTACTGCGCCACCAGGGAAGCCCTATCCCCTCTGTTTTGGATTTCCTTCCCATTTAGGTCACCACAGAGCAGTAAGCAGAGTTCCCTGTGCTATACAGCAGGTTCTCATTAGTTATCTGTGTTATACATATCAGTGTATATTTGTCAATCCATAATATACTTAATCTCTTATTGTTAGACACTGAAGTTGTTTCCAATTTTTTGTTTTGCTTTTTTTTTTCATCTTCTCTTTTATTCTTCCATTCATGAATTTATTCTAGCCTTCTTATAGTGCCCTGGCTTCTCACCACACTCTCCTAGAATAAAATGCCAGCTTTGTGACCCTGTATAATTTAACCTCTGAGCCTTAGTTTTCTCATATGCAAAATGGAGATCATAATACTTGTTTTAGGTGTATCTGAGGATTAGAGGTAATATATACGAAGTGCCTACAATATAGTAGGTGCTCAAAAGTGGTCATTCTTTTTATTTCAGAAAGTAGATTGCTGAGAAATCATTTGGCTTTAATTAAGGGAAAGGAGACCACATTTGGCACCTAGGAGAGATGGCTGTTTCATTCCATTATTATTGCAGTATCAGAAGAGTACCCTTTCTGGTCTTCAATTCGTGCAGAAAATATTTCTGGTGAAAATGCATTTTTTAACATTAAGATCCTATAATTCCAAATTGAATTACATAGAAGTGGTCATTATTGAAGGAACTAGACACTGATGTGGAATTAGAATCAGCAGCTGTCTGAGGAATGCAAGTATTTATAGCTCCCTAGAGAATCGGGTTAGGCCACAGGGGCTGCTGCTTCACCATAGCAAAGCTGGTGAACGCTAGTCCACTTCTCCATCCGTTCCTTAAGTAGTGAGAAGATTCTGTGGCCACGTGGAGTCGGATGCCCACCAGCCCTCACGCAAACACATACAGATGGAAGGGCCAGAGCTAATGAGCCTTAGAAAAGGGAGCAGAGAAAAAGTATGCGCAGGATCGGGAGAAGAAAACCCAGAGAGGGCCATTCACACTCCAGCCGCCTTCGGAGCTACCTTCCGTGGCTTCGCTGAGGAAGCCAAAAGCCTGAGTCCTGTAAGATGTGGGGTGAGGACAGGACATGAAGAGACATGGTGCCCCCCTTTCCCCCAGCCCTATCTCTAGCACAGAGTTTGAAACTGCCCTTAACTGCTCTGGGCACATAACAGCGGGAGAGCCGGCTTTCCATCCCTCTTCTGCATTTGCTTCCCCCATCCCGCAGACCACTTTTCTACTGCAGTTAGTTCCCCGCTCATTCACTCTTCTTGGTTAACACCTTACTTACTAATTAATGTCCAGGTAAGTGAAAGTGTTTCCTTGCTCATCTATAAGATAGGGAGTGTCTAGTAAGTATTTTTTTGAGTTCCCTTCCAATGCTCTATAGAGTCCACATTTCTATTTGTATATTGTGATTTAATGATCCAAGCATTTGGTACCTGTTAGAAGACCTGATTTCTGTCCCTGGATCAACTACTACTATGCATCCACTTAATATAGGGGCCGTGAACTGTAACATGCCTTCAGGGGCCAGCAAGAAACATAAAGGAATGAAGTAGCCCAGATAAAAGGCAATAGGTGGGACTGTAGTGAACTAGAAAGTGTGTGCTCTGGCCAAAGGGGAGGCATCAGCTCAGCACTGGCCAGTCGGTGCCGTGGGGTTTGCAGAGATGTTATTGCCTGATCATCAAATGAACAAACAAATGAACAGTTAAACATCCCCTTTCTTTCTAATATAGTTGTAAAAATCATTTATAATACTTCTGTGTGTATGATTATATATGTTAGACCAGCAGTGTTTGCACCTATGTGAATATCACTCTTTTTTAAAAAGTCAGCTCAGCCATAAAAAGGAATGAAATTTTGCCATTTGCAGCAACATGGATGGACTTGGAGGACATTATGCTACGTGAAATAAGTCAGACAGAGAAAGACAAATACTGTATGATATCACTTATATGTGGAATCTTAAAAAATACAGCAAACTAGTGAATATAACAAAAAAGAAGCAGACTCACAGATATAGAGAACAAACTAGTGGTTACCACCTTTGGCACCTAGGAGAGATGGCTGTGGGGAAACAGAAGCAGGAGGGGCAACATAGGGGTAGTGGAGTAAGAGTTACAAACTATTAGGTATAAAATAAGCTACAAGGATATATTGTACAACACAGGGAATAGAGCCAATATTTTATAATAACTATAAATGGAGTATAATCTTTAAAAATTGAGAATTACCGTATTGTACACCTGTAACTTATACAACATTGTACAGCAACTATACTTCAATTTTTAAATTTTTTAAATTTTTAAAAAGTCAAATTATCATCCCATGCATTGCACACTCTTTAGCAAAAGAAAGTTAACACAATCCCACTGAAGTAAAATAAGAAATAGCAGTATATTTTCACAATAACAAATATTGAGAAGTAGAAACTTTGCCTTTCCTTTTTTTTTTTTTCAATAGTAATTCTGTAGCTTTCATGGTAAATGTCAATACAAAACAGTCAGTAGGGAAAAGAAGAGTAAGGAGCAAGGTTTGGGAAATGGGAAAGGTATTTCACAATTTATTAAGGAATAGCAGCACCTCATTTTAACCCATCTCAGCACATTCTGTAGACACACCATCACACACGCAGTACATCTAGAACTTACCCAAACCTCAACTGCTTCCACGTTCTTTCTTCACGACAAATCCTTAGAAAAATGAAATGTGTTTACAGCTACCCTTGGGTAATTACAATGCACATTTTATATTCCGTCCCCTTTGAAATTCTCATGAAACAGGAAAAGATAATGGGTGATAATATTCATTATGTAGAAAGCCTTTGAATAATGCATCGGAGATTCATTAAAATAAATAGAAATAATATATTTTAACAGCCCAGCCACAAACTAGTTGGGAATACTGAGTAATGAATGGCATGGCAGGGCCAGAGGCTCTCACAGCCACACTGGTTTTGGACAGAAGATGAGCAATGCATGTTTGAAATCCATAGGCATTTCAGAGTTTCCTCTCTGTTTCTTAAGGAAACCATACGATTGCCTTGAAATTATAAGCAACTACAGGAGGCATTATGTGCTTAAAATTATATTGCCATCACAGGCAAGACCTAATATATCCAAACCAAAGGTTAAGTGCAGTGCAGTATGGGGCAAAGGCCACTGGATTCAAACACCAGAGGCCCAGCCTATAGTCTCTTGCTTCGTGATCTTGTACCATTTATCTGTTGCCATGGTGGTGATGTGTAATAAAAACCCACCCACATCGGTGGCATCCGATGATAAGCACTGATTTCCGCTGCTGATCAGAGCTGGCTTCCCACGGGGCTTACTCGTGTGTCTATGATCGATTGGCTACGGGTTGGCGAGGTACCGCTACGGCTTGCTCTTGGCTGAGCTCCGTCAGGCGCCTGGGGCTTCAGTTGGGACAACGGCCGATTGAGTTCTGTGCTACGAAGTTCCTCCTCTGCCAGCAGGCTGAGCTGGACTTGTTCTGCGGGCAGCGGCACGGTTCCTTGGGGCAGCGGGGAGTGGGGGGGTGGGCGGATGGAGGCGCTCGGAACCGGAATACTGTCACTTCCTCTGCATTCTGTTGGCCAAGGCAAGTCAGGAGGCCAGCCCAGGGGTCCGGAAATAGACTCCACCTCTTGACGGAGAACCCGCAGTCTTGTTATAGGGGGACCAGCTAGAGAGACGGGAAGAATTGGGACCATTTTAATAATCAGGCTGTCACAGATCTGGGGCAAGTTATCTGACTTCTTTGAGTAACCGCTGCCTTGCCTGGAATCCACAGGTGGTTGTAGAGCCCAAGGAGAGAATGAAGTGAACACACTTTTAAACTCAAATTCACTGTAACCATTCAAGTGAAATTAACTAAGGCATGATGCAGGGGATAGAACCAAAGAATCTTCAGCATTCCTCTGTGGACGCTGGCGGTCTAAGCTAGTGCTGGGAGATTCCTGTTTTTAAAATCAGAAAACACCAAATGGTTCTGGGATTCGGAGCTGGCCGTCAGACCAGGCCACTCCCAGTCACTGCAACCCAAGGCCAAGGACAAAGACCAGATTCCCAATGCTGCTGCCCCACTAGAGGTCACAGCAAACTTTAAGACCATCCCATCACTTCTCCCACGGAGTAAACTGGTCTTGTCCCTGTATTTTGAAAAAGGTATTGTCTTTATACCAAACCATGTCACCAGCTAGCTAGGTCTTTGAGATATCCTCTTAGTAGTTAAGATCTTGCCATCTCCATCATTCTCTCAATTCCGAGCATATCTTCATAATATCCCTGCTGACAGTAGTTGGAGGTCAGCACATGTGTTTTCTAAGTAAGTTTTCCTCACTGTAAATGCCAAGTGGACACTGGTGCTGAACAGCCTATCAACTAAATGCTTTCCCGATCCTGGCCAACAGGAACTGTCACTCAGAAAGCCACGTTCGCTCACACTGAGATGTCCAGGAAGCACACTTAGTCTCTATCTCTTCACGTTTCTGAGCCTTCTCCATCCATGACAGCCCCCTCCCCATACCCTCGGCTCCCTGTCAGTAACTCTGGGCTGCAGTGTGGTTTTTCATGGCATAAGGAGAAGAGGTTTCCGGGGTGACCAGGACGCAGACCTTCCAGTAATCAAATCCACAGGCAAGGCAGACATCAAGCAGCCTTTTGCTCATAGCCCTCTGCCGAACGCCATTCCAAACATCAAGTGACCCTGAATTGGATACCTTAAATTATATCACTAATTAGCAAGAAGAGGTTAGTGTTTTGTTTTCACCTCAGACGGTGCTTGAGAGCTCCAAGCAAATTAGCCCCCGGCTGCTGGGATTTCGCCAGACTGCATAGCCTGGTTATAGGCGAGACACCGCAGTGTGAGGGACCGGGGCTCCGAGTGGCTGGAGGGAGAGCCTCAGAACAGCCATGCCTCCTCGGGATGGGAAGGGGCCAGGAACAGGGGTTATCGTTCCTGGACCCAGTGGCACAGAGGCCCTCAGCACTGGCCGCTGCTTGGGAGCTGTGGTCGAGTTTCCCCAAGGCCGCCTTCATCTTAAACCCTCTTAAAGGCTAAAGGCAAACAAATCCTTCTTGAAACCTGAGTCCGTTTTAAGATGTCTGTACGAAAATCCCCGCTGAACTATTAGCTGTAATATCATATAATTTCCTTTTCCTGAGAGTAACCCTCTTGGTGATTACCGCTATAAGGAATTATAAGGCTCACCCTGTAAGAAGCTCTGCTCAGTTTCCCACGGCGATAATGTGTTACTAAGGCGATTTTCTGAATTTCTACCTGAGGTGTTTTTTCATTTCACTCCGACTACTAAATCCTTCCCTTTTCTTTTTTCTTGGCCTTTCCTGAGTTAGAAACACTGCATGGGATAGTTGATTTAGGTCTGAGTTGATCCTTAGCACAAAGGTCAATTTGGGGGCAGAACAACAGAATTTACGATCAGACTTTCTTCATAATGAAAATATGTATCTTTAGATGCTTTAAACCTTATTTTGCAGTGGTATCATGTGTTATTTTATATTTTTATAATCTGTGTATATAGTGTCTTCTTTTCAAGACTTTAGTTATTCAATAAATAGGAAATACTACATAATCCTTGATTCGAATTAGGTTTAATTTAAAATGTCTTTTTTATTTTAAAATATGACTTTAAAATGTCTGTTTTTAATTTGCACTTTTTTAATTTCCACTGTTGTCCGATCCATGTATCTTGAGTTTTATTGTTAAAAATGGGTTGATTTGGGTTTTTTTTTACCAACTACAGACAATAAATTTTAAAACTTAATTTATATGGGATCAAAGGGTAACCTGAACATATTATATTTCTCCAGGAAAAAAAAATATATATATTCTAATGATAGAAAGTTAAAAGGAGACAAATTCCAGCTCAATAAATATTCAAGCTGCCTAACAGTGAAAGTCAGCTCGGGACGCCCCCAGTGAGTCAGTTGTGCATCAGGAATTGCTGTGACCAGGCCAGGTATTCAAGTAGGTGACTGCAGGGGTCCCTTTACAAAGTCACATCACCTTTAAAATTCTGTGGGTGTTTTTGTCTAGGCTTTCAGGAAGTAGAGAAAGGAGGATAATGAACAGGTACAGAGCACCTGCCCTGTGCCCATCTCTGAGCTCTTTTCATCCTTTCTACAAACCACTGAATTATTCACCCTATTTTACAGATGAGGAAACTGAGGTTCATAAAGTAATGTGCCTTGGGAAAGAAGTAAGGATTCAGACCTAAGTCCTACTGATTCCAAGCACCCTGAGCTGATCACAGCAGAACCTGTCGCTTTCTGCGGCCCGCCCTAGGCCTCGGTCTGCTTGCCTGCACCGGAGGGTAGTGGGGGAATGGAACTGGACCTACAGAGGGAAAGGCTGCGTTTCTCTCCTGGGGAAAATAAGTTGGGACTTTCAGTCATTAGAGAAGTTAACAATAGGTGGCGGTACATACCCATAACAATGATGGTGCCTGTGTTAAATCAGTACATTTTCTTTTTCTGAGTTTTGTATTGTTTTCAATCAAAGTGCTTTAAATGAGTCATTTGAGCAATTTATGCAGAGCATCCATTTGAATAATAAAAAAAAAGCAAATGGGAATGTCAGCTATCAGACGAGTTGCTCTTTGCATTTCTCACTGGGACAATAATGACGCCAGAGCAGATTTGGTGTCCCCTGTCCTAAACCTGGCTTACAGGAGCCTCCTTATGACCCCTTGCTGCTTAGGAGTTTTCCTTCTGCCTTTTCTTTCTCTAAACCTACAGACTGGGGCTACTAGGGATGCTAAGAAAGTGCTTCTTGAAAAACACTTTGTTGTCAAACAACAATGAAATGTGTTCGACTTCAGATGAAGGTTAGGACACAGAGTTGGATCCACAGCCTGGTTGCGTGTATAGCAGATACACAGCCGGCTGGCCCTTTGTGACCACATTTCCGGCAACATCTCTCTGGAGCTTCCCAGATTCAGCACAAGCATAATGAGCTCCCAAGACATCTCTGCCTCTGAGGCTCTGTACGCAAGGCAGTCTGTAGAGCCTTGGGCTCCAACATTCTGCTTTTCTGACTAAGCTGGACGTTTCCTTAAGTTTCTCGAGGGTGAACCTCTGGTGTGTTTTTTTCTTAATGACATAAATGGGCTCCCTTGGTTGGCTTTTGACAACCGCCTCAAATAAAATTTTCCTTCAGACGACCTTATTTGGGAATAAAAAGGAGTCTTTCTTCGGCGAGCTCTGGCCCCGGGATGCTGTATCTAATGAGCATAACTGGATTGTCCCCGTGGGGCAGGACACTGGCTGACACCAAGCAGCCTTATTTGGCTGAGGACCCATTCCTCTTCATCGACAAAAAATGTAAACTCAGTGTCTCAACGCGTTCTTATTGTGTACCAACTATGTGTTTGATGTTGTGCTGGGTGCTACCGTGTGGCCTGAAATTACTTTTCTCCCAGCGTGAATTTGTGTGTGGAAAAAAAAACGGATACAGTATGAGTTAAAAGTTATCATCTTGTCATTTATCAGCTTATCAAGTTATCTTTCTTATCTTCTAGTAAAAGTTATCATTTGTGAGTTGGGAGTAATGTTTGCTCACTCACTGCTCCCTGTGAAGAACACATTAAACTACTTTCTTTAGCAAAATCAGGCAGTTCTTTCGGTTGCTACCAGATAACAAATAGCTGAATGGAATTAGTGTCCTGTTTCCTTCTGCCCAGCCTGCAGAGTGGGATGAACCTGCAGATATGCTTTGTCAACGACAGCGGCAGCGATAAGGACAGCGATGCCGATGACAGCAAGACCGAAACGAGCTTGGACACCCCCTTGTCTCCCATGGTGAGTCCCGAAGCCGCCACTGAGGCTCAGAGTGTGCTCTCCTGGTCGTCTAGCTTCTTTTCTGTTGTTAGTCAGAAACAAACATGTCAGAGATTAAAAAAGCGGTGTCTCATGACATTTCTTGACATGGCATGCTCCTAAAGTTGGACAGTGATTGAAAAAGCAAAACTGTGATCCAAGAAGGATACATAAGCTCTGTTAAAGTTAGCGACGACTTTCATACTAAATCGTAAGAGAAATCACATGGGCCCTAAAAATTATAAAAGAAAATACACTATATACCAGTCCTTCCCCACTGGGCTTAGAAATATGAAAGCAGACTAACAATGGGACACATTTTAAAAGGCAGGGGATGGGGTCCAGGCAGGGGTGGGAATGGTAGCACATAGCTGTTGCTCAGAGAAGCCAGCAAGGTAATGTGGGTTAAACATTGGTTACTATTCCTTGCACACGTATTACAAAAGATGGCTTGATGATCCTGGGTGCTTGTTGCTGGATTTCTTTCCTCTCTGGGAGGTCTATCGCCTTTCTTACCAAAGACTAACTAATAGGAAACCGTGTTGGTTGTTGAGTGCAATGCCGCGTCAGAACTTCATAGGATATCTGAGATCCTGTCCGCTCCAGGGAGCAGCGCACCGCCTTAGCTCTGGGTTAGTTTGCTGTGTCTGTTCACTTCAAGAAAGATTTGAGAGTAAGAATCCAAGAAATGTCTCAAGTTTGTTGCAAATATATATTCTCCCTATTATTAATTATGTTACTTTTTATGCTAAAATCAGAGTCTGTCACTGACTGAGGAAATAAAGTAGCTTTTAAAATGTTACTTGCGATGGGTACAAATCACATCAAGAGTTGAGTCCCTTGGTGGAGGGGACCCTTGGCTGCTTTGAGAGAGGGCTCAGGGAAGACTGTAAGCTCAGCTCCAAAGATGGTACCCGGCACGCAAAGCTCAGGGCTGCTCTTTTTCCCTTCACAGAGCAAACAGAGTTCTTCCTATTCCGATAGAGACACTACTGAAGAGGAATCCGAATCCCTGGATGACATGGATTTCCTCACAAGGCAAAAGAAATTGCAAGCCGAAGCCAAAATGGCCCTTGCCATGGCCAAACCAATGGCCAAAATGCAAGTAGAAGTGGAAAAACAGAACAGGAAGAAGTCTCCTGTCGCTGATCTTGTAAGCAGCGAACGCTGAAATGCAAACGAGGGTTTGGTGGCTGCAAATGGTTGAGGCTGTCCCAGTCCTTTCCCAGAGTTATGCAAACTTGGGTTTTTACAAGGCAGTGTGTAAAACGTACTGTCATTGAGAAACATTTAAGTCTGTTTCTTTTTCCTTCCTACTGTATCACTGAAGGATACACACGCAACAGATTTCACTCACAAAAGTAAACTTTGCTCTTGATTCATATCTACTGTGTTTCTTAGGGGCAGTATTAGCTGTCATGGGAATATTTTAATTCCTTTAAAGCACTCTCAGTTTAAGAACCCATTGCTATGGCAAACTCACTATTGCTTTAGCTCATGTTCCCCCCTTTTCAATGAAGACAGTATGGCAGAGTGGATGAGAGCCCTGGGCTTTGGAGCTTAAGACTAGCTCTGCCATTGACCTACTGTGGGGCTCTGGACACGTCTCAGTTTTCTCATCTATAAAATGGGTATAATAATAATAACTGTGTCAGAGCACGATTGTGGAAAAAGTAGTCAAAGCACTTAGCACAGTGCTTGTACCATGCTATAAGTTAATAAGTAGCTGATATTATTAATTTTATCCATGTCATTGACATTACTTGAGCTCCCTGGTAATTCATTTGTGGATATAATAATTGACTCTCAGTCGTAGACCAGTCCATATTTGAGTAGTGTCCCATTCTGATGCCAATAGTGTTTCAGATGATGTGCATATATGGAGGGCCTCACATTGGGAAAGTCAGATGGGGAAAGCTTTTAAGCAAGGAACCTGAAGTGGATGAATGAAGGTGGGTCTTTTAGGAGAAAACTGGGTCGTACGTTCAGTGTGCTTACAGCTCACCCCTCCATTTCTTCCCTTTCTGTCTTCAGCTGCCACACATGCCTCATATAAGTGAATGCTTGATGAAAAGAAGTTTAAAGCCCACTGACCTGAGAGACATGACTATTGGGCAGCTACAAGTGATAGTCAATGATCTCCATTCCCAGATAGAAAGTAAGTGTAAGATGCTCTGGAAAATGGGATATTAAGTGTAAAACACCATGGGATGGATAGTACTATTTCCTGGGTTCAGCTCCTTGGTACGTTTCATTGGGGTCCTCCTGTGTACTTGCAAGGAAAAGAAGAGAATCACAACGCTCTCTTTCTGTTTTTGCTTTTTTTTACTGTAAAATGTTGAGAAACTTTAAGACTTTTTCAAGGTTCACAGAGGTTAGGGATCCTTTTTATTCGCCTGAAATCCCCAGCTCCCAGCACAGTGCCTGGCATATAGTTGGCTCCCAACGCCTGTTTGTAGAATATAATTTCGTAGTTACAAGTCATTTATTATACAGTTATACGCTCAGCTTTACTTGCACGTACATTCATTTTAGGTCATCAAATTCTATTCGACTTATGCTGTGGGACTCCAGGTGGTGAAAGTATATGTGACCGATATGTGAAAATTATAGGGTGAGAAGGCGTGGGCCTTTTTCCCCCAGAATGAAGAAGGGCCTCCACAGGAAGTGTGCAGGGCCGGTGGTCAGTGGCATTCACTCGAAGTGATTGGTTACGCAGGGAAGGGCAGGTGCTGGACCAAAGAGAGAGCTCGCTCACTGGGACAGCATGCTTAGCCCAGGTGAACTCACGAGCCCTCCAGCCTCTGGAACATACAAGTCCATAAAGTCCGTAGGCTGATAGATTAAAACCACCTAAGAGACATGCCAACCAAATGCAAACCAACTAGATGTATTTACCTATTCAGGTACAATAAAGGTATTGTGGTTATGTTAAATTTTTTTTAAAAAGAGACCTGTCTTTAGAGACACATACTGAAGCATTTACAGATGAAATAATATGATGTCTGAAATTCTCTTTCAAATGATCTAGTGGGAGAAGGGGAGATAGATGAGTTCAAGCCTGCCCATGAGTTGATAACTGTTGAAGCTGGCTGGATGCATGGGGCAGGGGGATTCCTTAAACAATTCTCTTTCCTTTTGTATCTCTTTGAAGATGTCCATAATAAAAAATTTAAAACTTCATACAGAAAAGACATTCCCACACACTATGCAGGCACCCTACTGAGTACTAGTATAAAAAGCTACCCTAAGAACCCACTAGAAAAAATAAAATTGGATGTATTCAGTGACAAGTTAATACCTTCAGCATTTTAAAATCAAGAGAAAGGATTTAACATTTTAATTAGGAAACCATAGATTCACAGGCTTTTAAAAAATTCTACTACATTTTAATTTTAGTTGAGCATAAATTACTAGGAATTAAGGACTTAAAAGGCTGTCTGATCTTTTACCACTGAAACATCCTTCTTAGACTTTAAATAATAACATTGCCAGCTAGTCCTTTTCAGGAGTAGATGGAGTTTTAGACCTCTTTGTATGACTTTTTTGGTCCTTTTCTAAATTGAAAACTAATCTGAACTAAAGGCAGACTAAATGCATCGTTTGAGGTCAGGATCTCTGAAAACATTTCCAAGGAGGACCTCGCTGAATACCCCCTTCCTTTCTTTGATTTCTGGGCCCAGAGCTCTTGCTAAATGAATGCTATCCCTCATGTGTCCACATGTCCAGACCTAGAAGCTTTCACTCTTAGCTGATGTGAGGGGGGAAAAGCAAGAGAGAGCTCCCTGCTTGTTTATATTTTTCAATGGCAGAAGCCAAATTAAACCCAGTACACTGATTTCAGGAAGACTAGTTATGTTTCCATCTATTTTATGCCCGGTAGAAATCCTGAAGAATACTTTCCTCAGCACCCATTGTCCAGAGAACTCAGGGGTTGTTTCTTCAGGTCTTACACGTCTGGTTCTCACACAGCTTTAGATATTACTGTTTCCTAGAACAACCTGCACGTAGGCTCCTCGCCTCGACCCCGAGGAGCCTTTGAGCATCCTCAAGGTGCCTTCCTCCCCAGCTGGGGGGGTCTGATGGGGCTCTTGTCGGGTGCAGTGGCCCCCCCAGCTCTCCGTGTGGCAGGAGCACCCTGAAGATGAACGGTGGAAAACTTAACGTGCCCCAGACTTCCGCGTTCACATTTCTTGAAAACAAAATCCCGCTTCTTCTAACAAGCTGTTTTCCTAACGGCTAACAATTTCTTTTCCCACTCTCATGTGAATGTAATTGGATATACTTTGTACTCCTTTTCTGTCAACACTTCTATAAGTATGCAAGCTAGTCGTGCTCTCAGATTGGTGACCTCTCCTGGGCTTATGAGAAGCTAATGTAAGAACTCTACATTTTAGCAAAAAGAGTCTCCTGCTATGTTTAACTGTTTGTGTATATGTTTGTGTCTATCGTACGTACGTAATGGTGCATAAGTGGTTTCACGTCCTGACTTAGATGCAATTTTACCTGTTTCTAAATGCTTTCGTTTCTTTGCCCCAGGCTTGAATGAAGAGTTGGTCCAGCTGCTCCTCATACGAGATGAGCTGCACACAGAGCAAGACGCCATGCTGGTGGACATCGAGGACCTGACCAGGTCAGTGGTGCCTCATCTTTGCAAAGAAGGAAGGAAGCCTGGGATGGTTGGAAGTCTAAGAATTAAGGCAAGAGCGAGCTCTAGAGAACTTCTTTCCTTACTTCCATCAGTAACTCGCCTAATCTCTGCTGGTGTCAGCTGTTTAGATGGAGGGGAAGCGGCCAAAACTGCTCCCATCCAAATGCATGGCTTCTTCACAACCATCCTCCCCTAGTGATGGATTGTAAGTGCATTAGAACTTCATCCACCCCCACTTAAATCAGGTCAGCAATTCTGGCCTAAGGACATTATCCTGAAGGACTGTCCCCTTGAGAGTCGTCCCTAAGCCATTCCATGCTGGCACGATTCCAGCACGTGGTGGGTACCACCAAGTGGCACTTGGTGTTATATGACCTGACTCTTGATCGCATCTGCCATGCCCGGAAGGCAAGGACACTGGCATCTTTCCACAGCACCAGCGCCACCAGATTGCTCTCACCATGGGGAGACTCCAAGACTTGAGTTTCTAGCTGGGCCTGGTTCCGAGCGCCTGTCTGTAAAGAGGTAAAGAATGCTTCCTTCCCTGGGGCATAGGGAAACTAGGCTAATGCTGGTCAAGATCTTGCATTTCTTCATAGTTTTCCTTGTGGAAAGGCCTCTCACCATAAATATATAAAGTATATGAAATACCGTGAGCATTCCTATGATCCTGTACTGTATTTACGATGCCGCCTTTCCTGAGACGGTTTATAGGAAGTCTTTAAACCACAAGGCAACAGTTACTATTAATCCCAGAAATGGTATTCAGAGAGTAGAAGCTCCCAAGGAGAGAAAGAAAACTGCTTGTCACGGTAACATAAGGAATTAACCACATGATCCAGAACCATCCAGGAGAAGTTTGAAAACATATGTAGTGAAAATGCTCTCAGCACTCACCACAGGGACCACTTCTCAGTGTGTAACACTGGGTAAAATATTTTTCTAAATGCAGTGTTATAAAAATAGCTCGGGTAGCAAAATAAATGCTGCAGAACTATGTTTAAGTTAGTTTTTAAAGACCTATGGGCAGCACTCTGTTTTGTACGCTTTGGATGTTATATTGCCTCACCCCTAACAAAAAAACGAAAACCCAAAAACCCAGAAGGTCTTCTCATACCGTCTTAGCATATTTGCCTGCATGTGAAATATAGTAACACTCAAATACTATTATTGCCCCCTACAGCCGTATTCGGGCACTGCACCAACAATTGTAAGACACCTGCCTTTTTGTTACGCTAACAGCTTTGCATATAGGGATTAAGATTATGGGAAATCAGTAGTGAAATATACAACCAGGACATGCATCTTCTGAAAAATATATAGACTCTTTCGTCAATTCTGTGGCTTGCCTATGATAACAGAGACCGTTTCTCTGCCCCTCAGAGCAGCGTTGGCACCCCTCGTTGCTAAGACGACATTCAGAGGCTCCTCCCTTCTCTCAGAATGTTAGGCTATTACTTAGGTTTGCAGTGAATTTTGCTTATCCCTTCAGATGGTGTGATCATGGGAGACAGGGTGGGCAGAACCATGGGGTTCAAAGGAGAGGAGTCACTAATTTAAAGGTACTGGAGGAACCCTTTAAATTAGAGCAGGTGGGGAGAAGTTTCTATGCCCATTCCTGGCTGCAGAAATAGAATTTTGCTCATGGAGGGATCTAAGGATACTTAAACTTCCCTAAAGGTTGCAGTGCCAGAGTTTTGCAGCCAGATCCCAGAAGGCCAAGCGCTTGGCCGCTGGGAAGCCCTGTTCACCTATTCCCTTTACCTGTGCAGCTCCTACCATTCAGGTGTCAGTTCAGATCGGTGGTTCTCAATTTTGGCTGCACATTGGAACCACCTGGGGAGTTTTTAAAATACTGATGTCTGGGTCTCACTCCCAGAGATTCTGATTTAATTATTCTGTGAAGTAGCCTGTGCATTAGGAGTTTTTAAATCTTTCCAGATGATTCCAACGCACAGCCTAATTTGAAAACCGTGGGTTTAGATACCTCTTTGGAGAAGTGCTCCCTGATCCCCCAAGACTGATGTAGGGCCCTCTGTGCTCCTGGCAGCATGGCATCCCTCCCAAGTAGAGGCTAATCCTATTGTGTTATATGGTTTACAACCAACCTGGCTATAAGCCCCCTGAAAGCAGAGACAACACTATTTTCATTCATTGCTGTGTCCTCAGAACCTAATACAGGGCCTGCCTAGTAGGTCCTCAATAGGGATTGTTGATAAAAAGAAGTCCTTGTGGACCTACGTAGTAGGTCCTCAATAGGGATTGTTGATAAAAAGAAGTCCTTGTGGAGCTTGAGTGAAATAAATCCTAGTAAAGACTTTATAAATAGTTGACGAGAACCTTTTGGTTTTATGATCGGAAACCCTTTCCCTCCTTTATTTACAATTTTAATGAAATTCACCCTTGTATGTATGTCTCAAAATAACACCCAGCTTTCAATATTTTCTGAAGCTCTTGCCTGCCTGTTCTTTCCTTCTGTCTCAGAAAACCCCTTGTTGTTTGTATGCACGTACACACACACACACACACACACACACACACACACACACACAGATACATATTTTAAAACTGCTATAAGAAACTACACTTTAATTAGCTACCACGGAATCTTAGTCACTGGGCATCAAAATATTTCTTGAGCTGAATTTGTTCAAGTGAGGCCCATGAGCTACTTTATGAAAATGTTAAAAAAAAAAAAAAAGATGGTCTGCTAGAAGGCATAATTTCTTTTTTAGGAATAGGGTGCTATTGATGTCTTTTTCCTGAGTCCCTTTGTTGGTAAATGAATATCAGAATATTCTTTGTGGGCTGCTGCATGTGGCAGGGACGCTGCTGTCACTTCTCTGTTTCTGAATGTATTTGCCCTGTAACACAGATGGGAGACATTCTGCATAATACCAGTGAGTTTAAACTTGATGTCACTGACCACCCAAGGCTAGGCAGCACCCAGAAACTGCCCCTGGACCTTTGATGACAGCTGAAAACCACACCCTTAGATGCTTTTCTCTTGCCAGATTTATAATTTCCTAAGATCCTCCTTCAAAACATTTGTTTCTTGCAGCCTTCAGACCCTGCCACTCCCTGGGAAGACGTTTACTTAGTGCCCGATCGAGTGATGTAAGCAGCTTAGCCATTCCTCCCACTTCATCTCCACTGGCCAGCTGCTGGTTAGCCCAACTTTGGGCTCACAGGCCGTAATAGGGCTTGATGAGTAAGACTCACCCCACCCTGTGGCCCGCTCACTGCCGTGATCATGCCCTTGGGACTAACTGAGGGGGAAACAATATGCAAATGTGGGAAATCTTGACAACCACAAAGGCCTACCGTTTGTTTGGAAGACATTAGCCTTTGTAAGAATAAAACTGAACTATTGTATTATTAACAAGAGCCCTGTTAATACTTAGATTTGCATCTATGTGCGTGTTTGGATAAAGTAGTCATGCAGTTACTTTCTGTCACAACACCTTGTTTTGACTTTTTGCTTAGCACTTAATCTTCTGTCTGCTCTCTCCTTGCTTGCTGTCTGTTCCTTGCTCGTCTCTTTCCATTACAATATATACTCCATGAGAACAAAGATCACTGCTCACCACCGAATCCCCAGCTCCCGGAGCACAGAGAAGGCACATATTAAACATGTGTTGAATAAATTATCCTAGTTACTTTTCTCTTTTCATTTTTAAACACGGCACTTTTCTTCTCAAAGGAATGTGACCTCTACATGTCTCAGGTTAATCCCGTGGCTTACTAAATAAAAGGAATCATACATAGAATATAAAACTTGGAAGAGGGCGAATCCATTTGAACGAAGTACCGTTTCTTGAGTCTCTTGATTTCACTATGAGTAACTCCGAGCCTCCGTTTGGAGGATGTCTTAGCTGTTGATGGGAAAGCAGTTTGGCTTTCTCCTTAGCGCTAAATAATTGTATTATTCATTTTACAGACACGCTGAGAGTCAGCAGAAGCACATGGCCGAGAAAATGCCTGCAAAGTGAAAAGAAGCCATCCAACCAGAGGACAAGCTAGAATTTATTTTGCTTCTGTGGTTGTAAAAATGCTGTTGCTAAAGGTGGCATAGAAACAAACAAATATCAGTGTTAGTCATCGATAATGTCTGAAGCTTAACGTCCAGTGATTGGCCTTTGCTTCTTAATTTATTTTAATTTTTTTACTGTGCCACTAAATATCAGGCATTTTAATAAAATATTGTTACAAAAAATGTACAGTACTTACACCATCCCAAATCATGGTTAATCAAAGAGGGTAGTTTTAACTTTATTTTTATTTGTTTAGAGATTCTGAGTTGGAGCAGTATTTTACCATTTGACTGCTTTCATTCTTCACTGTAGTTTTAAAGAAGAACTGTAAATGACGGTGCTATCCAAGTCAAAAAATACATGCCTGCCTCGTAGTGAAGTTGTAGGTCTCTGTAATATGTATATTTTAATCAGTTTTCAACATTTTGTGAATGTTGACTACCTGAAGTTCATTTTTAGATGTGCTATTAACATTCTGTTGGATTCAGAGGGTTCCTTAAAAGTTTTATGTATAAATATGTAAAATAAAAATTAAAACTTTGTTTCATAGGATATGTCTTTTTGCTCACTAGCAAGCCCTACACTGGCTGTACTTCTTCCCTCTTCACTCTTCCTCAACTGAAATGCCCACCGGGAAGCTTTTATCAGTGAAGAAACAAAGGGCTCCGGAGAACAAGAAATGCAGGGAATGCCAAGAAGATCGTGGAGAGTATGGGAGAGTGTGTGTGTGTGTGTGTGTGTGTGTGTGTGTGTGTGTGTGTGTGTGTGTGATCCAAAGATGACAACATCAGGCACATCAGAGCCAGCATTGTTACTGCTGAAAGTTATCAGTCTGGAATTTCAATACTTTATTATTTAATAGCTGCTGGTTTTGTCAGAGCCAATGACTGCATCCAAACTGCGTTTCCCAAATTTGCCACGTGAACAGATGATGCCTGCATTTACACTTTTCCCAAGGCCAGTTGGTGCCGTTTTTCACATTTTAACCACTTCTATTGGTCTCGTGAAGAAAAATGCCAAGTCTAAAGCAGGTTACAGACTGTTCCTCAATAGGTAGAGAGTTTCAGAAAATCGACGTAATTAGCGAATGTCCACGCAGGTATTAGAGAACCTTAAACTAAAGCTGAGATGAGCAATCAACATTCCAGAACCACCCACAGACCACCTGGTTTCACTATAAGGTCCATGATGTAATCTGAAGATAGAAGGTTAGTCAGTTTCCCTTTTTAAAAATACCCAGATAGATATTTTAAGTAATTCAGAGTTGCCAATTTTCATAGCCTTCTTCTTTTAGTAAAATAGTCCGTCTTACATTGAAACACTCATCATTTCTTTATGGGCTTCAATCAAGTTATTTTCATTCGGAATAGAAAAATAATGCAGCCCATAAATATATTTTGGTTTTCGACAGTTGGCTACGGAACAGGACAGGTTGCTCGCCACTGGGCTGAAGGGTGGAGCCCGAAGTCCTCTTTGCACCAAGGTCTCTAACTGAGCCCCGAAGTCCTGCACCAGCTGTCAGTGCTCCCCTGGGGTGACCCCAGCCCTGAAAATCTAGGCACAGCTAGTGGAGCTTTGTTGCTTCAGCTGGGTGAGAATATTGTTCACTAAGCCAGCGGTTCTCATCTTCAGCGACACAGTGGAATCACTTGGGGAACTTTAGAAACCACGGGGGCCTGGGTCCCACCCCCATAGACACTGATTTAATTGGTCCAGGATTTTTTAAAGGTCCCTTGGTGACACTAATGTAAAGAACCACTACCTTGGACTTCCTTCTTTTTTTAGCTTTTCTTAAATCATTTTTTAGTATCTTTTTTTTTTGTCATTGAAATATATTCCTATTAATTTGGAACTTTGGGGGAAAGCCAACCTAGGAAGAGTGCCACGAAAATGCCTGAGCCCGAGTGAGAGTGGTAACGTGACCGAAACCTCCTACAGTGACATCTGTAACCTGAAATCCTGACGCTAAAACTCAGCCCACCAAGAAAGATGATCTTCATTTTTTAAATCCTTGCCAGAACTGCCAACTCCAATAAGAATTTAGAAATGAGTTTTCTCTTTGTCTTAAGCAATGCTGCCTCTCTGGCTTGAAATATGTTCTGAAGAAATCCATGGCCTCGAAATGCTTCAGTTGTCTGAAACCCATAATTATAAGTGAAGAGCCCTAACTCGAGAAGGAAGGAAGTGAGATTACACCCACAAGCGCCCCTCAAAACACTTCTGGGGGCAAAGCCAGCTGAAAGAAGAGCAGTTCTTCCCACCACCCCAAGACCATCAAAGGAGATTATACCAGTGTACCCATGTTCCTTTCACACTTCCCTGCCTCTGGTAGAGATGTCACCAAGTGACTCACCTCCAAGGGGATTCTTTCAAAATTGGGTCTTTCCAGCCCCTTTGATTAGCTTTTTCAGCAAGGACTGGGATTATTCCCAACAGGATTCTTATCTGCTGTAGATCACCCTTCCATACATTAATTAGCACCCTCACTAGTTTACCTGGCTGAGTTAGATGCTAGAATTCCTGAGTTAAAAAATAGGGCCACCTATCCTCCCAATTTTAAGAGAGAGGTGTAAGCAAGAATGCACAGGCTTTGGAGCCAGAAGGGACTGGGCACAATGCTGACTCTACCATCTTCCTAGTGATTTGACCTTAAGCAAGTTACTAAAGCTCTACGTTATTTTACCTTCTGCAAATAAGATCTCTTGGGATTATTCTAAAGATTGAATAAAACAGTGTCCGTGAAAGCACTGGCACCCAGTAGATACCCAATAATTGTTGACAGGAGAAGTAAATGATCACAGTTTGGGTAGAGGAGGCATTCTGTATTTTACCAGTTTCTGAGGTTTAACACATCCTTGTAGGCTTTTTCTTGTTTATTAATCATTAACTTACAAAACAGATGCTTAAGGGAAAAGTTCACTTCAATCTTCAAGCCCCCCTCCCTCCTCCAGATACTGATGTTAATACTTAGAGTGTATTCTCACACACCTTTCTCCACACTTATACAAACAGATACACACATACAGGTTTTGTGTTTCAATTTGTTTATGCAAAGGTGGGAGCACAGAAAACTCAGTGCTTTGCAACCTGCTTTGTCCGTGGACACCCTTCCAGGTCAGTACATACAGACCTAAGCCATTCTTTTTAACAGCTGTATAGTAATGCCCAGTATGCTGGAACATACTTTTATTAGTCATTCCCTTTACTGATGGACATGAAGGATCTTCCCAGATCTCTGCCACTAAAAACAGCGATGCAATAAACATGCTTGTACTTACATCTCCATGGGCTTTAATTCTGTGATGACCTCATTTTTTTCTTTAAACATTACTTGGTATTTGTTTAGATACTTCAAACTACAGAGAGCTAATTAAGGTAGGGAAGACCAGGTGAGTCTACTGAAGAGAAGTTTAGTTTCTTAAAATTAGACCAACTCCCCTTATCTGACTAACACCAACTCATTGCTAGAGCACAGGTGTTACTTCCTTGATGCAACTGTTTCTCTCTATTACACACACACACACACACACACACACACGCACGCACGCACGCGCGCGCGCAACTTAGCCTCCAAGGATTGTCATCTGCTTCCTGAATACAGATTTTTCTCTATTTCCTGTTTGAGGGTAGAGGCAAACCTCAACCATCTTTGTAATGATAGCCCTCAGCACAGAACGCAGAGTTTTCTCTCGAAGAGAAACCCTGATCATTGGGACCCACCCTTTTTCTTTGCGGTACGCGGGCCTCTCACAGTTGTGGCCTCTCCCGCTGCGGAGCACAGGCTCCGGACCGCAGGCTCAGCGGACATGGCTCACGGGCCCAGCCGCTCCGCGGCATGTGGGATCTTCCCGGACCGGGGCACGAACCCGTGTCCCCTGCATCGGCAGGTGGACTCTCAACCACTGCGCCACCAGGGAAGCCTGGGACCCACCCTTTTGACACTTCCACTAGCTGGTGGACCCTACTCTTCCTGATGCCTGACACCTCTTCTCTCAGCTGCCAGAGGAGCCCCTCAGCCTGATTTTCACTCAGGTTTAATCTCATCGTTTTCAAGCTTGAAACCCCGTGACTGGCTGACGCTTCTTAAGTCCCTCCCCTCTCAAAATTTTTGATCTATGATCCTGGAGACTTTCCTTCCACAGAATGTCATCTCTGCTGTCTCTGACAGACAGCCCTATGGAGGGTATAGCTAGCCATCTACTGAAATTCATCCCTCTCCACCATGTTCTTAGTTACATAGTTGTCCCTGGGAAGTGGCTAAACAAACAGGGACTACATTTCCCACCCACCATCCATTTGCATTTAGATGTGACCCATGACCGATTTTCATCAACAGAGTGAGTGTGATGTGTCTTAATTCTAGCCAAGGCTTTGAAGAAGTGGTCTGCCTTCTCCATGGTTTCTTTTTCTCCTTGCACCAGCTGCTATCACAAGGACCTAGCAGAAGGCAGAGCCACAATATGGAAGGAGTTTGGGTCCCTGAGTCCACTGCATGAAGAGAGCTGCCTGCTGTCCAGTAGGGTTTGCCCCATACGGTTGCAGAAGTGAGAAAAACTCTGATTATGTTTGAGCCATTATACTGCATTGAATCTCTTTGTTACCATAGCTAGCATTACCATAACTAATGCAAGTCCTTAACAAGGACAGCCATAGTCCTTTAAGAAAGAGCTGGAACACAAACCCAGGTCTCTGAAGACAAACCCTGTGTTCTTAACCACCAACCCACACTTCTAGAGGCTGTGCCTCTTCCCTCTAGAAAATCTTCTCTAGGTCAGTGACTCACCCTTTTTCACTTCATGGACCTCTTCAGTTTAGTTTAAATCCTAACCCCCAGTCTATATCTTCCTTTAGCCACTGGGGCAGAAACTGGATAAGGTCAAAATAAGATTTGTCATGAGCCAACAATCAATTCATTCCAGAAACAAGAACTTGGATTTTACTATAATGTCAGAAACACAAATATTTATCAAGTGACTACAGGAGACCACTTTGGGGTCCAACTGGAAGAGCCTTGGGTGTCTGCAATCCTCAGCACGAGGCTTTGACTATTACCACCCCAGCTGAATTCTGATGCTTAGAAACGCGATTACCTTTTGCACTGACGTTCATTTATTTTTTCTAAATAGGATATGACACATTCTTATGAAGCAGGTTGATGGGTAATGAGTTTTTCAGGATATTTTAATTGAGACTTATAGTCAGTGGTTGGTATAAATTAGTATTATAGTAAATAATTTATGAATTATGGTCTAGCTGTGCAGAATGAAAAGAACATCTCACTCCTAATTTCTGAGAGTCCAAAAGGTCTTTCATTTAGTAGCCTTGGTAGGAAATGATTCACCAGGACGAATTAATTGGCCATAAGAAATGCTTTGCCCGAGCGTCCTTCTCTCCGTCCATCCCCCTATTCTATAACAATGCTCTGCCTATGTTTGTAACACGGCCCTTGTTTTTAGGACTACTGAATCCACTTCCTCACACACTGTACAAGAGCACAAGGTAGAAAAGCGATACTTAGTGAAAGGCAGTTTTATTTTCACCCTCCAGACTAGCCATTCAAACTTCCTTCATGATTATTTACTACCACAGTCTCTCTTCTTTTATATTCAATCAATACCTTATTTGCTTTCTGGCTTTGCAGAAAATAGTGGCGTGTATCCTGACTCTGGTAGTGCACAGACAAGGCTGGAAGTGAGTTCTTTAATTTTCTGCCTCATAAGGTTACTTCCTTCCAGATGTCTGTTAGTTCTCAGTAGAAATTACAGTCTGTAATGACGTGTTCTCTCACCTTATGAGGGGGCTTTTTAGGTCACAGAGCACCCCCCATGTATTAGAAATGGCATTTGAAAGACAACCAGGGGTTCACCTTGGGAGCAATTCAGATGTGAGGGTTCAAGGTGAAAACGGTGTGGACTCTTACAGGCAACAGCGAGGGAGGACTTTCCTGTTTATCACAAAGCATCCGCTTCCTCTTTCCAGTGATGTGAAGGACTCCCGTCCCTGCTGCTTAAGAAGGCTGATTTTAAGATGTGTCATTGTCTCCGATGCAAATCAGGTTGAAAATGGAACTCCAGGCGACTCTGTCAGGCTAAGTAATTTTTTTAAGGGAAGTAATAAATGCCTCAGGAGCAATAATTCGGTGTGGGGATATTTCGTATGGGAGGAATAAATCCATCTCCCTGCAGTTCTGGCTAAACTAAGAGTGGGAGGAAAACAGAACACGGGCCTTTTCGGAGTTCCCAAACAGTCTGACCACACTGCAAGTCGGGGTGCTGGGTCTTTAGGGAGACAGCAGTTTTCACTTCCCGGACCCGAGGCCAAGAGCCGGAGAGGCAAACGTGCGGACTGGGGACGTGGACGTTTCAATGAACGGCCCAGGAAACCAGGCAGCATCTGCAGACCAGGGCGCCTCTTCTGCAGGCCTTCCCACGATGGCCACATCCTCCACGATGGCATTTTGGTGCCTGGAACCCGTTTGCCAAGCAGCTCCTGGTGCTATCGCCTCTTTGAGAGTCAGAGGCAGAGAACCCCCGGTGTGCCTTTCAGGGACTTGCAGTTTCCCATGAGGATGTTATGTTCTGCTGTCCCCAGTGGGACCTGGTGAAGCTCTGAGGCAGGCCCGCCCCCAGGAGGTCTGAGGCCTAGAAGGGGTTTGGCAAAGGCAGCCTTGAAAGGGCTGAACAACTGAGGTTTTATGAGTTTTGCAAGCAATATGTAAACAATTAAAAACCTCATTTGAGTTTCCTCTACTTCCCAAGCTGATCTGAAGCCTATCTCCCCCAAACACTCAGGCAAGAATCACTCAGGAAATGCAAATTAATGCATTAAAGGGAAGGGGTAAATCCAATAATAAAAAATAAAACATAAAAGTTTAGAATTATGCCCCTTTTGGCCACACTTGAAATTTGTTGTCCATTTGCCCCTTACAAGAAAGAGTCCTAGATAAATCGTTGTCTTGAAATCTAAACTGTATCTCAAGTCTTATTTTCTTGGTCTCTTGTTTCTACTATAATCAGCCCAGTCCCCCGATTTGCATAACTGCTGTGCCAATGTAGTACCAACAATGCCCTCCCCAATCCACTAAACTAAAAAGTCTCGATGCCCACTTCCTCTTTTCAAAAGTACACACATGTGTATCACTTCCTAAATGACACTCATTGTCAAGAATTTTGGACTATAAAATCATCCAAGAGTTGTTTTTATCTGAGACAGTTAACCGCTCCTTTAAAACATCGCAGTTGCCTTCATATCTTAAGAGCCTCTGTACATACAAGTTGGGGCCAAATATACTCATTCATCCTCAGAATTTTGAATTTCAAAGAAAGCAGGAAGTTCACATACAAATGACTTTCATTTCAGGTGTTTGCATGGATTTTCCTCTACCACCAATTAATTGGGCAAGCAGCATTGCTTTCACATCACACCAGAAAGTGAAAACCAAATCTTAGGGCTACTTCAGATTTCTGAGACAAGTACTTATGGTCATTCCCAACTCAAAGTTACTCAGGCTTCTTGGCTCAAGATGAAAGCATTTTCATTGGGAATTCCTTTGGCTTCACTTTCCAGGCCAGTCATGTAAACCATCCAAAACATAGACCAGTCTCACAACAACTGCAAGGGGGGGTGGGCGGCCAGGTCTTTATGAAAATGGTAGCTTTACCTTCCAAGTTCTGAAGCCAAGAGCACAAAAGGGTTGACCACGAGGATTTGTCCAAAGAATGGAAGAGGTATTTGATAAAACCAGTATTAGAGGCAGCTGGGAAGGGGGAAAGAAGACACTGAGGTACACCAACATGTACGTTGAGCTGTGTAGAGGGGCAAGGAGTTGGACCACTGGTTATGTACATCTCTTCCAGAGGTCACACGTGCAGACGTATTTAGGAGCCAGATTGGTAATGGAAGTAACTGAAACAAGTTGAGTATAAAACAAAAAGGAATGATGGAGAGCACATACATACCCTGGCTAAAGGGATTCACAGCTAAATAAATGCTAGCTACACACATAACTGTTGAGCTGACCCGGCTTCTGCAAAACTTTTCTAGGATTTAAAAATATCCTGGATTCGTTGCAGAGTACATCACCTCTACTAACTAATGTTTTAGCTATACGACATTATTAGCCACCATTGAAAGTCATTCTAAGAAAGAGACCCACAAAACGTACTATTATGTTTACTGACAGAAAGATCTTATTACAACATTACACCATGACAAATTTATGAGGGCCTGGGGAGATATTCCTTTCAGGTGTCAACACCAATATTAGTCAAGTTTATCTGATGATCACTGTAAATTTTTTGACTGATAATGTTGCCCTCTTTGCTTTGGTTTCCAGGAAGCAAAGAACTAAATTTGCAGCGCACCTATGACAAATTAGTTAAGAGCTTGGGATGATGTAACTGTTAAGTGACTGTATTATCCCTATAAGTTGCCTCAAATTCTTTTGAGGAACTGAGAAAGGTGTCATAAGCAAATAAATATCTCTCTATATTTATTTATTTACATTTTATCTATATATTTATCTCTATATATTTATTTAGCCCTCTCTGGCTACCAACACCTGGAAACTTCTCACAGTGGCAGAATCTCCAGGTAGCTGCCAAAGACAGAAATCTCTTTTGTTTTAGAAGATCAAGAAAATAAAAACAAGTCCTGATGTCAACAATACCCCATCCCAAATCTCTTTTGTCTGTCCTCTCTTCCATATTTCCACTATCATGCTGTAATCAGATTCTGCTCTTGTGATCAGTGATTGCTATTGTCTTTGTATTCTCAGTGCATGTTACCATTCTTCTGGCTTCTTTGGGGATCTCTTTCCAACTCTGTGTGGTTCTGCCGGGGCTGGGAGACTTGCTGCCTACCCTCTCTATCACAGGAGTGACCCAGGCAGTCACCCCAAATGGAATACCCATTCCCCCCACCCTCCATTAATAATTGGTTCATTAATGTGCATGTTACCCCAGCAGCACCAATCAGAAGCTTCCCTGGAATTGGTATACAGATACTGGACTTGCTCAACTGAGAAAATAAGAGCCTGGCAGCCCTCTTGTATACTATGTGGAGGGAGAGTTTGCATCAGAAGCTAAGGGATGGTGGGGGAGAAAGAGAAAACCTTGACGACATCCTAGAATTTGGATTTAGTCTGAAGCCAGATCCTCCCCTGGACATTTTGTTATAGCAGCCAATAATATCTCATTTTGTTCACACTAGTTCAGCCAAGTTTCTGTCAAGACTGAAAGAGTCCTGATTGTACTCTGTTTCTGATGTTATGGCCTTGTCCCTATCACCTCAACCCACCCTCCACACAGCTAAGTGATCTTGTAACATTTCTAAGAAACATCTGATCTTGACATGTCCCTGCTCAATATACTACAACCTGTCACTCACAGGATAAAATAGAAACTCTCTGCATGATGTTCAAGGCTTATTATGTGGACTGACCACCCTCAGTTACCTGAATAGGTGTTAATAATGACAATACTATGTTCTCTGGCTGAGTCAATGTTCTCTGGGCTAAGATACATTTGGGAAGAAAGTTTAGTCTTGTTGGCTTTCCTGTTGTGTGGTCTGTGATTTCTCTTGCTGACCATCAGAGTAGAACCTTGGACTGAGCCCTGAAATAGAGTTAGGTCCCTCCTTGCTAACCCTGTGATGCAGTGACACAGAAACTAACCCTATGATATTAGATCTCTCCCATGAAGTTCCCAACACTGAATCGAAACTGGGGGAAAGGGGAGACCATAGTAAAGTAGAGGTAGTAATAAGAATACCTTTCATTTATACTTTCTGGAGAACTAACCTGTTAACCTGAAAAAGTTATTGAAACTTCCCAGAGGTGTCCAACTTGCCCCCAGGAAATAATCTAGACTTTTCACATTAGTTCATTATCTCGTATGATCTCAGAACATTCCTGAGAATAAGGGAAAGCAAGCAGGTGTGTTTTTTATTTTGCAGAAAGAGAAATGGACACACAGGGATTAAGAAGGGCATTTCCCAAGGCTTGACAGTAACTGTGCAGCCAGGATTAGAATGCCACACTTGTAGTATTAGCCCAGTGGTCTTCAGACTTTTTGTTGGCATAGCCCCCAGAAAAATGTTCAAAACTCTGCACTCCTCATACATTTCTAAGGTGACTTCAAAATTTGTCCATCCTATATTTAAAGAACAGCAAAAAAATCATTTCCAGAACTTTCTAAATATAAACATTTAAAATAATATCTGATGTGTCCAATGGAATGCATCTTTTAAATGTTCGATAGAGGACTTCCCTGGTAACGCAGTGGTTAAGAATTCACCTACCAATGCAGGGGACACTGGTTCGATCCCTGGTCCGGGAAGATCCCACATGCCATGGAGCAACTAAGCCCATGCGCCACAACTACTGAGCTCACGTGGCACAACTACTGAAGCCTACGCGCCTAGAGCCCGTGCTGTGCAACAAGAGAAGCACCGCAATGAGAAGCCTGTGCACTGCAATGAAGAGAAACTAAAGAAACCACTCACTGCAACTAGAGAAAGTCCACGTGCAGCAACGAAGACCCAACACAGCCAAAACAATAATTAATTAATTAATTATTTTTTTAAAAATAAATTTAAAAAATGTCCAATAGAACTTAAATACCAAACCAATTTGAGTACCATATCCATTTTTTTTTTTTTTTTTTGGCCGCCACCACGCGGCTTGTGGGATTTTAGTTCCCCAGCCAGGGATCGAACCCAGGCCCTTAGCATTAAGAGTGCGGAGTCCTAACCACTGGACTGCCAGGGAATTCCCTATCATATCCTGTTAAAAAAAATAAATGAGTGAGCTCTTCTTTAATTTATTTATTCTTATTCTATTCTACTTCCCCCTCAAAATTTAGTACTAATGTAATTTTATTTAGTTTTTCAAAATGGTTTATTGATCACCCTATCAAACTTCTTTACACATAAGTGTGTATATATATATATATATATATATATATATATATATATCAATTTAAATTTTTAAGTTTCCTGTGACCATAAGGTTCTAAGTAAAGAAGTCTTCTATATTTGTTACAGTTACTATAATTAATCATTTGACTAAAACAACATACATATATTATAAACTTTGATGGACAATTATAGAATAAAAAGGGAAATTGTACTGGAAATGCACCTTTTATTGAGAGGAGGGTTTTTTCCCCCAATTCATTCATGTATCTGTCAATGAATATTACTTATTGACAGAATGAGACAGAGTTCTCCATCATTTCTATTCCCATTATTGTATTTATAGATGTAAATCTTGGGAAAATCCTGTTCATAATTAAGTAGGTGGGAATGGAAAGACCCTTGTACAGTGACATCAATCAATTCTTTGAGTTCCCTTTGAATTATATGCCAAAAACATGTTGTGATCTACCATCAAAAATTATTTTTAGTCATCTTTCAGATGACAACTCCATTAGTTCTTGAATTTTGTGACAGCAAAGTATTGGAAACCACTTGACTTGCAAAAATATATTAACTAGTCATTAGAGCCATTTACTGTCTCATACCTGTCCCTAGACCTCCCAGAGTTTCTTCACAGGTGTTTTTTTTACCACCTGGGGGAATGCATCTCAGTAAGACTGGAGAGAAAAGCTGTTCATTTGTGGAGTAAGAGAAGAAGGATTGTAAAACGGAAGATGGAAGAGAAACCAGCAGGACAGGTTTCTCAGTGCATTCTCAGGCAGGTCAGCTTTGAGGAATAACTCATACAGAAGTTGAGGATCTGGAAATTGATTCCCCTAAAGCTATCCATCCCATCCATCTCTTGGAAAGTCTTTGTAACCTCTTTTTGGATAGGCATACTGCAGTTTGAAGACCACTGTGTTAGCGTCTATCATCTTTTAAAATATCCTTCAAACTTGTGACCCATCCTTACACCTTGTATTTCAATCACCAATAATATGTTGGGCATTCCTCCAGTTCCTGGACATACAACAATCAATAAAAGAGACAAAATTCCTGCCTTCCATGCTAGATGAGGAGATAGACAATAAATTATGAGTTTGACTCCATTTTACACTGAGTGTGACAATGACATGGACATGCATGGCAGTGCCAGAAATAGAAAGCTCAGGCAGCTGCTGATCTTGGAACACAGCTGTCTTGCCTCCTTTGTAGCCTGCAAGGGCAGAGGATACTGTGACCTTTGTCCTAAGTTTCCCCAGCACGAAGCAAAATGCCAGCCACATAATAGGCTCCTTCATACAAATTTGTCTAATTAATTGAGTGAAGTTGCAAGTCAAAGAAATTGTATTTGTCTTTCCAAAGTGTCTGACACAATTGTCCTTTAAAGGAGGAATACTGTAGAACCATTCCTAAAATCAAAGCATTTTTAGATCCAAAAGGAAACTCAGTAACCACCTGATCCCATTTCTCCTTTTCTTTTTTTTTTAAGAAATTGTTTATTTTCCATCGACCTTATTTCCATCTTCTGTTTAAGAGCAGCTTTGAGACCACTCTGGCTGTTTCTCCCCATTTAGTGGTCTGAGCAGTGGCGGCAGACCGGCCTTCAGAGGCTGACTGCGCGCCGCGGTCCTTCCGGAGGAGCTGCTGGAAGGTGCCGAGGCCACCTGCGCCTTCAGACCCGTCTGCAACTTCGGGTTGAGTAGCAATAAGTTCGAGACCTGGAGCGGCTCATTCACCCCGGAATTCCTCCGGGGTCTCAGCCTTTTCAGCAGCCGCCTGCTCTTCCTTTTCAGTCTCTTCACGATCCCTGTAGAAGCAGAGACACGACCTGACTTCCCACGAGCGCGCACCGGAGATGGAGCCGCGCAGGCGCACAATCCCCAGGCCAGCACCACCACATCACACCCGCCGGGAGCTCCCCTCGTGCTGAAGGGATGGCAGCGTCCACACAGCGCAGGGACCATAAGACGCCTCTGTGAGGCTGGTGGTCACCCCTGATAACCGCACAACACACAGCGGAAGGCTGCCTGGATCCGGTTAGTGAAGCTGCCAGGAGTGGATGGAGCACCTGCAATAGAGAGGCTCCCGTGGCAGCAGCAAACTTCAGCACAGATCGCTGGTCCGCATTCCTGGAGGGTATGACACTGGCGTCTGCTGGGTTTTCAATGTCGACAATGGCACGAGCTGCTGGCAGAAGCTTCTCCCGGGTTCTCTTCAGATTTATGAGGTAACGCCATCACTTTTCCTTTTGTAGATGTCCTGTTCCATTTGGAAGCCAGGTTGGTGCCGTCTAAGTGGGCTCCGCTGTGAGGGATTTGAGGACACGCTCCTCCTTCATTTGCAGGACATCAAGGGCTCCGGTTATTGTGAAATTTTCCCTGTAAGTTACAAGGGGGAGCCCAGAACAACGCCGCCATATGGACCCCTCTCTGGCTAGTGTGGAAAGACTATTTTGCCTTTCCTTGAAGAAGAAAATGTAAGCCTGGAAAGGGGAAGCAACTTGTCAAGGTCATGAATCTAGTCAGTGACAGATGCTGTATTTGTGGCCAGTGGAAATTTTCTGGATACCTTCAATCCAGGCAAATTCTGCATCCAGTTTCCTTTAACGTTGCCCCAGTTTGATAGTTGCCACTGAGAAATGTCCCTGCCCCATACGCATGTAACCTCCCAACGAAACCTTAGTGTCTATATAAAAAGTGAAATAAGAAAATGTTTCTCCCTTTATTTCATGAATTCCCTTGGAATTCACAAAAAAATATATATATATCATAACAGAAACAATTGGTCAGTTGGGTCATTTAGAGTGGCTACTTCTACAACCCAAAATGTGGTTCCTGGTTTTTAGCTTGGAGAGTATGAATGGATCTTCTAATGAATGGGAGTCTTGTACAGTTTCACTGTGAATTTAACATCTGTAAATGGAGCCCCAAGGCCAAATTTCCCATAAAGGGTTAGCAGGATTATTGGTCAGGAAGATTCCTTAGACAGAGAAATAACAGTTCAAGTGGAAATGCAGTTGCTTCTGTTCTGAAGCCTCTGGGGTAAGTCCTTGGGGTGGGTGCTGCCCCTACTAGAGGGAAGTCCCTGGTAGCTGAATAAAGAGGTTCCAAGTAAAAGAAAGAAAGGGTTGTTTTATTACCCTGGCACAAAATGGAAACCAAGCAAGTAAATAAAGGAAGAGTTTCTGAGAGAAGAAGTTGTGGGTTTGGTTTCTGGGTGTGTCCCCAGTGGTTTCACTTTGCATTTCTGTGGCATTTGATTGAAGTGATATACTGTGAGAAGTTTCTGCCCCTGGCTTTCCAATAAGAAACCCTGGAAACCACACTCAAGGGTAGGGACCAATGAAACCCAAAGAAGAGATCACTTCATAGCTATCCTTCAACCTCCACTGATGACTCTCAGGTAATGAGCTCCATCCCCATGCTCTCTTTCGTGTCCTAAGCTGGATTTCTCACTCCCCTCTGGAAGTCTTTATTTGAAGGTTCCCAAAACATCTCATATGGACCCCTCTCTGACTAGCACAGAAAGACCATTTTGCCTTTTCTTCAAGAAGAAAATTTAAGCCTGGAAAAGTGAAGCAACTTCTCAAGGTCACGAATCTAGTCGGTGACAGACGCTGTATTTGTGTCCAGCGGGAAAATCTCTAGAAACCTTCAATCCAGGCAAATTATCTTCATTATCTTTGCCCCTGAAACTGCTCCTTCTCCTATTTTCTCTTGTTCAGAAAACAGCCCTACCATTTATCCAGGTACCCCAGTCTGAAACTTGGAACTTCTTCTTGACTCTTTCTCTGAAACCACTTCAAATTCAAATTCATCATCAGGTCCTGTCATGGCTGCCTTCTAAATAAATTTCACACCTTGCTCGTCCTCAGCAGGCCTAGGGCCAATGCCTCACTGGAGTGAGTCACCAGTTCTTACCAGGGCTGCTATGAAAACCTCCTCCCCAGAGTCCCAGCCTCCACGAAGTTCCCTCCAATCCATCCACCACATCATTCCTCATGCTTTTTCAGAAAAGCAAATCCAATTACCTACCTTTCCACTCTGCAAAGTCCTTCAGTGGCTCTGGCCACAGAGGCATCTATGAAATATGAAACAAGGAGGAAACCTATAAGTCAGGATGCGTGAGCAGGAATTCTATCCCTGCTACTCATCTTGGGCGAGTCACTTGTCCTGTATGAGCCTCCATTTCCTTACCCATAATATAAGGTATTTTGAACTAGGACAATAGATTTAAACTTTTTAGTCCAGGGTCAACAGTAAGAAATACATTTAAACCATCACACACACACACAGAGACACTTATGCATAAACACACAACACACACAAAAATGCACACACAAAAAACACATATATGCGCATGCAGACCACACGTATACACACACGAACTCACCTGCTACACACAAATACACATATGTACACACAAATCATATTGTAAAACACAAAGTTCCCCGATATGAAATGTAGTCTTTCTAGGTACAATGTACTCTGATACTTTTTATCCATATTATTTAATTTTTAAATTTTTAATGATTGAACTAATGCTAGTTGTGACCCACAAAACTGATGACAGGACTCACTAGGAGGCTGAAACCTGCTGTTAGATACTGAGCTACATGATTTCTAAGTTTCCTTCTAACTCTGAAGATGTAGGTGGGCCAAGTCAGAAAAAAGAAGAGCTTCCAGAATATAAGAAGAAAGGTTAGGAAGAATTCCTTCAAACTAATAAAACCCTGGGCACAATAGCCTTTCCATGTCCCCTGTTCATTGTTTGTAGGAAAAAGCCTTCAGCCTCTTAGACCTTCCCTGATTTCCAAAGGACAGATTCAAACAGGTACTCATTAGGGGAGTGAAGGAAGGCAGAAAGAAACAATAGTACCGCAATGGGACAAGGTCCTGGTTCCTCCTGGGGTGGGGTGGGGGATTGGGGGAGAACAATCTGATATATATCTCTGAATTCTTCTACAGAAACTAAGGCCTCCACCCAGGTGGAGAACGGTAGCTTCAGGCTGAGCACAAGTATGTGGACCCCAGACAGATCGGAACCAGAAGGCTGATGACTGAGATTCCTGGAACACCACCTAGCTACCTCACCACTAACCAATCAGAGGAAGGTTACACATTCTGCAGCCCTCCCCCCAAATTTTGCCCATAAAAACTTCTTCCCTGAAACACAGGCAGGAGTTCAGGTCTTTGGAGCACAGGCCACCTGCTCTCCCTGCTCGGACCTTCAATAGACCTTTCTCTGCTCCAAACTCCGACATTTCGATTTGTTTGTCCTCACTGTGCTGGGCACACAAACTTGCATTCAACAACACTAATACCATGAAAACACTCACTTCATCACAAGGTAGTCCCATATCCTAGTCAACAGCTCACTATTTTGCTAATTGCAAATATGGAAACCACAGACACCAGTTAAAAATTAACCACAGACCTCAGTTAAAAATTGTGTAATTGGCTTCATGATAGTATCCACAATTCCCCATTTCTTTAGGCAGCCAGTCCCTTTTCAAACAACACACAGAAAGTGTGGGGAACAGCTTAATTTTAGCTTAATAATTATCTTGCAGACCATTCTACTCATATATCTATAGTCAGATGCATCTCTTTCTTAATGGCTACATAGGATTCCATTTTATGAATTGAGCCTAATGTAACTAATTCCTTATTGATGGCCATTTCTACTATACTACAAACATCCTAGAAGTGAAATTCCAAAAACAAAGAATATATGCAGCTGTCATGTGATAGGTATGGCCAAGTTATCTTCCACGGAAACTTTACCAGCTTACACCCTACTTACCAAGTATGAGTGCCAGTTACCCCAGATCCTTGCCAACACTTGTTTGAGAATCAGCCACATGGATTCAAATATCAGCTTCTGCTTGATGTATGTGACCTTGAACAAGTTGCTGAACAACTCTGAGCCTCGGTTTCCCTCCTTTTGGCAAAACCCACAAGGTTGTTATGAGGATTAAATGCAATACTGAATGCAGTAGATCTTTTATAAATTATCAGGTGTGGTTGGCTGCATCTTTTTTTCCCAGCCCCATCCCAGTAATATCAATATAATATTTAACTTTAAAATACTATTGTATGTTAACTTACAACCGTAACAGTGTACTTTCCTTGAGGGTAGTCAAATTTAAACAGCATGCCTCCTAGCTTCTGTGGCAAACTTCTGTGCTCAATAAACGTTGACACATCATGAGCTCACATCTTTTTTTAAAATATATGGTTTTCAAGTGAGTCTTGCTTATTGATGATCTTGGGTATTTAAAGTCTTCCAAGTTCTTTTGCAGGACAGAAAGTGCTGAAGAACTCATTGTAGATGATCAATATCTATCACCAAAAATAGTTAATTATTGTTCTGACAGAAGTTGGTTTTGGAGTGCCATAATATAACAAAAGAAAAATTAAAACAACATTTCTTAGAGCTATTTATTAGAGCTTGAATGTTTTTAACAGAGTTGTTGATGTATAATTTACATACCTTAAAATCTATCTGTTTTGAGTATAAAATTAGTGATTTGGGATAAATTTACAGAGTTGGGCAAACATCACCAGAATCCAGTTTTAGAACATTTCTATCAACCCAGTAAGATTCCCAAACGCCCATTCACATCTCTGCAAGTTCATGGCATCGGTTAGCCAAGGATGAGTGAAGAGCTTGGATCATCTCTGGTCCCCACCCCTCCCAGCACGTGTTCAGAAGGCAGCCAGTGGGTGTGGGGTAGTTGTTCAAGTTGCTCCATAGTTGTCTCATTTCTAGGATCTCCTAATTAAATTCCTAGCTTGCCAGCCATAATACTGCTTTCCCCAACCTGGACTGCAGCCTCAGGGGAACAAAGTGCTGGCTTTCCCCATTCGCTTGGCACCAGGATCATTCCTTTAACTGACCACACAACCGGGGGTAGGTTTTCTGCCTTCTGCTAAAACTCAGTTGCACTCCCTCCAGCACTGAAGCTGCGGGCTTTATCGGTTTGTCCCATCCTTCTAGAACCTTCTCACTGACTGAGCTGGCACCGGGCTGGGAGCAGTCCAGGCAAGAATGCCACAGATTCCCACTATTCTTAATGAAATACAGCAGTTCTTTATGAAAAAAAAAAACACTTCTCAGTTTGTTGTTTGCCTTTGGACAATTTCCAGAGCCCTGAAATGGATGTGGTTGACAATGTTGTCTCGTTTTATCATTATTTTCTAAGGAGATGATTTGCTGACTTGCTTACTCTGACCTATTGGAAGTCTGGAACTTGGGTTTTAAGACGAGTAGTTTTCTTCTATTTGGCTTCTCAGTGTTCCAGCAGCTTTGATCCTTCGCCTCAGTGGACATTTCTCCTATAAGTGATGATGCCTTAGAAGGCGAGTCAAGACTCAACGTCACCATGCCAGACCTGTCAGTCAGGAGGTGGCTGGACATCACTCAGCATACACAGATTGTCTTTGTTCTTCAGGAGCAACTTGATGGGCAAAATGAGCACAATAGGACAAGAAAGCAGCAGTAAAAAGATGTACTAACTATTCAGAGAGTAATAAAACCTCCTCTGTGGTTTAAAAGCTGAGAACTGAACCCTTCCCCAGCCTAGAAAATCCAGAGGCGAAGACCTTTGGACCAATGACAACCCCGTACAGGACTGCACACAATTAGAATTCTAGGAGAGGGCTGTAGGGCTGAAAGAAGTTGTTGTTTTGGGACTGACATATTTCATTCTATGCAGTGTAGCAAATTCAGGGCTCCTCTTATATCCAGAGAGAGGAATCCCTTTACTAATATACCAAGAAGGCATATAGCATAATAGTCGATATGCAGGGTCTGGAGCCAAACTCCCTCAGCTTGAACCCATTCCCCGTTTCTGCCTGCCTCTTTTATTGCAGTGTGACCTTGGACAATTTTCATAAGCTCCCTTGGCCTCACCTGCCACATCTATAAAATGGGAAGAAGATGATATAAACAATACCAGCCTCAGAGGCCTGGTACATGTGGAAGTTCTTAGAATCCTTCCTGACCCATCACTTGAGCTCAGTAGATGTTAGTTCTTATTAATATTTTTAAACATCATCATTTCTAGGGTTCCCTAGTATATGTCACATGAGAGGCTATTGGCCGTGAAATCTCCTTACCAGCCCTGGGATAGAGCCTGGGAATGAGAGCAGGTGCTTAAGAATAGTGCTGCTTTCAGATGAAGAACTGTGCCCAGCAAAACGGCACTGAATCCAGTCAGGATGACCCACTGGCCACCACATTCCTCAGACTCGTGTTCTGAGGCTCCTTGGGATCGGTCCACCTCCACCCCCTGGGCCGTCATGCCTCCACTGTGCCTGGGCCACACCCCTACTGCCCAGCACCGCTTTCCCCAAGCTGTGCATCCAAGAGGCAAAGGTCCCTTCACCTGGGTTCCTTGCTATTCCCTTCGGCTCCTGTGGCCAGGGCCCTGGCGGCCTGAACTGCCCAGATCAGCCTGCTAGCTCGGCCTGGCTCCAGGCAATGGCTAACATGCCCTAAGGTGACACTTGGGAGCCCCATAACCCTGCCAGGACAGCAGGTATCTGTCTTTCTGATCATCTGAAGTAACAAGCCACCAGACTGATAAAGACAAACTAAGTGAAATATATATATATAGGAAATATATATATATACACTACACACATATGTGTGTGTATATATGAAACATATACACATATGTATGTGTGTATATATGAAACATATATATATACATGCATATGTGTATATATATAAAACATATATACACATACGTATGTGTGTGTGTGTATATATATATATATATATGCCGTATTCTGCATATGGGTCAAAATTACAAATATTCCAAAATCTTACTTCAGTTCTTCCTTAGGGCTGCATGAAACACCATAGAATATTTTCAGTGATTCTTAATCTCTTAGAAATATAGGCCAGTGCTATTTGGAGAGCTCAGTATTAAACACGCTAAGAGTCTTTACATTGAATTCCCACTTTCATGCCATATTAACATAAAACTCAGATCTACACCATATGGGTTTAAGTGAAAAAAATAAAGGTGAAGACAACTAAATCAAAACAAAATAAAACAAAACAAAGCACTAAGGAGGCAGCCTGTGTAGTGGATTCAAGGGTAGCCAGTGAGCACAGCCTGCCTGCGTTCATACACTCTTCCCCAAGTAGCCACGTGAGCTTGGCCAAGCTGATTGACCTTCCTGCACCTGGAAGGTCATCTGGAGGACAGGGATAATCACAGTACCTGCCCCACGGGGTTGTTTTAAGAAATAAAGTATGTAATGTGTGTAGCACACTTAGGACAGTGCCTGACACATTGTTGATGCTTATAAATGTTAGATGTTCATTATTTATTCTAATTCTTATCCTATTATTTACTGGCCAGATAAATCAGCATTTCCTAATTGCTGGTCCAGGGAACTCAAAGAGGCCACAAAAACCTACCACTAAATGGACTTAGTTTTTAAGACCAAAAACTCACATGACTCATAATCAATAAGGTAAATAACATATAGTCAATGTGTTCAATGCAATTTGTATTTTCAGTGATAAAATAAATAAAGGAAAAATTATTATTCAAATGTTTTAGTCTTTTTCTTGAAAATGTTAAGAAGAATATAGTCTATGCTTTCAAAGATTTAACAGTCTGCGGAGGAGAATTTATATATATATATATATATTTTTTTTTTTTTTTTTTTTGCGGTACGCAGGCCTCTCACTGTTGTGACCTCTCCTGTTGTGGAGCACAGGCTCCAGACGTGCAGGCTCAGCGGCCATGGCTCACGGGCCCAGCCGCTCCGCGGCATGTGGGATCCTCCCGGACCGGGGCACGAACTTGCGTCACCCGCATTGGCAGGCGGACTCTCAACCACTGCGCCACCTGGGAAGCCCAGAATTTTTATATTTTACCAACCCACACTAAGCCAGTGCAGGGACACGCTGCTAGAATAAGCACTTAGAAAGAGCCTGCTACGCTCTTTCATTAGGGTGTAAATTATAGATGCGGTAGATTAGTGACTGTCCCAGGACACAGTCAGCATCAATAACGGCATGAAAATAATTAGAAAATAGTTATTTTAACGAGAATGTTTCATTGTGCCTAAAATGTGCAAGCAGTATGGCTTATGCTGAGTACTTGCCTTCCTCTTAAGAGTCTGGAATCCTGATATGTACTAGGAAGAGTGTGCCTACATGACCAGCTCCCAGACGTCAGGAGGTGGCTACTGACCCTGGATAGATGCTGGATAGACCAGCGTCTGGATAGACGCTGATCACTGAGTCTATTTTTTTTTTGGCTGCGTTGGGTTTTTGTTGCTGCACACAGGCTTTCTCTAGTTGTGGCGAGTGGGGGCTACTCTTCATTGCGGTGCGTGGGCTTCTCATTGCAGTGACTTGTTGCAGAGGATGGGCTCTAGGTGCATGGGCTTCGGTAGCCGCAGCACACGGGCTCAGTAGTTGTGGCGCACGGGCTTAGTTGCTCTGTGGCATGTGGGATCTTCCCGGACCAGGGAGTGAACCCGGGTCCCCTTAATTGACATGTGGATTCTTAACCACTGCACCACCAGGGAAGTCCCTGAGTCTTAATGAGCTTCCCTGGTAGACAGCATTGCACACATGTTGTCCCAATCTGTGGTTGGAAGAATTCAGTGCATTCTGCATAACTCTAAACATAACTAAGATTTTTTAAGTTTTTTGAATAGGCAGAGATCAATACTTTTTAAAAACAGTAAACTGGGACTTCCCTGGTGACGCAGTCATTGAGAACCCGCCTGCCAATGCAGGGGACATGGGTTTGATCCCCGGTCCAGGAAGATCCCACATGCCACAGAGCAACTAATTCAGTACACCACAACTACTGAACCCCGCATGCCTAGAGCCCGTGCTCTGCAACAAGAGAAGCCACCACAATGAGAAGCTCGCACACCACAATGAAGTGTAGCCCTCTCTCTCTGCAACTAGAGAAAGCCCGCACACAGCAATGAAGACCCAACACAACCAATAAATAAATAAATAAATACAAATTAAAAAAACAAAAACAGTAAAATGATTTTTAATTTTTTAATGTTCACTGGAGAAATTATTGAAAATTCAACAAACAAAACTAATTAAAAAAAAAAAAAACCGTCCACAGTCCTTTCACTTTGGTTATAACTATCTGGCAGATAACTATTTGGGCTTACATCCCCTTCATCTTTTCTCCTGCAGGCATGCAGACACTTGCTCTCCCCAGTGCAGTCATTGTTAACATGATGTTTTCTCTCAACAATATGTCATAAGCATCTTTCCAAATCAATAAAAGAAGTATCAACTGATCTCAAAGAATAGATTTAATATCCTTTGTCCACAGAGCAATAAGCTCAATCAGTGTGAGATCAATGTGAGAAGAAAGAGAAAAGTACATTTGGAATTTTAAAGACATCATTCTAATAATGTATGGGTACAAGAAGAAATTGCAAGAAAATTTCAAAATATTGGTAACTAAAAGATAAAGCTCTAAAAAATCAAGATGCAACGAACGTTGTATTTGTATGGAAATGTGCAGTCTTAACTGCTTTTATTAAGAAATACAAGAAATATTTAGTAAATAAGATTTTAAAAATCTGGGTATGATATTGTGATTTATAGGAAGAAATATATATTTGGTCTTTCAGATTTCTGGCACAGAGCTTCCCAAACCCTCAGAACTTCCTAAGCATTGAGAGCTATAAAGGTGTCTTTTGTTATGTTAATGAGGTGGCTTTTGGAGAGCCCCTGGGTCATCTGAGGATGGGGATTGGTCACCAGAGGAAACAACCAAGGGATTAAAGGGTTGGAACTTTCAGTCCCCACGCCCCATCTCCAAGACGGAGAGGGGGCTGAAGGTTGAATAAATCTTCAATGGCCAATGACTTAATCACTCATAACTACTTAATGAACCCTCTGTAAAGACTCGAAGGACAGGGTTCAGAGAGCTTCAGGGTTAGTGAGCCCATGGAGACTGGGGGACAGTGGTGTGCCTGGAGAGGGTAAGGAAGCTCCGAACCCTTTCCCATACATTGCCCTATGCATCTTCTCCGTCTGGCTTTTCCTGAGTTATATCCTTTGATGATAAATTGGTGAGCTAGTAAGTGAAATGTTTCTCTGACTTCTGTGATCTTCTCTAGCAAATTAATCAAACCCAAAGAGGGGGTTTTTGGAACCTCCCACCAGAAGCACAGGTGGCATCTGAAGTGAAGGGGGAGGTACTCTTGTGAGACTGAGACCTTAACCTGTGGAATCTGATGCCATTTCCAGGTAGACAGTGTCGGAATTGTATTGAATTGCTAGACACCCAGTTGGTGTCAGAGAATTGCCTGGTGCCACGGGAAACCCTCCTCCCAGTTTCCCACACATTCGAATTGGGTGGAGAATTGTTCCTGGGTTTTAGTTACATTGGTGTCTATTACATACATATTAACTGGGGGGTGGGGAGTTTGGTTTTTGGTTTTCTGGGTGTTCAGGATATCTCATATATTAAAACTTTTGAAGAAAAATAAAGGAGTTAACTCAGGAAGCGTTTGACTCAAAGTAAACTCAAAGAAAGCAGGAAAAAAGAAATAAATACAAAAGCAGAAATTAATGATGATCAATAAAAATAAAAGCCAGTTCTTTGAAGAGACAATAAATAAATTCCTGACTACAGTGACCAAGAAAAATGAGAGAAGCCATGAATTCGGCATGGCATTAGAAAGGGGAAGACATAAATACAGATGCAGTAGAAATTGTTAAAACTGTAAGAGAACATTATAAATTTGAAAAATATAATCATATAAATAAATTTAAAGCAAAACAGAAGAGTTGAATAAGCCAACAACTATTTAAGAACTTAAGTAAGTTCCAGGGGAGAAAAGTTCCCCTCGTCCTCTCACAAATGGCACAATGTGGTTTCATAGGCAGGTTTTAACACCATTCAACAGATTATTGCTATCCAATGCAACAATCTCAGCAAACAAATTTTAAAGAGAAAGCAAGGGCTTCCCTGGTGGCGCAGTGGTTGAGAGTCCGCCTGCCGATGCAGGGGACAGGGATTCGTGCCCCGGTCCGGGAGGATCCCACATGCCGCGGAGCGGCTTGGCCCGTGCGCCATGGCCGCTGAGCCTGAGCGTCCGGAGCCTGTGCTCCACAATGGGAGAGGCCACAACAGCGAGAGGCCCGCGTACTGGAAAAAAAAAAAAAAAAAAAAAAAAAAAAAGGGAAAGCAAGCTACCAACTTATTTTCTAAGACAAAACTGTCTTCACCTGGGTTTCTCTGAAAACAGAGCCTGAGATACAGGCTTGCATGTAAGTAGTTTATTTGAAATGGGATCTCAGGAAGCAAAAGTGAGAGATAGAAGGTTGAAGCAAGAAAGGAAAAAGGTTTATGTAAGGATGCATCTTTTTTTTTTTTTTTAAAGAAGATGTTGGGGGTAGGAGTTTAATTAATTAATTAATTTTCGCTGTGTTGGGTCGTTTCTGTGTGAGGGCTTTCTCTAGTTGTGGCAAGTGGGGGCCACTCTTCATCGCGGTGCGCGGACCTCTCACTATCGCGACCTCTCTTGTTGCGGAGCACAGGCTCCAGACGCGCAGGCTCAGCAGCTGTGGCTCACGGGCCCAGCTGCTCCGCGGCATATGGAATCCTCCCAGACCAGGGCTCGAACCCGTGTCCCCTGCATTAGCAGGCAGATTCTCAACCACTGTGCCACCAGGGAAGCCCAGGATGCATCTTTGAGTCGGCTTCAGGGGAGGGATGGATTGAGGATTGATGGCTCAAGGATAAGCAGGGTATTTTGGGTTTTTTGGGTTTTTTTTTTTTGGCTGCGTCAGGTCTTAGTTGTGGCACACAGGCTCTTCGTTGAGGCCTGCAGGATCTTTCGTTACAGTGCGTGGTCTCTTCATTGCGGTGTGCGGGTTTTCTCTCTCTGGTTGTGGCTTGCGGGCTCCAGGGCACGTGGGCTCTGTAGTTTTCGGCATGCGGGCTCTCTCATTGAGGCGCGCCGGCTCAGTAGTTGTGGTGCACTGGCTTAGTTGCCTCGCAGCATATAGGATCTTAGTCCCCCGACCAGGGATCGAACTCATGTCCCCTGCATTGGAAGGTGGATTCTTTACCACCAGAGAAGTCCTAAGGATAAGCAGTTTTTTACAAGGGGTGAGGAAAAATGTCCTAAAATTGATTGTAATGATAGTTACATAACTGTAAATATACTAAAAGCCATTGAATTTTACAATTGAAATGGGTAAATTGTATGTGAATTATGTCTTAATAAAGCTGTTACAAAAACAAAAGGGGACTGACCTTCTAGATTGCGGAGGAGTAAGACGTGTAGATCACCTTCCTCCCCACAAATGCATCAAAAAATACATCTACATGTGGAACAACTCCTACAGAACACCTACTGAACACTGGCAGAAAACCTCAGACTTCCCAAAAGGCAAGAAACTCCCCACATACATGGGTAGGGCAAAAGAAAAAACAGAGACAAAAGAATAGGGATGGGACCTGCACCTCTGGGAGGGAGCTGTGAAGGAGGAAAAGTTTCCACACACTAGGAAGCACCTTCACTGGTGGACACAGTGGGTGGGTGTGGGGGAAGTTTCAGAGCCATGGAGGAGAACGCAGCAACAGGGGTGCAGAGGACGAAGCAGAGAGATTCCCACACAGAGGATCAGTGCTGACCAGCACTTACCAGCCTGAGAAGCTTGTCTGCTCACCCGCCGGGGCGAGTTGGGGCTGGGAGCTGAGGCTCGGGCTTCGGAGCTCAGATCCTAGGGAGAGGACTGAGGTTGGCTGCATGAACACAGCCTGAAGGGGGCTAGTGCACCATAGCTAGCTGGGAGGGAGTCTGGGCAAAACACTGGACCTGCCTAAGAGGCAAGAGATCATTGTTTTGGGGCGCATGAAGAGAAGGGATTCAGAGCGCTGCCTAAACGAGCTCCAGAGATGGGCATGAGCTGCGGCTATCAGTGTGGGCACCAGAGATGGGCATGAAATTCTAAGGCTGCTGCTGCAGCCACCAAGAAGCCTGTGTGCAAGCACAGGTCACTGCCCACACCTCCCCTCCTGGGAGCCTGTGCAGCCCGCCACTGCCAGGGTCCCATGATCCAGGGACAACTTCCCCGGGAGAACACATGGCGCGCATCAGGCTGTTGCAACGTCACACCTGCCTTGGCCACTGCAGGCTCACCCTGCATTCCAGTTATAACTACCATACCCCTCCCTCCCCCATGCCTGAGTGAGCCAGAGCCCCCTAATCAGCCGCTCCTTTAACCCCCTCCTGTCTGGGTGAAGAACAGTTGCCCTCAGGTGACCTACATGTAGAGGTGGGGCCAAATCCAAAGCTGAGTCCCTGGGAGCTGTGAGAACAGAGAAGAGAAAGGGAAATCTCTCCCAGCAGCCTCAGGAGCAGCGGATTAAATCTCCACAATCAACTTGATGTACCCTGTATGTGGAATACATGAATAGACAATGAATCATCCCAAAACTGAGCCGGTGGACTTTGGGAGCAACTGTAGACTTGGGGTTTGCTTTCTACATCTACTTTACTTCTGGTTTTATGTTTATCTTAGTTTAGTATTTAGAGCTTATTATCACTGCTAGATTTCTTTATTGACTTGGCTGCTCTCTTCCTTTTTTTTTTAATATATATATATATATTTTTTCCTTTTTCTCTTTTTGTGAGTGTGTATGTGTATGCTTCTTTGTGTGATTTTGTCTGTATAGGTTTGCTTTTACCATTTGTCCTAGGGATCTGTCTGTCCAGTTTTTTTTAATATAGTTTTTAGCACTTGTTATCATTGGTGAATTTGTTTATTGGTTTGGTTTCTCTCTCTTTTTTTAAATTATTTTTTAATTTTATTTAAATATTTTTTTATCTTAATAACATTTTTTTCCTTTCCTTTTTTTCTCTTTTCTCCCTTTTCTTCTGAGCCGTGTGGCTGACAGGATCTTGGTGCTCCAGCTGGGTGTCAGGCCTGAGCCTCTGAGGTGGGAGAGCCAAGTTCAGGACATTGGTCCACCAGAGACCTCACAGCCCCTTATAATATCAATCAGAGAGAGCTCTCCCAGAGATCTCTGTCTCAACGTTAAGACCCAGCTCCACTCAATGACCAGAAAGCTCCAGTGCTGGTCACTCCATGCCAAACAACTAGCAGGACAGGAACAGAACTCCACCCGTTAGCAGAGAGGCTGCCTAAAATCATAATAAGTTCACAGACACACAAAAACACACCACCAGACATGGCCCTGCCCACCAGAAAGACAAGATCCAGTCTCATACACCAGAACACAGGCACCAGTCCTCCCCACCAGGAAGCCTACACAACCCACTAAACCAACATTACCCACTGGGGGCAAACACCAAAAACAACGGGAATTATGAACTAGCAGCCTGTGAAAAGAAGACGCAAAACACAGTGAGTTAAGCAAAATGAGAAGACAGAGAAATACACGGCAGATGAAGGAGCAAGGTAAAAACCCACCAGACCAAACAAATGAAGAGGAAATAGGCAGTCTACCTGAAAAAGAATTCAGAGTAATGATACTAAAGATCCAAAATCTTGGAAATAGAATGGAGAAAATACAAGAAACATTTAACAAGGACCTAGAAGAACTAAAGAGCAAACAATGATGAACAACACAATACATGAAATTTAAAATTCTCTAGAAGGAATCAATAGCAGAATAACGGAGGCAGAAGAACAGATAAGTGCCCTAGAAGATAAAATAGTGGAAATAATTACCACAGAGAAAAATAAAGAAAAAGAATGAAAACAATTGAGGACAGTCTCAGAGACATCTTGGACAACATTAAACACACCAACATTTGAATTATAGGGGTTCCAGAAGAAGAAGGTAAAAAGAAAGAGACTGAGAAAATATTTGAAGAGATTATAGTTGAAAACTTCCCTAATGTGGGAAAGGAAATAGTCAGTCAAGTCCAGGAAGCACAGAGAGTCCCATACAGAATAAATCCAAGGAGAAATGCTCCAAGACACATATTAATCAAACTATCAAAAATTAAATACAAAGAAAAAATGTTGAAAACAGCAAGGGAAAAGCAACAAATAACATACTAGGGAATCCCCATAAGATTAACAGCTGATCTTTCAGCAGAAACTCTGCAAGCCAGAGGGTGTGGCAGGACATATTTAAAGTGATGAAGGGGAAAAACCTACAACAAAGATTACTCTACCCAGCAGGGATCTCATTCAGATTCAACAGAGAAATTAAAACCTTTACAGAGAAGCAAAACTAAGAGAATTCAGCACCACCAAACCAGCTTTACAACAAATGCTAAAGGAACATCTCTAGGCAGGAAACACAAGAGAAGGAAAAGACCTACAATAACAAACTGAAAACAATTAAGAATATGGTGATAAGAACATACATTTTGATAATTACTTTAAATGTAAATGGTTTAAATGCTCCAACCAAAAGACATAGACTGGCTGAATGAATACAAAAACAAGACCTGTATATATGCTGTCTAAAAGAGACCCACTTCAGACCTAGGGACACATACAGACTGAAAGTGAGGGGATGGAAAAAGATATTCCATGTAAATGGAAATCAAAAGAAAGATGGAGTAGCAATTCTCATATATATCACACAAAATAGACTTTAAAATAAAGACTGTTACAAGAGACAAAGAAGGACACTACATAATGATCAAGGGATCAATCCAAGAATAAGATATAAGAACTGTAAATATTTATGCACCCAACAGAGGCGCACCTCAATACGTAAGGAAAACGCTAACAGCCATGAAAGGGGAAATCGACAGTAACAAAATAATAGTAGGGGACTTTAACATCCCACTTTCACCAATGGACAGATCATCCAAAATGAAAATAAATAAGGAAACACAAGCTTTAAATGACAAATTTAAAAAGATGGACTTAATTGATATTTATAGGACATTCCATCCAAAAGCAACAGAATACACTTTCTTCTCAAGTGCTCATGGAACATTATCCAGGATAGATCATATCTTGGGTCACAAATCAAACCTTGGTAAATTTAAGAAAACAGAAATCATATCAAGAATCATTTCCAAACACAATGCTATAAGACTAGACATCAATTACACGGAAAAAAAGTAAAAAATATAAACATATGGAGGCTAACCAATACAACTACTAAATAACCAAGAGATCACTGAAGAAATCAAAGAGGAAATCAAAAACTACCTAGAAACAAATGACAATGAAAACATGACGACCCAAACCTATGGGATACAGCAAAAGTAGTTCTAAGAGGGAAGTTTATAGCAATATAATCCTACCTCCAGAAACAAGAAAAATCTCAAATAAACAACCTAACCTTACACCTAAAGCAATTAGAGAAAGAAGGAAAAAAAAACCCCAAAGTTAGCAGAAGGAAAGAAATCATAAAAATCAGATCAGAAATAAATGAAAAAGAAATGAAGGAAACGATAGCAAAGATCAATAAAACTAAACCTGGTTCTTTGAAAAGATAAACAAAATTGATAAACCATTAGCCAGACTCATCAAGAAAGAAAGGGGGAGGGCTTCCCTGATGGCGCAGTGGCTGAGAGTCTGCCAGCCAATGCAGGGGACATGGGTTCATGCCCTGGTCTGGGAAGATCCCACATGCCGCGGAGCGGCTGGGCCCGTGAGCCATGACTACTGAGCCTGTGCGTCTGGAGCCTGTGCTCCGCAATGGGAGAGACCACAACAGTGAGAGGCCTGCGTACTGCAAAATAATAATAATAATAAAATAAAATAAAGAGAAAACAATTTTTAAAAAAAGAAAGAAAAAAAAGAGAAGACTCAAATCAATAGAATTAGAAATGAAAAAGAAGTAAAAACTGACACTGCAGAAATACAAAGGATCATAAGAGATTACTACAAGCAACTCTAGGCCAATAAACTGGACAACCTGGAACAAATGGACAAATTCTTAGAAAAGCACAACCTTCTGAGACTGAACCAGGAAGAAACAGAAAATATAAACAGAAAAATCACAAGCACTGAAATTGAAAATGTGATTAAAAATCTTCCAACAAACAAAAGCCCAGGACCAGATGGCTTCACAGGTGAATTCTATCAAACATTTAGAGAAGAGCTAACACCTATCCTTCTCAAACTCTTCCAAAATATAGCAGAGGGAGGAACACTCCCAAACACATTCTACGAGGCCACCATCACCCTGATATCAAAACCAGAAAAAGATGTCACAAAAAAAGAAAACTACAGGCCAATACAACTGATGAGCATAGATGCAAAAATCGTCAACAAAATACTAGCAAACAGAATCCAACGGCACATGAAAAGGATCATACACCATGATCAAGTGGAGTTTATCCCAGCAATGCAAGGATTCGTCAATATATGCAAATCAATCAATGTGTTAAACCATAGTAACAAATTGAAGGAGAAAAACCAAATAATCATCTCAATAGATGCAGAAAAAGCTTTTGACAAAATTCAACACTGATGTATGATAAAAACCCTCCAGAAAGTAGGCATAGACGGAACTTATCTCAACATAATAAAGGCCATATATGACAAACCCACAGCCAACATCATTCCCAATGGTGAAAAACAAAAACCATTTCCACTATGATCAGGAACAAGACAACGTTGCCAAACTTCACCACTATTATTCAACATAGTTTTGGAAATTTTGGCCACAGCAATCAGAGACAAAAAAGAAATAAAAGGAATCCAAATCTGAAAAGAAGAACTAAAGCTGTCACTGTTTGTAGATGACACGATACTATACATAGAGAATCCTAAAGATGCTACCAGAAAACTACTAGAGCTAATCAATGAATCTGGTAAAGTAGCAGGATACAAAATTAATGCACAGAAATCTCTTGCATTCCTATATACTAATGATGAAAAATCTGAAAGAGAAATGAAGGAAACACTCCCATTTACCGTTGCAACAAAAAGAATAAAATACCTAGGAATACACCTACCTAAGGAGACATAAAACCTGTATGCAGAAAACCATAAGACACTAATGAAAGGAATTAAAAATGATACAAACAGTTGGAGAGATATGCCATGGTCTTGGATTGGACGAATCAACATTGTGAAAATGATTATACTACCCAAAGCAATCTACAGATTCAATGCAATCCTTATCAAACTACCAATGGCATTTTTAACAGAATTAGAACAAAAAATTTCACAATGTGTATGTAAACACAAAAGACCCCGAATAGCCACAGCAATCTTGAGAAAGAAAAACAGAGCTGGTGAAATCAGGCTCCCTGACTTCAGACTATACTACAAAGCTATGGTAATCAAGGCAGTATGGTACTGGCACAAAAACAGAAATATAGATCAATGGAACAGGATAGAAAGCCTAGAGATAAACCCAAGCACTTATGGTCACCTTATCTTTGATAAAAGAGGTAAGAATATACAGGGGAGAAAAGACAGCCTGTTCAATAAGTGGTGCTGGGAAAACTGGACAGCTACATGTAAAACAATGAAATTAGAACACCATACACAAAAATAAGCTCAAAATGGATGAAAGACCTAAATGTAATCCCAGACACTATAAAACTCTTAGAGGAAAACATAAGTAGAACACTCTATGACATAAATCACAGCAAGATCCTTTTTGACCCACCTCCTAGAGAAAGGGAAATAAAAACAAAAATAAACAAATGGGACCTAATGAAACTTAAAAGCTTTTGCACAGCAAAAGAAACCATAAAAAAGATGGAAAGACAACCCTTAGAATGGGAGAAAATATTTGCAAATGAAACAACTGACAAAGGATTAATCTCCAAAATTTATAAAGAGTTCATGCAGCTTAATAACAAAAAAACAAACAGCCCAATCCAAAAATGGGCAGAAGACCTAAATAGACATTTCTCCAAAGAAGATATACAGACTGCCAGCAAACACATGAAAGAATGCTCAACATCACTAATCATTAGAGAAATGCAAATCAAAACTACAATGAGATATCATCTCATACCAGTCAGAATGGCCATCATCAAAAAATCTAGAAACAATAAATGCTGGAGAGGGTGTGGAGAAAAAGGAACCCTCTTGCACTGTTGGTGGGAATGTAAGTTGATACAGTCACTGTGGAGAACAGTATGGAGGTTCCTTAAAAAACTACAAATAGAACTACCATATGACCCAGCAATCCCACTCCTGGGCATATACCCTGAGAAAACCATAATTCAAAAAGAGTCATGTACCAAAATATTCATTGCAGCTCTATTTACAATAGCCCAGAGATGGAAACAACCTAAGTGTCCATCATTGGATGAATGGATAAAGAAGCTGTGGCACATATATACAATGGAATATTACTCAGCCATAAAAAGAAACGAAATTGAGCTATTTGTAATGAGGTGGATAGACCTAGAGTCTGTCATACAGAGTGAAGTAAGTCAGAAAGAGAGAGACAAATACCGTATGCAAACACATATATATGGAATTTAAGGGAAAAAAATGTCATGAAGAACCTAGGGGTAAAACAGGAATAAAGACACAGACTTACTAGAGAATGGACCTGAGGATATGGGGAGGGGGAAGGGTAAGCTGTGACAAAGCGAGAGAGAAGCATGGACATATATATACACTACCAAACGTAAAGTAGATAGCTAGTGGGAAGCAGCAGCACAGCACAGGGAGGTCAGCTTGGTGCTTTATGTCCACCTAGAGGGGTGGGATAGGGAGGGTGGGAGGGAGACGCAAAAGGGAGGGCATATTGGATATATGTATATGTATAGCTGATTCACTTTGTTATACAGCAGAAGCTAACACACCATTGTAAAGCAATTATACTCCAATAAAGATATTAAAAATAAATAAACAAATTTTTTAAAAAACACAAAAGGAAAAGAATTATTTGAAAATTATTCACAATATTTAAAAATAAGAAAATAAGACCAAAGTAATAAAGAGAAGAAAGAGAAAAAGAAGAAGAATGCAAAGAAGGTGGTGCACAGGGAGAGGGAGACATAGTGAAAAAGAAGAATAAAATTTCTTTGAATCAGTAGGTAAATACAAAATTGTTAATTTCTTGTGATATAATTGTATATATTTAAAAGTTGACTCTTCAGACAAACCCTTTAAATGTTGCTGAATCCAAGGTTAATACACCAAAATCAATAGCAGTCTGTAGCAGGCTTGTTAATGGCTCTCAGTTATATCAGGTCCTAATCCCTGGAATCTAATACATGTTGCCTTATTTGAAAAAAGGATCTTTGCAGATGCGATTAAGTTAAGCATCTTGTGATGAGGAGACGATCCTGAATTATCCAGGTGGATCTTTTTTATGTTTATTTTTTATTTATTTTTTCTTATTAGTCATCCATTTTGTACACATCAGTGTATACATGTCAATCCCAATCGCCCAATTCATCACACCACAACCCCCACTTTCTGCCACTTTCCCCCCTTGGTGTCCATACGTTTTTTCTCTACTTTTGTGTCTCAATTTCTGCTCTCCAAACAGGTTCATCTCTATCATTTTCTAGGTTCCACATATATGCGTTAACATACGATATTTGTTTTGCTCTTTCTGACTTACTTCACTCTGTATGACAGTCTCTAGGTACATCCACATCCCTACAAATGACCCAGTTTCGTTCCTTTTTATGGCTGAGTAATATTCCATTATATATATGTACCACATCTTCTTTATCCATTCGTCTGTCGATGGGCATATAGGTTGCTTCCATGTCCTGGCTATTGTAAATAGTGCTGCAATGAACATTGGGGTGCATGTGTCTTTTTGAATTATGATTTTCTCTGGGTATATGCCCAGTAGTGGGATTGCTGGGTCATATGGTAATTCTGTTTTTAGTTCTTTAAAGAACCCCCATACTGTTCTCCATAGTAGCTGTATCAATTTACATTCCCACCAAGAGTGCAAGAGGATTCCCTTTTCTCCACACCCTCTCCAGCATTTGTTGTTTGTAGCTTTTCTGATGATGCCCATTCTAACTGGTGTGAGGTGATACCTCTTGTAGTTTTGATTTGCATTTCTCTAATAATTAGTGAGTTGAGCAGCTTTTCATGTGCTTCTTAGCCATCTGTATGTCTTCTTTGGAGGAATGTCTATTTAGGTCTTCTGCCCATTTTTGGATTGGGTTGTCTGTTTTTTTAATATTGAGCTGTTTATATATTTTGGAGATTGATCCTTTTTCCGATGATTCATTTGCAAATATTTTCTCCCATTCTGAGGGTTGTCTTTTTGTCTTGTTTATGGTTTCCTTTGCTGTGCAAAAACTTTTAAGTTTCATTAGGTCCCATTTGTTTATTTTTGGTTTTATTTCCATTACCCTAGGAGGTGGATCAAAAAATATTTTGCTGTGATATACGTCAGAATCCTCTTCCTATGTTTTCCTCCAAGAGTTTTATAGTGCCCGGTCTTACATTTAGGTCTCAAATCCATTTTGAGTTTATTTTTTGTATATGCTGTTAGGGAGTGTTCTAATTTCATTCTTTTACATGTAGCTGTCCAGTTTTCCCAGCACCACTTATTGAAGAAACTATCTTTTCTCCATTGTATATCCTTGCCTCCTATGTCATAGATTAGTTGACCATAGGTGCATGAGTTTATCTCTGGGCTTTTTATTCTGTTCCATTGATCTATATTTCTGTTTTTCTACCAGTACCATATTGTCTTGATTACTGTAGCTTTGTAGTCAGGGAGTCTGAATTCAGGGAGTCTGATTGCTCCAGCTCCGTTTTTTTCCCTCAAGACTGCTTTGGCTATTCGGGATCTTTTGTGTCTCTATACAAATTTTAAGATGATTTGTTCTAGTTCCTTAAAAAAATGCAATTAGTAATTTAATAGGGATTGCAATGAATCTGTAGCTTGCTTTGGGTAGTATAGTCATTTTCACAATACTGATTCCTCCAATCCGAGAACATGGTATATCTCTCCATCTGTTTGTATCATCATTAATTTCTTGCATCAGTGTCTTATAGTCTTCTGCGTACAGGTTTTTTATCTATGTAGGTTTATTCCCAGGTATTTTATTCTTTTTGTTGCAATGGTAAATGGGAGTGTTTCCTTAACTTCTCTTTCATCTTTTTCATCATTAGTGTATAGGAATGCAAGAGATTTCTGTGCATTAATTTTGTATCCTGCTACTTTACCTGATTCATTGATTAGCTCTAGTAGTTTTCTGGTGGCATCTTTCGGGTTCTCTATGTATAGTATCATGTTATCTGCAAACAGTGACAGTTTTACTTCTTCTTTTCCAATTTGTATTTCTTTTTCTTCTCTGATTGCCATGGATAGGGCATCCAAAACTATGTTGGATAATAGTGGTGAGAGTGGACATCCTTGTCTTGTTCCTGATCTTAGAGGAAATGCTTTCAGTTTTTCACCATTGAGAATGAAATTTGCTGTGGGTTTGTCGTATATGGCCTTTATTATGTTGAAGTAGTTTCCCTCTATGCCCACTTTCTGGAGAGTGTTTATCATACATCAGTGTCGAATTTTGTCAAAAGCTTTTTCTGCATCTATTGAGATGATCATATGGTTTTTATTTTCAATTTGTTAATATGGTGTATCACATTGATTGATTTGTGTATATTGAAGAATCCTTGCATCTCTCGGATAAATCCCACTTGATCATGGAGTATGATCCTTTTAATGTGATGTTGGATTCTGTTTGCTAGTATTTTGTTGAGGATTTTTGCATCTATATTCATCAGTGACAGTGGTCTGTAGTTTTCTTTTTTTGTAGTATCTTTGTCTGGTTTTAGTATCAGGGTGATGGTGGCCTCATAGAATGAGTTTGGGAGTGTTCCTTCCTCTGCAATTTTTTGGAAGAGTTTGGGAAGCATGCGTGTTAGCGCTTCTCTAAATGTTTGATAGAATTCACCTGTGAAGCCATCTGGTCCTGAACTTTGGTTTGTTGGAAGATTTTTAATCACAGTTTCAATTTCACTACTTGTGATTGGTCTGTTCATATTTTCTATTTCTTCCTGGTTCAGTCTTGGAAGGTTATACCTTTCTAAGAATTTGCCCTTTTCTTCCAGGTTGTCCATTTTATTGGCATAGAGTTGCTTGTACTAGTGTCTAAGGATGCTTTGTATTTCTGCGGTGTCTGCTGTAACTTCTTTTTCATTTCTAATTTTATTGATTTGAGTCCTCTCCCTCTTTTTCTTGATGAGTCTGGCTAATGGTTTATCAATTTTGTTTAGCTTCTCAAAGAACCAACTTTTAGTTTTATGGATCTTTGCTAATGTTTTCTTTGTTTCTATTTTATTTATTTCTCCTTTGATCTTTATGATTTCTTTCCTTCTGCTTCCTTTGGGTTTTGTTTGTTCTTTTTTTCTCTAATTCCTTTTGGTGTAAGGTTAGAATGTTTGAGACTTTTCTTGTTTCTTGAGGTAGGCTTGTATTGCTATAAACTTCCCTCTTAGAACTGCTTTTGCTGCATCCCATAGGTTTTGGATCATCGTGCTTTCATTGTCATTTGTCTCTAGGTATTTTTTGATTTCCTCTTTGATTTCTTCAGTGATCTCTTGGTTATTTAGTAACGTACTATTTAGCCTCCATGTGTTTGTGTTTTTAAGTTTTTTTCCCTGTAATTCATTTCTAATCTCATAGCGTTGATGTCAGAAAGATGCTTCATATGATTTCAATTTTCTTAAATTTACTGAGGCTTGATTTGTGACCCAAGATGTGATCTATGCTGGAGAATGTTCCGTGTGCACTTGAGAAGAAACTGTAATCTGCTGTTTTTGGATGGAATGTCCTGTAAATATCAATTAAATCTATCTGGTCTATTGTGTCATTTAAAGCTTGTGTTTCCTTATTAATTTTCTGTTTGGATGATCTGTCCATTGGTGTAATTGAGGTGTTAAAGTCCCCCACTATTATTGTGTTACTGTCGATTTCCTCTTTTAGAGCTGTTTGCAGTTGCCTTATGCGTTGAGGTGCTCCTATGTTGGGTGCATATATATTTATAATTGTTATATCTTCTTCTTGGATTGATCCCTTGATCCTTACATAGTGTCCTTCCTTGTATCTCATAACATTCTTTATTTTAAAGTCTATTTTTTCTGATATGAGTATTGCTACTCCATCTTTCTTTTGATTTCCATTTGTATTAAATATCTTTTTCCATCCCCCACTTTCAGTCTGTATGTGCCCCTAGGTCTGAAGTGGGTCTCTTGTAGACAGCATATATATGGGTCTTGTTTTTGTATCCATTCAGCAAGCCTGTGTCTTTTGGTTGGAGCATTTAATCCATTCATGTTTGAGGTAATTATCGATATGTATGTTCCTATTACCATTTTCTTAATTGTTTTGGGTTTGTTTTTTTAGATGCTTTTCTTCTCTTGTGTTTGCCACTTAGAGACGTTCCTTTAGCATTTGTTGTAGAGCTGGTTTGGTGGTGCTGAATTCTCTTAGCTTTTACTTGTCTGTAAAGCTTTTGATTTCTCCATCGAATCTGAATGAGATCCTTGCCGGCTAGACTAATCTTGGTTGTAGGTTCTTCCCTTTCGTCACTTTAAGTATATCATCTACTCCCTTCTGACTTGTAGAGTTTCTCCTGAGAAATCAGCTCTTAACCTTATTGGAGTTCCCTTGTATGTTATTTGTCATTTTTCCCTTGCTGCTTTCAATAATTTTTCTTTGTCTTTCATTTTTGCCAATTTGATTACTATGTGTCTCGGTGTGTTTTTCCTTGGGTTTATCCTGTATGGGACTCTCTGTGCTTCCTGGACTTGGGTGGCTATTTCCTTTCCCATGTTAGGGAAGTTTTCCACTATAATCTCTTCAAATATTTTCTCTGGTCCTTTCTCTCTCTCTTCTCCTTCTGGGACCCCTATAATGCAAATGTTGTTGCATTTAATGTTGTCCCAGAGGTCTCTTAGGCTGTCTTCATTTCTTTTCATTCTCTTTTCTTTATTTTATTCCACAGCAGTGAATTCCACCATTCTGTCTTCCGGATCACTTATCTGTTCTTCTGCTTCAGTTATTCTGCTATTCATTCCTTCTAGTGTATTTTTCATTTCAGTTATTGTATTGTTCATCTCTGTTTGTTCTTTTATTCTTCTAGGTCTTTGTTAAACATTTGTTGCATCTTCTTGATCTTTGCCTCCATTCTTTTTCTGAGGTCTTGGATCATCTTCACTATCATTATTCTGAAATCTTTTCCTGGAAGGTTGCCTATCTCCATTTCATTTAGTTGTTTTTCTGTGGTTTTAACTTGTTCCTTCTTCTGGTACATAGCCCTCTGCCTTTTCATCTTGTCTATCTTTCTGTGAATGTGGTTTTTGCTCCACAGGCTGCAGGATTGTAGTTCTTCTTGCTTCTGCTGTCTGCCCTCTGGTGGATTAGGCTATCTAAGAGGCTTGTGGAAGTTTCCTGATGGGAGGGACTGGTGGTGGGTAGAGCTGGCTGTTGCTGTGGTAGGCAGAGCTCAGTGAAACTTTAATCTGCTTGTCTGCTGATGTGTGGGGCTGGGTTCCCTCCCTGTTGGTGGTTTGACCTGAGGCAACCCAACACTGGAGCCTACTGGGCTCTTTGGTGGGGCTAATGGTGGACTCAGGGAGGGCTCACACCAAGGAGTACTTCCCAGAACTTCTGCTGCCAGTGTCCTTGTCCCTTGGTGAGACACAGCTGCCCCCACCTCTGCAGGAGACCCTCCAACACTAACAGGTAGGTCAGGTTCAGTCTCCTAAGGGGTCACTGCTCCTTTCCCATGGGTCCCGATACACACACTACTTTGTGTGTGCCCTCCAAGAGTGGAGTCTCTGTTTTCCCCAGTCTTGCCAGAGTCCTGCAATCAAATCCCACTAGCCTTCAAAGTCTGATTCTCTATTAATTCCTCCTCCCATTGCCAGGACCCCAGGTTGGGAAGCCTGACGTGTGGCTCAGAACCTTCACTCCAGTGGGTGGACTTCTGTGGTGTAAGTGTTCTCCAGTTTGTGAGTCACCCACCCAGAGGTTATGGGATTTGATTTTATTGTGACAGTGCCCCTCCTACCATCTCCTTGCAGCTTCTCCTTTGTCTCTGCATGTGGGGTATCTCTTTTGGTGTGTTCCAGTGTCCTCCTGTCGATGATTGTTCAGCAGTTATTTGTGTTTCCAGTGTTCTTGAAAGAGGGAGTGAGACCATGTCCTTCTACTCTGCCATCTTGAACCAATCTCTCCAGGTAGATCTTAAATGCAATCATATGTATCATAGGAGGGAGATTTCACACACACACACACACACACACACACACACACACACACACACACACTGGAGAAGGCAATGTGAAGACAGAGCAGAGAAGGATTTTAAGACTGACCTTGAAGATTGGAATAATGCTGCCACAAACCAAGGAACACCGGCAACCACCAGAAGATGGAAAAGGTGAGGAATGGATTCTACCCTGGAACCTCTAGAGGGAGAGCAGCCCTGCCAACAGCTTGATCTCGGCCCAGTGGTATTTCTTTGTGCTTCTGGCCTCCTGAACTGTGAAACAATAGATTTCTGTCGTTTTTAGTCATCAAGATTTTAGAAATTTTTACGGCAGCCATGGGAAACTAATGCACAGTCCTATAGCACCCACCAGAAGAAATGAATTAAAAGGTATAATGAACAAAAGTTCCTAATCACAAAGCAATAAACACTTCAAGATACTTAGGAACAGATCTCACACTATACAGCACTCATCATGGACTTTCTGTATGCACCCAGGTCTGGCTTCCCTATCAGAGCAAAAGTTCTCTGAGATTGGAGAACACATCTTTAGGAATGATGTGTCAAGTACAGGTGCTAGAGATTTTAAAATAAATAGACATAGACATAGATCCTGTCTTCAAATCAGACAGACAGGTAATAACAGTAGAATTCAGTAAGTATCTCAATGGTAATGAGTTCCGTGGGAATTTGGTAGGGAAGAGGGTAGGAGCAACTAGCCTTGAAAACTACCTTGAAAAATTAAGAAAGTTTCAGAAAGGAGATAGCACCAGAACTGGCTCTACAAACTTCAGACCAAGAAGAGGTGGGGAGGTCAGTGCAGGTCGAGGGAACAGTGAGTGCAAAGATAAGGAAGTATCAGGAAAGAACCTGACATATTTGGGGAAGGGTACAAAGTGCACTCGGATTACTTACACTGCGGGCGCTATTCCATACGTATTATATACTTCATAGGAAAAAAGCTAGAGAGTCAGAAGAAGCCAGATCAAAAAGGAAAATTTGCCTTAAACGAAACAAAAGTGCTCCTTGGTGAAAAGGGAGATAGAGAAAGTCTTCAGCTGTGGAGCAGATTTGATTTTTTCTAGCCCACTCTGGTGGCGGTGGCAGCGGACTGGTATCAGGCCAGTTAGGAAACCATGAAGCCGTCTAGGTAAGAGGTGATGAGAGCATGAGGAAAGCAGTGGGGATGGGGGACAGGGGACAGATTGGAGAGGTTTTAAGCATTGAGGACACGGAGACCAACTAGACATGGAGGCGAAGGGGAAGGAACAGTCCTCCAGAATGGCAGCCCCACAAGGACAGGGAATTTTTATACCCTGCTGTATCCTTGGCATTTACACAAATTCCTGGCACATGGTAAGTGCTCAGAAAACAACCGTCTAATGAATAAATCACGTATGGTTCCCAGTTTCTAGGTTGGAAGATAGATTCAATGGTGACACGAATAAGCAAAAACATGGGAGGGAGAATCAATTTATGGGCAGAAGTGCAGTGGCTTATTTGAGTCCTATTGGTTTACGTGCCTGTAAGTGAGATGTGGGTTTGGAGCTCAGGAAAAAGTTTGAAACCACTGGAAAAAGATGAAATTTCCCAGGAAAAAAGCACCAGAACAAGAAGGGATAAGATCAAGAATGGACCTGTCCCCTTACTCAGTCTGCTTGGGCTGCCATAACCGTAGATTGAGTGGTTTAGGCAATAGAACTTTATCTTCTCTCAATTTTGAAGGCTTGAAGTCCAAGGTCAGGGTGCCAGCATGGTGGGCTTCTGGTGAGAGCTCTCTTCCTGGCTTGCAGATGGCTACGTCCTCCCTGTGTCCTCACATGGCAGAGAGAGAGAGAAAGAGAGGGCTCCCTAGCATCTCTTCTAATAAACTCACCAAGCTCATCATGATGGTCCACCCTCAGGACCCCATCTAAACGTAATTACCTCCCAAAGACTTCATCTCTAAATACCATCACATTGGAGGTTAAGGCTTCAAAATGTAAATTTGGCGGGTTGGGAGAGGACACAATTGAGTCCGTGGCAGAGATTGTTAATGCCCTTTGCGAGAGCTGCTTCAGAATTGTGGGAGGAGCAGAAGCAGATGACAATGGTAGAAAGTGGATGGAAATAACTTACATTTTTAGCCCTTTGTGCCTGGAGTATAGTAGGACCTCAACAGACATTCCTTAAGTGAATGTTTGGGGGGATTCTCTGAACCTGAATCTGCCCCCTTCCTCACCTAAAATATTCAATAGTTACACCTTATCTTGAGTTTCTCCTGCATCCTTCCACCAAATCCCTCTGGACTAATTTTTGCTGTAGATTTCACAGTTGTTCTGGTGAAAGTGCCTGATAACCATGCCCCAGTGGAGAGCACCAGCCCGAGACCCAGAAGCTGGCTTCACACTGGGAAGACCAAGGCTGAGACATGCTGTGCTGAATGTCTACAAGATCATGGCTGTGATCGTAGACCTCAGTGTCCAGAATGCTTTGGGAAGGCTATTCCTGGGCTTACAAACTAAAAAAAAAAAAAAAAAAAAAAAAATTAACAGCTGAGCAGGTGAAATAAATGAGTAGAGAGTGGGGACGACTGGGGAGTGTCCACAGGTCTGCATAAGGCGACCTTGACTCAGTTCCAGCCAACTAGCCCACGAAGAACTGTGGTCCAGAGCTGCCGGATATTGGTATCTTCCAAGAGAGGCCATCATCTCAGATTATTCTATAAAGCTGCCCAATTTTTAATCTTGACAACTAATTCAAGTTAGTCATGGGGGTTCAACAGGGCACACCTGCAGGGCCATGAGACACTCAAGTCACAGGAGACTCTCAAGTTGCCTGTGGTGGCCCTGCCTTAGATCTTGCAAGAAGTAAATGAAAGATTCATGAAGAAAAGTTTTACTCCTACATTATAAGTCATCAAGTTAGAAACCTCATTAACCCCCAGGGTATGATTTGGGTTGAGAATAAAAGTCAGGTCTCATTAAATTCATGGAAACAGAACCAAATTTGAAATTATGGAGGACACCCCGAGATGTCAGGCACATCCCTAACTGCTCAAGAAGGACAAGCAGGCTGTTGACAACACAGCCCGCCATGTCCCCATCAGAACAGACCCTGTGAGGAATGGCCCACAGGGCGATGATGTCGTGCAGATCCTCTCTCTCATTAGGAGCGGGTGGGAGTAGCAGTGGGGGGACAGTCAGGAAAAACAGGACAGGATCAGCTTTCTCATTTATACAACAAAGAGGTTGAGCCTGAGATATTCTCTCCCGTCCCTTCTACTCTGCAACTTGCACAGAACGATGGGCCGACTTCATTGCTGCTCTGCTGCTCTGACACTGCGTTGTTTTCTGACCGGCAGGAAGAAGCTGTACCTCCTAGACTTGATGAAAAGCTGTCACCACAGGCCTCAACAGTCAGCACACTGAACGAACGTCTTGGGGAAAAAGAAAAAAACGTGCCAGAAATTCATCTTCATAACCAGTAAGTGAAGACTGGCCAAGGAGAAAGACAAGACCAGCAGGAATAATCTGGTATTTTTTGGTTTTCCACTCAGCAACACTTCCCTTATTAGAAGGAAAGAGACAACTTAAGAAAAAGTCTTTCTCTGGGAGAGTAAATTACACTCATTTATCCATTCAGTCACTCACTCAACAAGTATTTATTGAGTCCTCCAGGCTCCAGGCCCTGTGTGAGGTAATACAGATTTTATTTTTTTTAAAGATTTTTTGATGTGGACCATTTTTAAAGTCTTTATTGAATTTGTTACAATATTGCTTCTGTTTTGTTTTTGGTTTTTTGGCCACAAAGCACGTGGGATCTTAAAACTCCCCAGCCAGGGATCAACCCCTCACCCGCTGCACTGGAAGGTGAAATCTCAACCACTGGCCTGCCAGGGAAGTCCCAAGATTATATATTTTTAAATTTTATTATTATTTTTTATGAGCTATGAAAGAAGGCACCATGTGCTGTGATAAAGTAACTTTAGGAGTTGTGCAGAGGCCCCTTTAAAAATGATATAATGATATAACATGATAAGCTGGAAGTTGGAGGAGGAGTATGTGGAAGGAACGGCTCAGGGAAGGGTGTTATAGGAAGAGGACATAGAAGTCCAAAGAACTGAATCAGAAAGAGCTTAGCAAGTCCTAGAAACCATCAGAGGCCCAGTTGGCCAGAGCCTGCTAACAAGAGGGTGAGTAAACCGAGTCTGAGATTACTGGAGAGGTGCTGGGACTCCGATAGCCACCATGAGGAGTTTGGATTTTGTTTCAAGGGCAGTGGGGAGCTGTTTTTAAGGGGATATAAGGAAGGGCTTGACATTATCTGAATTTTTTCAAAGATCCCTCTGGCTGCCACATGGAGATTCGATTGCAGGAAGGCAGGAAGCTCATTACAAAACAGATAGCAATCATCCAGGCCAGAGAGACGGCTCCGGAGAGCAATGAATGGACTTGGGATGCGTCTTAGAGGCAGAACAGAGAGGACTCTTGATGGGTTGGGTGTAGGTGATGCAGGAAAGAGAGGAATAAAGGATGACCAATAGATATTTGACCTGAGGCACAGACATTTGTGAGTACCATTTACCACAGTGGGGAAGGCTAGAGAAAAAGTGGGTTCAAAGAAGAAAAAATGGTTACATTAGTAAGTAAGTGACTGGGCTTTGGAAACACTGTCCTGGAAGATCCCACAATGTCCCACGTCACAGTGTTGATCATACCATGGCCTTGCCTGAAACATACCAACAACTTCTCAATGCCATTGAGACACATTGCGAAGTAGCAAGGAGTCGAAAACGCTTTATGGTTTGGGCTCAACTTTATTTCATCAACTTTATTTGCCAGCTTCCTCTGCTTCCACTTGCTACACACATTCTACCCTCTTTTCTTTCTTTTTTTTTTTTTAACATTTTTATTGGAGTAAAATTGCTTTACAATGGTGTGTTAGTTTCTGCTCTATCACAAAGTGAATCAGCTATACATATACATATATCCCCATATCCCCTCCCTCTTGCGTCTCCCTCCCACCCTCCCTATCCCGCCCCTCTAGGTGGTCACAAAGCACCAAGCTGATCTCCCTGTGCTGTGCGGCTGCTTCCCACTAGCTATCGGTTTTACATTTTCTACCCTCTTTTCTTCATTATTATTATTTTTGCCATTCCACATAATTTGCAGTTGCTTGAATACGCCTTTCTCTCCTCACACCTTTTAGCCTTTGGACTTATTGTTTGGTTTCCCTAGAATAGGCTTCCTTCTTCATTCACTTGCTGAACTCAACTCAGCTCAAAAGTGATGCCTCTTCTAAGAAGCCTTCCTTGATTGCTCCAGGCGGACTTGCCTGTTTTCTAACTGGGCAACATAGTATTAATTTAGAACATAAGAACAGGGAGTCAGAGGGCCTGGGTTCTAATCTACCCAGCAGCTGGGAGTTCCTCAACGTCAGGGAATACACCTGGATCAACTCCGTACCGCCAAAGCGCCTGGGACAATCCTTGGCACAGAGTACGGAGTTGCCTGGTGAAGATCTGGTGAAGGGGTGTAATAGACCTCACTGTTCATGCTAGGCTTCGAATCCTCAAACCAAGTTCTTAAATCTTCCTTCTAAACTGAGAGGATACACTCCAGAAACATCTATGTCTGCACTACTAAAGGGCCCCAGATGAGAAGTGGTTGCACTCATTTTCCTCCAGTGCTTTCTCTCCCCTGTGACTTTTTTTCTCGTCCCAGCCCTCCAGGCTCACCTCTGTAGAGCCAATCCTTACCCCAACTGCCAATACCCCAGCCCTCATCGGGAGTGGAGGAGGTCAAGCGGTGGTCTGCAAGATTTCCAGATACACTTCAAGGATCATTTAAATTTCCCAGAACCTACTGACTGAAAATTAATTATTGAAAGCCTACTATGTGCCCACTACCAAGCTAAATGTCTTGATGGATCAAAGTTTTATATTATGGGTTGTGAAACATGTACAAATGCTGGGATCTTTTAAGAGAAATAATATAAAGTAACAAATACAAGTTTAGGAACAGAGTCCGGAAAAGCATGGTAAAGTGAGGGACCTTGAAGCTGAGACTCTATTAGCTGCACATAAATCTGCTTCTAGCTTAAGAGCGCTTAACCTATTTTGTGCCATTTGATAGCCTGGTAAAAGTACAGGCCTCTTTTACATTTTTAAATGCATAAAATAAAACACAGAGCATTACAAAAGAAATAATTTATATTGAAATACATCTGGGAAATACATTCGAAAAACAAATTTGTGATATAGTCATCTGTTTTTCTTTATTAGGGCATTAAACATCAAGATCTTGCAACAGGTCAAAGAACCAGTGCTTTCCTTTCTTTAGAAGAATTTCCCTACTGTGAGTTCAGTATCTACTTTGTCTCAGTAACCAGCACCCTCTTGGGTGCCTCGCACGTGGGTGAGCTGAACACCCCCCAGTGTTCACAGCTGTGCCAGCCAGCTTATGGGTCCTCGTGCTCTGGCTCTAGTAACCAGTAGTGGCGGCACCAGCTTGAAAGTTGGAGCCATAATCACATGCTCCCCACATGTATGCTGTCCATTTCTTCCTTATTCAACCATCCAAAAGATCTCATGTTAGGCTGGAGATTTGCACCACTGGCTGGGAGGCACAGGAAGAAAGAAAAGCAGCAAGATTCACAGTCTGCAATTCTGGGTTCAGCTAGTTAGGTGGTCTTAGCAACCACTCTGAATCAAATCTCCAAAACGGGCAGAAGGAAGGTTTCTGCCCTGCAGGGGTGTTCTGCATACCGGAAGGTATGTTAAAAGCACTTTGATAACTAAACATTTCCAGGAAGAAGTTATATAATTTGACATCCTGAAAGAGGAAGAGAGAATATTGAATGTAGTGATGCTTCCAGCCAACCATTCTCTCAGTATGGTGAGAAGTGCATTAACATTCATTGCCAAGTTTATTAAAATTGATTGTCTGACATAGTATGTGCTCTGCCCCAAGGCACATGATAGAGTAAAGCAGGGCTGGGTTCAAACTCAGGTCCCTGGGTTCTGAGTCCACTAGTTTTTCCATTCGGCTGGGCAACTGGGTTCCAGGTCAGCTGGGAGCCAGCCTCCGTGCTCAGGGGGCCAGACCATAGTGTACAGTGTACATAGTGTCCTCATATATTCCTCTACTTCGGTCACCCAAATTCTGGTTGTCCCCCTTTTCTTCATGCCTTCAGTACTCCTCAAGACCACAAATCCATCCGTTTGAGCAGACCTCTTCCTCTTCCTGAAGGTCTTGGTCCCTGGGGTGAGGTCTAGCTGTTAGTACAGCTGTTAGAACAGCAGTTATTGCTTCATAACAAGTCTTTACTCCCCTTCACAGGACCCTCAAGCAATTCATGCACACATTTAAAACGTCTTGAATACCTACAATGTGTTAGGCACTGTCCCAGGCCCTTTGTGGGGGGACAGATTTGACCCAGGTAGAGTCAGTCCCTGACCTTGAGAACCCCCAGATGATGGAGTTAGGATGTGAACCCAGGCAGGTTATGAGTTTTATTTTTTTTAATTTTTATTTTATATTGAGTATAGTTGATTTACAACATTAGTGGTTATGAATTTTATATGGAAAGCGTTCTCAGAGTTCACTGGATCCAGTCCTCCCATTTTACAGATGAAAACACTACTTCCATAGTTACTAGGTGCCAGGCAGTATGCTAAGGACTTTAAAAATGTGAAATAGGTACAAAAGGAAAAATGAAGGCAAAGAACTTTTAAGTAACTTGCCTAAGGTCACATAGCCAGGAATAAACGGCAGAGCTGGGCTTCAAACCCAGAAAATCCAGCTTCGGCATTCACACTCTCAACCTGTTTTACTGAGGGAGGAGTGGGATGCCGGCCCCTCTGCCGGGTTGCCAGCCCTTCCCCCCCACACGTGTCCGGAGGCACCCCCAAGCATCTGGCAGGCCAGACCCGATCCAGTCTTGAGTCAGAGAGCAGAGATGCCATCAGTGACAACCCTGAGAACAAACAAGAGACGAGCTTGTTCTCTGCTATTTTTTTCCAGCCTTTAGTCAGCCTGGAGTGGTTAGTTTCCCAGCATTTCCAGTCACAGAGAAAAGCCCCCAAGACACAATGGAGACGGAGCAAACAGCGGCCCCCACCCACCCTTCCAGCTAAGCCTTCTCCACTCTTCTCTCCCAAATCCTGCAGCCTCCTTTGCCCTTGACCTGACTTTGAAAGGACAAATCACCAGCCTCCCATTAGGGCTGACATTTGAGTGGAGGAACATCAATAGATGTGTTGAGAGAGATCTGCTGATTGGATCCAGGCAGTTCATGAAATGTGGCATCAAAAGCCCCTCCGGGGGCTCCCAGGCAAAGTGCTCCAGCTGGCCCTGGGCAGAGCAGACCCGCAGAATCTAGACAGAGACCTCAAGCCTGCCAGCCCCGAGTCTTGGCTGCAGAGACACTCTCTTCCTTGCCCAGTACATTTTTGCAGCTCCTTCCTGCTGCCAGAGAAGAACAAACTGGTCTCCTCTGCGCTGTTGTTTCCAGGTCCCAGCTGTTGTCAGCATCAACCCCTCTCATACCCCTGCAATACAAGGAGCCTGGTCTGAAAACACCCCAGACTCTGGCTGGTTTCAGGGTCTCACAATTGCTTTCAAGCCATCATTTGTCCCATACTTATTGAGCATCTACTATGTGCCAGGCATTGTGCTCCATGCCAGAGATCAAGTAGTAAATAAGGCAAATATGATCCCTGCCTTTAAGGAACTTACAGTCCAGTGGGGACAAAGGCAATCACGACAAGGACTAACAAGCACAGGACAAGAGGAATGTAGCCATTGTCTGGGTGGTCAGGGAAGGCTTCCTGGAAGAAGAGATATCTAATCTAAGATCTGAAGAATTAGGCTTAACTAAGCAGAAGTAAGAGGAAGGAGAACTGGGTGAAAAAGGATTTGAGGCAGAGAAAGGAACATATGCAGAGGTCTTCATGAGAGGAAACACTTGGCTTTCAAGAAATGAATGTTGTGAAGAACGTGAAGGGCAGAAAGGTCATGGAATGTGGAGAAAGGCTGGAGTGGTTACAAAGGGCTATAGACCAAGGTAGAAGTTAGATTTATGAAGATAATCAAGGCCATTATTGGGTTTTATGTAAGCAAGAGTGTGTCTGGCTGACCACTCATCATTCCTCTTGCCATAATTTAAGTGACCTGGCCCTTCAGCTCATGTCAGTTCCACAAAAGGGCTGTCCTTGAGCATCTAGCTTGCAAAAGGAGGAGGGTCAGAGCTCTGGCTTGAGTGAAGGTTGGACATTTTGACTGAGCTCGTCTGTGACTGAGAAGCTATGAGACCTGGCTGGGCTGAATCCTAAAGAGGGATTCAAAGATCTCAGTCAGCCACAGCTCTTGGAAAACTAAAGCCTCCCAACTTATAGACAAAGGGTAGAAGCTCTTCCCTGAAACCAGTTCCACAAGGTCAGGGAATCCCTCGAGACAGTGAACGCCAGAGGGAACCAAAGCCGGGCCTTTGAGGAAGAGGTGTGAGGAGAATGTGGGCGTTTCTCATAAAAGGGTAAACAGGAACTTTCATTTTCTCTTGGCCTCAGGTAGGTATGAATTGCAAAACCAAAATATTGAGCCTTTTCTCTCACAACAAACCACCCTGACAGGAGTCTCATTACTCAGCTCTAAGGGTTTAAAAACCCCACAGGGCTTAGCAGCAACGCTGAGAGAAGTGAGAGAAGAGGAGACCTGTGAGCTCATGGGGTGAGAGGGGGACCCTCTGCAAGGGCAGGACCCGCACCCACCTGAGAAACCAAAATAAAGAAGAGGCACAAACACAGAGTGCGTTGGAAGACAGCTGGTCACCTCCAAAAGAGGGAAATGAAACCACAAATGCGAGTGGAACCAGGGTGAGCGGAATTTCCTCCTGCTGTTCAGGAAGGAGGGTTTCATGAGGCAGGTCTCCAAGACAGAAAGCACAGCGCTCTGTGTCTGCCTGGGCTCCATCCTCGGAAGACCCTCAGGAAGAAATGAGGTCCTAGTGCTCAAAAGTTCCCATCAGTCTTTTCTCTTGAAAGGCCATTGTGAAAAGCCTGACGAAAACTCAACAAATGTAAATATTAACGCTGTGCTGAGTGAAGAGAACTTCTCAAGCAAGAAACTAGCCGCTATTTTTACAGATGTGTATAAAATAAATATCGCCCCCTGGAAACACGTCTTTCTATCTCTAACACCACATCTCAAGTGGTGCTTAAGGTCCACCCAGGCTCTGGGCTCTGAGAGGAGAGTGTTTCTTTTTTTTTTTTTAACATCTTTATTGGAGTATAATTGCTTTACAATGGTGTGTTAGTTTCTGCTTCACAACAAAATGAATCAGTTATACATATACATATGTTCCCATATCTCTTCCCGCTTGTGTCTCCCTCCCTCCCACCCTCCTGAGAGTGTTTCTTGATTCAGGTGAGACTCGCATGGACCAGCTTTGAGTAAGTCTGGCTTCTAAGTAAGTTCGGAAACCGGGGGACTCCTTGGTGATCAATGAAAATGACAAATGGGCTGGAAAAGTGACCATTATGTGGGAAGGCTACAGAAATTGAAGTCTTTTTTTTAGTCTGAAGAAATAGGTTGAAGAAGAAAAGCCTGGGGAACCGGCGGGGCTTGGGGAGCAGAGCACTTGATAACAGTCATTAGATATATCAAAAGCTATGTGTAAGATGTGAGTAAGGTCTTTTCAAATGCAGTGGGGAAAAATGAGAAAATGCACTTAACTAGCCTCTCAGTCCTCTAACCCAGTTTGCACACTCCCTCCCCCCAACTACTATCCTCTGCTCCAAAAGCTATTTAGAGAACCCGGGAGTTTGTGTGTGTTTCAAGACCACATATACTCTTCACTCATCCTACGGCTTTATCTCTGCAGCTATCATTTTTCAGAGTAGCTTCCAAACAACTATGGAGCACTGTTTGACAGAATATGAGATCGTTAGTAAAATACAAGATTTCATATGAGTAAGCACACTATCTCAGCTATCACTTCTGTCCTTAACAGTCCCCTCCTTACCCACGGCCAAAGTCATAGGCACCTCATAAAAATAATGATAAAGAGACTTTAAAAATTTCGAGAACTCTTGGCTTCTCTCACATTTGGATTCAAGCCCTCTCACTTTAATCTGGTTTCCTAAGATACCATTCTGTTGCCGCAAACCTGGAGTCTCCACAGGGCCTCTGGATGGATGACTCAGTTGTCCTGAAACATTGGTTTTGTTTTTTGTTTCAGCCCAACTTCATTTACGGTCTCATCTTCGGTTTTGTAGTTTACAGTCTATGAGCAAATCCCACCCAACGTTATTGGTCAGCTCCACAGTTCAGCTCCCTGAGGAAGGCTCCTATTCTCTAGAGGGAGGAGCCTACAAGTCCTGTTGGCTGGAAGGTTAACATAAGCTCAGGAAGACCCAGCCAACATCTCACAAATGGCATTCTTTGGAACAAGCCATGCTAACATCAGGATTGCAGAGTCAGATAAGTGGGGAGAATGCTGGGCTTAAGTTTATCACTCTATCCCAGTGCCTAGAACAGTACCTGACACACAATAAATATGCAAGAGTTGTTGATTGAATATGTGAATTAAATACCTATCAATAGGACTTCTCAAAAGCTTTAAAGTGCTGGTGTGCATTATAATCCTCCAGGAGGGTGACAATTTGCTCAAAACTTCCTCAAGGGATCCCTCTCTTATTTTTCACCAAATACCAATTAACATCTCATGGGACACGATTATACTGAGGAACTCAGTTTGGGAAATGCTGACCTAGTTTCTTTTTCCCCTCCAATGTGATTTATCTACTGTTTTAGATAGTCATATCTTTGAAGCCAAAGCTACCTAAAAATAAATAACTATTTTTTATAATGCATATTTTCCTCCAAACTGCAAAAGAGAGTTTCCTAGCTGTGGAATCCGTTTTTTATGTAGTTCCCCAAAGTAGCAGCACAGGAGAGAATGACTGGCCCTTTAGAGGAGCCATATGCGTTAAGGATCTTGAGTGACTGGTTGAATCCCAAGAAATAGAGGCTATTTGGTGATGTGCTATTGTTATTTTCTGGCCAAAAATATCTGATTCAAATAAACTTAGGTAAAGTTTTAATATCAGTATGGTTTTCACACAGTAGCTTTAAATTAAAGGTCATTTTTCCTAGAAGTTTGAGTGCCAGATAGCATTTAATGTAGCTGTGCCTCAGTTTCTCCTGATTCATGAGACATCCTCCTCCTCCTGCCTTCTATGGATGCTAAGAAAATGCCTGAGTCACCCATAAACTCAACAACAAAAAACCCAAACAATCCAATTAAAAACTAGGCAGTGGATCTGAATAGATTTTATTTTTTCAAAGAAGACATACCGATGGCCAACGGGCACATGAAAAGATGTTCAACGTCACTAATTATTAGGGAAATGCAAACCAAAACCACAATGAGATATCACATCACACCTGTTAGAATGGCTATTACTGAAAAGACAAGAAATAATAAATGTTAGAGAGGATGTGGAGAAAAGGGAAGCCTCATCTATGGTTGGTAGGACTGAAAATTGGTGCAGCCGCTATAGAAAACAGATCCCTCAAAAAATTAAAACAGAACTATCATATAGCCTGGCTATTCCACTTCTGGGTATTTATCTGGAGAACAAGAAAACATTACGTTTAAAAGATATATACACTCCTATGTTCACTGCAGCATTATTTACAGTAGCCAAATATGGAAACAACTTAAGTGTCCATCAATGGATGAATGAATAAAGAAGATGTAGTACACATACACAGTGGAATACTACTTAGCCATAAAAAAGAATGAAATCCTGCCATTTGCAACAACATGGATGGACCTTGAAGGTACGCTAAGTGAAATAAGTCAGAGAAAGACAAATACCGTATGATTTCACTCATATGTGGAACCTAAAAACAAAGAACAAACAAGACAAAAACTCATAGATCAGAGATCAGATTAGTGGTTACCAGAGGGGAAGGGGATTGGGAGTAGGTGAAATGGATGAAGGGGGTCAACTGTTTGATGACAGATGGTAACTAGACTTGTGGTCTAGTGTGGGAATCACTTTTTAGTGTATACAGATGTCAAAGTATAACGCTGTACACCTGAAAAGATATATATATATATAAATGCCTGGGCTTCCCTGGTGGTGCAGTGGTTGAGAGTCCACCTGCCGATGCAGGGGACATGGGTTCATGCCCCGGTCTGGGAAGATCCCACATGCCGTGGAGCAGCTGGGCCCATGAGCCATGGTCACTGAGCCTGCACATCTGGAGCCTGTGCTCTGCAACGGGAGAGGCCACAGCAGTGAGAGGCCCATGTAACGCAAAAAAAATAAATAAATAAATAAAAAATAAAAACAAAATAATAGTAATAAATAAATGCCTGAGCCAATAGATGTAAAGAACCTACAACTTTTCATACATCTCTGCTTTGTATGTATTCACAATTAATTATAACATTTATCTACCATGCAATTATTTATCAGGAGCAGACAGAAATTATGAAGTTCGAATGGTCTCAAAGTGGCCAAAAGAAACAACTATTTCATGGTTTTGCCCTGAAGTTTATACACCTTCCTCCCTGTAGTGATTCTCATATTTTCACTCAGAGCCAACTTTTCTTTTTTTTAATCACTTGGACAACTTCTCAATTTTAAAAAATTAAAAGAAATTTTAAACATTTTAATACAATTTTTAAAGGATACATTTCATTTACAGTTATTATAAAATATTGGCTATATTCCCCATGTTGTACAATAATATATCCTTGAGCCTATCTTACACCCAATAGTTTGTACCTCCCACTTCCCCACCCCTATATGCCCCCACCCCACTGGCTACCACTAGTTTGTTCTCTATATCTGTGAGTTTGCTTCTTTTTTTGTTATATTCACTAATTTGCTGTATTTTTCAGATTCCACATATAAGTGATATCATACAGTGTCTTTCTCTGTCTGACTGATTTCACTTAGCATAATGCCCTCCAAGTCCATCCGTGTTGCTGCAAATAGCAAAATTTCATTCTTTTTTATGAGGGCTAAGTTTTTTTTTTTTTTTTTTGTGGTACGCGGGCCTCTCACTGTTGTGGCCTCTCCCGTTTCGGAGCACAGGCTCCGGACGCGCAGGCTCAGCGGCCATGGCTCATGGGTGCAGCCGCTCCGCGGCATGTGGGATCTTCCCGGACCGGGGCACGAACCCGTGTCCCCTGCATCGGCAGGCGGACTCTCAACCACTGCGCCACCAGGGAAGCCCGAGAGCTAACTTATTTTTATCTCACACATAATGCTAACAAGTTTAAGAACTAGTTTAAAACTTTAAGAACAAACAAGTTTCTGAGAAGTTAAAAAAAAACAAAAAAACCAAGCCTGGAGCTCTTCAGCCTGATGGACAAATGACCTTACTGCAGTGATCTGTTTAACCCCTTGTCCTGGCATCCCTTTCATTTTGATGGCTGTGGGTTCTGTCTCTTTACATCTGTAAGTCTGGCTGATGTCCCACAGCCGGAAGCAATCCTCCTTGGGAGGCCCAGGAAGAATAAGGAGCCACCAGTTCTTTGGTAGCTCAGCACCACACTGGTTTTAGAGCCCTGCTCTGACAGCAGTACCCCAGCTGTCCATCACTGAGTTCTGCCGCGTTCTGAAGATATATCCCTGCCTTATACCAATCTGGTTCCCGATGAAGTCAGTTTGGGGGCCAGTCTACTTTAGGACACTCTAATTTGAAAGCTGATATTTTTTTCCTTTAAAAATGATGACTCCATTTTCAAAAACAAAAATTAGGACAAAATCTGATGACAAATAATTTTCTGACTTGCGTCTCACATTTAGTGGCACATTTAATACATTATCATTATTGAAGCAAAGACAGAAATAAATTCAGCTATTTACATCTATATGTAATCAGCTATACAATTATTAAACATTAGAAGTTGGAATTTTCTTTGAAATCTGGGTTACATGGCCACCTTTGTTGCAGATACCTGTAGGTAGACATATTTGCTTCTTGAATTAACTTTATTTCTCTCTGCTATGGGAATATTTCTACATATAAAAACAGGCTCAAGCATTTTAGTTTCTATGGCACTAGGAAAAAATGAAAACTGTTTTCTTTATGAAAAAAGAAAAAGAAAAAGGAGCCCATTTCTATGCGTGTAGGCATATGTGTCTCCCTCTGGCTTCCTGGCCAAGTCAAACAGGTTGGTTCAGCGCAGAGGCCTTTTATAGTGTGGCGATCTGGGCTGCACGTGTCTCATCTGTAAAAAGAAAGCACAGAACGAGGGTTTCTGTCAGTTTCAAATGGATGATATGCATGCTAGTGCTTTGAGAGGGGCTATAAAAATACAAGGCATATTATTACCAGTGGGGTGGGGATTCCAGCCAGGTACCACGATAAATGTGGTCAGGAGATGGGGGAAAAGACTCTCAGGAAGCCCCTGAAGGCCTTGCCCACCTACTCCTTAAGCTGCAGAAAGGCCTCCATCCTGACCCTGGCAGGATGAGAGAGAGAGACTCAACCTCTCCTTTTCTGCTTCTTGTGGTCCTAGAACTCTGTTCCCTTCTGACCACCGTCTGCGGAGAGAAAGTAAAGTAAAATAGATGGCAATAGAAGAATGCAATGTGTACGCATTCTTATGAGCCTGGCCATGTTAATACCAATCCTTTCCTGGGACAACTGCTTCATCCCTGTAAGTCTGGCTGACCTCTCAACTCTGAAACAATCCACCTTGGGAAGGATGGGGCAGGATAAGGAGCTTTTATATGGTTGCGTATATTGCTCCTAAAAAAAAGTATTTCTACATAAGATATATACACATATAATATATATATGACATGTGTATAAGATATAGATATAAACATATAAAATCTGGAGTTTGTATCGGTATCCAGCCAGTCCTTTCACTGGAATCATGGACTTTCATTAGAATCACTGTCCTTCTATCAGAGGTCCCCAACCCCGGGCCACAGCCCGGGATCAGCCCTCCTATGATACAGGGCAGAGCTGTAAATGTTGAAGAATGGATCTAAAAGTAAAAACGCCCAAGACTGGCCCAGGTATTAACAGTTAAAATATGAAAATTGGTCTTCCAGTAGCTGGAGCTAATGGGCTTCAGGAGGCAAATCACTGGGTAAATAAAGGCTTGTTCTCTAAATCTCTGGTCACTCTAACAAGGGGGAAATCCTCTTTTTTGGTTGAAAGAATTCGTAAGTAAAATACTTCATTCTACAGGTAGCAAAACCATGGTATTGTTACTCAAGAGAGGTTGAAAATATAAACAGAGTTATACGCTTAGGTAAATTAATTCCATAAAAATGCATTTAGCACCTATGATGTTCAAGTTGCAAAGGCAGAGATTCCTAAATGATGTGGTCATGGCATTCTGGAGTGCTATAAGCCAGGGGTCCCCAACCCCCAGGCCGCGGACTGGTACCGGTCCTCGACCTGTTAGGAACTGGGCCACACAGCAGGAGGTGAGCAGCGGGCAAGCCCGCAAAGCTTCATCTGCCGCTCCCCACCGCTCCCCACCGCTCCCCACCACTCCGCATCGCTCCCCACTGCTCCCCACCGCTCCCCACTGCTCCCCACTGCTCCCCATCGTTCCCCACCGCTCCCCACTGTCCCCCCTCGCTCCCCACCGCTCCCCACCGCTCCCCATCGCTCCCCACCGCTCCCCACCGCTCCCCATCCCTCCCCACCACTCCTCATCACTCCCCATCGCTCCCCACTGCTCCCCATTGCTCGCATTACTGCGTGCACCACCCCCCCCCATCGCCTGCCATAGAAAAATTGTCTTCCACGAAACTGGTCCCTGGTGCCAAAAAGGTTGGGGACCACCACTTCTACAGCTCCTTTGATGTCTTTCTATTGATGGGCCAGCCAAAATATCTAACTAGTTATCTACCAGGACAGTGTACATGGAAACAACACAGCCCGCTTGCAGCAACTTCTCCAGCCATAGAGCATCTTAGGTCAAGACTGGCTTTCTTAGTGTTTCCCTGTGGACAAAACTTACTGCAAATGATAAACTCTCTCTCTCTGGATTGTATGTCTATTCCCCTATGTTCGTGCGCTGCTCTATACCTGGATACATGTTCTTTAATCACTCATTCATTCATCAAGGATGTATTGATCTTCTTCAAGGAGTCAGATTTGACTAAAATGCTTTTTTTAAAAACAAAGACCCTTTGCCTTCTCTCCTCCAGAGCCAAGCCACATACCACCTCCTTGGGGCCACCTTCTTTGTGAAGAATTGCTCATTGCATTTATCACACTATATTTCACCTGCTCACTGCCTGCCTCCCTCACCAGGCTATGAGCACCTTCAAGGCAGGGCCCAATCTTGATCATTTTTTAATTCCTAGTTCCAAATACTGGCACATAGGAGACAGTCAATAAACGTTTGTTCACTTGAATTCTATGTGACAGATCCAGGGTCAGGCATGGCAATAAAAAGATGATCAAGACAAGGACCTGGGGACTTCCCTGGTGGCACAGTGGTTAAGAATCCACCTGCCAATGCAGGGGACACGGGTTCAATCCCTGGTCCAGGAAGATCCCACATGCCGTGGAGCAACTAAGCCCCTGTGCCACGACTACTGAGTCTGCGCTCTAGAGCCCGTGTGTCACAACTACTGAGCCTGCATGCTGGCTGCAACTACTGAAGCCCACGCACCTGGAGTCTGCGCTCCACAAGAGAAGCCACAGCAATGAGAAGCCCGCACACCGCAACGAAGACCCAACGCAGCCAAAAAAATAAAAAATAAAAAAATACAAGCACCTTTCCTCAAGGAGCTCACAGCCAACCCCTCCCAGTTCACCTTACATAAGCCTGGGAAGTATCCATGCCCTTTCATCTTTTCCTTGTTCTTTCTAGTCCTGCATTAAATATTAAGCAAAATAAGCACGTGCTTACTTGTTCAAGGGGAAGGGACACCTTAGCATTTTCCCCTACCTCAGGCCCTTAACTTTCGCTGCTACTCTAGATAGACCTGAGCAGAATTGTTTTGTAATTGTCATTATCCGCTTATGTTCAATTCTAATCAGCATTGTTAAAAACAGTTTTCTTTGACTCACTGACTAAATTTTAAGTTTGATTTGAAGGTGTCGTCAGATATCTCATTTGTTTCCACCTCATGGTGTGAGAGTTTCACTTCCATTCAGTGTAAACACAAGGGCTGGGTCTGACTAGCATTTAACGTATCAGCTGATTTGTGTAACAGACCTGTATTTGAGGTGATGGACCAGCAAAGGAGGCAGCATTGTTGGTCTGTGTTCAGGGCATCAATTGACCTTAATCTAGCCCTGCTCCCTCCATTACTTGTTAGCAACTGTGGTGAAAGGCTTGTTGTGGGAACATGAAACATCTGGATAAAAAGAGGCACCTTGGGTATCGAGTCCAATCTGGCCTTGGTCTAACTGCTCAGTCTTTTTTCTTACATGTACCCACCCCTGTGCTCCATTCCACTTCCACTGGGACCCTCAGTTTCTCCCCAAATCACTCCCCTCCACAATATGGACTTCTTCTCCATCCTATTCACTCACCTAGAGTTTATCCCTAGGAGGACTCAGCTTCAGTCTGGCCTCCTCCACGGGGCCTGTTTGGAAAATGCCTGGAACTCATAACACATCGTAATAGGCATGGAGCGTCCTTATCCAAGGTCCCATGAGCTCTTGTGTGTCATTTTTGAATGTTCACTTTAAATATTTTTTAACTCTCAATTAGCAAGTTCCTGGAGGTCTGAGTTTGTGTTTTTTGGTACAGGGTAATGTGAACAGTAGGTGCACAAAAAATGTCTTGTATTAAATACTTCCCAGATTTCAGTTGTTCATGGGACCCCCATCTCTCCCCATTCTCCCCTTTCCCAAATCACAGATCGTGGTTGTCACTCTTTAATCCAAATTCGGGCACATTTAAGAGTCTTGTCTGCATCTCTCCCTTAAGGGAGGACAACCCCATGAAAATTCAAATAAACATAGTTATGGGAAGTTTGAACCTGACACCCTCATTTATGTGTCCTCCTGAAGAGCAGTGGAGAGTTTCACTTCCTTATTGTAGTAAAGTTCTCTCCTGTCTTTCAACAAGTGAAGGAGGTCTCCTGGGAGGGATTAAGCAGGATCTAAACAAGGAAATCTCAATATGTCAAGTACCTACCATCAGCAGAACTGTCTCCTGGAGCCACGGGCAGGGACTGCTGGCCTGAGCAAGGTGGGCAAGGTGACAAGTTTGGAGTTGAGCAGGACGGCAGCAGCAGTAAGCTCATCTGCCACTCTGCATCTGCCATAAGCCGGGTGTTCTGCGAAGAACGTGACAGGCACACTATCCTTCAATCCTCACAACACTCCCATGAAAGCGGGACTATGATTGCCCCCATTTAACAGATGAACAAACTGGGGCTCTATCTAACGGCATGCCTGAATTCCAGCATCAGCCCAGCCACTACACCACACTGAGTGGGGTTTTCTAATAACTACTTAGGCTCGAGTCCAAGAAATAAAAATGTTAAACATGAGCTGAGTATTCTTTATGAGCATGAACTGATTCTGAAGTTGAGGCTTCTAAAATAGCTCCAAACATAATTTCAAGTAATTTCCAAGTGTTTAGATTTATTGGGTCCAGAAAGCTCTGAGGATTATAGAAAAAGGTTGTTATATGATGCAGCAAGACCAGCTGCCCGCTCTGGCCAGTCCTGAAAGCTTCACTAAACACAGACAAAAATATAAACTCACCCGACTGCAGAATGGTGCTGCGGGTGACCCTTCCTGACCCAGCTAGGGATCCCACCTTGACCTCTAATTGCCTTTATTGTAGACGTGATGGGCAGGGCCAAAGATATGACAATAGCCGTTGATTACAAGTCACTCAGCTGCTGGGAAGGGATGATTCAAGAGTTTTAGTGCAGTGTTCTGGAGCTCAGCTTTTAAAATGCATTGGTTGTGGTACATGTCTCTTTTTGAATTATGGTTTTCTCAGGGTATATGCCCAGTAGTGGGATTGCTGGGTCATATGGTAGTCCTATTTTTAGTTTTTTGAAGATCAGCTCAGTGCTTTGTGACCACCTAGAGGGGTGGGATAGGGAGGGTGGGAGGGAGGCTTAAGAGGGAGGGGATATGGGGATATATGTATACATATAGCTGATTCACTTTGTTATACAGCAGAAACTAACACTACATTGTAAAGCAATTATACTCCAATAAAGATGTAAAATGCATTGGTTATCTGTTAAATCATTGTAGTGGGTAGTTACCAGCATAAGAGAGAGAGAAATGGGGGTGGGGGAGGAAGAAAGAAAGAAAGAAAGGAAAGAAAGAAAGAAAGAAAGAAAGAAAGAAAGAAAGAAAGAAAGAAAGAAAGAAAGAAAGAAAGAAAGAAAAGAAGAGAAAGAAAAGAAAGAAAAGAAAGAAAGAAAGAAAAGAAAGAAAGAAAGAAAAAAGAAAGAAAGAAAAGAAAGAAAGGTGGAGGGAGGGAGGGAGAGAGGAGAGAGGGAGAGGAGAAGAGGGATGGGGAAAGGGGAAAAAAGAGAGAAAATGGAGTGCATTTCACACAGTTTAAGTATTGTTTTGTTGGAAATCATTTTTTAAATATATAGGTTTACTGGAACATGATGTAGAAATCATAGTCTAAAACCACATGAGAAACAGTGGCTTTGATCCTTGAAGTAAAAAGTTTCTTCAAAATACAGACTATTGAACTTCCACAATGACTGGACTAAATGGAAACCCTTCCAAAATTTTCCTCCCTTCCCACCTAGCTTAGCTCGCTGGAGACGTTTGAGAATATTTCACGTTTGTTTAACATGTCCACAAGATTCCCTCCCTATCCTCCATCCTTGGGAGCTAAGAAAACACATGAGTGACTATTTTCCGAACGCTTTTTCCTAGCCACCTAAAAAGGTTTCAAACTGTCTTAAGTTTCTGAGCATTTCTTGGGCTGGGCACTGAGTGTAGGATGCAGACCCCCAATGAGCCCAGGCTGAGTGAGTGACCCCACTGTGCTCCCATCTCATCTTTTCCTTTGTCTCTCACCAAATTGGGATGCCTTGTGCTTAGAACTATTTACTCTCTCTGCATCCCCACAATTCAGTGTGCTGTATGCAAGAGGCACTCCGTAAATGTTTGGTGAATTAAAAAAAATAGGAGTGAATCTGCTATCAGTAAAGATCAGCTAGGGCGAAGAACATTTAGCTTTGTTAAGGTCTTTCATTGACCAAGAGGTTAATGAAATTTGCTTGCCTAGTCAGTGTCTGGCTTTGAACCCAATTAAAATTCATCTTCCTCTCATTAACAGGGTTAAGTGAAGGTCTCCAAATTACAGTAAAGGATCTAGGAGATGCGTGTTCCCATCTCATAAATGGTGGCCCTGGCGAGCATTGCCAGGAGACCAGTTATTTGCCTAAGAAAGCAAATAAATAATACCTGAAAGAGGAAAAATGCTTCTGCGTTTGGGAGACAGACAGGTGAACAAAGGAGAAAGGGGAAAAGGCAGACTCAGCCTCACAGGGAGAACCCTGGTGGATCAGGAATTCACCCAGAGGCCAGAGAAGATGCTGGGTGTCACACTGGAAACCAGTGAGGACTGGTGGGAAGAGACACTTCTGGGTGCCACACACATGATGCCTCTCAGATGTCCCCCAACTTTGCCCCAAGGGAGTTTAGTGTCAGTCCTTGAGAGAGAGGGCTATGAAACATTAGACCATACAGCACCCTTTCTGGGCTAATTCAGGAGCTGTGTCACTAGGGCGGAGCGACGGTCTCCCACCTCAGTCCACCCAGAGTGAAATCCCAACAGTAATGGCATCACAGAGATTGCCTCAGGGTGAGAGACCAGAGCTGCTGAGGCTCCTGGTCAGACTCCCAGCATGACAGCGTGAAGCCTACGCCCATAGCAGAAATACTCCGAAAGGCATCGCGGAGAACTATGGAGTTGCTCAGAGACTGAGGAAAGGAGAATCCTGTGTGCTCTGGCCCAGGCTGTTGGGTAGCTGCTCAGCGCTAAAGCCAGCTTCCCTTCCTGTCACCATTATTAGCCAGCCCTTCATCTGACCCTTCTCAGCTGATGTGGCCTGGCAGAAAATAGGGCTACACAGCACTGTGGAAAATCCTCCAGCATCAATCAGCCTTTTTCCAAAGAATTCAGGTATCTGTCAACCCAGCTCTGGGGAGCTCATTCATGTCCAGGAAATGTGCTAGTGAGTCAGGCCCTGGGAGCCTAATTTCATTATTAAACAAGGTTCCTATCCTATGAGGAACTACAGATCTGGACTCTGTCTCTCTCAGAGTATTCTAAATTTAGGATACGGGGTTCCATTGTGCAAAGCACACTTCTCTACGAAGCCACAGAAATCCCTTCTGAAATTACAGCCAGGCAATACTCTTTTGTTTCTATTCCATTATCACATCAATTCACAGGACAACATGTACCAAAACATCTAGGAAATTTTCAAGCTTTGTACAACGGTTGAAGAGACTTATACAGAGGAATACTGTCATTGACTCACGGTTTCCAGTAAGAGGGAAAAAAAACAGGTTCCTTATTTCTTAAGAAAAGTCTATCCATTGAAATGTCATCCACTTGTTTTGTTAAAGACCTTGGGGGCTCGCGTGCCCTATAAGCTCTTGAGGTGGAGACAGTGTGTCCTCATGTTAAAGGAGGGAGAAAACATTGGCGGGCTGAGGGGTGTCTCATGCTTTTAAGATGTAAATTTCTACATTGCACGTTCGATTGGAAAGCTACCAAAACCAGCTGCAACAGTAATAGCTGTTGTTTATTCTGTATTTACCATATGCCAAACACTGTCTACGCAGTGTGTTGTTTAATCCTCAAAACAACCCAAGGAGCAGAGCTGACATTCAGCCCGTGTGCAACAGTAGGTTTATAAGCTACTGAAGTATCTCCTTACTGGTTGGTAAAATATTCCCTGCCCTGGGACCCCTGTATGGCAGCTCCCACCCTCCCCACGTGCACAGCGTGCTGTCTATCCTTTCTCTCCTCTGGGGACCTCCAGGACTGTGGTTCTCTAGACTAAAGTGTTAATGCTGGTGACTGTTGTGATTGGCAGTGTCTAGGCTGCACTCCTGATTAAATATTTTCAGTGTCTCCCCTGCCTTATAAGGTGCATATCGTTATCCTCATTTGCAGATGAAGATCGGGAAGCTTTAGACAGTATGGCAGACTCTCTTTTCCAAAATTAGCTCCAACGATATTTCCAAGCACACATGCTCTTCAAGAACCTTGTCACTTCCCCATCAAGAGTTGGTATCTATCTCCCCTTCCCTAGAAACTGGGTGGGCCTGTGTGGTTGTCTCAATGAACAGAACGTGGCAGAAGCAATGCTGTGTGACTTCTAGGGCTAGGTCAGCAAAGGTGATCCAGTTTCCACTTGGCTTTCTCCGGACACTCATTGGAGGAATACAACCACCATGGAGAAGAAGCCCTGGCCACATGAAGAGGCTGTGTGCAGGCACTCTGGCTGACAGTCTCGGCTGAGGTCCCAGCTGACAGCCAGCGTCAATAGCTAGACGTGTGAATGAAGGAGACTTCAGGTGATTTCAGCCCCCAGCCTGTGAGTTTCCAGCTAAGGCCCCAGACATCAGGGAGCAGAGACCAACTGTCCTGCTGTGCCCTGTCTAAATTTCTGACCTAAAATGTATGAGTATGCCAAATGGGAGGAATTTGTTACATGCCAGTACATGATCCTAACAGAAAGAGTAAACAATTTGCCCAAGGTCACACAGCTAGTAAGTGGTGAAACCAGGATTTCTACCGCAAATCACCTGACTTTGAAAGCTGACATCCTTAACCACCAGGTGACACTGATCCTGTGGCCACAACACCAAGAGGCAACATAGTAGGGCAAAGATGCCAGCTGGACAATCTTTCGGTGGATGCATGGAGTTAAAGGATGGGCCAAGCTCTTTTTATCCTGTGGCTCTGTGGTTCCCATTTCCAACATCATCTCCCAATCCAAGATGGCAGCTCCAATTCTTGCCATCACATCTGCATTCCAGGCATTAGGAAGAAGGAAAGAAGAGAGAAGCACGCACTGCTCCTTTCAAGAAAATTTCCTGGGAGGTGCAGACCCTATTTCTGTTTAACGTACCACCATCCAGAACTTAGGTACATGGTGTACCTAGCAGCAAGTGATGTTGGGTGACCTTGTGTCCAGTTAAAAACTAGAGCCATATTTCTGTATATTCTAGGGAGTAAAAGGAAAGATCTGACATTGGGACAACTCTCAATCTCTGCCATAGAAAATAAAGGGGATTGGGTAGGAAAAGTGATTTCAAATTCGGAGCTATACTAATCCCTGTCTTCCCCTACTTTCCCCAATCTTTTGGCTTAAAAGAATTATTTATCATCTATTAGTAAATGTTTTGTAGAGGATTTAAGCTGACTTTACTGTAAGAGTTTTGAACACCTTGAGACAACAGGAATCCCCTGGCTGTGTTGCAAGGGGAGATCTGCCCCGAAGGTAATCTGGGCTCGATCTACTATGGTCCATCGTGCTCCAAAAGAGTGGAAATGCTGGGTGAACCAAGAACCTAAAAAAATGGTGTCCTATTCAGACATCGCACCAGAGAAAGCCTCACATGGTTGGCTGGTGGTTCTGGCGTGACTGAGAAATAAATGTTACAGTGAACTTTGAAGGAGCCCGTTTCCAGTTTTCAAGGTGTATTTCCTTCCCTCTTAAGTGTACATCTAGAGAATATTTCAGATGATGGCTGCTCGGATAACTACACTGCTGAAACTGATTTCACTGATTGCTCTCTAAACTCTGAATGTCTACTGTCTTCTACATTTCCAAAAATCCTTCCCAACATGGAAAGCTTTTAGGTAGGTGAAGGTGGAAATCACAGGGTCCCTTGGAACAAATACATCATTTGATCTCATGACAAGCCTCTAAGGTTTACATGTTTCAGTGCTTGATGGCTCACACACAAAGAATTCTTTAAAGAAGGGACCTGGAATGCCATAAACAACAGAAGTGAGTTTAAAAGAAAGAAAATCATAGCATCCCCAATACACAAATCTGTCTTTACATCATTTTGATGAAAATTTGCCACCATGTAACGAAATAAAACAGAAAATCAAGTATGGCTTAGCAATAGGGAGAAAGGGCTGCGAATAAAATGTTCTGTTGGCACAAAAATGCAACATCTGTTTCTGAAGTGGAGTCTCTCTGATCTTAGTTAGACACGTCTTCAACTTGTTTCTACAAGAAATAGGACTCCAGCCTGTATAGAATGTTCCACCCAGGCCTCCAGAGGAACTCAGGAAAGGGTACATAGCAAGAAGCCCTAACCCCATGAACTCCCTGAAATCTAAAAGCCTGATCCTGAAATAAAACTGGGTAGAAACTCTGCGACCAGCAGGTGAGAAAGGGGCAGAGGTTTGTGTTCTGCCCACAGAGGAACAGGGTAAATTTTGCTGTGGATGTTTCCCTCAACCACATGTAAAGCCAGCCGGAATAAAAAAGCAGTGTACGTCTGCATAGCATTTTGTGATATACAAATAGGTTTTCACACACATCACCCTTAGCCCTCTATAAGACCTTCTGCAGCTTGTAGGGAAGGCATACTGTCCATTTAATTCTGATAATGGAAACTAAGTTTCAGAGCACTTGTGATTTTCTAGGAGTCACCAGCTGGTGAATGGAAAAGCCAGAACTCAAGCCAGGTCTTCGATCCCAAATAGATTATTCTTTCCACGACACCACATTTCTCTCTCTCTCTCTCCACTTTTCCAGTAGTCCAGACTGTGTAAATACATACAGCACAGATATAGTGGTTTTAAAATATGTCCACAGAATTCTTCAAAACTCCTTCTTAAAACAGTAGAGCAGGGCTTCCCTGGTGGCGCAGTGGTTGAGAGTCCGCCTGCCGATGCAGGGGACACGGGTTCGTGTCCCGGTCCGGGAAGATCCCACGTGCTGTGGAGCGGCTGGGTCCGTGAGCCATGGCCGCTGAGCTTGCGCGTCCAGAGCCTGTGCTCCGCAACGGGAGAGGCCACAACAGTGAGAGGCCCGTGTACCACCAAAAAAAAAAAAAAACAAAAAAACAGTAGAGCATACTCATTCCTCTCCCTTTCAGCATGGACTGGACTTAGTGCCTGTCATCTAACAAATAGAATATGGTAGAAATGACCGTGTCATGGCAAGTTCATAAAAAGCATTGTGGCCTTCTCCCTGCTCTCTCTTGGATAACTCATCTGGGAGAAGCCAGTGGCCATGTTGTAAGGGCGCTCAAGCAGCCCTACGGAGAGAACTAAGGCCCCCTTCCAACAGCCAGCAAAGAACTGAGGCTCCTGCCAACAGCCTTGTGAGTGAGCCACCTTGGAAAAGGATGTGGTCCCAGTCAGGTATTCACATGACTGCAGCTGACATCTTGACTACAGGCTCGTGAGAGACTATGAGGCAGAATCACCCAGCTAAGCCACTTTCAAGTTCAAGGCACATAGAAATTGTGAGAGAACAAATATTTATGGCTTCATACCACTAAGTTTTGGGGGTAATTTGCTACACAGACATAGATAACTAAGATATTAGGGAATACTTTATTCTGTTCCTTGAGTCCCAAGAATGTGTTCTTTCCACTATACCATGCATTTTCCTATCTTACTCCACTTTTCCAGGTTTCCAGACTGTGAAGTACCTACAACCCAAGAAACTCCTCATTTAGTTCCTTGGCTCCCAGAAGCCCCACCTTTTGGGCACATTCACCCAGATTCTTATTATCCTTTAGCTATTCTATTCATCTGAGTCAGTACATTAATATTTAATAATTTACTAATAATCATCCCTTCCAGAAACTATGTCTGTATTTGAACAGGGAACTTCAACATCTTAAGCTAAAGGACAGTCTCAGCATAAGGTAGAGTGGGAGGGGAATTTCTGGCCCTTGAAGATCCCTAGAGCTGTACTCATAGTGCTCCTTAGTCTTTCTCTTTACGTGGATACCCTACAGGCTATGCTCACTGTGTGACTACCCATGACATCCAGGGACCCAAACCCTGAATTTGAAAAGGGTCCTACAAAGGAAGTAATTGAAAGATGAAAAGTAGAAGGTGGAATCTGAAAAGGCTACACACCGAATCATTCTAAATGCTATGACGTTCTGGAAAAGGCAAAACTATGGAGACCATAAAAAGATCAGTGGTTGCCAAAGGTTAAGGGCAAGGGAGGGATAAATAGGCAGGGCACAGAGGATATTTAGGGCAGTGGAACTACTCTGTACAATACTGTACTGACGGATACATGTCATCACATACTTGTCCAAATCCATAAGCTGTACAGCACCAAGAGTGAACCCTCATGTAAACTACGGCCTCTGGGTGATCATGATGTGTTGATCTAGGCTCACTGATCGTAACACATGTACCACGCTGGTGCAGGATGTTGATAGTACAGGAAACAAGGGCATTTGTGGGGACACAGGGTAGAGGGGAAACCTCTGTACTTTCTACTCGATTTTGCTATGAATCTAAGATTGCTCTTTGAAAAAGTCTATGAAGACCTAAAAAATAATGTCTAAATAACAAGTAGGAGGTGAGTCTAGATTCACAGATTGTATAGAAGAGAGGCAGACAGCAGTGGAGAAGGCCACAGTTTTAAGGAAGGCCTCCATCCAGCAGCAGAATTCTTGGTGCCCCTGTAATGAGGAGTCAGTATGGCATCTCATCAACAGCAGAGGCTATTTCTGAGCTATTTGTTTCCTGCCCAGCCTTGGGCTAGATCCTGGGAGTACAGTAGATGACTTCCCAGATCTACATTCTACTTAAGGGAACAGTATAACACACAGAAAGGAGAGCAAGCAAGAGCAACGAATACAACCCAGGATGGTATTGGTTGCTGAAATGCAAGGCAGTGAGGTCAGGTGTGGATTGGCTAGTAAGGTGGGGGATGAGAAGTGGCTGAAGTGGGGTTTAAATGATGCAATGCACAGAAGATAAGATCAAAGGTAAAGAACTGGGTGGGAAGAGTGGCTATTTGGTGGGGATTCGAGTGAAGGTTATCTTAGAGGAGCTGGATTCTGGGTGATGTTTTGGGATTTTCAAAGAAGTAACTCTAAGTCTATGGACTTGATGTTTCCTCCAAAGTCTCGGAAGATGGAGAGCGCTCCCGATGGTGAAAATGGAACTTGGATGGGCTCCCTCTGCCTCCACAGGGAGCCCTGCCTGCTGCTGAGTGGGGATTGCACATGGAGATGCTAAATCTGCTTTCACAAGAGGACCTGGTGTTCCCGCCCCACCCTGTGCTTTACTCCCAGAGCCCGGCAGCCTGTGGAACTACCCACTCTGACCCCAGGCAAGGGTTCCAGAGGCCAGCTGGGTGCTGGGGTAAGGCGGGGCTGGCTTGTGGGCTGTGGGTACGAGCCCAGGGCACTCAGACAGACAGAGGTCAGAACTGACTGCCAGACACACAGTGGAAATGAAGGATTAGGGTGAGGGGCCCCCAAGAGGGCGGCCGATCGGGAGGCAGAACCAGCAAGACAGAGCCTCTCTGAGACGGGAAACCGAAAGCCCAGACCTTGTTACAAAACTTCGCTCTCAAATGGGAAGAGGACCCCTAAGGTGCAGCCCTGAAACTGTGCCTGTCTTTATCCGGTTCCTATCTGTGAAATGGGGATGCTAAATTGTCCTTGCCTCACAGGGATGCTATGAGGATTAGGTTAATTCGTACATGCACGATCACTTAGAACTATGCCTCGCACAAAATAAGTGGTTAATAAGGATTAGTTGTTGCCGTTGTCGTGAAACGTGGACGGAAGCATCAACAGCTCCTAGAAAGTGCCGGAGGAATACACACACCACTTGGTGACAAATACACATCTTGACAGCATGCTAGAAACTCTTTCTGAAAGCATTCTGCTGAGCTGACTGCCCTCTGCTTTAGGGAATGGTACATCCGGTCAAGCCCCCAGGATCCTGCCTCACTATGTGTGGAAAGCAGCAGGGGGGCTGCGCAGTATCGGACCCGCCAGTCTATCACCGCCCGTCTATCACCGCCCGTCTATCACCGTACGCGCAGCGCGGACCGTCCCGCAGCCGTGCAGCCACACCACGCCTCAGCCCCCAGCCTGTGGTCAGTAGAGCAACGCTGCTTTCTCCTTTCAGGGGGAGATGTGACCTCAGAAAATCAAGCTGCCATCATCTCGGGCACAGCCCACCCTGAAGCCCGCAGTAACTCCCTCGGTTTCGTGAAGGAGCAGTTCCCAGGATTATCTTTAGAATTCACACTCCAAATGCTATAGCAAGGGAAGAATGTTACGGATGAGTGAGGAGATGAAATGGCTTCGCTCAGTCGTCACAGTCACAGAAGGAGGGGCCTTGGCTTGTCAGTAGGACAGAGAAAGTGTTTCAGAAATGTACATGGCATCTCCCGAGAACTTTCACTTTCTCCCCACTGAAGCAGCTTTCCTTGTCACCATGTGTTGGGTGTCACTAAGAGTGAAGGATTCAGAAGTCTTGGGATCCTCTTCCCTTTCTTTGTGGAGACCCCCCTCCCCACTGCTCTTGGACCAGCATCTGTGTTTTATTCCTCGGCTCAGCTGTCTTCTAGACTTGGAAGCATCTAGCAATGTCGGTCATTCATTCAGAAATATTTCTTAAGGACCCATCATGACCCTGCAGGTGAAAAGATGGGTATGATAAATTGTCTGCTCTCTAGGGTCCCTGTCTACTTGGTGGGGTGACAATCAAGAATAAAGCAATGTGGTAAACTCTACACTATAGGATCGTTACATTATTATAACAAGGTTACGTGTATTGTAACAGTGTATTATAGCGGTGTGCCTGAGGGTCCACAACCCACCCCCTGATGAGAGTCTTAGAGTCCATCTCTGTCAGGGAGAGTTATGTTTTAATAAAAGTACTGAAAAGCAGAAAAGCTTTCAACACAAAAGAATTGATTTGTGGGGAAGAAGAAACTCCTTGCCAGTGAGAGAGAATTGGGGGCAGGAATTTTCCTTGCACTTTTCAGTCATTGGAATGTACCTTCCTCGGTCCCAGGACCTAAGATTGTAACTCCAATGTCCCACCCTCATGCCAAGTGTCTTAGCAAAAGAATCACCTAGGAGTAACAGTTTGGCGAGGGGAAGGGTTTGTCTGCTGTGAAGAAAAGCAAGATTTTTTTCACCATGTCTTTACACTAAGGACATGATTTCTTCCAAGATTCAAACCCCTTTCCAGGGGAAGATGTCTGGAGTCGGTTGCTCATGCATCATCATTTATCTGCAATGGATGCTAATGGGTCCCTGGCCATGGAGGGGGGACTGTCATGGTCCAGGATGCCCAGCTGATGCCCAGCAGCATCAACTAAAATTAGGCTTTATCTCAGCTGGAAAGATCTCCCTTTTTTGGGAAAAGCTATTATGGGAGATAAAGGGATCTAGTTGTTGCCTTTTTAGAACCCATTTCTGGCTAAGAATGACTTCACGGGATCTCAACCACAAGGAAAAGGGGAAACACTCTACTATTTCAGCATCTTGGAAAGAGCCCCTGCTTTGAACTCTGCCCTGCCCACTGCCACTGATCATGGCCAAAATTAGAGGCACACTCTCCTGGGACCCCACCACTGCTAAGAGTTGACACTCATTTAAAAATAAAGAAAACTGGAGAAAAAGCCACTGGAGTTGGGTCTGCAGGTCAACAGAATATCCACAGGACAAACACAGCGTGAAAGGGTCCAAGACAGAAGCCCAGGAGAAATAAAGGGACACAGATTCCTATGTTGCCTTCAAAGAGTTAACAACCACATGCAAATTCCCCCCAGTAGAGCAGAGATTATCTAATAGCCACCTCTCCCCAAGGGCTGCTGAGTGGAATACTCAGTGCCATAAAAGGAGGGGGGAGCTAAGGAGGAGAGCGATTCTGTTGGTCAAAGAAACGTAAAGAAAACATAGGACTTGTGTTGGGTCCTTGAAGCCCAGAAAAAAGGCAAAGTAAGGCAGTCTCAGGACTAGTGATTGTAACTCAAATGACGTTTTCAGGTGTCTGAGTCACAGATCTGAATTGTATATATGAGGGGTATAGCTCACTAACTTACAGAAACTTGAGTTGGCTCACATAGCAAATTTTTATTAAACTATGAATTGATTTTAACTGGGAAAGATTTGTTTTTACAAAATGACTGAATCAATTCAGATGGAAAGAAACCAACATATTTTTCTAAAATGACTGATCCCAATGAAAGCAAAGGCATTTATTCATTCATTTCCTCATTCAACAAACATTGAGTGCCTGTTAGTACCAGCCAGTGTTCTACGTATAAGGTTCCTGCCTTTGGAGCTTACAGTTTGGTAGGGGAAAGCCAGACAGTAAAACAGATTGAATAAACAAGGAACTATCAGGAAGTAATAAGATGAAAGTAAAACCAAGTTATGTGCTCGAGCTACTGATTCAGATTGGGTGGTCAGGGAAGGATTTTTGCGAGAAGTGATTTTTAATAAGAAATGGAAATGACAAGAAGGAGTTGGAAAGGCAATGAGAGGGCGTTGGGGTCATTCCAGGCAAAAAAGAACAAGACTGAAGGTAGAAGTAAGCTTAATATGTTCAAAAAACCGAAAGGAAACGAGGGCTGGAAAGTGATGGGCAAGGGGAGGGTGGTACAAAATTAGTTAGGAAAGCCAGGCAGGGCCACATCATGGAGGCCTCATAGGCCGGGGTTAGGGGCTTGGACTTTATCTACGTGTGATGAGAAACCATCAGTGATTTCAGGTGCTGTGTTGAGTGAGCAGCGGGGGCAGGGAGACCACATCAGTGGCCAGAAGCCTGGCGGGGATGGCCATGGCTTGGACTAGCATGCATGCCAGCTGACCCAAATCTTGACTTTTCCATTGCCCATTGGAAAGCATCAACAAGCTGTACTTGTGTGTGGTTGAAAAACAAAAACAAATTCTCCCAAATAAGATTCAATCAAACCATATAGGGATGCTTTTTTCCAACAGGCCATACTAGAGTTCAGTTAGAGTCTCAGACAAAAGGACAGACCAGACACCGCTGTTGAGGTGTCCATGAATCTTTAGGAGCCTAGGAATTTGGTGAGAAGATGGGTTTGAACTAATTGGACTGGGTCTTGGACAGCTGATGTGGAAAGGAGGTTGGCTGCCATGGTAAAGAACAGGGGATACCCCTGCATCGCCATCTTCCTACAGTAGCAATGGTCTGTCCCTCTGGTGTAAGATGATTTCACGGAGACTCAGTTTGATCTCGAAAGGCATCATCGAGAATCAGTTTGGAGAACACGAGATGGGACTTGAATATGAATCTCCTCTGGTACCTTCTGAGCTTTTCAGCATATCATTCACTGGTTCTTCTTGGCTGGGCAGAAGAAAGGATCAGATTTCATCACTCACTGTGTGCACAGAGTATTATATAATGTTCTACAAGGTACACAGAAACTTTAAAAAGCATATTATTATCATTTACCAGATGCCAACT